>NC_133456.1:26819836-27443669 GCF_048565385.1 Saimiri boliviensis | reverse complement strand
GCTGCTCTAGGGTAGACCCCCAGCAGGGAAACAGAACAAGCCAGTCCTCACCCTTATGCATGCTCTGTTCTGCTGAAGAACCCAAAGATCAGCAGGCAAATAAAAGACCCAATGGTGATGAAATTGGCAGTACTGTTGCTAGACATTTCCGGTTTGATGCCTTGCTGTTTTTCATTCTTGGTGTCAGTATATTATTTCCTTTTCTCTCGAACTATGAACCTAATTTGACTTCCCTGTTTCAGGCAAAATCAACATCATTTTCCCAGATTCCCAGGTTTGTATCTCTGGATTCATTTTTGGCACATTCTCTGACAGTCAGTCTGCTGACAAGTCTGAGCATGATTCCTCAAAGTTTCTGCCACCCTGCCCTGGGCAGACCTTGGTTACTCTTGAATTAAATTATTTCAGTAGCCTCTTAGATGGCCTCCCTGCTCTCTGGGATTTTGCCCTGCATTTTGTCCTTTTTACTGGTAACAGATTCATCTCACTGAAACATTTTTTCAGTATTTCATTTGTCTGTTAAAAGCCTTCAGCAGCACATTTACTTAGGATATAAGTACAGGCCCATCTCCAAAGATGAAGGCATTTATGCAGTTTTCCCATACACACTTTAATGCACCTACGTTAGACTGAATCACATGAAACTGCCACTTTTGTCAACCCAAAATTGTTGAATATTGATCATTAGTTTCAACCTGACTGCACTTATCAATTAATTGGTTGCCTGTATGTATTTCTCCCATGTTACATTGTGAGTTCCTTGACAATCACATCTTGGTCTTCATGATGCCTGTTTCTTTACTGTCTGGCTCCTGGAACACGGTAAATAATGGTCATTGACTGCCCTGCCCCATGTCATGTGTTGCTCCTGCTGCTTCCACCTCTTGAAATGCCCACTGACTGCCTAATTATGTCCTTCCCATCTTCACTGCTAGCCTGACTCATGCCTTCTTCATTTCTGGAAATTTTCATATGTGGAAATGCCCACTGCTCTCCCCATTAATCCATGTAGAGCCACCTACACTAATATTGCCCCTCTCCGCTCCCCTACCCCTAGTCAAACATTATTCTTTAACATTCAGGGCATACATTGCCCTGAATTTACTTGGTACTTGCCACATTGCTTAGCATAAAGCTGTACTCTTAACGAGCTGAACATTCTCAGTTCCTAGCCCTTGCCTTTCACACTGATATCCAGCACTGTATTTCCAACTGTCTGTGACATAACTGTGTTTGGATGATCTCTTGTATACTACTCGACAGAACTGAAACTAAATTCATCCTGTACCATATCCTTGATCTACTCCCTCCTCAGACTCTGTCCACAGCTTTGTCTGTAGACACCATGGCCCTCCTTCACTCTCTATCCTCTTGCTCAGGTGACTTCCAATGGAGGACTGCCATGATAGCACATTCCTCAGCCTGCTCCATATTCTATGTAATAGGCAAGGTCTGTTCCTGGGAGTTTCTAGAGGAAGAGCATGGCTCCCAAACCACGTAGCGCTTTCTAAGACCTAGAGCCTCCAATGAGCAGGCTCCTTACCTCTGCCCCTGCTTCTCCCCTGGGTCTCAGGCAGTCTGCAAACGTCTCCTGCAATGTGTGTTTTCCAATGTGTATGACATCAGCTTCAGTAACATACAATGATCTCACAATCACCTTCATCTACCAAACTATACTGCATCACTGTGTCTCCAGAATTATTTATCTGTCCTGATAAGTATATTTCTGACCTCAGGAAAGTATTGCTGGAACACATCTTCATTGTTAGAATGATTACTGGAATCCCATCCCTCAGCACTTTGTGAGACAGTATCTCTTTCTGGTTTGCTGTTGTTTCTCATGGAAACAATCTCAACCACTGAATCACAAGATCCAGGAAGACAGGCTTAGGATTGCTACTGTCTGTTAGGATTAGGATTGCTACTGCAGCACACTGAGGTAGAAGTAGGTTTTCACAGAAAGTGCACAAAAACAATTTGAATACTGTGTTATATGTATATATCTCTGGTTTGTGTACATTTATGAATTTGTGTGTGTTCCTCAGTGTGTTTCCCATATACTCTCTAAGAAGTATTCATCAATGTGGTTTGAGGGGCAAGGACTTGGATATTTTGTCTGGTCATCAGGCCAGTGACATAAACTAGTAAATCAGGTCCTCCAAAAGCTCCTGACTGTTGCTGGCACAATACAGGGCTCACCTGAGCTGGATCCTAAAGTTGCTTTTGCCCCTACTTCCTATTCTCTCTCAGTATGAAAGTTTTGCTGTCAAACATGAAGGAGGTGGCTGGGCACGGTGGCTCACACCTATAATCCCAGCACTTTGGGAGGCTGAGGCGGGTGGTTTCACCTGGCCAACATGGTGAAACCCCTCCTCTACTAAAAATACAAAAAATCAGCCAGATGTGGTAGTGCATACCTGTAATCCCAGCTACTCAGGAGACTGAGGCAAGCGAATTGCTTGAACCATGGAGATGGAGGTTGCAGTGAGCCAAGATCACACCACTGCACTCCAGCCTAGGCACAGAGCGAACTCCTGGAAACAGTTTCCAAACTCTGTCTTGGAAAAAAAAAAAATAGAAAAAAACATGAAGGGGGAATATGTATGTGCACATATGTGTTTGTTTGTGTGCTTATCTATATGTATGTACATACACATGTATGTGCATATATGTATATATCAAGAAAATACACCAAAATGTAAGTAATAGGTATTTCTGGGTGGTGTTTTTTTTCAGTTCTTGTGTTATGTCTTACAATAAGACATAATAAATTTAACAAAAACCTAATAGATATTTTTTAAAGACCAGAAAGGAACAAGATTATCAGATAGTTGCTGGGTTCCACCCTCTGCATGTACCAAAGGTTAAGGAACAAGCAGGTGCCTAGAAGAGAACAGGGTGATCCACCTCTCAGAACCTTGGTATTCTAGAAGAGAACAGGGTGATCCACCTCTCAGAACCTTGGTATTCTAGAAGAGAACAGGGTGATCCACCTCTCAGAACCTTGGTATTCAAGAAGGCAGTCAGACAGTGAATTCAGGCTGACTTGCAGAACTGGTGGAGGTTGTGAGCTGAGGAACTGGCAACTTTGGTTGTGAAGGTCAGGAGCCTTGGTCTGTGAAAGGAAAGAGAAGGAAAATCCAGGGGATAGGGAATGGGGAGCAGGAAGAGGATAAGAAGTCCTTCAGGGTTTTCCCCAAAACTCAGTAGTTTAGAGACCTGTGGAAAGGGTGAAGAAAAGCTTGAAATACACCTTCAAATTTATGAGGCGTTTTCATGAAAAGACATGCAGTGGTAGAGAGAAGCAGACATGTTTCCAGTTTGGTGTTCACGTTCTGTGATTCCAGAGGTAGGGGTTCCTAGAGTGACTCAGCGTGGGGACACAGAGACCCAGGTCAGGAGGGCACAGAGACCACCCACTAGGGAAAGCATTTGCCACTGTGTGAGCAGCAAGCTTTCAAATAGGTTGGTCAAGACAGCGCCCCCAACCTGGTGATCCTCTTCCCTCCTCTCCCACAGTCTAAGGACAGAGGGAAAGTTTTCTGGTAAAGAAGCTATTTCTAACCTTTCTCAGTTGGGAACAAACAAACAAAAAGTGATATAAAACAAGTATTTTCCAGGATATTTCTCCCACACTTCTAGGTTCAGAGTTCTCAGAGGGTTCCCTGAGCCAAGGGAAAAGTGGAAAGAGGAAACACAGAGAGATTGAATGTCGCTGACTGTGGTTGATGTCTTTGCGCTGGGGTGGGGGCGTGGCAGTGGGCGTGCCCAGCCTGTCACTCAGGAGGCAGCATAACAGGTGGGCATACCTCGGCATCACCTCTGAGGCCTTCCTGCTCATCACTGCACTGCTCAGCGAGCCTCTCTTTATCAGCAATCTCTTTAGAGAATTTGGGAAGAGCCCCGGGGTCAGCATAAACAGCAAACACAGACATTTAGATCCAAAAGGAGACCCTTCAGGCAGAGGGCAGAGTAGGATGCATGATAAAACAAATAAGGTCACAAAACTCAGTCCTTGAAAAGAGCTGACCTCAAAGCATGTTTCATGGTCTTAATTTTTATGTCTTCTCTCTATGCAGTATTTAATATTTTTGTTACTGTGTATCTCAAGCTTTTAATTCTGATGACTGCATCAAGTGGTATTTCCATTCTGGGCTCTGGTTTGAAACCTGAGGTGGAGAAAGCCTTTTTAAAACCAGTTAATATAGTATTCACAGAGTTTCTCTGTAGGTAATGGAGGAATACAGAACACATAAAGTCCCTGCCAAGAACAGAATCCCCTACCCCATCTAATGGAAGAGATACAGGCTTTTCCCTAAGAAGTCACTGCTATAATTGGGCAGGTAGAGAAAAACACAAAGGCTGCCGGCAAGCAAGCATTCCGGAGGTTAAGCAACTGACAGTAACAACTGCCTTTCTTACTGACCTCCTAATATGAGCCTGGCATTTTACATGTTCTCTCTCCTGTCATTCCCGCAACAATTTTTCAAGGTAAGTATTGTTATCCTCACTTTGCAAATGAGAAAAATGTGAATCCAAGAGGTTGAATAATTTACCCAGGGTCACACAACCAGAAAGTGGCAGAGATGAGATTTGAACCCAGGTATTTCTGATACCCAGTATGCGTACTGCCTTCCACTGGCCAAGTCCACTCAAGAAAACAATTAGATGATTCAGGCAAAAACACTGAAAGCAACATTTTGGCCCAAATAATATACATTCTATCAGTTCCCTCTCCTCATCAGCTGAATAAAACACATCTGAATTTAAAAGCCAAGAAAATTCTGTGTTCCATGTATTGTCTGTTAATCAGTCACTGTCTTCTGTGCCTAGCAGAGCATGGCATGAGTTAGGAATTTAGGGGAGGCTGTTTATTATGTCTTAGCCATACGAATAGCAATTCAAGTACATCCCTGCCTCCGTGGTTTTTTATTCAATCAGACAAAAACATTGGAAACATACAGTCGACTGAAGATGCATTTGAAAATCTATTGCAAAATACCTGCCTCAAATTCTTAGTGGAATGAGAAAAGGTGTAATATAATAAACATGTTCTCCTTTTGTGGCTATTTTTCTATCACTGGATGTCCAATGAATGCAAAACATCTCACTGTAGCTCAGCTCTTATTCTAAGAGTCTAACATTAGAACAGGGCCTACAGTATATTAAGTGAACAGCACTTATATGAAGGGGTCTATACCTGAATGGGGGAGATAGGGGAAATCTCAGCATACCCTCCCCTCATGAAAAAGAATGCTGAGAAGGTTTGGTTAATAAAAGCCACTGTCCTATAAAGTGGGTCTCATTGATTCTTGCCTCTTATGGAAAATGCCAAAGACAAGTGCTTCTGGACAATTGTACTGGAAAATGTGAAAATGTAGTTGATACCCTGCAAAACTCAGCTTTTCCAATGTTGGAGTGGTTGGCATATGAAAAAGACCTCTATGCTAAGCATTCCAAGACAGGTGACCCTTAGAATTACCAGGCAGATATTTCAAGAAGTTGATCTCAGCCTTTACACTGGCCTACAGAATCAGAAAGCCAAAGTATAGAGTTATTGAATATGAAATGCATGTGTGAATTCTAAGCTGAGAGCTGTTTTCTAAACAACAGAAATTATTGGCATTTCAAAAAAATTTAATGATCTCTTTTTCACACTTCCACTCAAACTTGTTCCAGTAGTCCTTGCCCTTGGACAGATTTTTTTTTTTTAATCATCTCAATAATGTAATGAATGACTGTCATTTTTAGAATTAAGAGCTATGCATTGATATTTAGGTTAACTACTCTTTTAAGGTACCAAGTGGGCTATATAAAATAATGGCTTCCTGCATAACTATGTATGTATTTTCTCAGGGCTTAAGGAAGCAAGTGTTCAGTATCACCTACATGGGTTTATCTCCTATTTTCTATTTCTCACCCATCAAACCATTATCAGAAAGATTTGTGAGTATACAGAGATAATCATGGCTTAAGGTCTAAAAGGGATTAAGAAATTTTCTTTAACCCCCAATGAATATATATAATGAAGTGATCCAAACTTCAGGTTAGGTCCTCAGGGACAGGATAGATTCTTATGTGAGGAATGCTTTCCAAGATTTTTAGAACCCACAAACATACAAATATACAAGTATTATTTAGAAGATGGATTCTCCTTTAGAAGAGCCAACATGCACAGTGGTTAAGAACAGCTTTGAAGTCACAGAAACCTTGGTTCAGATCTCGCCCCCTCCACTTGCCAGCTGTATGATCCTGGGCAGGACTTCTCCTGGCCTCAGTCTGCAAAATGAGGGTAATGGTATTACCCACTCCATGAGGTTGTGGTGCAGATCGTGTGACATGATGCATGTGAAACACTCAGCACCTTGTCTGACGTGGTAAGCACTCAATAAATGTTAGCTATTAATAAGAACAATAAAAACATTTTAAAACTGCTGTCCCTTTAGAATTTTAACAACCATATAAAGAACAAAATGCCAAACTTGGCATTTATAAGACTATTAACTCCTGCCACTAAAATAAATTCTGTAGGCCTTGAAGCACATCTATAAACAAATCTGGTAAAGACAGTGAATTATGATTTGGGGGTCTAACTAATCAGGACAGCTGATGCCACTTCCATGCAAATGACATTATGCACAGAAAAATGTGATTTAAAATTCTTGAGCCATTTTTGCCCCGGTAAAGTAGGCTCAGTGGGTGCACTAGTCCCTTTGCTGTGAGTTACCTCACAAATGCATAGCTCCTGGCTTTCTTCAGAATTGCATCTCCTCTCTGAATACTAAGTGTATCCTATATTCCTCAAAGTTCAGGGTAACTACCACTTTAGCATTATGCTGAAATGTTTTCTCTCACTAAATGAACAGTTTTTTGCCCAGTTCGAGTTCTTACTAAGAGAGTTTCAGACTGTTTTTGTCATTTCCCTATAACAAGTGTGATAGAACCTTTCACATCATGGAGCTGAGCCAGTCAATGTGAGTCTGTGAGATTTTACTCTTGAATTGATCCTGAACTTCTCTCTTGGTGAAGAGCAATTGCTGTTTAGAATAGATCACTCTTTCAAGAGCACTACAAGTTGACCTTCTTGAAAAGGTCATTTTTCTTAAAGAAACAATGATTTCATTGCTTCAGATGGCCCAGTAGAGATGGCATAAGCCATGCCGGATGTGGAAGCTGGGTCTCCAGCTTGGGTTCCCACTCATTTACTCTCCCACTCAGGAAGTCTTGCAGTCTGCCCAAACCAACTGCATGCCTTGGAAAAATTATAGATTGCCATCTCTCATGGTCCCTAGAGACAAATCATGAATTTTAAGTCCATTACTGTCAAAGATGTACTGTGTAAATGGGTAAACATTTCTCAGTTTCTTTCTCCCAATTAAATATTATAGCAAGACTTGCTAGTTAGGGCACAGGGACCCTAAAAGAGTTTAAACAAGAAAACAAATAAAGGGTATAAAATAAATACTAATGATCACTGTTGCTAGGACCTCACATTTAATGCATCCCTATTTCTATTATTCCTGACTCTACTCCTGCTTATGGGTCTAGAACATAACATTGGGAAGCTGCTGCAGGACTGGTCTACAGGCGTCTAATGGGATGAAAGCATGTGGATTTGAGTTCCAACAAAGTTAGTAAAAGTGGTTTGTCAGTGATCCCTCTCTGGATCGTGGACTTGGTGGGCTCCTTCTGAACCTTCAGACCAAGGAAAGTCTTACATACACTCTGTTTCCTCGATATCCTCTTCTAAAAAATGAGTATTTGCCAGGTTGCACTCTGTGCATTGGGTTACTGGAAATACAGTAGGTTGCACTGATGATTTAACTCTGTTTTCTATAAAGGGCTATGGGATCTCATGCAGATTTTTGCAAAGTCATATGCAAATCACAGAGCCCAGCCCTTTTCTTAACAGGATGGCAACCTTGTTCCTCGGTGGCACCTGGGACCTGGAGATCCTTTCTCCACTTACGTTTAGCGCGCATCCTGGGACTTGTCCCTGCAGCTCACCAGGTTAGCCGTGGCACCGTTGGGACCTCCCACCAGGACTCCAATCACCCACCTCTCTTGAGACTTCTCTGGCAGGGCTGGTGTGGGGTGCAGCCTTTGCTCAGAGGGCAACATGTTCCAAGCAAAATCTCCCCACCTGGGCCATGGGCTCACCCCTCGGGGCTCCCTTCTTCTCTACTGGGTGCAATTTGAGGTTGCTGAGCTTCTCTCCAAAGTCTAAAATGGTGGAGCAGTAGGGACCTGTGAGAGGCCCCATGGCCCAATGTACTTCCCCCAGATCCCGCTCAGAACAGCAGATACGCCCGCCCAGGCCCCTGCTCCCTAGAGGTCTGCAACATGAGTGAACAGGTTAATTAGAGGGACACAGTTGTCTCTCAAGTTTTTCTCCAGGCTGAACATTTCTATTATCAGTGGCCCCAATCTGGAAAAACCCATCATTCTAATCTAGCTTGCCTCCCCACATCATGAGAAAGAGGGAGGAAGAAGGGATGATGTGTGGTAAAGAAGATGAGGGTTAACTTTATCCTTTCCCAAACACTGGCAACAACCACTTCCTCAACAATTTTTCTGTTTGCTTCAGCCTACCCAGACTTTTTCCGTGTTTTTCTAGCTCCTCCCTAACCTCACTCCCTCCCTAGGTCTCTGATTCAAAGACCACTCTAACCAGCCCCTGTCCGCTTCAGGTTATCCTGTTAAGGGTGGGTGGGAAGTGTGAAACTGGCCAGATGTTGGTATTTGTTGAAACTAGATGATGGCACATGGACATTCATTATACCATTCTCTCCACTTCTGTATATGTTTGCAATTTTTCATAATAAAAAAGGTTTTAAAGTCCTCCAGTTTCCACCATACTCAAGAGAGAGTCCCAACCCCAAACACAAGAGTTTCATGTAAACCCCACACCTAGGCAAGAGGCAGAGATGATGATTCCATTTCATATATACACTCATTTTCTAACTTTTTTTAAAGACCCACTGCTTTATTTTCAATAGATTAAACCTGATTTCTGAGAGGTCCTCAAGTTGGGCTTACTTCCCTGGCTGGGTTATGGGGGAGGGCAGGGTAAAGGGATCCTTAAAAGTTTACACTTCCATGTATCTCACAATCTTATTGTGAGGATGTGACTTGTTCAGTGTTCTGAACTTTTCGAAGGAAACGTGCTCTCAATGCAAAGTGTCATTCTCTGGAATTGCACCTGGCTCAGGAAAGGACTGTCTTTGTACTTGAATTTAAATCCAATGGAGAACTTTAACACGGGCATTTGCATGACCGAGAATTGCTGCTGTCTTTTTTCCGTATGTCACTTTCTTGAATGTGTTCTAATAAAATGATTCTAAAGCAGGCTGTTGATATACAGTGATTTATAAATACTTTCTGTTGAGTACTGAGGCCCTTAATTCTCTGCCAAGAATCCACCCCATCCCACTTTCCAGAAAGATCTGTCAAGCTGGGGACAGATGCAATAAGCGTGTGTCCGGCATGATGGCGGCACCACTGCAATTGCAGCACTAATGAGAATCATATCAACCACAGCGATTTTGTCTTCTGGTTGCCTAGGAACAGAATTTGTTTTCAGAATAAAGATAATCATTGGTAGAAGATGAGTGTGGTGGGGGGAAAGGCAGAGGAGGGGGCAGGGCAGGAACAGGAGCATAATTGACTCCACCAGGGAGGGAGTGAGGAAGCAAGGTAGGAGAAAGAAAAGCAGCCAAAAAGAGAGACAGGCAAAGTTCAAACTCGCTCTTTTCATTGGTAGTCCTCAGCACGTTCAAGTGATAATCGATGATTAAATTTTATTTACAAAATTAAACCTTTTGCTATCAGGCTGTAGCAAGTTGCAAATCTCAAATTCTCATTAGGCAAACTGGAAGCAAAAGGAGAAAAAAAATCTATCTATCTATCTATATATATATGTATCTATCTATCTATCTATATATGTATATATATATATCAATATCAGAAGGTAGCTATTTTGAGAAACAATTTTTATCCCAATCTTGATGTTCCCTTCAGCCAAGACTAGCTAGGACAGCGGTCTCCAACCTCTGGGTTGTGGACTAACTAATGTCTGATGATGTGAGATGGAACAGTTTCATACCAAAACCATACCCCACCCACCCCCTTGCCCCTCCTGTTTATAGAAAAATTGTCTTCCACAATACCAGTCCCTGGTGCCAGAAAGGTTGGGGACCACTGAGCTAAGAAACTCCCATGAGGTAGTAACAAATTTAGGCCAACTCTTTGGGAAAGGAGGCATTGTTAGAAACCTCATTGCTTAAAGACTTCACAAAGGAAAGGGGATGCAGACCCAGTCAAGGAGGCTTCCATTCACTGGGCTCTTTTCTGACACCATGTACCGGGAAGACACGTGATATCCTCCTTTAATTTTCACAGCCATCCTGAGAGGCAGGTAGTACTTTGTTTTCCAGATGAAGAGAGGTAGATAAATTAAACTCACAGCTAGAACACAGCAGATCTGTGATTCAAATTCAGATCTCTCATCTCCAAATCCATGCTTTTCCAAGCCACTGGGCTGATGGCCCAGGTGCCCAGCCTGGGATCTTCCTTGCACGTCTCCCACAGGTGTTCACATCAAGGAACTGCGCGATTCTGTATGCCCTTGGGGTACAGACCATCGTCCTGCTCTTCCTTGTGTGATTGGAGATCCCTGAACAGCCAGGGTCTTTGCAGCACACACCCATGTACCTGGGTCTTGATTGTGTAGAACACAGGCTGATGAGACGGAAATCACCATTTGATTTTCATGGGGATTTGTTTACTTAGCAAATATTTTTCAAGTGCCTCTAAGTGCTGGGCATTATGAAGTAGGGTGAGTAAACAGTCCCTGTTCTCACAGAGCTTACCAGCAGAGGAGAAAGATAGTAGTCAAGTAACACATGAGTGGATATATAAATACAACTGAAAGGGACCTTGGAGCTCAATGAGATCAACTGTTGAAACTGAGACCCAGAAATGCTAGTTGCCCAAGCAGTTTGCCCAAGACCGTATGGCAAGTTACAGGTACAATAAAGACTAGCACTAAGAACTCTTGATTTTCATTCTTATTTTCCCACCAATATGTCACACTCTGTTCTGTTGCATATCCATAATAGACTGCCCCCAAGCCCCAGCCAGCCATGTAATCATGTTGATCAATCAGGACACTATTTCCATTTTTAGGAAAACCAGACAGTGTATTTTGAAATGTAAATCAAAGGGTATAGTGAACTAAATTCCTGAGGGTGGTACTTATCAAAGCTTGTTTGCAGAGTTGTCTCAGAGCCCAGAGCAGAAGCAGAGACAGCCAAGGCTCCCATGCTAAAGTGACACTGACTAATAAGGGTGCTTACAGGTGTTTCAGTGATTTGGTCTGACCCCAACACTTTCTCATCTCCCAGATTCAGCAGTTGTTCATTCACTCATTAATTCAACAAATATATACTGAGTGCCTACTAGGTGCCAGGCACAGTTCTTAGAGCTAGGGACACAGTAGTGGACAAAACAGGCCACCCTCATGGAGCATACATTCTAGCTGGGAGAAACGGACAATAAACAAAATAAATAACACTGTATATTAGAAGGTGATAAATTCTACGAAGAAAAATAAGAAAGGAAGGTAGGGAGTGCCAGAGGTAGAGATGCATTTTTAAATAGGGTAATCAGGAAAAAGAGCTTCCTGAGAAAATGATGTACTGAGTCATTTTCTTTATTTAGTACAAATAAATGTATGTATATACATACACATGTACGTATGTACAGGCATGTGTACATAAATTTATGTAATACAGATACATATATAAGGCCTTCCTAAGAAAATGCGCTGAGTCATTTTATGTATACATATGTACATATACACATACATTTATACTATATATACAAATATACAAATGAATTGGTGGTAAATATATCTCTTTAAGTGTGACTGTATTTAACATAGTTTAACATGTTGCTGTGGACCTAGCTCGGAATAACCAGCATATTGTATAATTTGAAAAGTCCTTCAAGCTGCTTCCTACTCCTTCCAGAAAAAGAAAAAGAAAAGCTTTTCATAGCATGTACCAATGCTCAATTCCTAGCATTCACTTTTTATGGGGCACTAAAGCAGTAGTTCTTAAACTTGAGTGTACATCAGAATCACCTAGAAGGCTTATCGAAGCACAGACTACAGGGCTGCACCCCTAGAGTTTGTGGTTCATTAAGGTTTGGATGGATACAAAACTTTGCATTTCTAACAAATTCCCAGGTAATGCTAATGCTGTGGTCCAGAGACTGCACTTTAAGAACCACTAAATTAAGCTATTATAGCTGGGAGGTTCCTGTTAAAATGAAGCTATTACCTGAGAAACGATGCATCCATTTATTAGGATGCATGGACATTATCAAAGTAGTTATCCTTAAAGAGCAGAATCATTTAAGAATTGGACTATTTTTTTTTAACAGGGGTAAGTTTCAGAAGCCACAGCCAAAGACTCCAAGCATGGAGGAGTTAGACAAGGGATGCGTCCTGAAAGGAGGTGCCAACAGTTATTTTCATTATTTGTCTATCGATGCTTTACATTTTCATAACGTAATACTTTTATAAGCCCTTTTGTCCACTAATTTATCTTGACCAATTAACCTAGTAGATAGGCAGAGCAAATAAATTATTACATTTTATAAACAAGAAAATTGAGACAAAAAGGTTTTATGTGGCTTCTCTTGGGCTATTACGTCTAAGAATCCCAGCTCTCCTACTCCTAGTTCATCTTTCTTCCTCCATTAACATTTGTCATTACACTAACTATAGCTTTCTCCTCGGACATCTATTCTGGGGTCTTTAAAATCCAGGACATACAGCTGCTCTTGGCCTTTTGCCCTGTTTAGAATCCCACTTGCTGCAAGTAGATTATTCATATAAGTGATTAACTAAGGCATGTCCTAGGCCCTGAATGAGTTTCTTTTGCCATAAACACATTTCTGTTCTTCTACCAGGTATTTTATGAAGAAAATACTAACTCATTTTGTTATTAGCCTAAGCTAGAACTTATCATTATGAAAGCAAACCTGCTGGGGGAAAACACACATAATCCTTTCCAAAGGCAAATAGAAAAAACAGTTTGATTATATGTACCATTGCTTTTATTCCATTAGTAGAGATAATTGAAAGTTTTCTGTTTCACTAAAGTACCCAGCAAAATGAGAATAGATTTTGTTAAATCTGATGGCTGGTGAATCACATTCTTGAGTATTTAAATATAACACACACACACACACACACACACACACACACACACACACACAACGGAAATGAAGCATAAAATTCTTTTTCCCAGTTCTTGTCCTTTCTAGTCATTTTCTCCATGTCTGCGCTGTCTCATCTTGGTGAGACTGTGAACTCTCCCATTGAATCTCATGGTAGGAACCCTATGGGACACAAAGAGCTGTCTTCCTTCAGCTTCTGCACTGTCTTTGACTATCCAGCAGCCCAGGGCTTTAGAAGTTTAATTTCTATATCTGCACTATTCTGCCACCCAATACATTGATATTCTGACATCTTCCTTCTGTACTGCCATTGGGACCATTCATTTACTCAATAAACATTTATTAAGCATTTACGACATATGAGAAATTCTAAGAGCCGCTTAACAGGCTGCAAAAATGAGTTTGAAATAATCCTATCCTCAAAGAACATGGCATATTATAGAACCACTCCCTAAATCACAAAGAATCATTAACATCCAGATGTATTCTCTGTGTGGGTTACAGTCCCATGCAAGCTGTTCCCCATTTTCGTTCTCTGTACTCTATACTCAAAGAAAGCTAGTTGATGAGGTTTTTTTCAGCTTCAACATAAAATAAGCACCATTAGGAAAGAAAATATACCTGGGGAAGAGAAAAGTGAGATGAGGGAGGAGCACTAGTCTGCAGTTCTGAGTACACACAGAGATAGGTATGTATCAGCAACCCAAAAGCATGGTAAGCAAGGAGCAGTATAGGATCCAGTATCTGCTGTAGACATTCCATGTGTGGACCATGGAAACTGATATATGTGGATCATAAACCTTGGATGACTAGAAGTTTCATACTGATGAAAGATCCAGTGTGAATGTGGTTGTGCTGAGCTTTAGACTTCAAAGTGTGCTGTGAAAATGACTATCCCTTAAAAAAAATTAATGTTCAGTGCAACACAAGGACTGAAAATATGAGAAAGCAGGTTGAGTTGTGGGAGAGTGGAATGCAGAGAATTCAATGAGCTAAATCAGTATTGGAGAACCCATGAGAAAGATTCAGACCCTAATCCAACAATGTGTGTATATGTGCATATAGGTACACAAATACATATGCACAGAAAATGAGTCAAAGTCCAGTTTTTATGAGGATAAGTCTCTTAAATACATCTCAGACTTATAATCCAGAAAGAAAGACAAGTTTAGAAAACCAAAAATGTAGTCAGAGTTAAAGATAAGATTGTTAGGGTGACCAAGTGGCTTAAGGAATATCGCACATCTTCCTCCCATTTATACGGAGCCACCTGTAGGTCTAGCAGCTTTCACACTCTCAGCAGCTTAGAGGGGCTGCTCAGGCTCTGAACACTCTTTTTTAGATTGGGCTTCATGAATAGTAGAATGACAAGCTAGAGGTTCAGGACAGATATGCAGCTGGTTCTCTGTTCTGTCCTTTGAAACCTTTTTTTACTGGTTCTGTAAACTTGTCCTGGCCCTGGAGAGCGTTTTCTCAGCACAGGTGCTTATATCCAGGCTTACTAATGACCATCAAAGGTGTCAGTGTCATGACAACACAACCAGGCCTACCATGAGTCAATGTGGACATGGATAATGGTAGCCATAGTTAGAATTTAAAGGGTTCAGAAATAGCAGTGATGGGAGAGGGGGTTTCTATGTGTCTGCCTTTAAGTTTCTGGGATGGTGGAATAAGGAATGTTATTCTGTTTGTAAGGATGTCCAGTGATACTGTTGCCTGTTAATGGTGACCTTCTAATCAGCCTTATACCTACAATGTGGAGTTTTTAGATTTGGCTGTGCTGAGTTCTGCTGGGTGGTTGTTACGGCATGCATCTGAGTAAGGGGAAGTACCAGGATGGGGGCTGGGGTAAAAAATAATTGATGTAGAAAGAGGGTTTAGATTTTATTGGTGTGGCACTCCGACTCTAAGAATGACACATAAATATAGTACTCTAAGTGTTGCTCACAGATCCACGAGGACTTGCCTGGGATCTTGGCCCTGTGAAAAGCAAGTGGTTGATAAAATTGATTGGCAGAATTGAACTTCTCCAAGACCAGCTAGAAGTTAGCAATGAAAATAGGAGGCTTTGTACTTCTCAGACTTTCGTGTATTCTCATTTTATGTTGAGGATGCTGATATATTGCTTTATGTTTTGGTATTTCTGGGGCTATTCAACCAAATAAACTTGTAGGAGAGCCACAGATATAACCCTCAAAGCCAGGCCAACTCAAATGATCTAAGTGCTCTCTGTCTACCCTGCAAAGTCACAAAGACAGGCTTGAAGATGGAATAGGTCATTAAAGTGGGGGCTGGGGCGTGGTCTTTGCAGTGTTTGATTGATTGGTTGGTGTTGTAGTATAAAAGCCATGACATTTCAGCTTAATGGCACAGCAAAATGTTGCTTATAGTGCTACACACATGCACAGCCTTTAAAGAGAGGCCATTGGCCGGGCGCGGTGGCTCAAGCCTGTAATCCCAGCACTTTGGGAGGCCAAGGCGGGTGGATCATGAGGTCAAGAGATCGAGACCATCCTGATCAACACGGTGAAACCCCGTCTCTACTAAACATACAAAAAATTAGCTGGGCATGGTGGTGCGTGCCTGTAATCCCAGCTACTCAGGAGGCTGAGGCAGGAGAATTGCCTGAACCAGGAAGCGGAGGTTGCGGTGAGCCGAGATCGCGCCATTGCACTCCAGCCTGGGTAACAAGAGTGAAACTTCATCTCAAAAAAAAAAAAAAAAAAAGAGGCCATCAAGCCATCAACCCAGCATTTCTGGCTTCTGAGGAGTGTATGATTAAGGAATTAAAGTGAAGAAATAATGAGCCCAGTGAGTATGATGGTCATTCAAAGATGACTGCTTAGATCATTGCTGCATGCCAGTTTCCCAACATGTCTCAGACCTCAAATTTGGTCATAATAGTAAAAAGTCTGGATAACTTATTTTTTTCTGAATTAAAAGTCTTATAAAAATGCATATGGAGCTAGTTGGGGTGGCACATGCCTATAATCCTAGAACTTTGGGAGGCTGAGGTAGGCAGATCACTTGAGCCCAGGAGTTTGAGACCAGCATGGCCAACATAGCAAGACCCCATCTCTACCAAAAATGATGCAAAAATTACCCAGGCATGGTGGCATATACCTGTAGTCTCAGCCACTTGGGAGGCTGAGGTGGGTGGATCACTTGAGCCCAGGAGGCAGAGGTTGTGGTGAGCCAAGATCACACCATTGCACTCCAGCCTGGGCAATGAATTGAGACCCTGTCTCAAAAAAAAGAAAAAAAAAATGCATATGGGAGCAGGGGTAGGAAGATTAAGGATGTTGAGGGTTAGATAGAGTAGCACCACTAGTTAAATCTTTGGTAAATGTTTGACATGAGGAGGACTATAAAGGGTTATGCCCAAAATAATATAATGATTGGAGTTCTGGAGAGTCCCTTCACTTTCAGAGACTATAGAAATGGCTAATACCTCCTCCAGAGGCCAGTGAAGGGGTTGTGTCTCTAAACAGCAGAATGTATTGCATATAATTAGTGACTCTCAAGAAGTACTGGGTATCAATCACATTCATTAATTTATTCATCCAACAGATATTTATGAGATACCTATTATGTGTCAGGAACTATTCTAGACAGCAAAAAGAAAACAACAAAAACCACAGACAAGAATTCCTGCCCTCATGGAGTTTATATTCTGGTAGAAATACAAAGAAGATAAAATGCTAGATGATGATGCATGCTATGGTGAAAAATCCAGCTGCAAAGCAATGTAGGGAGGGCAGGGGATGAGGAAGGAGTGCAGGGAGAAACTAAGAAACGATGACTGACACAGTCAGGGCTACAGGGCACTAGGAAATTCGTCCAGATGATCTCAAGGCAGGTAGCAGTAATGAGTCTGTGAGTCTTGGAGGAAATGGAGAGGTGAGGGTTTTGCAAGAAACATACACAGATTTTATAAATCTCTCTTTATTACTCCACACAAAAAAACATGAAAACTTGGGGAGGAGCAGTTTTATCTAGGAGCAAGTAGGAGCTCTCAGGTGAGACAGCCTCTGCCCCAGTCTTCATGCCTCCACCGGAGTGAAGAAGTTGCCCAGAAATGTGCCCCAGAAATCAAGTGGGAATCGCAGACTAGTCCGCCATCCTTTACCAGCACTCAAGAGAAGCCTTTCTGATATAACATCAGCCTAGGGTTGAGGAACTGGGATTCCATTCAAAGTGACAATGACTTCACCTATAGTGTGGTTTAACATCTTTTAAGTTCACATGATGAGATTCTTAAAAACAAATCAAGGTTTGGTCTAAGTTCTATATAAATCTGGGAGCCAAGAACTCGTATTATTCATACAGTATTCATAAATCAAGGGAAGCTTAAAGGGGCATTGCAGAGTCTGAGTAGTGTGATAGGTATTTTATTTGTTTTGTCCCTAAGAGGTTTAAAAATATTAATTCCATTTGGTTATTTTCCCTGATTCCCAGCAGACTATAGGTCCCTTCAGTCTAGTTTGATAAAGTTTCAGCAGCAGCAGGAAGCATGGTTTCCAACATACCTGCCTGGAGACCCACCGTGGTAACTAGTACAAGGACAGAGAGAGTCTCAGTTTGCTTTATCACCAATAGGAAAGGATCCCAGGGAACTCAGTGAAGAGATGCAGGAATTCCTGTTACAGTCTTGGGATAGCAATTCCTTTCCAGATAAGGGCTGAATGGGGCAGGTTCATTCCAACTTAGGTCTTGTCATAGGGGCCAAATATTGTAATGGCAAACAAAATCACATTCTCTGTGTTGCTATGAGAAATCAAATGTGCTACTTGGTCATTTGTTATTTTTCTATTTTCTTGGATCTACACTTACGCTCATCAGGGGGGCTCTAAACATATCTGTATAGGTCAACCATCTTTTTGTCCTATCCTGATAAAAATTTAATTTTGAACATGACTCAAACTCATCTATAGATTGTAAACACTTTCGAACTTACATATAAGTGTAGATCATTAGCTGGATAAATAACCAGTATAGTTTTACAAAATTCACGTCAAATCATACTAGTACTTGAATTGGTAATTTGCCACAGAATAAGTTCCAAGAGGGTAGGGATTCTTGTCTGCGATCTTCACTGCTATATCCCCAGTACCTGTGCCAGTATCTGACACGTTGTACGTAATGCAAGTATAATTGCATAGTATGCACAGCAAGTGCAGTCTCCTTAGTGTACAGAAACACACAGAGAAATACTTCCCACCTTTAGTGCAACCAGACTAGTAGATGAGGACCTCCTCTGTTGCACTGCTGAAGAGTAGGAAGGAGTTTTTCAGAATGATGTTATACTTGATAAAAACAAGGAGCATACTGCTTGAGTTCCAGTTCTTGATAATGCAAGAGTGGAAGACAGGTTTGATGCATGATCTGGTAGGCAAAACTCAAATCCAGAATCGAGGGCCAGGATAGTTTAACAGGTAGGGCCTGTTAGACCTAACAAATTATAGCCTTGGGGCTTTTTTGCTAGATTTTCAAAGAAGCTGTAAGGCCATAATAAAAGTGGACAGCGGAACCCAGGTGCACAGCCAGTTGTGGGAAACTATAGGGTGGTTTGGTCACTGACAATTCAAATAATTCTGATAAATGCCAACTCTTCATTCAACACGATTTTATTGTACACGAGTTTTTTAATGCACTACTTGACTTCTGGGGCTCTGTAGACCACTTCTAATTAAGAATGGAAAATGAGAAGATTGAAAAAAAAAAAGAAAGCACCAAAGGCCAGGAACAATGAACAGGAGAATAAATCCAACAGGGCACATGTCAAATAAAAAAAGAAAAAAGAAACAACTGCTATGAAAAGTCAGATTTGAAAAATGTCCCTCATTTGGTTTGCTTCACTGAGTTGGTTACCAATGAGAAATTCTGAAGTCTCAAAGACAGTGTTGACTGCAAATGCACTTCTCTCTGCCCTGCCCCATCCCCATCTCATTCAACATTCCTGAAGCTCCAGAAAATGAAAATGTGAGAATTAGTCCATCTGTTGTGAGTCGGCCCAAGAAATGGTCAGCAGTGGTGTCTGATGCCAATTCTCTGGTAGCAAGTAAAGCTGGTGTTCAGCTTGATTTTAATGAGCTTTAGGACTGTTCCAAAAATACATAAAAGGAATAGAAAATATCCTTAATTAGAAAAATCATATAGTCCATTTGAGAGAAAGAAAATATAAATAGGGAACATAATTCATACCATGTGGGATAGGAATAGCTATTGAATTATCCTGAGAAGTCCAAAAGCTTGAATGATCTCTTCTCTCTTTGTATCTCTATCCAACACCGAAGATGAGTCATTGCATGTAATGGCAGCCATCTTCAGGCTGTTTTTGTGTTTATTTGTTGCCCAGACTGATGTGCAGTGGTTCGATCCTAGCTCACTGCAGCCTTGACCTCTTGGGCTCAAGTGATCCTCCTGCCTCAGCCTCTTGAGTAGTTGGGACTAGACATGTGCCACCACACTCAGCTGATTCTTGTACTTTTTTGTAGAGATGGGTCTCGCTATGGTTCCCAGGCAAGTTGCAAACTCCTGACCTCAAGTAATCCTTGGCCTCCCAAAGTGCTAGGATTACAAGCCAGGTTGTTTTAAGAACTACTCATAATAATTATGATAGTAGTAGTAACAACAATAATAAAATTCAATAATTTGGCTGTAACTGTATTCAGTTTGTATTTGTCTCAGTATGGCCGCATTATTACTCTCTCTCTTTCTTAACTTTATTTTTCCTGCCACTCTTAAAATTCCTGGACTCCTACCAATACTCATCCCTAAGATGATTCTATCGAGAACAAAAGTGAATATATCTGTCAGGATAAGCCAGGTTTTGCTATGGTAACAACTCTAAAAATATTGGTGACTTTAAACAAGAAGGACTTGTTTCTTGTTAACACTACATGTTTGTAATGTAGTGTTATCCATAGCAGGGGGCTCTGTTCATTATAGGCCCTCAAGGGACTCTCTGGCTGATGGACCAGCTTCCAAAGTTGCCAGGTACCATCCCAGAAAGAAGGATAATGCTGAATGTTATTACTCCCACAGTTAAATGCTCCAACCTGGAAATGGCTCAATACCAATGGCCAGAACTAGTCACATGATCCTACTTAATCACAGGGAGGCCAGGAAAAGCAATTGAGTTATATGCCCAGAAGGTAGAAATATCCAGTGAGTGTGTCAGAATGACTACCTTAGCAGTTAACATCAAGTCATACTTGCAGATAATTTACATTTGGACTCAAAAACTTATATTTTGGCTTTAACTCAAATAAATTTTCAAATTTTGTCTTTACTCAACAGATTTATATGTGTAAATTTCAAACTTATACATTGAAGTAAGGTTATTTATGTTTAGCTCATGGTTTGCTTTCTGTTAATCTTTGTATTAGTCCATCCTCACATTGCTATAAAGAAATATCAGAGATTGGGTAATTTATAAAGAAAAGAAGTTTAATTGGCTCATGGTTCCACAGGCTGTACAGGTTCCACAGGCTGTGCTTGCATCTGCTGGGCTTCTACAGAGGCCTGAGGAAACTTACGTTGCAGGAACAGGATGAGAGACAGAGAGTGAGGCAGAAGGTGCCACACACTTCTTTTTTTTTTTTTTTTTTTTTGAGATGAAGTCTCACTCTGTTGCCAGGCTGGAGTACAGTGACGCAATCTTGGCTCACTGCAATCTCCACCTCCCAGGTTCAAGTGATTCTTCTGCCTCAGCCTCCCAAGTTGCTGGGACTACAGGTGCATGCCACCACACCCAGATATTTTTTGTATTTTTAGTAGAGACAGGGTTTTCCGATGTTGGCCAGGATGATCTTGATCTCTTGACCTCGTGATCATGCCTCAGCCTCCTGAGTTGCTGGGTTACGGGCATGTGCCACCATGCCTGTCTATTTTTTGTATTTTTAGTAGAGATGGGGCTTCACCATATTGGCCAGGCTGGTCTCAAACTCCTGATCTTGTGATCTACCCACCTCGGCCTCTTAAAATGCTAGGATTACAGGCGTGAGCCACCATGCCCAGCCTAGCTATTCCATTATTACGTAGTTTGTTGTATCATTGCCAGGGTACATTCCAATGCAAATCTCATTCAGATAATGGACACAAGCAGGCCTGGGCCAGAAAATGTAGCAATGTAATGGCATAGAACACTGGGTTAGAATCAGGAAATTTAGCTTTGGTCCTAATTCTGCTATTGATCAGCTATATGATCTTTGAAAAATATGTTAGCCAAATCATCTGTTATCCAAACCTGTTTCCTAGGCCAGGCATCGTGGCTTACACCTGTAATCCCAGCATGTTGGGAGGCTGAAGTGAGCAGATCACTTGAGGTCAGGAGTCCAGGACCAGCCTGACCAACGTGGTGAAACCCCATCTCTGCTAAAAATACAAAAACTTGGCTAGGTGGGGTGGCATACCTCTGTAGTCCCAGCTACTCAGGAGGCTGAGGCAGGAAAATAGCTTGAACCTGAAAGGTGGAGGTTGCAGTAAGCTGAGATGGCACCACTGCACTCCAGCCTGGGTGACAGAGGAAGACTCCATCTTCAAAACAAAACAAAACAAAAACTGTTTCCTAATCTGTAACATTGGAAAGTAATAGAAACTGATTTCCAAATTTCCTGTTTTCTGATTGTATACTTTCCTATTATTGGCTGAGTTCTGACCAATAATTCCATGACTTTTATAGGGGAAAAAAATAAATACACATCCTAACCAATGTTGAATTGGAAAAAAAACACATATTTTTATATAAAAAATAACCTAATTTTATATATAATTACTTATACTGATAAAAGAGACATAGATACTATAAAATAGTAATTTTAAAAATTATTTATGGCTGGGCACGGTAGCTCATGCCTGTAATCCCAACATTTTGAGAGGCCACAGTGGTAGCATCACTTGATTCCAGGAGTTCAAGAGCAGCCTGGGCAACATAGCAAGACCTCATCTCTACTAAAAATTAAAATAAAAATTAATTTAAAAATTACTTTAAAAATTATTTAGATTTGAAATACAGGAAAAGATATTTTCAGAAATTAACATATATGCCCCATTTTATCTCTCATTTATTTATCCATTCATTTACAATTGTATTGAGCCAGGCCAGGTATGGTGGCTCATGCCTGTAGTCCTAGCACTTTGGGATGCCTAGCTGAGCGGATTGCTTGAGACCAGCCTGGGCAACATGGCAAAACCCCATCTCCACTAAAAATAAAAAAAAAATTAGCCTGGCATGGTGGCACACACATGTAGTTCCAGCTTCTCAGGAGGCTGAGGTGGGAAGGTCACCTGAGCTTGGGAAGTCGAGGCTGCAGTGAGCCAAGATTGCACCACTGCATGCCAGCCCAGGTAATGGAAGAAGTAAGACCTTCCGTCAAAAAAAATAATAATAATAATAACAAAAACAAAAAACTATTGAGCATATGTCATGTAATCAGCTGGGTTAAGTGACCGGAGATTTGCAAGGACATTGAGGATACTAGCAAGAGCATTACTAAAATAATGAGCCATGCACTTTACTCTCCAAGAGGTGAAGCATAATTCCCCACTCTTTTAAGTATGGCCTGTATATAGAAACTAATTTTCAAAGAGTGCAGTGTGAAAGGGAGGGAAAAAGTAACTTCACAGCAGAGAAATCTGGCAAATGCCACCTCAGTCAGGTTATCAGCAGGTTACCTCCATCAAACATCAACAGTGAGTAGTCACATTGATAGCATGCACCCTTGATGTGGTGTGGTGGTCTTCCTCCCCAAATCTGTAACTCTAGTCTACTCATGAGAAAAGCATCAGATACATTACAGTTGAGAAATATTCTACAAAATGCCTTACCAAAACTCAATATATGCAAAAGCAAGGAAATCTGAAATACTGTCGTAGCCAGGAGGATTCTAAAGTGACATACTAAAGGTAATGTGGCATCCTAAATGGTATTTTGGAGGAGAAAAAGAATATTAAGTAAAAACTAAGGGAATCTGAGTAATGTATGAACTTTAGTTAAAATTGGTTTATTTACCAGAAAACCAAGCACCACATGTTCTCACTCATAAGTGGGAGTTGAACAATGAGAACATATGGACACAGAAGGGGTAACAACACACACTGGAGCCAGCTGGGGCATGGGAGAGCAATGAGAGGGAGAGCATTAAGACAAAAAGCTAATGCACGCAGGGCTTGAAACCTAGATGATGGGTTAACAGGTACAGCAAACCACCATGGCACACGTATACCTATGTAAGAAACCTACACGTTCTGCACATGTATCCTGGAACTTAAAGTAAAATAAAGAATAAATAAAGTAATGAGTCATGGCATCTAAGCTACATGTGAAGGAAAGTGATGAAGAGAGAGTATTGATGGATTGGGAGAAAGTAACGGGCTCTATGAACTGGAGGTCTAGTGGGCTGAAAGAAAGGTATGAGTATCTGAATAAGCAAAATGGAAGGAGAGGAAGGTGTGGTAAGGAAGAAAGATATGAGATGTCTAGTCTACTTCTAACCAAGATAGAGAAGTAAGAACCAGATTTATTTCCCGGTTCAAAACAATTTTTTTTTTTTTTTTGAGACAGTGTCTTGTTCTGTTGCCAGGCGCCAGGCTGGAGTGCGGTGGTGTGATCTCGGCTCACTGCAATCTCCGCCTCCTGGATTCAAGCAATTCTCCTGCCTCAGCCTCCGGAGTAGCTGGGACCACAGGCACACACCACCACGCCGAGCTAATTTTTGTATTTTTTAAGTAGAGACAGGGTTTCACCATGGTCTCGATATCTTGACCTCGTGATCCACCCGCCTCGGCCTCCCAAAGTGCTGGGATGGATTACAGGCGTGAGCCACCACGCCCGGCCCAAAACAATTTTTTTAATGGGCAAAATATAAGAAACAATAATTTTCAAGACACTGGACATGAGATAACAAGGACAGTGTGATCCCTGAAAGACAATAAACAAACCAAACAAACTCTACAAACACCCCAGCTTACTGCTTTGAGTTTCCAGGTGTCAGTGCAGGGACAGGTAGAGTGCCTGTTTCCCACCAGCCAGAGTAAAAAACCTCAAAGTCACAAGGAATCAGGAAGAATACTCAGAAGGGTCTTTCTGAGTAGTGGGGAATAATAAATCCCAGACTAAACATGGCTCTGTTTCTGCCTATGAGACCCTGTCTCACAAAATATCAAAATTAAAATTAAAAAACAGTACATGATTGATAGTCAATGAGGTTGGTAGAGGGATATTTCCTATAAAGATTTTTTTAATGCTATCAACTTGTAAACACTCTTGAATATATTAAAATATATAAAATGAATAAATTTGAAAAAATAGGTTATGGGCAGATATGTTCACAAAACTCAGTCATTGTCAGTCACTCCAAGTTTGCCCTGTATTTACTTCTTACACCAATCTACAGCTTGTTTCTCATCTTTTCTTTTAGACAGAGACTTTCTGGGCTTTGCTAATACCAGCTTTACTTGAGTTTTCCAAGAATGCTACAGCACGACCTGATATGAAAACGCGCCTCTTCAGGCTGCTTCAGTCTGTCTGGTCTCTTGGGTTTCAGAGCAGGCGTATCACAGGCATTGCTGTCGGCTGAGCGCTCATATTTCACTCTCTGGCATCCCCCTCACTCTCTATCTCCTTTGTCAATGAGATATAGTTCTTTGATCCAAGCTGCTTTCGAATTTTCTTTTCTCTTCTGATCAGAATAGAAAAACATGGAGATTAAAAAAATCACCAGCCTTCCCTTGTCTACCTTCATAAGACTCTGTCATCTATATGAGGATGAGAAGGCTTGGCTGCATATAAAAGAAAAGCCCCAGGTGACACTGGCTTAAATAAGAGAGAAGTTTATTTTTCTTTCACATAACAGACAACTGCAGGTAAGCAGTCTAGGGCTGGTCAAGAAGATCCACAAAGTCACCAGGCACCCAGCTCCTTCTAACTGATTCCTCCACCATTCCCAGGGTTTAGTCTAATTCTCATATCCTAGATGTATGCTGTTCCAGGGAGCAGGTTGGGCAAAAGGGAAGATAGACCATCCCCCATATTAAAAATACCGTTACAACGAACACTAAGAGTTACATCCCATTGGTCAGAGCATGATAATATGGCTGCAATAGCTGCAAGGGAACCTGGGAAATGTACTTTCTTACTTGGTAACAATGTATCTCCCCCAGCCACCCAAAATGAGTCTTCATCACTAAGAAATAAGGGCACAATGGACTCTGGGAGGCACTGGGAAATCTTTGGCATCCATACTATTCTTTTTGTTTTTTTGAGAGGGAGTATCATTCTTGTCGCCAAGGCTGGAGTGCAATGGTGAGATCTCACTGCAACCTCTGCCTCCCAGTTCAAGTGATTTTCCTGCCTCAGCCTCCAGGTAGCTAGGATTATAGAAATGAGCCACCATGCCCAACTAATTTTTGTATTTTTAGTAGAGACAGGGTTTCGTCATGTTGTCCAGGCTGGTCTCAACGCCTAACCTCAGATGATCCACCCACCTCTGCCTCCCAAAATACTGGGATTATAGGCATGAGCCACCATACCTGGCCTCCATACTATCTCTTATTACCAGAGAAATAGCTAGTAGCAATCCATTGTACCTATCTAATTAGTTCCTTCTTCCACATTGTGTACTTACTTTGTACAGAAAAAGATGTCACTTATTTTGTGCAGAAGAGTATTAATGTATAGCAAAGGTATCCTTGAGACTCATAACTCCTTATTCCATATATCATAAAAAAGCATTGTATTTTTTCTTCTTAACATTTAAATATATTTTAAGACATCAATTTTTAAAGAGTTATGAGATGTCTTTCTCAAAATTGATGATGGCACAATGAAAAGTCCAAAGTTATAAACCAGTAAAAGGCATTTAAAGTATACACTAAACACTTATTTCTGAAAGGACTTGAGAGAGTTTAATTAAAACACTAAAAAAAGATGTGAAATTTAAAAATTAAACAAGAGAATCCACATGAAAGAAGCAGGGGATGTAGAAGTTCCAAATATATGATGAGGTGGAGTACAGAACTTTCCAGGTACTTCAGCAAATTCCAATTGACAATAATTGAAAACCTACTCCATAAGAGAATTTTTTTTTTTTTTAAGACAGAGTCTCACTCTATCACCCAGGCTGAAGTGCAGCGGCACAATCTCGGCTCACTGCAACCTCTGCTACCTGGGTCCAAGCAATTCTCATGCCTCAGCCTCCTGAGTAGTTGGGACTACAAGCACACCACTATGTCCAGCTAATATTTTTATTTTTAGTAGAGCTGGGATTTCTCCATGTTGGCCAGGCTGGTCCTGAACTCCTTACCTCAGCTAATCCACCCACCTTGGCCTCCCAAAGTGCTGGGATTACAGGTGTGAGCCACCAGGACCTGGCCAAGAGAAATTTTTTAAAATCACATAGTCTCTATGGTGAAGATACTTTCGATCCAGTGAAAGGCACAGGAATGTAGACAAATTCCATCCAAGGCAAAAAATGTGCTGGAATAGAGGTACAAATATCATTCTGCTGGAGTGAAAAGGTAGGGAGACGTTACTGGGAACCGCTGGGGGTGATGGTGCAGACAGGAGCTGCTTATGGAGGGGGTTCGGGGGTGAGGTGGCCTTTGAACTAGCCTTGAAGGTAGAAAAGGATTTCCAGAAGATGACAGAGGTGTGGTTTGGGAGAAGAAGGAAGAAACTATTCCAGGCTGTGAAAACATCATAAATAAAAGTCAAGGAGTTGGGAAAATGTTGGCTGTGTCTGAGAATCAGCAAGCATTGGTGTGACTTGAAGTGCAGGGTGGGTCCCTTTAGGTAGCAGATGAATAGGCAAGACTGAAAGGTTGATCTGAGAAGCCTTATGTGGTATGCTCATGGGTTTGGACCTGGTTCTCTGGGCAGTAGAGGAATAGGAGAAGAAGGAAGGTAAACATGCTCACATTCTATGACCTCATTTTCTCAGAAAGTAGTAAGCAAAGGTGCTGTTCATGAGGTGTTTGTTAGTTTGTAAATAATGTAAAGGATTCAGAAGAGGATAATATGGTAAGGAATTGAAAAAGAAGCAAAAGGATTGTGAGAAACCTCAAAGTCCCCACTGAGGTGTTGAAAGTGAATTTGTCTTCACATTTGTGACAGATGCCAAAGGGCAAACGTGTTAGATTAAATAACATTTTGACTTTTGACAAGCACAAGTACATATACCATAAGGCAAAAATGTATGTACCTTCTCTTACCACTGCCTTCTTTCAGCACAGCAGGATGATTTTGAGTGACTTGATACAGGAACCAAGGAAGGTGATATTGAAGAGCCAGTGTGTGTGTGTGTGTGTGTGTGTGTGTGTGTGTGTGTGTGTGTGTGAGAGAGAGAGAGAGAGAGAGAAAGAGAGAGAGAGAGAGAGAGAGAAACGGAGGCAGAGACAGGATGCAAAAGCAAGAGATGGGGAGGAGAGAGGAGCACTATTTGTCTTAGTTAAGTAGTTAAGAAGAACTTATCACTGGGTGGTAGTTATTGGTCAGAGGAGAAGGTTATGCGTGTGCATTGTGAATAGGCGGCTGACATTTGGATGAGTTCTTAAAGCAGTGCTGAGTATTCTTAGGCACAATGACACTAAAAGAAGAGAAGAGAATTTTCCATAGAGAAACTTGAACAAAGAGAAATTTCAATGATAACCTAAGAGCTGTTATCTAGTGGAGCAGAAGGGAGACAGACTTTTCCTCTCACTTCTTTCACAAGGGCATTGTAACATTAAAGGTGAATGTGGAGATGCAAGCAGAATACTTCCAGAATGACAACCCTGTAACCAAGCAAATAGTGGGGCCCCAAAAGGCCCCACAAAGCTCAGTGGCTGGAGCAACTCTCCCACCACACTTCCACTGTGAGTCTTGGCATCTTCACCTTGTGATTCTGCCTGGAGCAAGCTGCAAATTGGAACACAAAGTTAGACCTTAAGAACGCTTCTAGATCGTTTTTTGATCTTGTTTTATAGATGAAGAAATAGGTCCAGAGAGAGTCAGTGGCTTGCCCATGGTCATTGTCCACATAGGGGCAGAACTAGATGGCCATCCAGACTCTTGACTCATAGCCCGGTGCTCCTCCCGCCATCACTACTATGCTGTCACATGGTGCCTGGGGGGCTGGTGCACTTCACTGTGAGAGTGCCACTGAGATCTGTGCGGCTCCGATGGCTGCGCATGTCACTCCCAAAGATGCAACTGTGAGGACGTGATCTGTAGCCCGCCAGATGAAGGGGAGCTGAGGGAAGCAGTCAGATGGGGATTTCCAGAAATACTCTAAAATGGATATTGAGAGGGTTTTAGAAAAAAAAAAAATCTACTTACCACCCTGTTTCAGGGATATTAAAATGCAGTGAAAACCTCCCACATGCACTTAGGCTTTCTGTGCCTTCTGGGTACTGATAGATCTTCTCTCTAAAATGCATTGATCCTCTGCGGGAGATAGACCACAAAGTTCCAAATCCTCTTCCATCTGAGAGGTAGAAGGCTGGGAGCTTTAAAACATTCACTGTTGCTCCATTAGGAAGGATGAGCATGACAATAATTATCCAACTTTTGCAGCAGCTGAACACCCATCTCATTGAGACCCACCAGACGCAACTGTACACCCCCGGCAGGTTGTGAACTCTAGGGCTCAGAACAAAGCAAAACAGAGGGGAATGCAGATACTTGCCCAGAGGTTTAGTAAGGTGCTGAGTAAAGGACTATGACCACTGGTGTTTTTTTTTTTTTGTTTGTTTGTTTTGTTTTTTTGTTTTGTTGTTTTGTTTTTGTTTTGAGACGGAGTTTTTGCTCTTGTTACCCAGGCTGGAATGCAATGGTGCGGTCTCGGCTCACTGCAACCTCCGCCCCCTGGGTTCAGGCAATTCTCCTGCCTCAGCCTCCTGAGTAGCTGGGATTACAGGCATGTGCCACCATGCCCAGCTAATTTTTTGTATTTTTACTAGAGACGGGGTTTCACCATGTTGACCAGGATGGTCTCGATCTCTCGACCTCGTGATCCACCCGCCTCGGCCTCCCAAAGTGCTGGGATTACAGGCTTGAGCCACCGCGCCCGGCAGTTTTTTGTTTGTTTGTTTGTTTGTTTGTTTGTTTGTTTTGAGATGGAGTTTCGCTCTTGTTACCCCAGGCTGGAGTGCAATGGCAGGATCTCGGCTTACCGCAACCTCCGCCTCCTGGGTTCAGGCAATTCTCCTGCCTCAGCCTCCTGAGTAGCTGGAATTACAGGCACACGCCACCATGCCCAGCTAATTTTTTGTATTTTTAGTAGAGACGGGGTTTCACCATGTTGACCGGGATGGTCTCGATCTCTTGACCTCGTGATCCACCCGCCTCAGCCTCCCAAAGTGCTGGGATTACAGGCTGAGCCACCGCGCCCGGCCGACCGCTGGTGTTTTTAAAGGAAAATCTGAGAGAAATAAGCTAGACAAGGCTTGGGTTTTCCAGATTCTTTTAAAGGAAGGAAGGGAGTAAATAAAAAAGGGACAAGAGTCAGAATTGTGTATAATTTTGTACATATGACTTTATTTGTATCATTTTGTGTTTTTCTGAGACAAGTGTCATTCTATTGCCCAGGCTGCAGTAGCATGATCTTGGCTCATTGCAGCCTAGACCTTCAAGGCTCAAGTGATTTGCCCACCTCAGTCTCCCCAGTAGCTGGGGTTATAGGCATGCATCACCACACCCAGCTATCTATCTATCTATCTATCTATCTATCTATTTATTTATTTATTTATTTATTGAGACAGGGTCTTACTCTGTTGCCCAGGCTGGAGTGCAGTGGCATGATCTCGGCTCGCTGCAACCTTTATCTCCCAGGCTCAAGCAATTCTCCTGACTTAGCCTCCTGAGTAGCTGGGATTACAGGTGCCCACCAACACACCTGGCTAACTTTTGTGTGTTTTGTTTTTGTTTTTGTTTTTATTTTTATAGGGTTTTGTCCTGTTGTCTAGGCTGGTCTCGAACTTCTATGCTCAAGCATTCTGCCCACCTTGGCCTCCCAAAGTGCTAGGATTACATGTGTGAGCCACTGCACCCAGCCACATTTAATACTTAAAATTATTATCAGTGTGTATGTCATAAATGAGCTGTGCAAAGAAGTCCCTTTTACTTTTAGTCATCCGTCCAGGCCTCTTTAGAAGAAAAATATATGTCAGGGTGGCCATGTGCTCAGATCTATACATAAAATAGTGTATGGAACAGTTCTGATTTTAAAGAAATCTGTCTTGTAGCCAGATCATGTGTTCTGGTTTTCCATCTGGGACTTTTTAGACATAATATGATAACATGGTTACCACAGGCGTAAGGTGAATGGCTAGGTGGGTGGGTAGCCAGGTATTTGAGACTCTGAATCATACATATACACAATTTTAGAGCTGAAGTGGACCTTGAAAATCTTTCAGTCAAACTCTTTTGTTTTACGGCTAGAGTAATGATGGCTTAGAAAGTTAAAATTGTTTGTCCAAGGCACAGAGCTGGGAATCATATCCAGGGCTCTTCATTTTTAGTCCAGAACTCTTGACATTGTATCTCTCTGTCCTGGTGCTGTGAAGGTCAATTTTTTGGCAGATCAAGGGCCACTCCGTGGGTGCCACTTACCAAAACTAAGCCTTGCATGAGGCACTGGTTTATGTCCATCACAAATGGCATTTAGGGAGGGGTTCACGATAATGTTCCCTAGCTGTACAGCAGAGCTTAGGAACTATGTAAGTATTAATTGGTCTGCCGGTTACTCTTTAGCACAGTTGGGAACAGTTTCTTAAAAACTGAAAAACAGTTAGTTCCTAGTCACAGCTTGTTCTGTGAGGGAGTGGAGCTTATTTTCTGTGTTTTGGTGGCATAAAATACAAGCATCTTTGGCAACAGAACTGTTTTTGTTACCTGACTGACAGAATTCATCAAGGTCTTTGTGTATATGTGTTTTGTTTTAGAAAACCCTTATGATTCAGCCAGGCATGGTGTCAGCCAGGCTCACACCTGTAATCCCAGCACTTTGGGAGGCTGAGGCAGGTGGATCCTGACTTGAGGTCAGGAGTTTGAGACTAGCCTGGCCAACATGGTGAAAACCCATCTCTACTGAAAATACAAAAATTAGAGTGGTGGTGCACACCTGTAATCCCAGCTACTCAGGAGGCTGAGGCAGGAGGATCACTTGAACCCAGGAGGTGGAGGTTGCAGTGAGCCTAGATCAGGTGTCCCCAAACTTTTTACACAGGGGGCCAGTTCACTGTCCCTCAGACTGTTGGAGGGCCGCCACATACTGTGCTCCTCTCACTGACCACCAATGAAAGAGGTGCCCTTCCTGAAGTGCGGCGGGGGGCCGGATAAATGGCCTCAGGGGGCCGCAGTTTGGGGACGCCTGGCCTAGATCATGCCACTGCACTGCAGCCTGGGTGGCAGAGTGAGATTGCATCTCAAAAAATTTAAATTTAAATTTAAAAATAAATAGAAAACTCTTATGATTCTTGGACCTGTATAATCACACAGTTTTATTTTGTTAATTTTACATCAGTCCTACCAGCTTTAGTTAAATTCATTTAGTTGCTTGGAAAAGAGCTATCTCAAGATAACCCAGATCTGCTTGGTGCAGTGTCTCATGCCCATAATCCCAGCACTTTGGGATTACACTTCTGATCACTTGAGGTCAGACCAACCTGGCCAACATGGTGAAACCACATCTCTACTAAAAAAAAAAAAAAAAAAGCAAGAATTAACTGGGCATGGTGGTGCACACCTGTAGTCTCAGCTACTCAGGAGGCTGAGGCAGGAGAATTGCTTGAACCTAGGAGGTGGAGGTTGCAGTGAGCCGAGATGGAGACAGCACTCCAGCCTGGGTGACAGAGGGGAGACTCTGTCTCAAAAACAAAAAAAGATAACCCAGATCATTTTTTGTCCCAGGCCATATCACTTGTCACTGATCAGCCTTTAGGATAGCTTTTCGTGGGCCAAGTGTCCACCCTAGTCCAATCATCTGTAGGCACGGAATGAACTGGTGTTATGTGATAGAAGATGCTGCTGCCTCAGGCCTGCCCTGTCAGCAGCTATAAGCAGGGCAGTAGAAGGGGCTCTGGCCATGTTAGACAGTGTCCTTGGCCTGCTTAATTTAATAATATAATCAAAACAAAATGAGTAACTCATCAGGGAGGCGGCTGAAAGTGATGGAAAACAGAATTTAACAACAAAGAGTTCGTGGTTCAGTTTTCAACTCTGGAATTTAGTAGCCGTGTGACTTGGAGCAACTTTGAGCTTCAACTTTCTATCTGTAAAATGGGGATTTATAAGGGTTAATGAAATGATACATGTGAAAACACTTATCAACTATGAAGCACCATACTCATGTAAAGCATATTATATTACCTCCTATAAGTCCCTCTGAAGCATAAAATACTCAATTTGAAGGATTTTTGGATATCCCTTTCTAAATTGAATATCACTTTCCAGCACAAACTTTATACCTCTGGGTTCAGGTGATGACCCCTAGTCAGAATCTGCAGAAATGGCCTAGAGAGCTCAAGGTTGTTACCCTTTACACTTAGCTGACCCGAACTGCATTACTCCTAGAGCGCTTTATTTAGAGAGAATAAGGTGCTAGCTCTGGCACTCCTTAGAGTCCTCTGACCCAAACTCCCTCTATTTGCAGATGAGGAACTAAGGCTGAGAGAGGTTAATTGACTTCCTCAATGTCATTGATAGTACTAGAGTAGAACTCACTCAATTATCTATTGCTCCCTAACAAATTACTTCAAAACTTAGAGACTTAAAACAATATTTGTTATGTAGTAGTTTCTGTGGGTCAGAAATCCAAGATTGGCTTTGCCTGGTGTTTCTGACCCAGGGTTTCTTGTAAGGCAGTAGTCAAGGTGTTGCTTGGAGCTGCAGTCATCTGTAGGTTTGACGGGGGCTAGATCTGCTTCCAAGGTGGCTCCCTCACATGACTGTTGGCAGGTGCTCTCAGTTTCTCACCTTGTGGACCTCTCTCTAGGGTTGCTTAAATGTCCTCATGACAAGGCAGCTAGCTTCCCCCAAAGTGAGTGAATCAATAGAGAACAAGGAGGAAGTGGTGATACCTTTTATCTCCTAGTCTCAGCGGTCATGCATATTCTACTCATTGGAAGCTGAACCCAGCCTACACTCAAGTAGAGGGGAGAGGAATTCAATTCCACCAATCCCTGAAGAGTGAAGTATTAAAACATTTGTGGACATACTTTCAAAACGCCATAGAAGGTTTCCTTTAATACGGCATTTTCTTTTTTTTTTTTTCTTTTTTTTTTTTTGAGACGGAGTTTCGCTCTTGTTACCCAGGCTGGAGTGCAATGGCGCGCGATCTCGGCTCACCGCAACCTCCGCTTCCTGGGTTCAGGCAATTCTCCTGCCTCAGCCTCCTGAGTAGCTGGGATTACAGGCACGCACCACCATGCCCAGCTATTTTTTTTGTATTTTTAGTAGAGACGGGGTTTCACCATGTTGACCAAGATGGTCTCGATCTCTTGACCTTGTGATCCACCCGCCTCGGCCTCCCAAAGTGCTGGGATTACAGGCTTGAGCCACCGCGCCCGACGGGCATTTTCTTTATAAATGAGTTTCAATCAGAAATCAGCAGGGTTTTTTTCAATTACTTGACGAAAGATAATCTCATTCAGTGGTAATTAGTAGGAGAGAAATTAATTTATGAGGATGTCTTCTTAGAAGAATATTGAGAAAAGCTCTGTTGTAAACAAAAGGGTAAAACAGAGAGAAAGGTATAGGAAAAGAAAGACAAGGGGGAAAAACAGAATCAAGAGTGCATTTGAATCTGACTTCTGTGGGCAGAATTTTCTTTCAATTCAGTCGTTTGAGTGAACGGATTCGATGTAAATCATGTCTAGGAGCAGGGGTTTGAAGGTACAGAGCCTCTAGGTACCCCAACTCTAGTTGTAGAGCATGGCCCATGCATGTAACTAGCCCAAATATAAATAACAAGGAAGCTTATGTTAAATACTGTCATGGAGCTACCTAAACTTATGTTAAATACTGAATGTAATAAAGGAAACTGTCTTGTGCATTGGGAACAGGGAGGAAGGAAATAATTCTGTAGCTGTTTTGTAAAGCCTTGCAGAAGATATGCAAACCACTCTGCTACCATACATGCACACCGGCACTTTTCATACCCTGTCCTTGCTTTATTTTTCCCTTCAACACTTATCACAAAGGGGCTAGGCATGGTGGCTCGCACCTGTAATCCCAGCACTTTGGGAGGCCAAGGCGGGCCAATCACCTGAGGTCAGGAGTTCAAGACCAGCCTGGCTATCATGTTGAAACCTGTCTCTACTAAAAATACAAAAATTAGCCGGGCTTGATGGTGAGTACCTGTAATCCCAGCTACTCAGGAGGCTGAGACAGGAAAATCACTTGAACCCAGCAGGCAGGGGTTGCAGTGAGCTGAGATTGTACCACTGCACTCCAGCCTGGGTGACAGAGCTCTGTCTAAAAAAAAAAAAAAAAAAAAAAAAACATATATATATATATATTATATATATATTTTATATATATATATATATTATATATATATATATCACTATGCAACATTTTGATTATTTTGCCATTATCTTGATTACATCCTCAAGAATACAAACTCCACAAGGGCAGAAGTGTTTGTTGTGTTGAGTGCTGTATCCCCAGTGCCCAAAGGAGTGCCTGGCACATAATAAGCACTTCGTAAGTATTTGTTCAATCAATCAATGAGATAATTAATCAGTTAGTATGGAAACTGAGCCCAGTCCTAAAGGGGCAGAACAACTTGGCAGATGTAGACTGGAGGGTGGGGTGCTCCAGGCAGAGGGAAAGTGACTAAAGCCACTGTGTGGCTGGGCCTGTAGACTGTAGTTGCTGTGGAAGAAGGTGAGATCAGAAAGGCAGGTACTAGAGGATGTTCGTGAAGGAGTTAGGATTTTATTATACACAAAGAGAACCCACGTAAATTTTAGGACCAGGAGTGATATCCATGTTTTTTCTCTGTAGTCTTGCTGTATTTAAGAATATGTGATACCAGGAAGGTTCCCGCATCCCTGTATTACTTAACATTTGATTTGCTGCACATTAACCAATAATCCTACATCTTTTACTCTACCAGCTAGCTCTTCACTCTTCATTTGCTCTTTTTTTCTTTTCTTTTTTTTTTTTTTTTTGTATAAGAAATGTGAAACTCTCTAAATATTGAGGTCTCTTATGTTCTTCCTCCTTTGCTGGCGAGCCTGAGGTCAACGTTAGACCCTGGGAAATTGAATGGCATTGGTGGCGGCTGTAACACAGTAGTTTCATGCCTAGGGAATGAATCATAAATTTATTGCTGTAATTTCAAGATTCCCTGATATGTAGGGTATTCTTCTTTTCTCAAATCTTATATGCTGAGTTTTTTTCAAGAATCCATTTTATTGCTGCTGGCAACAACCGTAGGTGGTGTGGGAAGCTTACGCAGGGACATGACTGTCCCGGAGCCCCGGGGTTAGGGACCTCTGCTTCCTGCCCTTTGCTAGAAGAGATGGAGTCTCTGCTCCAGGCCAGGGCAGGGGGTTGGTCCCCACCTGCTGTGAGGGGGCTATCCCACCTTAATTGTAGGTAAAATAATTTAGAATAATTTAACCTCGTTCAGCTGTCCCCATTAAGGAAGGTATGGGATGCTGGCTGAGACTTTATGCCGCAGCTCACCTTGATGGAGCTTCTCTGATGTCCTAGAAAGCCCAGAGCTCTCTGAAGGAACATTATTTTTGATAAGGACAGCAACTATCTTTTTTTTTTTTTTTTTTTTTTTTTTTTTTTTTTTTTTGAGACGGAGTTTCGCTCTTGTCACCCAGGCTGGAGTGCAATGGCGCGATCTCGGCTCACCGCAACCTCCGCCTCCTGGGTTCAGGCAATTCTCCTGCCTCAGCCTCCTGAGTAGCTGGGACTACAGGCACGCGCCACCATGCCCAGCTAATTTTTTGTATTTTTAGTAGAGACGGGGTTTCACCATGTTGACCAGGTTGGTCTCGATCTCTCGACCTTGTGATCCACCCGCCTCGGCCTCCCAAAGTGCTGGGATTACAGGCTTGAGCCACCGCGCCCGGCCAGACAGCAACTATCTTAACTCTGAAATCTCTCAGCCCAGGCTCAGAACATAACCCCGCCCACACCTGATTGAAAAAAGACGCATTATGGTTGAGAAAGCAGGTATCACACACAGGAGTTTTTTTCCCTAAATTGTCTCCCTTGTTCTAGTTCCCTTGTTATAAACAGAAGAAACTAGAAAACCTGGAAAGTAACTTATCACGGGAAAGGCAAGGCACTTAGCCATGAATCCCATTTTTTTTTTTTTTTTTTTTGAGACGGAGTTTCACTCTTGCTACCCAGGCTGGAGTGCAATGGTGCGATATCGGCTCACCGCAACCTCCACCTCCTGGGTTCAGGCAATTCTCCTGCCTCAGCCTGCTGAGTAGCTGGGATTACAGGCACGCACCACCATGCCCAGCTAATTTTTTGTATTTTTAGTAGAGATGGGGTTTCACCGTGTTGACCAGGATGGTCTCGATCTCCTGACCTCGTGATCCACCCGCCTCAGCCTCCCAAAGTGCTGGGATTACAGGCTTGAGCCACCGTGCCCGGCTCCCATTTTTTAAATAAAATGGCCATTTTCAAAAGAAGATAACCACCACTGTCCTCTATGTTGACAATTCTATTACTTTGTCAAAGTGCTTAGTGATTCAAAGGCGGTGGTATGGCCGGTCACACCTGTAATCTCAGTAATTTGGGAGGTGGGCAGATCATTTGAGCCCAGGAGCTGAAGACCAGCTCTGGCAACATAGTGAGACCCACCCGCCCAGCTGAAAAAAAAAAAAAAATTTAGCCAGATGTGGGTGGCATGTACCTATAGTCCCAGCTGCTTGGGAGGCTAAGCTGGGAGGATCACTTGAACCCGGGAGGTCAAGGCTGCAGTAAACCATAGTCATGCCACTGGGTGGCAGAGCAAGACCTTACGTGGAGAGAGAGAGAGAGAAAGAGAGAGAGAGAGAGAGAGAGAGAGAGAGAGAAAGAGAGAGAAAGGCAGACAGTGGTGATTTTAACAATGACTTCATGTGGGCTCCAATATAGAAGAGGGTTGTTGTGAAAGTTGGGTTGGGGCTTAGGGAAAGAGAAGTACAAAATCAGAATGCTTCCTTCACCTTGGAAACCTTGTGCCTTCATGATATAGGGGATGGTTTTAGAGCCAAAAGTGCCCAGTGTGGATCCATCTTAGATGCAGCTGAAGGGAGGCAGGGAGAGTCTCAGAAGGCTCTCTTGTAGGCCTCAGAGTCTACTGAAGGCTTTTCAGGGAGATGGGAAGCAGGTTGGGAAGGTTGGTGAAAATGCAGTTTAGGAAAGTCTCAGCTATGAGAGAACTTCGAGAACACAGAGACATTCTGGTCCATATATGCTGGGGATACATGTTTGTGGGCTTGGGGCAGGTATTTGGGAACTACGTTCTATCCTGGCTATGAATCCAGAGGCAGAGCACTCGTGCAGATTTATTGAATGAATTAGCGAATGAATGAACAAAGAACTTGAGGTCAACCTTAAAGGAGAACTTTCTTTGCAGTCTCTTCCTTTCAGAAACCAAACTGGTTTGAAGTCAACTAAAATATTTCAGAAGGGTGGTCAAAGCACCATGAGAGGAGCACCTCTTTTTTAAATTTCATTTTAATTTATTTTAAATTTTATTTATTTATTTATTTTTATAGAGACAAGGATCTTGCTGTGTTGCCCAGGGTGGCCTCAAACTCCTGGCCTCAAGCTATCTTCCTGCCTGGGCTTCTCAAAGTGCTGCGATTGTAGATATGAGCCACTGTGCCAGGCCAAAATAAGTTTTATTTATCTAGCATTTTCTAAAGACAATGTCTCATTTGGTCATCTAGGCTGAAGTTTACAGGCACAATCATAGCTCACTGCAGCCTCCAGTTCCAGGGCTCAAGCAATCCTCCCATGTCAGTCTCCTGAGTAGCTGGTACTACAGGCTCATACCACTATGCCAACTAATTTTTCAATTTTTGTAGAGGCAGGATCTTGCTGTGTTGTCTAGGCTGGTCTTGAACTCTTGGCCTGAAGCAATCTTTCTGCCTAGGCCTCCCAAACTGCTAGAGTTATAGGGCGTGAGCCACCATGCCCAACCGTGTACCCAGAGTGTCTCTAGATTGGAATCAAATACATTGCCTGTAGATGAAGTCTCAGGAGAACAGGAAGGGAGAAAGGATATCTGATGGTCACAGTGCGGCTCCCCTATCATGACGCTGGTTATGGTTGTGCCCCTCCCCACCCCACAACCACCCCCCCTACCCCTATGTGTAGCAAACTTTTTGGATCAAGCAGGGGACTCCCCTTTTTTTTCTCTTAGATATACCAAATGTGTTGTGAGGTTGCTACTGTTGACCATCTCCATAGCTAAGACCTCATTCCTCTCCTTGCTTGCTAAAATGTGAGCATAGGAGCCTTCTCACAGGGGCAATTTCCAGGTTTTCTATAACTTGCCCAAGTGCTCCTCCGGGTTCTGTTTTTTCCTAAAGATATTAAGGAATTTGTTCTCCACCTAAGCACTGCCACGAGGAACTCTCAGCGAGGGTGGTTAGTGTTCCTCAGGGCCTAGGCTTTCATTACCAAGTCCTTGCTCACTTTCTTTGTTATAGTATTTTGTCCAGGACATATTTCAAGTCAACCTGGCTCTTTCTAGCTACCAAACTCCTAAAGACAGGGGAAGGGGTACAGGAAAGAAAGAACTGTAAAAATTTAAAAGATAGCTAGAACTTTCTCTGCTTTCTTTGAAACTATCTGGCTGCTTTCAATCCATGCTTGGTACGGTTGATTTATTTGTAAAAGAGGATAAAATTCCCTTCTTTTCCCAGTTTTTGGAGCATCTGCCATCTTGACTTTGAGCTATTAAATCTTAAATCTAGCCCAAATAGTCTAATAGGACCTACAATTTAATTATCTTCCATAATATGTAGCCCCACCTCTTATAGCTATCAAAAGGAAGGCAAAACTGTCTGATTCTTCTGAACCCTCTCTGCTCAGTGCCACTGAGCCATTCAGCAGCACAGTGGGACAGACAGAGGGTCTAAAAGGGAGTATTCCATGTGCCCTAAGTGACTCATTCACACCAAATAGTAACAGCAGCCATTAAGTAGGTATCAAGTATTCGCATGCATTATAATCTTTTTGTTTCATTTTGTTTGAGATGGAGTTCCACTCTTGCCTCCCAGGCTGGAGTGCAATGGTGCAATCTCAGCTCACTGCAACCTCCACCTCCTGGGTTGAAGTGATTCTCCTGTCTCAGCTTCCCGAGTAGCTGGTACTACAGGTGTGCGCCACCACGCCTGGCTAATTTTTGTATTTTTAGTAGAGATGGGGTTTCACCATGTTGGCCACGCTGGTCTCAAACTCCTCATCTCAGGTGATCCACCTGCCTCAACCTCCCAAAATGCTGGGATTGCAGGCATGAGCCACTGTGCCCGGCCCCATGCATTATAATCTTTAATTGAAACAGCAGCCATATTAAGTTGGTGCTTATTTCAATCTTTGTGAATGAGGAACTGAACTAAGTGTGCTAATAATATTGATGAGGAACTGAAGCTTAGAAAGAGAACTTGTATCTTTAACATTTCTACAGTAACACAGCTAGTCAGTGGTGGAAATTGAATTCAAACTTAGGGTTGCTGAGTTCAAAACCCAGCTTATGAATCGCTGTGAGGTAGTCTAGTGAGCTCCTAGACATACCAATTCCCTCAGCCTCCCCTATCTCACCACCACCAACTGAAACGCAGATTATGGGCTAGAAATACTATTTTTTTTTTTTTTTGAGACGGAGTTTTCGCTCTTGTTACCCAGGCTGGAGTGCAATGGCGCGATCTCGGCTCACCGCAACCTCCGCCTCCTGGGTTCAGGCAATTCTCCTGCCTCAGCCTCCTGAGTAGCTGGGATTACAGGCACACACCACCATGCCCAGCTAATTTTTTGTATTTTTTTTAGTAGAGACAGGGTTTCACCATGTTGACCAGGATGGTCTCGATCTCTTGACCTTGTGATCCACCCGCCTCGGCCTCCCAAAGTGCTGGGATTACAGGCTTGAGCCACCGCGCCCGGCGAGAAATACTATTTTTAAAGGAAAAAAAAAAAACCAAGAATCCAACACACACACACACACCATACACACACACGTGCGCACACACACAGACACACACACGAGAAATGCAGATTATGGGCTAGAAATACTTTTTTTAAAGGAAAAAAAACACAAGAAGCCAACACACACACACACACACACACACACACACGTCCTTCTGACTAATGCCAAACACAGAGCTCTGGGATGCCCCATTGTTAAAACAATGCCAGAGAATAGGAGAAAAGTGATAAAACTAAGAAGCCACTCTAAAAATGGCTATTCAGTAAGCTAAATATGGAATACTGTTTTAGTTTTATAATATATACACACGTTGTATAATATATACATATATACATGCAAGCCATCCAAAATATGTCCTTCTCACTGCTTCAGTGTTAAAATGTGTAGGATGAACAAAATTAGTTCCGGGAAGGGGACACCCCACTGTAGAGATCACTGTCCAAGAATGTGAGAGATGTGGGGAATTGAGAGTTGTGCTTGTCCTCCGTAAGTGGGAAAGACAGGGTCTGGAGAGGAAAAGGGAAATAACTGAAATGGAACATCGCCCATCCACAGAAGTCCAGAGGCAGAAATGACCAGAACACATTTGGGGCACCATCAAGAGATCAAGCAGATAAAATACATAGACAAGTAGTGGAAGCTGGGGTTGAAGAAGTGAGTGAGGAAGTGTTACAAAGGGCTTTGAATGCCAGGATAAGGATAGCAGAGCGCATGTAAATTCTGAAATAAGAGAGTGTTATGAGGAGAATGGCAAGTGAAGGACCAGTTGACAAGAAGACATCTGCAGAAAGGTAGAGGTGGGTGATGAGCACCTGGAGGAGCTTAGGGGCTTCCAAGAGACAAAGGGAAGACTTAGTAACTTTGCAGGACTAAGTGATAGATCCAGATATAAGGGGTAGAAAACAAGAGTCTCAAATGACCACAGTTTCTCCAAAGTTGTTTTGAGACTGGGATGGACAGGCAGTTCATCTGCGCTGAGCTATAGTGGAGGGAGGCAGGAGGGAGGACGAAGAAGAGGCCTGGTGCAGGGTGAGGGAAAGAGAATCTGCAAGACTGGGCCCTGCCACTACCTGGTTTGGTGATCAGATCCCATTACTTGCCCTGGTCTCTGCTTTCTCATTTCTAAAACTAGGAATTTCATCCAGGAAACATGTATTGAGTCCCAATGTGTGCCACCTTCTATATGCAAATTTTTTGTCTTGTATTTCCTCTGTGAGCTGGTGGCAGCGCGAGTCTCTGTGGGACCAGTGTTGTGATGAAGGAACCCAAGCACTGCTTCCTTTAGAAAAGCCTAGCTTTTGCTTCCCTCTAGTGGCTACTTAGTGCCACTACACCCCTGCCTTTGTGTTTTGGGTTTTGGTGTTTTTTTTTGGTTTTTGTTGTTGTTGTTGTTTTTTGTCCCTGGAGAGCTGGTCTGAATTGGAAATTAGGAAGTTAAGATGGAGCTGGATCATAAACCATGCACAGGGTCAAGGGAACAGTAGCAAGTGTTGTCTAGAGGGCATGTCATGATAGTTGGTATCCAGACAGGGAGGTGGGGAGGAGGAGGAGACAAAGGAGGCATGATGTCATGAACCAGAGGTGAGGCATGGGGTAGCAGTCAGTCCCAAAGCCAAACCAACCAACCACAGCAGCTAAGAGCAGAAAATCACATCAGGACTCACCCAGTAAGTGGGTTAACCTCAGCAAGTGAAGAGTATAAAGGTCTATCTTTAAACTGAGGAAGAAGATAAGGTCAGGGATAAGGGGAAACCCTAACAGTAATTGGCTGAGGGCAAAAACTTGACACGAAGATGCTTTGACATGCTGGGAACCCCTTCTGCTGCTACTGCCAATTCTACTCATTGCTGGGCACATGTGCTGGATGAAGGGTGGTGCCAGCACCGCTGGACATGGCCTCATGCTGGTGGAGCTCAGCAGCTGACTCAGAAAGAGGCAGGTGCTCTGGGGTCCCTCCCGCTGGCTCCTAGCTAAGCAGGAGTGAAGATGTTATTGACTGTTGCATCCAAGGGAGGGCTCGCAAACTAATTATATAAACACTCTGAGAAGACACAACCACAGCGGTAGCAAGTGAGGCAGCACTGAGGGACCCCATTCCCCACCCCTGGGCCAGCATCCCGCACTTCTCCTGTTGTCACATTCAGCATGCGTACATGTGGTGTGTGTCTTCTTAGAGACTGTAAGGGTGGTGCAGGCAGGGACATCACAGCTGTCTCCCTGACTGCTGTATGCCCAGCACAGCAGCTGGCTGGTGAGGAAGAATAAGTGCACGGATGAGGAAGCCAGATTCACTAGGCTTGGAGCCCTGCCTTTGCAGTTAGCTACAATGCAATCTTTAGCTAGTCATTTCACCTCTCTGAGCCTCAATGTCCTCATCTATAAAATCAGATGATAATGCCAACCTTGTGAGATCCATGAGGATCAGATGATGTCTGTGAAAGAGTTTATAAACTATCAAGGGCCATACAGATGTTAATTATTATCTTAGTCTGCCTGAAGATGAAAAACTAACAAGATGTCTGCTGGTATTTCTTCTGGCCTGGAGTATTTGCTTTCAGAATCAAAGCATTTAGAATGTGCTGCTGCTTCTGAACATGAACCTGTAATGCACCCCACTCCCAGCCTGACCCCTTACTAAGGCAGGTTGTTCTCTCAGGTACTCCGCCTGTACCCTCTCTTCCCATCTCCAGTCCTGGCAGACAGGCTGCCTGTCCCCAGATTACCTAATAATAATTAGACCAATGAGAGTTTCCTGGTCAACCAGAGGGGAGCTTGGCCTCTTTCCAGGAATTACTTTGCCAAGTTTCTATATGTGACTGGATACCTCCCCCTCCACTCTGCAGCCACAGTCTAAATAAACATGTATTATCTACCCTGATTTGGCAACCAGTTCAAGAATTCTCTTCCCAGTCTGATTCCAGTCTGTCGTTTCTCTAGGAGGCCCCAGTAAAGGAAGAGCAGAAAGTCACACCCATGGCCCCACGAAGGGAAATTATAGCCTAAATGTAGGGTGCTAAAATCTTTGAATCTGGGTTTGGGAGTAGTTTACTTTTAATATTTTTCTAGTCTGCCAGATTACCTCAATATATGTTATTAAGGGTGATTTGGAAATTGATTTATTTTTGTTTGTTTTTTGACACTGAGTTTGCTCTTGTCACCCAGGCTGGAGTGCAATGGCACAATCTCAGCCCACTACCACCTCTGCCTTCTGGGTTCAAGTGATTCTCCCACCTCAGCCTCCCAAGTAGCTGGGATTACGGGCGCCCACCACCATGCCAGGCTAATTTTTGTACTTTGGTAGAGATGGGAGTTTTCACCATGTTGACCTGGCTGGTCTCAAACTCCTGACCTCAGATGATCCACCCACCTTGGCCTCCTGAAGTGCTGGGATTACAGGTGTGAGCCACTGTGCCCAGCCCTGGAAATGGATTTGTACTTCCTCGATACAAGATATCGGTGCAGTAAAACACATCTCAAGTGCATGCCAAGTTATGATTACTAGATAAACAATAGATAACATTTATTGAGCGTGTAATGCACATCAGAGTTTGCCTGCGTTGATGTAATCCTTTCAATAACTCTATGTGGTAGGAATTAATATGATTCCCACTCTACAGATAAGGAAAATGAGCCAAAAAGAGACTAATTAACTTGCTCCAGATGATATAGATAATAATGATGGAGACTGATTCAAACCTAAGGAGTCTAGCTCCAGACCCAATAATCCACAGAAAGGGAAATGGTTACCCACATCTGAATAATTGAGGTTTGATGACATTTTGTACTTCTGTAAAAATTATCTCTAGTCTTTGGCCTGGTTTCCTCTGAAGCTCAATTTTCCAATGTTGCACAGTCCATACAGGACAATGCAGGAACGCCTGGGGCTTTCAGAGAAGCCTATAACTTATCTCCCTCTAACCATGAGTTGCTCTGTTTGATCTCAGGTTTCACCCAGCCACCTCTCCTCCCTCTTTTGCAGGTTGCCTTGGGATTTTGAGAGTCGTTTCTGTGAGTTCTTTCCTCCTTCCCAAGCTGTAGGTTATGTTGCAGGAAATGCCTTCCTGTGCAAGCACAATCAAAACAGCAGTATAGTCTCAGTCAAGCACAAAGGAGCCAGGAGATGCCTCCCTGTATATAGGACAGTTACCTCCAGGCTAAGGGTCAGTGTTGCAGAGGCAAAGTTCATAGCCAGGGAGTTAATCCTCCCAGCCACATCTCTGTTGACAGCTTTTGTGGGTTCCCAGGGGCAATGAGAGGAGGGCAGAGGGAGGATAGTTGTTAGTATCGGTTGTTAGTACTGCCTCTTCTATTCCTGAGGAGAGGATGGCTCTGCCCTTCTCACCCATACTTAAGTCAGTGTCTAGTCTAGATGTTCTCTGAAGCCTAGGTTAGAGAGTAGAGAAACAAAGAACAGGCAGAGGCCAGGCACTGTGGCTCACGCCCATAATTCCAGAACTTTGGGAGGCCAAGGTGGGAGGATCACTTCTGCCCAAGTGTTGGAGACCAGCCTGGGTAACATGACAAAACCCCATCTCTATTAAAAATACTACAATTAGCTGGGTTTGGTGGCACATGCCTGTAATTCCAGCTACTCGGGAGGGAGAGGCAGGAGAATCGCTTGACCCGAGAGGTGGAGGTTGCAGTGAGCAGAAATCGCTCTACTACACTCCAGCCACAGCAACAGAGTGAGACTCTATCTCAAAAAGTAAAATAAAATAAAATAAGGAAGATGCTCTTAGTTAAGAGCCTCAGGTATCCAAGTAAGGAAATGGCTTGAGAATCCCCCGTGAATTAAGTTGGGGTTTTTAGTAGGCTGCATGCTCAATGGAAGCCAGCAGCACAACTTGACCAAAAGGCCCTCAGATTACACTGACAGAAATATAGTGTCAAGACATGAGCAATGAGCATCTGGTTAGTCTGTGACCATATCTAAAGCATCGGGTTCAGCTCTGGGTGTCCCATGTTAGAAGGACAGTGACAGACTCATGTTTATCCAGAAAATTTAGGGAATATGATGAAAATGCTAGAAACTTCACATTTGAAAGGCATTTAAATAAACATTTTGGAAAAGAGAAGACTTAAGGAATTCTTGTTCTAGTTTTCACATATATGAAGCTCTATTGAAAAGAGATTTCTTCAGTATTATGCTAGAGGGCACACTAAGAACAATGGATAGAAATTATAAAAATAAATTAAATGTTCTTAAAAACACAGCTGCCAACTAGGAGAAAATAGCCAGACAAAGTGGAGAGTTTTAGGTGTTTTGGAAAGGGCCTTGCCTTGAGTAGGAGGTTAAACACTCACTAAGGCCCAGGGCAGCTCCCGGGTTTCTGTGATCTGTAATTATGGCTGCCTCTGCCGCTTTGTCAAACCTGACTTTGTAAGTTCTCTTTCCACACTGACACTAACCCACATATCAATACATTAGGTGCAAACACAGACCTAGAGCTTTGTGACATTCTAGATTGACACAATCATTAATCTAGTAAGGTTTATTGAAAAGTGTTCTGAGCCTAGAATTTGAAAACGTGAGTTTGTTCCTGGCTCTGTTACCCACTAGCTGGGGTCCTTAGCATCTCTAAGTATAAATTTCAAGAGTTAATCTCTGGCTTGTTTATTTACTAACTCCTTCGCTCATTTGTTCAACAAATATTTATTATGTACTATCTTCCAGACACAATAAGTTCCTTTCTCTTTTGGGGATTCATTTTCTTCATCTGTCAAATAAGGGAATTGGATTAGATGAACTTCCAATAGGTCAGGAATCTACCTTAAAGTACTATTATCTCATCCCATATTTCATTGTTTTGGCCAAAAGATTGTCATGTAAAGCTCAGAAGAATAATTTGCTAAAATCAAAGCCTATTTTGGAGTTAGGGCATATCTCAAATCTATTAACTTATTTTTTAAAGAGTAATGAAAGGATCAATATTGATTTGTGTAGATCCAAGGCATATCACTTTGTTGTTGTTGAGACTGGGTCTTGCTCTGTCACCCAGGTGGGAGTGCAGTGGCAGGATCATGGCTCACTGCAGTCTTCACCTCCCAGGTCTAAGCTGTCCTCCCACCTCAGCCAGCTGGGACCCATCAGTGCATGCCACCACGCCCAGCTTAGTATTATTGTTATTATTGCAGAGACAGGGTCTCCCTATGTTGCCTAGGCTGGTCCTGAACTCCTGGGCTTAAGCAATCCCCCCGCCTTGTCCTCCCAGAGTGCTGGGATTACAGGCATGAGTCACTGCACCCGACCAAAGCCATATCACATGAAGAGAATCACGCATACACAAAAAGAGAATAAAAGAGGAAAAATTGAGAGACAACAAATAATAATGCTAGCAGTTAATACTTATGGAATCATATTGAGACAAACTTTGAAAGTCTGAAAATGCCTCTGTCATGTCTTCACTCTCAACCGATGGTTTGTTGAGGTCTAAAATTCTAAGTTAGAAATAATTCTCAGAATTTTGAAGGAATTGCTCTGTTTTCTGTTATGTTCTAATGTTTCTGTTGAAATCTGCTGTCATTATATTTCTTGATTTGTTGAATTTTACCTGATTTTGTTTCTTCCTCTCTCTCTCTCAAGACTTAGAATGTCCTTTTACTGTCTATATGTCCCGGTACTGTGCTTTAGAGGGAGTCTTTTTAAAATTCATTATACCAGACACTTGGAATATTGTATCAATTTGGCAATTTTTGTCCTTTAAGCCTGGAATTTTTTTCTTTACAATTTGTTTCTTTCCTTTCTGTCTAGAACTTATTAGATATAGTCTCTAGTTTTCTTATATTTTCTTATTCTCATTTTTCAGTGTTGTTCTGGAAAATTTCCTTGACATTATCTTGCAACTCATCCGTGAAATATTTCATTTGGCCATAATATTTTTAACTTCTAAGAGCTGTTTCTCATTCTATGACTTTTTCCCTTTATGTAACAGCTTGTTCTTTTTTCATGGGTACAATATCCTCTCTTATCTTCCTGAAGATTTTATAGTGTTAATGATGTTTTATTGTCCTGATTGCATTTTGTTTCCCCTGAGTCCCTGGTACTTTCTGTTTATTTATTTTGGTCTCTGTTAGAGAGGATTTTCAGAAAAGTCTGATAATCTATAGCTGAATATTCACGTTTATGAGTGAGGCGTAAACGCTGACTCAATATTCTGTGTAAAGGAAGGAACTCATTGACTTAAAGTTCTCACTGTGAAATGATCTGGCCGGACACTGAAGGTGGGGACAGAGAGGGATCTCTAAAGCATTCGAGTGTCTGTACATCTTTCTTCCATGAATGATTCTAAAATCTGCCTAAAATGTTTATACGTGGCTGCTAGTATTCTGGCATCCAAGAGGGACAAGGATACTAGCCATCTCTCCATTCTACATTTAAGCCTTCACTGAATTTCAGTTTTTTCAGAAAAGTGTGCATAGGATAGAAGAGGGATCTAGGGTCCCATCTTCCTGTGTGAGCCCCACCTATAGGTCTAGCCTCAGTAACATCTGGTGCTTCTACTCCCTGGGCCTGTCTGAGGGTTGGTCAGAGATAACTGGCGGGAGCTTGAATCTCATCTTCTCATTCTACCAAGTCAGTATCATTCTTGCATCTGCTTTCTGTCATTTAAAAAAAAAAAAAAAAAAGTTTTCTTATTCACTACCTCCCATTCTCTTTGTTCTTGCAAATTTATGTCTTCCCCCACTAACACCTTATGTTGTTTTTGTCGGGTTTAGGAATTCATGGAGATACAGCCACATGATTAAAGGGCAAGGTAAATTTGGTTGCAAAGGGGCTCAGAAAAAAAAAAATTGAGGCCGGGCACGGTGGCTCACTCCTGTAATCCCAGCACTTTGGGAGGCTGAGGCGGGCAGATCACAAGGTCAAGAGATCGAGACCATCCTGGTCAACATGGTGAAACCCCGTCTCTACTAAAAATACAAAAAATTAGCTGGGCATGGTGGCGCGTGCCTGTAATCCCAGCTACTCAGGAGGCTGAGGCAGGAGAATTGCCTGAACCCAGGAGGCGGAGGTTGCGGTGAGCCGAGATCGCGCCATTGCACTCCAGCCTGGGTAGCAAGAGCGAAACTCCGTCTCGCAAAAAAAAAAAAAAAAAAAAGAAAAAAAAAGAAAAAAAAAACTAAGTTATCTGTAAGACACTAATAGGAATAGGTGGGCAGCCAATGGGAGAGACCACTAAGACATTTAGACATCTCAGTTACATATCAGGCAATAATTCATGGAATTCATTCACTCGTGCATTCAACAGGTATTTATCACCTGCTGTGTGCCAGGCATTGCTCTAAAGTCAGGCAACATGACCACGAACAAGACAGAATGCTCTGCTCTGTTGAATCTTACATAGGATAAGAGTAACAAATAATTTAGTAAACAAGGCAACACATTAATGAGAAGTGCTCACGAAAATTCAATAGTACTGTGTATCAGAGAGTCAATATGGAAACTACTCATTTATCAAATATTAAAAATGGAAGTGGCCCTGGAGTCCAATTTCCTCATCTTAAAAATGAGGGAGTTTGGGTATGAAGAGGGGAAGGGGCTTTCTCTGTGTCATGCATGGGTAAAACCTGCACCAGCACCAAGGCCTCCTGATTGCCACTCCTCTGTTCTTCCCACCGTTAATTACTATGCAGTTCCAGACCTACAGGACGAGGAGACCGTGCTCATTTACACACCATGGGAAACAACTAAACAAAATAGCTCCTTCAGTTGCACTTAGTAGAAACCACAGTTCCAGCAAGAAAGGATAAAGTAAATTGTAAGCTTCAGCCTCTTAATTGGACCTGGCAGCTCCATTGGCTTCCAACATACAAACTGATGAAATCCCAGAACTCCATGGCAATGTTCCTAAATGCCCAGACATTGCTTTACACATTTGTTAAAAAAAAAAAAAAAAAAAAAAATTACAATCAATTCAAGATAAAAACACAGCAGCAAGCTCTTTTGAAGGGACCTAGTTTCTGGAGAGCCCTTCAGTTTTATAGCAGGGCAGGGACTGCGGTTTAGTAGAGGAAGGACTTGAAGCAGCTATGCTAAAGCATCAGCAGCAGTTTGGGGCTTTCCTGAAGCTTCTGTAGTGGCTCTGGAGCAAAACTGGAAACTGTCCATCCACCGCCCCATTTTTTTCTCCTCAAAGCAGTACGCCTCCTTGAAATATCCGCATTTTCCCCATTACCCTTGTTGATTTGTTTTAGGGGTTGTTATTGTTGATGTTATCATTACTTTCATTATAAAACAGCACTTATGTAAGAAACACTGGGCAACACAGGAGATTAGAAAGCAGAGGGCAAGTCACCCAGAGTGCACACCCAACAATGCCAGTGTTCACATTTTGATGAATTTTCTGTTTCCTATGAATAGGATTGCTAAGTTGTTGATGATGTTCACACAGCTATATATACAACTGTACATCTTGTCCTTTTTTTAAAAAAAATTTTACTTTCTATGAGGAGTAGTCTTTAAGCTATTACAAAGCTTTATAAATTATCTAATGGCTGCATAATTAATTATACACATAGTAGATGTGTCATAATTACTTAACAATTCACTTCCTGTTGGGTTTTTAAAAATAATTTCAACTTTCCTGTTAGAGTCAAGGGTTACACATGCAGGTTTGTCACCTAGGTATGTAGTGTGATGCTGAGGTTTTGTATACAAATGATCCCATCACCCAGGTAGTGAACATAGTACCCAACAGGTAGTTTTCAAACCCTCACTCTCTTCCCACTGGTTAGATTTTTATATTTTAGTGTGTGTGTGTGGTGGGGGGGGGGGGGATTATGTTATTGTAAAATTTTCCTAATTTGAAAAAATGCTATCATGGGCATTTTCATCCTTAAAGTACAGCTGCATGTCGCTCGTGTGGGGCATCTCATCTTTTTGCATTTGGAAGGCCATCATAATACTCCGCTTTGAGGTGTTTCTTGGTAAGGGACATTACCTAATTAAATGAAATTACTTTCTGACAGAGGAATTCCAGGCATTAGCAGCAGGTGCAGGGAGTGTTGTGGGGAGGAGAGAAAGACAGTTTTTGCACAGGAATTGGCAGAACTTCACAGTGCTCTTGAAACCATGCCAAGTAGACATGCTCCAGCTTTACATTTTTTGCCAGCCAGCTCTGGCCTGCTGTGAGGCTGTTCATATGTAGATGTTAATTTATGTGAACTTGGTGCCTTGGGCTGGCCAAGAGTTGTGGAGGAATCAGATAATCAGACGGAAGAAGTTGGTGGGCAGGCAGGCAGGGGAGGAGGAAGAGGTTGGATTTAACTGATGGGCACTCTTGAGCACAGCTCCCCTCTGTCAGGAGTATCAGATCCAAGTGCTCTGCAGAGCGGTGTCAGAAGTCAGTATTCACAGTTATCAGAAGGCTCAGTGGGCAAGTACTGAGAGCAGGTATCAGGCCCAGGGGTAAGGGAGCATCTTTACATGGAAGCTTCCTGGACAGCAATGCAGAATGAAGAGGCAAAAGTGAATCCTCTCTCCCTGGCGCTGGCTGGGAAAAAAAAAAAGTGAATCCTGATTTTCCGTAAGGGAAACCTTGGTTCCACCATGCCTTTGTTTTTATCATAACAGGAAATTTGAGGGAGCTCTGATTTGAGGGAGCTCTGAGTCACCTTCCCTAGGCGGCTTCAGGGTCAGTTCTTCTAGTGAGGGGAAAACTCCATGAAGAATACTTAAAAGAAATCGGATTCATTTATGTAATAATATATATTTATATATACAGTTGATACAGTCTATTCTCAAACCACATGCCATCAAAATTGATGTTTAAAATGTCTTCTTTACTCCTTCCCTCCCAAATTTAAATAATAATTCACTAATATCTCCAGAAATCTTTTTTTTTTTTTTGGGATGGAGTCTCACTGCGATGCCCAGGCTGGAGTGCAATGGCATGATCTCGGCTCCCTGCAACCTCTGCTTCCCAGGTTTGAGTGATTCTCCTGCCTCTGCCTCCCAATTAGCTGCGACTACAGGCATGTGCCACCATGCCTGGCTAAATTTTTTGTATCTTTGGTGGAGACAGGCTTTCACCATGTTGTCCACACTGATCTGGAACTCCTGATCTGTCTGCCTTGGCCTCCTGAAGTGCTGGGATTACAGGCGCAAGCCACTGCACCCAGCCCAGAATGTATTTTTTAGACAATCATTTAGCTTTCTCTGCTTCAGGCACTGTCTTAGATGCTTTAGTATTATCTCATTTAATCTTCGCAGTAAGCTATGAAGCTGGTACTGTCTTTATACCCATTTGACAGATGAAGAAATTGAGACAAAGAGGTGAAGTAACTTGCCCTTTGTCACACAGCTGGTGAGGAGCTGCAGAGTCCATGCCCTAAACCACGAGGCTATGCTGCCTCAGAGAATGGAACAGAGACACAGAGGCACACAAATGGAAGCTCTGAAATGACAACAGGAGAATTCCTCAGGCGTCCTGTCCTTGCTCTCTGGATACCACCGGGAAACCATCAGGGAATAACTGTGTCTTTTCCATAGCCTGAAAAAGCTCATAGGAACAATCTAGCTCACACAGTTTATACAAGAAGGAGGTTCAGCTAATCTCCAAATATTAATCATGTAAAAATAGACCCAAATGAAAGTGATCATTTCTGGTGAATGTGAATGAGAACTTTGAAAAGGCAGATGGAGTTACAAAGAGTGGTTACAAAATGTCCCCTATGTATGTAGTGGTCTGTGCAGAAAAGAAGGCAACACGGCTATCAATGTGGAGCTAGAGGAAAGTGAGGACAGGAGGAGCTTATTTCGTCCCACTGGGACGCATCGCAGAGGGTGGAAGAGGCCATGTTCACCCAGGGGTTGGTCAGCAGGGGAGCAGGCCCCACTGGGAATGGCCGGTGCTCAGAAAGGAGAGAGACTGGGAAAGTAAGAACAAGGAGTCAGATGGTGACTCAGCAGCAGGCACTTGGAGGGAAGCCAGGCAGGCAATTAGCATCAAGAAGGCTTAGCAGGCCTTAGACAGGGTTCTAGGGAGCTAGGCAGAGAAAATATCTGAGAGCTCCAGGAAGGCAGCCAAGACTCAGGCATGAAAGGCCAGACAGGGACTCGCTGCTGGAGTGGGAGGATACAGTGAAGGGAATGAGAGAAGATTCCAGAAGCAGGGGTATAAGATCAGAGAAGAATCAAAAACATAACCTGAATGCATGCTGAGATTCTGTGCTACCTACTCAGCTCCCAGCATTTCCCTGAGTAGGAATAACTCTGGTCTTAGCATTGCACCCTACAGGTTCCCGGGAGGAGGGGATAAGAAGAGACTGTTGCAGGAGCAGCTCTGCCTGACACCTCACTCATCCATTTCCCCGGCACCCTCCCTTGTCGGCCATTTTTTGGAATTTCCTTCTTGTCGGGTAGGGACCCGGTCTTTTTGATCAAGCCATTGAGGTGAAGGAAACCAGGGTATTTATCCTGTATTTGAACCATGATGGCTTTTGGGCTGCATGTAAAGCTTGAGCCCAGTTATCTATAACGTGTGGCATGGAAGAAATTGCCCATTGACCGTGTTTCCATTTGTTCCACTTGTTCCTTTGTCTGGACTAGGCAGCCTACAGGAGGCCAACACTGCCATCTAGTGGCATATCCAGGCTTCTCTCCAGGAACTGGATCTTGAATTGTAGAGACACAAGCCTGGCTCTTTATCCTCTGCTGTCCAGCTCATGGGTCTGATGGTAACCTGCCCCAGGGGGCAGTGGGTCTTGTATCTGGGTGGCATGCTGGGCTGTTTGCAACTACAGCTTCAGGCGCCTTCTGCTCTAACAGTCTGCAAAAGGACTACACTCATCCCTGGACCCAACCATGTTGCCCGCTGCAAGTTGCATCCCCGGCCATGTGTGAGCTTGGCCTCAAGAAGCAACCCCGAGCCCCTGGCATTGTTGCAGAGGAGCAGCTCCACTGAGACACAGAAGCTCAGTGATAGAGAGTCTCTCAGTGAGAAAGAATTTCAGTCATCTAGGCCAGCATTCTACAGAGTCCATTAGTGAGGTGGAATCAATTTAGTGGGATGCCAACAGCAATTGAGAAAAACATAAAATAGAATGTCAGAGTGGAACTTGTGTTTCAGTGATATATCTATTCACATGTAATGTTCTCTTGTCAAAATATGAAATGTATTTCTTACAGAGCACCCTGGGATCTGAATCCCAGCACTTTGGGATACTGAAACGGGAAGCCCAGGAGTTTAAGACAAGCATAGTAAGACCATGTTTCCACCAAAAAATTTCAAAATTAGCTGGGTGTGGTGCTGCACACCTATGGTCCCAGCTACTCAGGAGGCTGAGGTGGGAGGATCACTTGAGCCAGAGAGGTAGAGACTGTAGTGAGCCAAGATTGCATCACTGCATTTCAGCCTGTGTCAGAAAGAGACCCTGTCTGGGGCAGTGGAAGGCATTCCTGGACCCGTACCCAGACCTACTGAACCATGATGTGTGACTGGGAGGTGGAGCAAGAGAAGGACCCACCTAGGGAATCTTCATTTTATAAGCTTTTTACATTATTTTTATGTACATTCAATGGCCAGCCACTGATACTGACATTTCTGAGCTTGAATTTCCTGAGGTATGAGGAGGAAATGATAGTACCACCTTGTTACTGTGAGGACCAAATGGATAATTAATGTAGAGGTATTTTGCTAACTGTAAAAGCACTCTAGAGATTCGAAGTATCTCCATCCCACAACATCCTTCTCTATATGATGTTTTTAAAGAGGATAGCACCAGGAGAGTGGGGGTGGGGGAGGGGGAGGACTGTGCCTTTAATGGAACCAGGAAAGTTAAACGGAAAAAATGTTGTTTTATTCTGTCTCCTTCCACCTTCTACCTTCTGTCCTGCAGATTTCCTGATCTGATCCCAGTGGTGGTCCTATGACTCCCTGCCCTGTGACTGGTGGTGATGCTTGTTGCCAACATCAGTCTGATGCATTATTTTAACATTTTCATGCTGAACTTTTGGTCCTGGTGGGACTGTTAATTCTCTACTCACTGTGACATTCACTGTGTGTGCCATTGGGCAGAAGCTTCCCAGAATGTGTGTGAGATGGCTACACAACATATTTGGACTAGTGCATTAATATGGCCACTGGTGCAGAACATTTGGGCCCCGAAGGCTTAAATCAGAGATGCACAGACTGAAGTCGAGTTCCCTGGAGGTGGGGCAGGGATTTTGCCTCCAAACTGCTGTTTGGGCTGCACTTTAGAGGATAACAGGCTAGCAAGCTGGGCCTTTCAGCCTCCTCCTTCCTTCCCTTCCCTGCCTGTCACTCTTCCCCTAAGGGCAGCTGCTCTTCCAAGAGGGAGACTGTGCTTAGTTCTAGGAGACAAACTAATAACCAAATAGGTTCTCATGGCAATATGAAGCCAGAGGAAAGGGAGGAAGTGGGGCCAAATCCCCAGGGTGAAAAAGTGAGCAGTCTCAGCATTCAGCCAGTAGGGATTGCTCCTGTCAACCCATTTTATTGGTTCTGTCCCAGGATCAGTGCAGTAGGAAAATGCCAGTGTGGCGCATAGCCAGCATGGAGCATGAGGGGTTGGAGACTGTTCCTATGTGGGAAGTGGCCCCTCCTCCCTTCTCACTCTTCCTCCTGGTCCCCAGTGGCTGAGGCTTTGAGGCTCTTCTCCTCCCAGACAGACATCGCTTTACTTCTGCCTTTGAGTTGAAGCCCCATTCTTTTTGTAGTCCTCATAGCCTCAATTTTAGGCTGACGGTTCCAGTAGGGAATGGGGATGGGAGGTGTTGCAGGGGTTAGAAGGAAGGAAGGTTCCCTCTTCCATTATTTCCTATCAACTAGTGAGAATCTAGTGCAGGCGTCCCCAAACTACGGCCCGCGGGGCCGCATGTGGCCCCCTGAGGCCATTTATCCGGCCCCCCCGCCGCACTTCAGGAAGGGGCACCTCTTTTATTGGTGGTCAGTGAGAGGAGCACAGTATGTGGCGGCCCTCCAACGGTCTGAGGGACAGTGAACTGGCCCCCTGTGTAAAAAGTTTGGGGACGCCTGATCTAGTGGGAGGGGTGAGTTGAAATAGATGCCTATACAATAGGAGTCTGAGGGATGGTAGGCAGGGCAGAGACAGGGCACAGGGTAGAACCCCTGGAAGGGGTAAAGGGGCATACAGGGAAGGGGTTTAATGGCACAATTAGCTGAAGCTTGGCAAGGGACTAATGAGCTCTAACGCAGCAAGAGGAATTAGAATCAAAGCCCTGGTTCTGGGCAGCCTTCAGACTGTGGCTGCAGCTCGAAAGCCTGAGTGATTGAATAGCACTGTGCTAATTACATTTTTTCTTCTTTTCTTTTCTGTTCTCAACTCTCCTTTTCATCCTCTGCCATCTCCCCACCCTGCACACCATTTTCACTCTTTTGTCCCTTTTTCTTCCTCCTCACCTCTGCTCTCACACATCCTTCGTCCCCTCTCACCACCCTCCTCCCACATTTCTCCTCCTTCCTCCATGCCCTCCCGTTCTACACCCTCCACCACCACCCACCAAAGCTCTCTGGTGGATGTGAGCTGACCGTGGTCCTCCAGGACTTCAGTGCTGGCCACAGCACCGAGCTGACCATCCAGGTGGGGCAGACGGTGGAGCTGCTGGAGCGGCCCAGCGAGCGGCCCGGTTGGTGTCTGGTCCGTACCACGGAACGAAGCCCGCCCCTGGAGGGCCTGGTCCCCAGCAGTGCCCTGTGCATCTCACACTCCCGAAGCAGCGTGGAGATGGACTGCTTCTTCCCCTTGGTGAAAGGTAGGAGAACAGAGTGGGCGGGAAGCACAGACCAAGGAGGCCATGAATGCTGGCCTGAATCCAACGGAAGGCCACCATGGAAACAGCCTGTCTCATGGACCCATTTTGACCCTGTGGGGTTTCTTTGGGACCCGATTGTGAAAAGAATGGGTTGGGAACTTGGAGAGCAAGAGCTACCAAGTAACTGCGTGTGACTTTGGGAAAGTCATTTAGCCTTCCTAAGTCAGTTTCATCTTAGAAGTGAAGGTTGAATGAGATAACCTCTAAGATCTCTTACAGCTTCCCCAGGGTATCACACTCCATTCAGAAAAGTCCTTTTCTACCTTTGGCCAAATTATCTTCCTTTCTCCACTGACCTACTCCCCCTCCACAGCAACTTCTGGCTCTCTGACCCTCCACCAGGTACTCTCATGCTGACCTGGAAAATACCAGGCAGACCCAGGGAGGAGCCACAACGGAGTCAGAGCTGATCCTGCCCTCAGCCCTGCTAGGGTTTGAGGTCCACGGCTCCTTTATGTGCCTTCAACAGATAAAGTATTCCAGCCTCGGCTTTTATTGTATAGAAGCTCTGTGTTCCCTTCATATGCCTGTTTTCTCTTTTTCTCACACCAGGGAGACTAAATTCCTCATGACAGTGGTTCTTCAGGGGTGGTCTCTGGGTTAGTAATATCAGCATGCCCTGCAAACCTGTTAGAAATGCAGATGCCAGCCTGGCAACATAGTGAGATGCTGCCTCTACAAAAATTTTAAAATGCAAGGTGGTGCATACCTGTAGTCCCAGCTACTTGAGGGGCTGAGGCAGGAGAATCACTTGAACCCGGGAGGCTGAGGTTATGATGAGAGTGCAGTGAGCTAAGATCGTGCCACTGCACTCCAGCCTGGGCAACAGAGTGAGACTCTGTCTCAACAACAACAACAACAACAACAATTTAAAAATTAGCTGGGCATGGTAGTGTGCACTTGTAGTCCCAGCTACTCTGGGCAGGGTGAGGCAGGAGGATCACTTGAGCCCAGGAGTTTCAGGGTGCAGTGAGCTATGATTGCACCACTGCACTCCAGCCTGACTGACAGAGCAAGACCCCACCTCTAAAAATAAAAAAAAAAAGCCAGGTACATGTCTCACACCTGTAATCCCAACACTTTGGGAAGCTGAGGAGGGAGGCTGGCTTGAGGCCAGGAGTTTGAGACCTGCCAGGGCAACGTAGTGAGACCCCATCTCTATAGGCATGGTAGTGCATGAGTAGTCCCAGTTACTCAATGGGGGACTGAGGTACTTGAGTCTGGGAGGACAAGACTGCAGTGACCATGCTCACACTGCTGCACTCCAGCCTGGGTGACAGCAAGGTCCTGCCTCAAAAAAAAGGTTTTTTAAAATTTAATTTTTAAATTAATTTTTTAAATTTAATTTTTAAAAAGAAATACAAATGATCAGAACTCCTGCCCCTCCAGAGCTGGTGGGGCCCATCAAGCCCTCCAGGTGGCTCTGACGCACATTTGAGCTTGAGATCCACTGACTTCAGAAGTCCAAGTGGCAGAGGGCTTGCAGCCAAGCATTTTACACTGAGGAAGCCGAGGGATGCAGAGCCAGGTCTTAGTTCTGGACTTATTTTTGTAACTGGCTAGATAATCAGCATCAGGGATGCCTTCTGTGCAGAGCTGTGCTAGATCATTCTTGGGAGGAAGATGGGGACAAGAGTCAGCATGGAGACCTGCTGCAGGTATCCTGATAGTTGCTATGAACTTAGTACATGTTTAAAACGGTCTGGTGTCTGGAGTGCCATCTGGTCTACCTCCGAAGCCTGACTTCCTTTCCTCCACTAGATGGCAGCAGCGGGCTGCACTGTTTGTGCTACATCCAGCCTTCCAGGGTTTTTTCCACTCGGAGAAAAATGTCAGCTGACACCGACCCCCTGATTCTCCTCCTGCCCTCCACTCCCAATTTAGTCATTGCCTGCTTTCCCCGCTGTCCTCTGAGGACTAAGGAGGGACTGTGTCAAGAAGTTGTGTGGGAATTTGAAATTGCGAGCACAAGAGGAAAATCAAGGGAACTCAGGAATCTGGTTCTGCTTGAAGTCTAGCCAAGAGGAGAACAGGTACACAGGAGGTAGATTATTGTGAGCGTAAAATGAGGTAATGGAGTCAGCAGTGCCTGGCCTTTAATGCACCTTAGTTGTCATGATATGTTTTTGCTCTTATATCATTTGCCATAGATTATCCAGCAAAATAACTACACACTGCCGCAAGTCCAGTTAAGAGACCCATCTGCACAGCAATTCATTTGCCAAGAAAGGCTAGTGTTCCTTGGATCCCCATGTGTGGGTTGTTTTCATCAGGAGGGACTCAGCTTCAAGGGAAGACTGGAAACTTCCTGACCTAGGCCTGGCCGCCCTAGCCCGAGGCTGGGTAAAATGTGCACTCCCTTGCTGCTGGGGCTGCCACATGTACACCTTGGTAGTAGGAAACCCAAGATGGAAAATTAGAGAGCAGTGTCAGAGTCAATCTGTGATCCCAAGGCGGGAGGTGGAAGCATTCAGGGTGAGAACTGCACAGGACTGGGGGTTCTCTCTACCATAGGACAGATTAGTGGAGATTTAACTAAAAATAGGAGCTGAGGACCAGGGATGGAAAACAGAGACAAGAGACAGACCTGGGAGGGAGGCTGTCATAGAACTTTCCACTTCACTCTGCCAACCAGCATGGCTTCTTAAAGGTACCAGCAGTGCCTATCACCCATTTCCTTGGCTCTTTTTATTTCCAGGTTGGTATTTCCGCAAGCTTAGGCCAGTTATGCTGAGCCTTCAAATGGCAACCTGTGGGGTCTCACTGTCTTCTTACCCACGCGGGCTCCAGATACAGAGGTGCCCAACTCCCAGTAGTCAACGACCTAAGTCAGCCAGGCGCAGTGGCTCATTCCTGTAATCCCAGCACTTCGGGAGTCTGAGGCAGGTGGATTTCTCAGGCTTGGGAGTTCAAAACCAGCCTGGGAAACATGGCAAAACCCTGTCACTACAAAAAATAAAATAAAAATTAGCCAGGCAGGGTGGTGTGCAACTACATAGTCCCAGCTACTTGGCAGGCTAAGGTGGGCGGATCACCTGATCCCGGGAGGCTGAGGCTGCAGTGAGCCATGATCACATCACTGTACTCCAGCCTGGGTGACAGAGTAAGACCCTGTCAAAAAAAAAAAAAAAAAAAGGAGGGGGGACGTAAGTCTGCATTCTCCATGGACCATTCCTTATGCCCTTATGCCCTTTGCACATGCCACAGCCTCAAAGCCCTTTCCTTCTCTCTTTGGAGTGTGCCCAGAGCGCTGGCCTTAGCCAAGACCCAATAAGCTGTTCCTTCTCCTATTCCAGCTGGCTGCCTGCTGGCAAACCGCCTTTTCTTTTCTCAGCAGTAATTTGTCTCCAGTGGGTGCTTTACCTTATAAGTTATGCACAGCTAGATTGAGAATAAAACATTCCTCTGTGGAATAGGACAGAATGGTCTCACCTGGTGTCAGGGAGGTTGGAATCAATTCCTTTTTCAATTCCTCTAAGAGAACTAAGAGAACTGACCCTCTTAGCACTTGCAGTGGGCACCGAGTCAGCACTCTCACGGGCTGTGTGAGCAGGGACTTTGTGATGGCTGAGCACCTCGTGAGTGCTCAGGCCATGACTGTCACCCCAGAAATGGCAACAAAAGAACCACAGGATGGTTCTTGATAATCCACAAGACCAGGGTTCTCAACCCCGGCTGCCCATGAGAATCATCTGGGAGCTTTTCCAAATGACAATGTCCAGACCACTCTAGAACCAATGGAATCAGAATCTCTGGATGGGGCCTGAAGCTCAGTATTTTTAAGTGTTTCGTAGGTGACTCTAAGATGCAGTTAGGGTTGAGAACCACTGCACTAGCCTGCTCTCCTCTCTTCCAGGAATACGCTCAGGCTCAGGAAAGCAAGGTGACCTCCCAAAGCCACAGGGAAGTCTGTGGCCAAGCTGGCACAGACCAGGGCTCCCAGCACCTGTTGAGCTTCTGGTAGTGTTGGGGGCTCCTCTCTGACCTTTCCTCCTCTGCCTTCTATGGGAGTAGTGGTTGGTTATTTCCTCCTGATATGTCTGTGGTGTCACTCATGATGGGGTTGGTGACAAAGAGTGGGGCTGTGTGACACAATTGGGAAAGGGCTGCCTTTCCTGATACTTTAGTGCCACCCTGACATCTTAGGGCTTTTCACTGGGATTGGGCCCTCCAGCGCTCATCCCACATTTCCAGTCTCTTCTCATTTTCACAGCAGCATGTGGTGGAGGGCAGCACCTCCCAAGAGACAAGCCTTTGTAGCAGGGCTTTCCAACTCTGGATGTACCTTAGAAACCATCTGGAGGAGGTTTCTAAAAATACTGGTGCCTCACACCCACCCAGAACAATTAATCCAGCTGCTAAGGATGTGGACATCAGTATATGTTTAAAGTTCCTTCTTGGAAAAAAAAAAAAAAAAATTAGCTGGGCATATTAGCATGCACCTGTAGTCCCAACTACTCAGGAGGCTGCAGTGAGAGGATTGCTTGAGCCTGGTGTTCAAGGCTATAGTGAGCTGTGTTCATGCCACTGCACTCCAGCCTGGGCAAAAGAACAAGACCCTGTCTCAGGAAAAAAACAAAACAAAAAACGTTGCAGCCAAGCGCAGTGGCTCACGCCTGTAATCCCAGCACTTTGGGAGGCCAAGGCGGGTGGATCATGAGGTCAGGAGATCGGGACCATCCTGGCTAACATGGTGAAACCCTGTCTCTACTAAAAATACAAGCTGGGCGTGGTGGCAGGCACCTTTATTCCCAGCTACTTGGGAGGCCGAGGCAGGAGAATTGCTTGAACCAGGGAGTTGGAGGTTGCAGTGAGCTAAGATCGCACCATTGCACTCCAGCCTGGTGACAGAGTGAGACTCCAGCTCAAAAGAAAAAAAAAGTTACTCAGTGATTCTGATGTTCCTTTAGGGTTGAGAACCACTGCTTTGTGGACTCAGCACCCCCAGGGTGTCAAGCTTAGGAGATACTTAAAGCTGTATTAGAAGGGTTAAGGGTAATATCCAGATTATATAAAGAACTCTGGCAACTCAACAGCAGCAGCAACAAAATAGATTTTAAAATGGGCAAAGGACTTAAACAGAAATTTCTCTGAAGAAGATATACAAGTGACCAATAAGTACTCAACATCTTTAATTATTGCTAGAAAAATAATCACCAAAACCGCAATGACATGCCACTGCAAAGGATGACTATGGTTTCAAACATACACAGAAAATAACAGGTGTTAGTGAGGATTTGGAGAAACTGGAAGCGTTGTACACTGCTGGTGGGAATGTAAAATGGTACAGTTGCCATGGAAAGCAGTATGGGATTCCTTGAAAAAGTGAAAATAAGATTATCATTTTATCTATCCATCCAACAACTGGGCATGTATCTGAAAAGAATTGAAAGCAAAGACACAAACAGAAATTAGTACACCCATGCTCATAGCTGCATTATTCATAATAGTCAAAAGGTGGAAGCAACTCGTGTCCAGCAACAGGTGAATGGAATATATGCATACAATGGGATATGATTGGGCCTTAAAAAGGAAGGAAATTCTAACACATGCTACAACATGAACGAACCTTAGGGAAATTATAAGTGAAATAACCCAGACACAAAAGGGCAAGTACTATAGGATCCATTTAAATGAGATACCTTTGAGTAGTCAACTTTATAGAGGCAGAAAGGATGGTGATTGTCAGGGGCCGGAGGGAATGGGGAATTCGTGCCTGTTGTGTACAGAGTTTCAGTTATGCAAGACGAAAACTGTTCTGGAGTCGGATGGTGTTGTTGGTTGCACGACAATGTGAATGAACTTAATGCCACTGAACTGTACACTTAAAAATGGTGAGGATGGTTTTTTTTTTTAAAGTGTTGGTGCTGGTAATTCTGCCCCAGACTCCAATAACCAGTCTAGGTTCTTCTGTACCTGGCTAAATAGGACACCTGTATTCCTTTACCTGTGCACTTTCTTCCCTGGCTGGGGCTGAGGGTCTGGAGAAGCTGTAAGGTTGTACCTCTCTGTTTATGAAACCAAGCCCAAGGCTTCCCCCATGAGCCTCAGAAGCAGATGTTCTAGAAGAGAGGGGCAGTGGCCCATGGCACCCCTGGCTTGTTCATGAGGAGTCCTCTCCCTTGGGGCCTCCTGATGATTTCTGCTGTTATCACCTACCTGGCCCCAGCAACAGCTTCTCCATGCTATGGAAGGTGGTAGCGAACAGTAGAGAAAGCTTGAGAATGCTAGGCAACAGCCTGAGAATGCTGGGCAAGTTTGATACTGTCAACTTGTGTTAAGTGTGGCACCAACTGACAAAAACTAACATTTATTGAGCTTTACCATGGGCCGGGTTCTGGGTTGCTTTAATGCTAGTAAAAATAATATTTTCCTCATCTTACAAATAAAGACACTGAATCTTAGCGAGATTAGGTAACATGCCCAAAGTCACATAGCTGACAAGCAGTGGGCCTAAATTTTAATCCCTGCCTGTCCGTCTCTCGACGTCTCACTTGACCACTGTTCTGTACCCTCCCAAGTCTGAAGGCCTTTGAGACAGGCACTTTGGTTCTTTCTCCCATCTGACTTGGCTCCCTTTGTTAACCAGTCTAGCTGAATCTAAAGAGCATCAACCCCATTATAGTCGCACATACCCACCTTCCCATTCTCCCTCTCACCTCTGGCCCCAAATGCCCCACTCTCTAGGAGGAGTAGCAGCAATCCAAGCACCTGTGGGTGCTTTGCCACTAGTAAGATTCTGATGTCTCCGGTGAGGGTTGGGGGCGCAGAATGACTCCAAGAAGCACTCTGGACAGCAGGCTTGGTCCAGCTCTGATAGTGGCCTGCCAACCCCTGGTGCTGGCTCAGCCTGTTCAACAGATTGTCTGCAGGATAGAAGTTCCCTGCACTTTCTGTTGCCAGCAGCCAAAACACCAAAAAGTTCAGGCTTCCTGCCTTTCTTGTCCCTTCTGCTGTCAAATCTAGGGACTTAAAGGCTCCTCTGCCTACCAGGAGAGTCCTCCAAAGGCCTCTCTCTCCCTCTTACTTTTAAGTATAATTCTGCATTAGAAGCATGACCCTCAGGTTTTTCATTTATTCTGTAATGCCTAACATGGCTTCACCATGGAAGGCTAATAAGTGGAGGATGAATATTCCCTAAACATTTATTTCAGGTATGAAGTGACATGTTATAAATTACAATTTGCTGATCTACTTTATCATACAATCCTCAATTGCAGGATTGAAGTATGATCCTTCAGTCCTTCTTCATTCTTGCAGGATTGTATCTGTAATTGACTAGATATGAGGTAGTCCTTTGAGATTCAGAACTCACTTCCTCATAGAAGCAAAAGTATACATGAGAATATGATCAATGAGGGTGAGAGCAAGTTTCCATAGTAGCCCACAACATTTTCCTCTATATTAGCATAGCTGAATTACAGTATGTTTGCAGTGAAAAAGCGTGGTACAGTGTTTTTAAAAATTACGATACCATTGGATAAGAATAACTGAAATCCAAAAATAATGCATTGAATAAGAAATATTGTAATTTATTTGAGTGCAGATAATTTTTGAAGAAAAGTGTGTTTAAAGATAGATGGAAAGATTCTAAAAGGAGCTCCTTGACATTTTTCAGAATTATAAAAAGTTAGAGTTGAAACTTTGTCTTTTTATAACTGGATAAAACCGGTTCTTGATTAGATTTAATTTCACTGCAGAACATTGGCTTCTTTTGGCTCTTGGGATCCTAGAATTGAAAAGCAGGTGAAAAGTGTTCTAGCTCACTCTCTTTCCTAATGCAAGGAACCTCTTCCTCAGTGTCCTTGACAAGTGGTCAGCCAAGCATTACTTGAGCACTTCTAGGGACTGGGGGCTTATTACTTCTAGAGAAAGCCTGTTGGATTTTAGTGCAATTGTAATGGCTAGAATATTCTTCATCTATAGCACTGAAATCCATACACTTTCTACCCATTTCTCCTCCTGTTCTCCCCCGTTCAAGCCCCCAATTTAAATTCACCAGTGCTAATTCTTATTCTCCCTCCCTTTCTGATCTGTATCGAGAAGAAAGTAATACAATTTCCAGATAAAATGTTAGACACTTCTTTCCTAAGCTGTAAGAGCCTAGCAATATCTCTGTAAATCCTTTTATTAAATGCTTAGAGCAGAACAAAATGTTTTTAATTAAATTCAATCCTGACTTGTTTAAAATGATTGTTTGTGTTTATGGATTAATAGTCCTTTCAGATGTCCTTGGATTTGAGAACGTCACAGTCCATCCTTACCCTTGGACTTTGCATACCCCCTGGTTTCTTACTCCCAGACACCTGATCTATTGTCCTCTTTGGGCACAGAACTTAGAGGCAAGTGCCTTCCACTCAGAGGATCCCTGCAGGCTGGACTTCTTTTCCTAGTTATTCCTACAGTCATTCATATTGCTATTTGTTCTAGAGTAGCATTTTTATTACCTTTTATTCATGTCTTCCTAAATTACCCCTAGGATCCCTTCCACTTCTGAAAATGTGCCTTTTTCTCTCTGTATCAGTAGGTACCTTTGTTAATCTAAAGGGATTAACCAAAGTATCCTGTGTTTATTTATTTATTTTGGAAGCAGGGTCTCACTCTTGCCCAGGCTGCAGTGCAGTGGCAAGTAGCTGGGACAACAGGCGCTTGCCACCATGCCCAGCTAATTTTTTAATTTTTTTGTAGAGATGGGGTTTCACCATGTTTCCCAGGCTGGTGTTGGATTCCTGAGCTCAAGCAATCTGCCTGTCTTGGCCTCCCAAAATGCTAGATTACAGGCATGAGCCACCGTGCCCAGCCAAAGTATCCCATTTTTGATGCATATAATCATAGCACAAATATCTTCATTTTGAGGTCCAATTTATTAGTTTGGACTGCCTGAAATCTCCATTTTTGTAGTAAAAATGGTTAAGTACAGTGGCTCACACCTTTAACCCCAGCACTTTGGTAGGCCAAGGCAGGTGGATCACTTGAGCTCAGGAGTTCTAGACCAGCCTGGGCAACATGGTGAAACCCTTTCTCTACCAAAAATACAAAAAATTACCTGGGCATGGTGGCACACACCTGTGGTCCCAGCTGGTGCGGGTGGGGGAAGGGCTGCAATGGGAAGGAAGGCAGAGGTTGCAGTGAGCCTAGATTGTGCCACTGCACTCCAGTCTGGGTGACAAAGCGAGACCCCATTTCAAAAAAAAAAAAAGAGTTGAATGTCAGCTATTTCAAATGGCCCAACCTAATGTATTGTAATCTACTGCGTTTTCCTTTAAAGGGTACTGGCAAATCTTTGCAAAAACAGAAGAGAATTTAGTTCTCAGGGAATCAGATGGGCTGGGAAGAGGACAGGGTATGGAATGAAAAGCCACTTATTTTAAATGGAAAGTCACTTAATCTTTCTGGGTTTCGCTTCCACATTTATGCAAAAGGAGGCTGATAAAAATGCCTATCTAATAGAGTTGCTGAGAGGCTCAAGGGTGGCAATGTAAAGTAAAAGTGCTTTTTAAACTGTGAGGTTGGCCTTATTATTATGTGCACAGCCTGTTTAGGATAAAACAAAAGTTGTCTGTGGCTTTATCTTGGTATGCACTAGACTATAAAAAGATGGTCTGTAATCCCAACACTTTCAGAGGTTGAGGCAGGAGGACCACTTGAGCCCACGAGTTCCAGACCAGCTTGGGCAACAGAGTAAGACTCCGTCTCTAGGACAAAGTTTTAAAAAGCTGGGCATTGTAGTGAGTTCCTGTAGTCCCAGATACTTGGAGGGTTGAGGTAAGAGGATCACTGAGCCCAGGAGGTCGAGCCTCCAGTGAACTGTGATTGAGCCATTGCACTCTCACCTGGGTAAAAGAGCGAGACCCTGTTTCCAAAAAAAGGTCTTGGGATGCAAGACCTGAGTCTGAATCTTGGCTACTGGCTAGATGATGACCTTGGGTAAGACACTTAAAATCTATGAAATAAGCCGGATATAATCGCACATCTGTAGTCCTAGCTACTTGGGAGGCTGAGACAGGAGAGAGGATGGCTTGAGTATAAGAAAGAGTTCAAGGCTGCAGTGAGCTGTGGTTGCACAACTGCACTCCAGCCTAGGCAATGGAGCAAGACCCCGTTTCCAAAAATTCTAATTTAAAAAAAAATCTGTAAAATTGATTAATAGCACTTAAACTCCAACAAGGTAGACTTTCCAGCCCAGTTATGCCCCACCGAAGGTGGTCAATTAATGTGAAGTTCCCTGCCCGCCCTTTGTCTGCGTTCTTATACATCTGTAGGGCTGAGTCCAAGGTGTTTCCAGCCTGAATCATCCCCAGGAATGTTCAAGGGGTCAAGGTTCCCTTTCTAGTTTCCATTGTTTTTTTTTTTTCTTTTCTTTTCTTTTTTTCCTGCAGACAGGGTCTCACTCTGTTGCCCAGGATGAAGTACAGTAGCATGATCAGGACTCACTGCAGCCTTGACCTCCCAGGTTCAAGTGATCCGCCTGCCTCAGTAACCCCCAAGTAGCTGGGACTACAGGTGTGAGCCACTGTACCTCCATAGATTTTCGGAGGCACCAGCATAACCTCCTGTCTGCACCCACTTCCTTCCCTCAGTCTCTATTCCTAACCTACCCTGGGTCCTTTCCACAGTCCACCAACAGCATGTCCATCTGGCTCTGCGATTTCCCAGGAAATAATGACTTATTCTCATAACTTTCTTTTGGCTTTAACCGAGAGGACTGAGATAAAATCTGATGTGTTTGAGCTGAAAATTCAAGTTTTTCCTTGGCTTGTACCTCTGGCAGCTCTCCATGACCTATTCGCTTTCTGTGACTAATTCTGGTACCTGAAGGTAACATTAGGACCACACCATTATGGAGATGGGCTGACCTGGGTGATGGAGGCTGTGCTGATACTGTGAGTGCTGGGTGTACATGAGGATACCACTCTTTAATTCAAAGAAGAGTAGGACAGAGAAGAGTTTTGTGAAAATAGCCTCAGGCCTACTTTGTTCTGGTTGAGATGTCCTGCCTGTGGCTATATCCATCTAATACTATTTAGGACATTAAAGGGCTTAGAATCAAAGCCTCAAACAGCAATATGTCAGGCCAGGCCACATCCTTCTCTAAATACAACTCAGTGTCATGCTGCCTCCAAGTAGAACTGAAGCAGGAAGACCCAGGTGTCTAGGGAAGGAGCTGGTCTCTCTGGGTCTGCATTTTTCCTATTTGCAGCCTGCCTGCTGAGACTTTGCTTACGTTAAATGCCAATTTCAACAGCATGTTTTCATGCCTGCTGGTGCCCACTGTAATTCTGTGACATCTACATGATGATGATGCCCCTTATCATCCAGAGGGGAAGTCAGGTGGAAGCTTGAATATGCTTTTTGGAGCCACATGAACCAGCTGCTGGAAGCTCAGAGCTAAAATGAGAGCTTCAGAATTTGATCCCACAGAAGAGAGGCTGCCATCGCCTGTGCTTTCTGAGAAGAAGCTGGAGATGATGGAGAGGAGGTTACCCCAGCAAACAGAATGCTCCCCCAGAGGAAAGATGGTGCAGTTTTCTCACTTACAGCTAGCTAAGCTGAAAGCACTTTCCCCCTAAAAGAATACAGGGACCCAGGAATGACATGCGCTGAATGTGGCTTGAGGAAAAGAGAAGGAAAGGCAGTGGTCTGGACGTTCTGTGATGTGGCCATCCTGTCTGCTCAGGGAAGGCAGCAATGGAGGACCTCAAAGCCCTTGAGGAGTAGCCCTTGCAGGCCACATCTGGAGGAGCGCTCAGCAACAGGATTCTGATTCTGATGCTGCTGGGTAGGACAGAGTGGTCAGGACCCTCCTCTCACTGCCACCCTGCCCTCCCTGTGTCACTTGCTCCTGGAGAACAACTCCTCACCGAGGATCTATGTGGGGGTGAAACTGCAGCCTTAACCCAAACCCTGCAAACAAGCGTGAGAAGTCTGTTTACTACTAATTGCCATTCTGAATACCAGCCCTCTACACTATAGGCAGCTATTGAGCAGTCTGCCCTTGCTTTGCCCTTGTGGTAGGACTGGGTTGTCTAGTTGTCTCCCCATGTCCACCAGCTCTAGCCAGAATCTCTGATTCTAAGATTCTGCTCACTTGCCTTACTTTTCCACATGGTCCTCTAGGCCACAGGAAGTCTGGTTCCTCACCTTTGTACACAGGAGGGCAAGTAGATGATTGCCATTGCTTGCCCCCAACTGCAGGGAGGCAGCTCAGGCTGAAGACCCTTCTAAGTTCAAAACGTTTCAGTGTCTGCTGTCTCACTTTGAGTAAAAGCAAAGTCCTTTCTGTGACTGCAGAGGGGATCTACAATACCTCTTCTGGAGCCTATTCTCTGATTCATTGCCTATGTATTCATTTCCTGTTGCTGCTGTAACAAATTACCACGAACATGGTGTCTTCAGACAACACCAACTTATTGTACTGTGCTGTGGGTTGGAAGTGCAACACAAGTCACCATGGGCTAAAATCACGGTGTTAGCAAGCAAGGCCGCATTCCGTTTTGGAGGCTCGAAGGGAAAAGCTGTTTCTTGCCTTTTCCAGCTTCCAGAGGCCATCACATTCCTGGGCTTATGTTCCTTTTTTCCATCTTCAAAGCCAACAAGGTTGCATCTCTCTGATCCTCCTTTCATCGTAATGTTTCCCTCAGGCCACACTGGGAAAGGTTCTCTGCTTTTAAGAACACTTAACGATTCCGCTGTGCCCACCAGCACAATCCAGTGTAATCCCCCTTCCTCAAGTTCCCTAACGGAATCACATCTGCAAAGTCTCTTTTGCCACGTAAGGTAACATATATAGGTTCTGGGGATGAGGATGTGGACATCTTTGGGGGACATTATTCTGTCTGCCACTCACCTGAACAGCCTGCCTGACTGAGCCATTCACCAATCAAGCTATACATACTCTTTTTTTTTTTTTTTTTTCCTTAGAAAAGATGGGGTTTCACCATGTTGGCCAGGCTGGTTTCAAACTCCTGACCTCAAGTGATCCGCCCACCTCGGCCTCCCAAAGTCCTGGGATTACAGGCATGAGCCACCACGCCTGGCCAAGCCATACATACTCTCATTCGGGGCCTGACCTCTTCCTCCCTCTGCCTGGAACACACCAGATATCCCAGATCTGCAGATACCTGAATGGCTTGCTGTCACACTTCCTTCTGCTTGAATGTCACCTGATTAGAGAGGTCTTCCCTAATTCCCACCCTCTCGCATCACGCTGTATACTCCCTTCTCTGTTTTACCCCTTTCCTTCATTGCATTTATCACTACCTGATATATTTGTGAATATTCCTCTGCAAATCCCCCATACAAATACAGGGATTTTGTCTATGTATTCATTGCCCTATCCTCAGCATCTAAAACAGTGGCTGCCATGTAAGAAGTTCTCAATAAATATTTATAGAAAGGAAGGACAGATCATGCATCAAGGACCTTTGCAGAATTCTTATGTGAAGTACCGGGCTTAGCATGTAGAACTATAGAGGGAACTGGCTTAAGCTTTAGCAGGAGGGCCTGAGGACGGGAGTGGGGAGTCATGTTCTGATGCGAGGCATCTTGACTGAGGAAGTCTTCTCTGGGGATGTATGGGCTAAATACCTCTCATTTATTTGGACTGGTTGAAGGATGAGCAGGTCCTTATCCACATTCCATTATTGGCAGATGCGTATCCTTTCTATTATTGGAAATCTTCAATAAATTCACCTGAGTTAACGCAAGACAAAATCCACTTTCCATTTGATTCATCAGAAACCTCTTCATTGTTGCCTGTGAATCTACATGCCGCTGCAGCTGCAATTTGTGCCCGTAGGAGGGAAGGTGGCATTGGCAGAATTAAAATGCCATCCCTCATAGTGGACACTTAGCAATTGTAAGCTTACCTAAATTGAAACTCAGTCAGAGTGATAGACTGGCACTCTTTTACTGCCCTACTTTAGGAACACTTTGACCTACTTAGAGGTAAACGTTTTTGGAAGTGGATAAAACCTGGAGTGGTTTGTTTTTAGCAACTCCAGCTGCAGCCATCTTTCACTTCGATAAATAGCTCATCTGCCCCTGAGCTCAGGCCAACCCAGGCGGCTGCTCAATACGGATATCCAGGAACCTATCCTTGTTGCCAGCAGCTCTTCCTCTCTGTCCTCACAGAAGAGGAATGTTGGCCATTCTGGGGAGACATCTGGGTCCTCTTTGTAATCCTACAGTCTTCATCAGTATGGCCTGGACCACCCCCTGTCCCTTGAACCTGGTTCAGACCAGACAGTGATCAGTAATACTTCCTGGGGGAAAAAAAAAAAAAAAAAAAAAAAGAGTGTGACTGCAGGCTGAGGTGGGGACCTAACTCTCTTGAGGATAAGTGAGACAGCTAGAAAAAGGCAAACAGATGTCAGGTGGGCAAGTGCAGAGCAACACATTTAAAGGCCAGTAGGTGAAGACATGTGGGCTGAGCTCAGCAATGTTTCAGTCATTAGAGTCCAGGAGCTGTCTATCACCAGGTGGATGATGGTACCCATTGGCCAGTAGTGGTGCTGTGGTCAGACCACACTAAACAGAGATCAGAAGAAGAGATTACTATGCATGATTCTGGCAAGCACACTTTTTCTGTAGACATTACTGTTAAAATAACACATATTACCTGGGAATAGTTACCCACAAAGATATTATACACTTTTGAAAAAAATCATATTTAGGCTGGACACAGTGGCTTATGCTTATAATCTCAGCACTTCGGGAGACTTTGCTTGAGGCCAGGAGTTCAAGACCAGCCTGGTCAATGTAGTGAGACCCCATATCTATAAAACTAAAAAATTAGGCAGGTATGGTGGTGCATGCCTGTAGTTCCAGCTATTTGAGAGACTGAGGTAGGAGCCCATGATTTTGAGGTTATAGCAAGCCATGATTGCACCACTGCACTTCAGCCTGGATGACAGAGCAAGACCATGTCTCTAGAAATAGACAACCCTCCCCAAAAAAACCCCACCATATTTGGAGTTTAAATTAAATTATTTAGAGTTCAAATTAAATATAGACACAATGTATACCTTGTTCCGCCTTTCTCTAATCTGACGTGTTTCTGGTTACTGATGACTATTGTCTCAATTCCTGTTTTTCACATAAAGAAGAAACTTCTATCTTAGGTCCAGTTCTGCTCTATTTCTTTTATCTGCCACAGAAAATTAAACCAACTTCTACTAGAATTCACCCTGTTCTTTTCTCAGGGAACAGGCCTTATTTAATTTGCATTTTCCTTATAGAGTCCCATATATAGGTTAGCTTAGTGACTTGCGAATAGTAACTGTTCCAAGATGAATTATTTGTTGAATAAATGATTAGTACTTGGCAAGAATCTTAGATGTTTAAGCCACAGCCACAAATGGAGGCCAGGGCTTGGTAATTTGGGAAAATTTATGAACTATCCTGGTATTAGCAATCAGGCAGTTCATAGATCAGAAATCTACACAGGGAAGATGAGAATTAAGGAACCTGCAGTTAGCAAGTAGGGAGCATGGCAGGCAATGGAAGAATTGGTCAAGGGACTGATTTTCAGAGTTTGAGAAAGTAAAACCATTTGTGTCCAAGTGTTACCTAAACTGTACAATGTAGGAACTCATCCACAGTGTGAATGGCCTTGAGCCCCAAGGTCAATGGTTCTCAGCCATGACTTCACATTGAAATCCCCCGCAGAACTTTTTAAAACCTATAGATTGGCCAGGCATGATGGCGTGAGCCTGTAGTCCCAGCTACTCAGGAGGCTGAGGCAGGAGAATCACTTGAACCTGGGAGGCAGAGGTTGCAGTGAGCCGAGATGTGCCCCTGCACTCTAGCCTGGGTGACAGAGTGAGACTCCATCTAAAAAAATAACAGAAACCCTATAGAATCAGAATCGGGGGTGAGTGCTAGAAGTGAGAATCACCCCTGCGAGGAAAGGCAAGCAAGAGAATGATTGGAGTGGAGTTAAAGAGAGCAGGGCCTGGCCTCTGCACTCACCAGGAACCATGTTCACAGCTCACTGATCCTATGTTCTATAAAAGGTCTCAGTACTTATCACAGTAAGAAGGGTCTCACATGAATCTCTAGGCCTGAATTGGGGCATGGTTGCTATTTTTTCTGTCTCTGTCCTGAGCTGTCACTAAGAAATGTGGGGAAATGGTTGTGATTTAGTACAACTCTATTCCTGTCCATCTGAAGAGAATAACCCTAAAGGAAAAAAAAATGGACATATATCTGTTGGTGGAAGAGACAGGTCCCTAAGGTCATGGTCCAGTATTACTGAAGCCTGTGGAGGCAGAGGCAGTCACACTGGTGCCTGTTGCCAGGCCTAGCATTGTGGTACGCCTGGCCCACTACGTCTGCAGGCTGATACCAGGAATTCTTTGGGATCCACTGTTGTTGGAAATGAGGGTGGGACATAAAGTGGTCACATAGGTAGGTAGAAAGCCTTATTCGTGTAAAATGGACTTAGGCTGTAGGTATCACTGAAGACATAGTCTGTCAAAAATATAAATGAGACTCAGCCATCTAGTTGAAAATTAAGACTACTTACTCTAAAGATACTGCTTATAGCTCAGGGGTTTTTAGTCTGAACTTTGGGGGTGGGTAGGTAGGTATTTGAAAACCCTGGAATGAGAGACATTCAACTGGCTTACACAAAAAGGATTGTATAAGCGAGAGGTGAGTGCAGGTAAAGTACAGGAATAAATAAAGCTTTAGGAAAAAGCCCATCTAGTTATTCAAGTGATATCATGAGAAACCTACCTCTCTTTTCTCTTTCTCGTCTTTTTCCTGTGTTGGCTTCACTCTCAGACAGCTTCTTCCGACACTGTTATAGCAAAATACTCGCAGCTGCTTTAGGCTAACGTTCCATTAACATAGAAATCTTGTGGAAAGAGATTGTTGTTTTCCCAGAGGTTCTTGCTACGGTCTCAAGGTTTATACTCATTCCATAAACTCGAGTCATGTGCTAAATCTGAACCAATCCCCTTGGCTGCCTGGCCATGCCCATGTCATAGGCTCATCCTAAAAGTGGAGGGTGGACAAGGGGAAGATGTCAGCTACATCCAGAAACATGGCCTGATAAGGGATGAGGGCTGGTTCCTCAAAGGCAAGTTAAGGTGCTGTTACAAAAAGAAGAGGGCACAGATGCCAAATAGGCAAGGCAAATGTCCGAATCTCGAGTAGGTCTTAGTGTGGTCCTGTACCAACAACATCAGCACCACCTGGAAACTTGTAGCAATGCAAATTCTCAGGCCCCAACTCCTACCTACTAAATCAGCAACTCTGGGAGTGAAGCCTCATAATCTGTGTTTGAGCAAACCCTCCAGGTGATTCTGGTGTGTACTTAAGTTTGAGAACCATCATACTGTACCAGTCAGTGGTTTTCAAGCTATGCTGCATATTACAAACACCTGGGGAACTTTTAAAATACTGGTGCTTTGTTGCACCCAAAGTCAATTGATGTGAATCTCAGGGTGTGTGGGGAGGAGGGGAGACTCAGGCAGCAATGGTCTCAAACTTGGTTCCACCCCAGAAACTAAAAAAAATGCTAGTGCCTAAAATTGTTTAATGCTTCCTTCCTGATTCTTATCAGCACCAATGTTTTAAAACCGTATCCTCCACCATCCTTTCTAAGTTGTCTTGAGAATATTAAAACATCTAGCAGCAGGCTAGAGGATGTAGGCTTCTACTAAACCTCTCAGCTCATAAACTTGGTCACATATCTGTTATGGATTCACTTTTCTCTCACATTCATGATGAGTCTGTGTTAGTAGCTAGCTTCAGAAGGACTGAAATTGTTTTTGTTCACCAATGTAGACTCAGTACCTAGAACAGAGCCTGATACAGAGTAGATACTCAATAAGTATTTGATGAATTAATGAATGCGTCCACAAACAGTTAGTGTCCCCATGTTGTTGAAGAGTTCCTTCATGGCCAGGTGTGGTGGCTCACACTTGTAATCTCAGCACTTTGGGAGACCAATAAGGGCAGATGGCTTGAACCCAGGAGCTTGAAACCAGTCCTGGGAACATGGCAGAACCCTGTCTCCATTAAAAAAAAGAAGAAGAAAGAAAGAAAGAAAGAAAAGAAAAGAAACAAAAAGAAATGCAAGATTTCCTTGTTGGGTTGCAGACATTGGCTAGTCTCATTCTGGAAGGCATGTGAGGATGGCAATGGGACTCTCGGGTTATTGGTGTCTAACCCCAGAATGAATCTCCAGGATGGCCAAAAATGTATTGACCTTACCAACTTAAGATAGGAAGAGGTTCCTAATGGTTTTATGCCTTAAAATTGAGAGTAGGATGGATTCCTGGATTATAAGAATTAGTAGAGGCTGGGTGTGGTGGCTCATGCCTATAATCCCAGCACTCTGGGTGGCCAACACAGGAGGATCACTTGAGGCCAGGAGTTCTAGACCAGATTGGCCAACATGGTGAAAACCAGTCTCTACTTAAAATACAAAAATTAGCTGTGTGTGTTGGCATGCACCTGTAATCCCAGCTACTTGGGAGGCTGAGGCAGGAGAATTGCTTGAACCCAGGAGGCAGAGGTTGCAGTGAGCTGAGATTGTGCCACTGCACTCCAGCCTGGGCGACAGAGTCTCTGCTCAAAAAAAAAGAAACAAAAAAAGTATCAGTGGAAACATGCCCAATGGATCCATTTTGTATATAGTAGACTACTTTAGGGTCTACTGGTATTTGATTTCTAAAGTAAGAGTTGGGTCTTCCTCAAACATCTAACTCAAGCCAGTTTCTGCAAGATAATATGTCATTAATCTCTTGCAAAGATTTGTGACAAAAAAGTGATGCAGTGTTACCTGAACACAAGAAACAAGAGGGAAGATTTCAGTAAAAAACAAACTGGTTATTCCCCTTGAAATTTTGAAACATCTTTGAATTTCTATCATAATGTCCTCAAACTGTAAACAGAGATGGATTTGGTGGGTAAACCAAATATTGACCCTTAGACCGTAGCATCCATACTATGGATCACAAGCAAATAAAGTTAATTTTTATGGACATTTTTGGTCTGGGCTTTCAAGAAAAACAAAATAGGTATTGTCTTTGGTGATACAGAAGAGAGAACTCACTAATAGTCCTAATTGTTGCGGGTCAGAACTGGGACCTAGGATAACTGTGTGAGGATTAAGGATCCTGCAGTAATTCAGCCTGACCAAGATGAGACTGACCAATCATCAGGGGGTGATCGGTGAATCAGGAATCTTGGGTGCAGGCAACATGAGCAATTTTTTTTTTTTGAGATGGAGTCTCACTCCATCGCCCAGGCTGGAGTGCAGTGCCACAATCTTGGCTCACTGCAACCTCAGCCTTCCAGATTGAAGCAATTATCCTGCCTCAGCCTCCTGAGTAGCTGGGATTACAGGTGTGCACCACAATGCCCAGCTGATTATTATATTTTTAGTAGAGACAGGGTTTCATCATGTTGGCCAGGCTGGTCTTGAACTCTTGACCTCAGGCACTCCACCCACCTTGGCATCCCAAAGTGCTGGGATTACAGGCATGAGCCATCAGCCAACATGAGCTATTTGAACCGTCATTTCTGTTTCTGTATATGTTACAGCACCAGAGGCACATTTCCTGCTTGACAGTGACATTCTTACCTTGCCAGGGAAAACCATCAGGGAGATGACAGTAGTAGAATTAGAGGGTAGATTTTTGACTTTAGGTTCTGCTGTTCCAAAGGGATGAAGCTTTTTAGAGTTTCTCTTTAGAATTAAACCATTAAAGCCTCATCATAGTTCATCAATTCAGTTTATTCAAAGGTAAAAGAGGACCCTACTTGACAAGGTTTTTTATGAGGATAAATGAGATAATATATGGAGAACATGGAGGAAACTGCTTGGCATATAAATACTCGATAATCAACGTAAGCTATTGTTACTCATTAGGTGATGCTTCAATCATCCCAACCATGTGGCAGATGCCTTGGCACATATTTTTTAGGTGGGGGGGCAAGCTGGGGGCGATGGGGTCTCTGTTGCCCAAGCTGGAGTTCAGTGGCACAATCATGAGTCACTGGAGGCTTGACATCCCCCAACTCAAGTGATCCTCCCACCTCAGCCTCCCAAGTAACTGGGACCACAGGCATGGTCCACCAAGCCCCATTCATTTATTTATTCATTTACGTATTTTTATTATTTATAGAGATAGGGCCTCCCTGTGTTCTTCAGGCTGGTCTTGAACTCCTGGGCTCAAGTGATCTGCTTTGGCCTCCCAAAGTGCTAGGATTACAAGCACGAGCAATCATGCCTCACTGTCACATAGATAAATAAAGCACAAATCTCAGCATGGTTCCAAAAGGGAAAGAAAGCCCCAAATCCTGGTAACTTTTTTTTTTTTGAGATGGAGTCTCACTCTGTCACCCAGGGTGGAGTGCAGTGCCACGATCTTGGCTCATGGCAACCTCTGCCTCCCAGGTTCAAGTGATTCTCCTGCCTCAGTCTCCCTAGTAGCTGGAATTACTGGCGTGTGCCACCATGCTGGTTAATTTTTGTATTTTTTAGTAGAAACGGGGTTTCATCATATTGGACAGGCTGGTCCTGACCTCCTGACCTTGTGATCTGCCTGCCCCGGCCTCCCAAAGTGCTGGGATTACAAGTGTTAGCCACCTCGCCCAGCCGTGCCCAGCCAATTCTGGTAACTTTTAAACGCCTTGTCCCATGACTGTGTTTCTTTCCAGGAAGGCATTGGTTACCTGGGTGATCAAGCTTCTATTTTTCATTCCTCCCGAAAAGTTCCCCTTTTTCTGATGAATGGGCCTTCTTTATGAGTGTTGTGTGTTTCCAGAAGGCCCTTTGCCCTGAAGCTGGACACAAAGGAATGGGAGAGACACCCTGCGAGTAATACAGTGGTTCATGGAAAGGTCCCACTGATGTGGTCCAAGTAGGCTTCAAGGGGGTTGTGGAAAGCAAGCTTGGCCTTGAAACATGGAAAAGGTTTAAAAGATAGGGATAGGGATATAAGTAAAGGAATGATAGGTCTACTGGGCATATTTGGCAGGGGGATGGTGAATGAAAGTCTTGCACCATAAGTAAGATGTTCAGAGTTTCTCTGTAGGCACTTACTCACCTCGAAATATTAAACTTCACCTCTGAAGCAGGACGTTAGCCACACCCAGAAACATGGCCTGAGAAGGGAGGATAACTGGTTCCTCAGAGGCAAGTCAAGGTGCTGTTACAAAAAGAAAAGGGCACAGATGCCAAATAGGCAAGGAAAAAGTCCGAATCTCGAGTAGGTTTCAGTGTGGTCCTATACCAACAACATCAGCACCACCTGGGAACTTGTAGCAATGCAAATTCTCAGGCCCCAATTCCTACCTACTAAATCAGCAACTCTGGCAGATATCCACAGATATTTTAAAATTCTACCATTGGCTGTACGTGGTGGCTCACATTGCTAATCCTAATGGTTTGGAAGGCTTAGGCAGGAGGATCACCTGAGCCCAGGAGTTCAAGACTAGCTGGGGCAACATAGCAAGACCCTTTCTCTATTTTTTAAAAAAGTTTTTAGAAAGAAAATCTACAACTGTGTAATATAGGAATTCTTTAACCTTTTTTTTTTTTTTTTTTAATGGGGAAACTGAAGATAAAAGATGAAGTGATTTGCCTAAGGTCAAACAGCTAGCAGGCGGCAAAACAACTTTGATATTGGTTGTTGATTCCAAACCCAGAGTGTGTTTTCACATCATTACAGTTGGAGAGCCGATCAAGATGAGGCACTGTTATCATATTAGTAATCAGCATTACACGGAAGGAAAGGAAGGGGTTGGCGGTGTTTTCAATACAGAGGAGACTGTGGGGAGGGAACGAGTGAGTCTGCGAGGAGGAAAGAGCATCCTTGAGTCTCGCACCGTCTAAGGCTGCCCCTCTCTCACCTCTCTGGCCTTATCTGGTTGTATTTTTTAAGCCAAAGCCCATTGTGGTGGCCTTAGAAGGGAGGAAGTTGCTCATAAGAAGGAGTACCTGTTTGGTGCCAGGGGCTCATACTCCACCTGTGTGCCCCGTGCCCACGCGCCGGGCAGCGTTGCACAAGGCTCATCTCTTGCACACAACTGGACCTTGGAACTCCGCCCCTTAGGCCCTCCCTCCCCGCCCGGCCCCTCCCCGCTTCCCAAGGTGGCTGTGGATCCCAGTAAGTCAGAGCTGAGGCCGCGGTGCTGGGAGAACACAGCGGGGAGGGCGGGAGCGAGCGCGGGAGCCGGCTCTCCGGCGGCGGCGCTGAAGTTTGCTTCCCGCCGCGTTCTCACTCCGGGCTGACGCCCCATGCCATGCGGAGGCGCTGGGGCGTCCGGGCAGCATGAAGGGCGGCGACCGGGCTTACACCCGAGGTCCCTCTTTGGGGTGGCTCTTTGCTAAGTGCTGCTGTTGCTTCCCGTGCAGAGGTGAGTGGCTGCCGGTGGCCTGGGTGCTTTCTCTCAGCCAGACTGGTGGCGCTGAGCGCGAGGGAAGGTGGCAGGGGAGGCCTCTGGGGTAGGGGGATGGGGGCGGGGGCGGGAGGGCGGCGAAGGGAGAGAGTTTGCTGTGATCTGTTTCACAGTTTCCCGGGCGGAACGCGCGCGGTCGCTGGCTCGCGGTGAGGTTCTGACTTGGATGCGGAGCTGCAGTTTGGGAAGTCACTTAGTAGCGACTTTGGATGTCAGAGCGCCAGCCTGCTGGGGAGTGGGGTACGGACGCGGAGGTGGGAAGGGGACGAAGAGCCTGGTGTGTCCCTGTAGCGTAGGAGAAGTATCTCACTTCTCATTTACACATGGGTCTCAGCGGCGGGATTAAGGTGTGATTCCTGGTTACAGGAATGTGTTTGACACCTGTCTCTACAACAGGAACTATTTTTGCGAAGTGACAATTGTCTTACGGGACTGGAGCACATTTTTTTCTCTGCCTGGGTTTTCACAGACCAGCGTGGATTTGCAGCTCTGGGCAGGAGCGTGGCTCATTAATTAACCAAGAGCTCTCTCTGTGCCCAATTAGGACTGTATTTAATTATTCTGCTAATCTTAATGTTGTGGAAGAGACTTGCAGGAAGCACCTAATTTCCCCCAGAGCAGCCGGCAAACCGGAGGGTGAGAAGGATCACGGGGCGGGGGGTTCTCAATTGGGTAGCTTCTCCTGAAAAAGAAATCAGAACCTTCCCAAATAGAATAAGCAGATGCTCCTAAGGTTGCTCATGTCACTTTAACACACACTAGGAGAGTGGGGGAAGACTGTTTTTGTGTGAGTAGAAATGAGAATATAGCCTCTACTTGCCATTTGCCCTTTTAGAAACCTTCACCTACTGGGGCTCTGGCCTCCACCCCCATTTACAATACCCCAGTCTCCCATCCCATCCTCATCTATGTAAAATCCCGATGAAACTTTCTGGCTGAGTTGCTGATGAATAAACTTCATCTAGGCCACCCTTCACCATCCTCTGTGCCACTAGCACACAACATATCCCTGAGAAATTTTCTGTCCTGAGCAGATTTAAGGTTACCAAAATTGATTAAATCTGAAGGACTTTTCCTCCGAGTCATTAAGGTCATAATCTTAGCATTAGATTGTCTCAGTCTCTGCACTTAATTAGAACAGCCTGGAAGCAGGCTCTAATTGAGCCTAAAAACCAGAATTCAGATGGAGAAGGAATGTGAGGGGCCAGGGACCCCCTAGTCTGATTCAGAAACATTCAAAACCAAGGCTGGGAATTGAGAGAAAGGAGGAATGAAGCACAGAGGAAGCAGGAAATGGCCAAAAGGACTCTGAGTGGGTGGGTTTGCTCGAAGGCTGTGCTGCTTTCCCTGGGAAGGGTTTCTCTGCAGGATTGCTTGGGAGTCCACTTCCTGTCAAACGGAATGTGGGGGCTGGGGTGGTGCTTATCTGAAGCCCCTGCAGCTGGCTTCTTGGGTCCAGATGTGTGACAGCCCCGGCTGCTCTGCAGGGTAACTCTCTGGGGGTCTTGCTGGCCCTTGCTTTATTGGGGAATGGCCCCGACTTCCCCTCTGGCTGTGAGGCAGGGGAGGGGCTGGGGAGCTGGCTCCAGGGCCTGCTGGGAGCCTCCTGCCTGGGGTCTGTGAAGGCGTTGCCTGCTGGCTCTGTGGCTAGGAGAGGAGGTGTGTGAGTGGCTATCATAGGAGCCGGAGCTGAAGATGGCCAGTGACCCTCAGATGAAGACTGAGGCAGTCAGAGGTCCAAGCAATGAGAGCAGTTTAAAAGGGGAAAGAAGGGTGGCAAGGTGGGTACCTGGGGCCGTCTCCAGCTTTACTCCTCACTCCCCTAGATCTGAAACGTGTGAAGGTGAAAAACTAGGGCTCATCAGAGGACGATGATGTGGGAGGTGAGTTAGCCACTCTACAAGAAAACTCCTGACTGTGGCTAAGCTGGGCGGTCTTGCGTCTGAGGTGTTAGGCATGCCCTGGGGCTCCCTTGGGCTCACCCCAACCGGAAACAGTCTCCACTCAGCCTGTAGGCATCAATTTGAAAGCAGATTGCAAAGATAAGGTCTGTGTTGAGCCTGAGTGCAAGGCCCAGAGCCCCGCGGACTATTTGGGAAGAGGCTTGCCCAATTGCAACACCCAGAAGGGCTGAGGGGAGAGTCTTGAAGCTGTCCCTCAAGTGGAGGGTGTGTCCGGCAAGGGATTGACTGCCTCCCTTTTCAGCTGAACCAGTTCCTCTGGTCTTAGAGAAAATACAGCCTCCCCACTCCACCTTTTAGATAAAGGCTGTTGGTTGTTTGGTCTCTATCCCTTCTCTCTCAGGGAGAACTTGGCCGTCTCGTGCTGCTTGAGTAGCTTTACTCTGAGGCAATGACTCAGAGCCTACTGCTGTGGTTCTCAAGGCAAGGGGACTTGACCATCTGGCTTCTAGTCATGCGGGATTTAAAGGATACCTCCTTCTAAAGTCTGAGGAAAGGACAAAAGTAAAAGAACCAAGAGGAAGTGGGATGTTTTTGCTATTTTTGACTTGAAGCTAAGTGAAATTAGCTTAGAATTTCTCTGATGAATACTGAGTGGTTGTAATTGTCATCACTAGGGTCAGAATCGGGGGTTTAGGTAAAATACCTGTGTGGTCTTTAAATATCACATTTGAGGAGAATATGGATGAATTTCACTGAACTTTTGATTTGGAAGAGTATGGAAAGCAACTATCTTGTGTTTTTCCCTCCACCTCTGCCGCCCACTTTTTTTTGAGACAGGGTCTCACTCTGTTGCCCAGGCTGCAGTGCAGTGGTGCGATCATGGTTCACTGCAACCCGGATCTCCTGGCTCCCACCTTAGCCTCCCAAGTAGTGGGGACCATAGGTGTGTGACACCACACCAGGCTAATAATTTTTATTTTTTGTAGAGACAGGGTCTCACTGTGTTACCCAGTCTGGACTCAAACTTCTGTGCCCAAGTGATCCTCCTGCCTCAGCCTCCCAAAGTGCTGGGATTACAGGCATGAACCACTGCACTTAGCCTTTTTGATTCTATTGAGTATGAGTATAGCAAGGGGGGTTGGTGATAGATGATATTTCTTCCCTACCTTGAAACTGGTGTTGAAAGGCAGGAAAACTGAAAACCAAGGATAGAAGGGAAATAGATATCAGGTGAGAAGGAAGAAAGAAGGCAAATGCATTTATAACTGTCTTTTTGAAGGTGAAAAACAACTTAAAGCTAGATAATGGCATGCATGTGTCTAAGGGGTGATAAATCACTGATGTCACACTCTGTGGGGAGTTAGTTTTGGGATTGCTTTGACTACCTAGACTGTCCTTCAAGCTGGAAAAAGTGGGTCAGTTTAGAAAGGATTTCAGATCACCTGGAAGTTACTAAGATGTGAATTGCACTAAAATTTGTGATCAAGGGGCCCAGAGATTTTTCTGACCTTTCTTGGTAGAAGCCAGTTTTAAAGACTTATTTTATTTTATTTTTTTGAGATGGAGTCTCCCTCTGTCACCCAGGCTAAAGTACAGTGGGGTGACCGGCTCACTGCAACCTCTGCCCCCAGGTTCAAGCAATTCTCATGCCTTGGCCTCCTGAGTAGCTGGGACTACTGGTGTGCGCTACCACACCCAGCTAATTTTTTGTATTTTCAGTAGAGATGGGATTTCACCTTGTCGTCCAGGCTGGTCTTGAACTGCTGATCTCAAATGATCCACTCCCCTCGGCCTCCCAAAGCACTGGGATTACAGGCGTGAGCCACCATGCCCAGACAAGAGACTTAAGTTTCTAGTCAACTTTAATTAACTTTAGGCAGGTGGGCAGAAGTTCCCTTTTGAAAGCCTTTCCTGATCACCAGCCTCCTCTGCTTCCCCGCAGTGTGCATGGGGTTTGTTTTTACTTGTTTGTTGCTGTATCAGTGCTGTCCTTGCATCCCAAGCCCATGTGCCATTGTGGCCTCACACAGAGACTAAGATAGTCCAGCTGCCTGAACGTCTCAGAGGTAAAGAGAGGAAAGAGGTGGGACTTACCCAAGCTGAATCACTTCATTGGGAGGTGCAGGGGTCAGTTTCTATGATTCTTTCTTTACATGGGTAATGCTTCCTGCTTGACTCTAATGTCATGGGGTACAAGTAAGTGTTATGAGGAATCACAGGGCAAAAGGCATTTTTATCTGTATAACTTTCTTTTATCCTATTTTGTTCCAGAATTCCCCACCAGCAACTTTATGACTTGATGTAAATGTCTCTTCCTTGGCCCTTAAATTAATATAGACCAACTTTATAAACAGAGTTTAGTATGTGAAACTATGACACCAAGTTCCTTTAGAAAGGTGTTGGTAACTTCAAAGAGAAACCGTTGTGGCATTCACAGTTTTTGACTTTAATTCACCATCCACTGTAATCCCAGCACTTTGGGAGGCCAAAGCAGGAGGATTCCATGAGCCCAGGAGATCAAGACCAGCCTGAGCAACATAGGGAGACCCCATCTCTACAAAAAATTAAAATATTAGCTGGGGGTAGTAACATGCGCCTGTAGTCCCAGCTACATGGGAGGTTGAGGTGGGAGGATCAATTGAGCCCAGGAGTTGAAGTTTGCAGTCAACTGTGATAGTGCCACTGCACTCAGCCTGGGTGATAGAGCCTCTGTATCCAAAAAAGAAATAAAAACAAAAATAAAAATTCACCACCCAAGGGATAAAGTTCTTGGGACCTTGATGTGTATCCTTTTATTTCTTCATCTTCTAGGAAGTGCCTTTATGTTTTATTTTTATTTTTATTTTTATTTTTATTTTTTTTGGAGACAGGGTTTCACCATGTTGGCCAGGCAGATCGCAAACTCCTGACCTCAAGTAATCCACCCGCCTTGGCCTCCCAAAGTGCTGGGATTACAGGCATGAGCCACCGCGCCCGGCCTCGGAAGTGCCTTTATGATGGTGAAAACTGAATTGACTATTTAGCATGTACAGTTGTCCCTCAGTAACCACAGGGGATTGGTTCCAGGACCCCCTGCAGGTACCAAACTCTAAGGATGCTCAAGTTCCATAGTTGGCCTTACTGAACCTTCAGATATGAAAAGTCGGACAGACCTCTGTGCCCGTGGGTTTCACATCCCTCAAATACAGTATTTTTTTTTTTTCTTTTTTTTTTTTTTTTTCTTTTGAGACGGAGTTTTGCTCTTGTTACCCAGGCTGGAGTGCAGTGGCGCGATCTCCGCTCACCGCAACCTCCGCCTCCTGGGTTCAGGCAATTCTCCTGCCTCAGCCTCCTGAGTAGCTGGGATTACAGGCACGCGCCACCATGCCCAGCTAATTTTTTGTATTTTTAGTAGAGACGGGGTTTCACCATGTTGACCAGGATGGTCTCGATCTCTTGACCTCGTGATCCACCCACCTCGGCCTCCCAAAGTGCTGGGATTACAGGCTTGAGCCACCGCGCCCGGCTAAATACAGTATTTTCTATCAGAGTTTAGTTAACCCAAGGATGTAGAACTTGTGGATACAGAGAGAGTGCCTGCTGTATGCTTTTGCAGTATGTCTCTTGGTTTTCTTTGCTTCCCAGGGATGTACTCTATTACTTTCTTTCTTTCTTTTCTTTTTTTTTTTTTTTTTTAATTAAATGTCTCAGCAGAATCAACCAGGGATATACTCAATCTGGGAAGGAGTAGCACACATATTTACTGTTTTCAACCCAGATCCTATGCTTCTCTTTCCATGTCTGACTCTCTGATCTACTGAACAGTAATAGGTGTATAATTTATTACCTAGGTACAGTATCAATTAGTAGTACCTCGATAAGAGTACTGACTGCCAGTCAAACAACAGCCTGGTAGAAATGGGAGTGTCTGACGGTAGTGGGGTGAGGTGGAGATCGAAGACTGAAGCTGAATATCCCTCCTGTGGTACAGCTGCACATCCAACAATCACTGCTAATCCTGTAGGCATGTAGCCCCAATGGTTCCAGAGGGTATAGGTTTATAAGTCCTATCTTGGGATAAAAAGATTCAAATTATGAGTCTGTATTTTTTAATGCAAAATAACTTAAAAAAAGCAAGTTGAATGTTGGGGACTTTACTCTTGAGCCCATACAACACTGGGCATTCCTTCTGGAGTCGCGTTGTCAATATTCTGTTTTGTGGTATTCCTTTTGAGAATCTTCATACTGTTCTCTTCTACCCTAAAAACATTGCCCATCTTTTTGCACTTGACCTTAGCCAAAAGGCCAAGAAGCAATTGCCCATCTTTTTGAAGTGAGTACTCTTTCAGAAGGGACTAAATCATGGAAAGCTAGAGCCAGAAGGAACACCAGGAATCATTTCATTCCACCTACTCCTTTCATACAGGAGAAAATGGAGATCTAAACTCTTAGTAGTCGGATCAGAACTAGCATCCTTTTCTGATACTCTTTTCTCAACTTTTTCATTCCTGGGCATGTGGCTTGTCTTCCTCTGAACAGAGAGGCAGGACTGACCCAACTGAGAAGGGTAGAGATAGTACCCAAACTGAAAATCGGGTGTTGACTGTGGAATGATCTGTTCTTGGGAGTGACTGCACCACCTGGAGCCATTTGGAATTTAACCTACCTGGTCTGTTTTGAAGGGACTCTTCTGTCCCAAGACTGAAGAAGGCAGAGTCCCATCATCACATCTGTCTCTCCCAGAGCAGCTTGTACACGTTTTCTTGGTTAATATCTATTCACGTTTTTCTCTCTGATTGAACTTAATTCGGGTCCCCTTTTCCCCCTCTTTTTGTCCTTGTTCTTTCCTTTTCTTTTTTTGAGACAAGTCCTCACTGTGTTGCCCAAGCTGCTCTCGGACTCCTGGACACAAGCAGTCCTCTCACCTCTGCCTCCCAGAGTGCTGGGATTACAGGTGTGAGCCACCATGCCCAGTCGTGTCCCTGTTCTTGAAGCTTACCCTTTCATAGTCATTCCATCTTTGAACATCCCTTTTTATGCAACAGTGTTTTAATTTACTTGACAAATATTTATGCTGACTGCATGCCAGCCCTGTGCTACGTGCTTGGGAGAGTGGACAAGAAGGAATCATAATGGCGTTCACTCCACTGTGCTGTTGTGAAGATTGGTTAAGACCGTGTAAGTAAGGGGCCTTGCAGAATGCCATGCGTATAAAATGCTTTTAAAAAGATCAGCTGTTAACTATAGCAGCAATTGTAATACTAGCCATAGACCCCATTCTCAGGGGACTCACAGCTGAATATCTGTGGATCCACTAGGTGGTAACACTGTAAATGTAAGTTCCAAAGCAATTTAATGGCCATGGCTCAAACCATTGTCAACGGTGCCCCAGTGCTGTGGAGTTGTCACTGTTGGGGAAGACAACTTGTGATCTAGATGTATGGTGGGAATTTTGTTTTTAAAAAAACTTAAATCGATTTAAAAAACCACGTAACACTTCTAGTATTATAATTTATTTGTGTTACATAAAAGGAGATTCGACAGAAGATACTATCAAGAGGCCGGACGCAGTGGCTCATGCCTGCAATCCCAGCACTTTGAGAGGCCGAGGCAGGTAGATCACCTGAGGTTGGGAGTTCGAAACCAGCCTCACCAACACAGTGAAACCCTATTTCTACTGAAAATATAAAAATTAGCTGGGCGTGATGGTGCATGCCTGAAAAACCCAGCTACTGGGGAGACTGAGGCAGGAGAATCACTTGAACCCAGGAGGCAGAAGTTGCAATGAGCCAAAATTGTGCCACTACACTCTAGCCTGGGTGACAGAGCAAGAATCTATGTCAAAAGAAAAAAAGAAAAACGATACTGGCAAGAAGCCTACGCATCCCCTAGTTATCCTTCTCTGAGGGGCAATACAAGGTACAAGACCTAGAGAATAGCAACCCAATTTTTGAAGTTTGGATCCTGAGAACCTACATCATCCAAAAAAAAAAAAAGCGAATTGTTTTTTCTTGACTCTGCCTTAACTTTGGCTAGCAACCTCATCAGAAACATTTTTCTCTTCTTTTCGGCCAATATTTATTGCACATCTTTTCTTTTTTTTTCCACCATGTTGGTCAGGCTGGTCTTGAACTCCCAACCTCAGGTGATCCACCCGCCTTGGCCTCCAAAGTGCTTGGATTATAGGTGTGAGCCACCACGCCTGGCCTATTGCACATCTTTTAAGTTTGAGGCTTTGCTGGTTCTTCTTCAGACTATTTTTGCCCAGATAATAATCATAACCGGCTGCCCTCAGCCCCCGTAGTGCTGGATGTTTCACTGAGGCTCTGCCAGTGTCTTCCCTCTCCCTTGTAGGTGAGGCCCACGGATGGCTTGCCTCCCTGCCTGCTCTCGTCAGTGACTAATAGAGCATATCTTTTGCATCTTTTGCTCCTGGCAGAACTATCTGTGTTACAGTTCCTGGAAGGAGGGGAACCCTGGTTACACCTGTGAGGCAACCAGAAGGCTGCCAGGCCGCTCTTGCCAAGTGAAAGAGCAAAGATCAGAGTTACTAAAACAGGTTTTTCCACATTCCTCTTGGCCTTCTGGTGACCACAGTGAGGAAACTGTCAAATTGAAGGGAAGGGAAACCCCTTCTGCTGCTAGGCCAAAGCAGTACTTCCTAAAACGTTTCCAGGTGTCTGCTCTTCCCAGGGCAGGATTAGTTACCAGTTTGTATCTCTTTTACAGCATCTGGTGTATAATCAGCTGTCAGGATATTCTCAGTTTCTTCTCTCTTTCCAGGAGAATCTTCCTATTGCTCCTGTGGAGACAGGGATGCCATCTTCCCCATCCAAAGGGGAAACCAAGCCTTGTTGTTTAAAAGAATTGTAAACACCTGGTTAGCCACAGATTTTTTATCTCAGTCTCATAGCTGTGCGGTGCTCCTTCTCTTCTTTGTCCACTCAGAGAATGACTTAGAGCAGAAGTTCTCAAAGTGTGGTCACCTGGGGAGAGGTTAGAAATGCAGATTCCCTGGCACCATTGACCGCCACCACCCTGAAACTCAGGGGTAGGCTCTAGCAGTCTGTGTTTTAACAAACCCTCCAAGTGGTTCTGGTACACGTTCAAGTTTGAGGACTAAGTGCTGCTGACTTGGAGGGAAAAGGTAGATTTCCTCTCAGTCTTATCTTTTTCCTTTTGATTTGTTCTTTTCTCTCTTTCTTCTCTCCACCCTCCCCTAACCTTCTGCCTCCTCTCCTCAGCTCCAGCAAAAGCTTTCCATAACGGAAGGCTCCCTGTGTTCCTGGGGAATTCTTGCTTTGAGAAGTTATAGAGGCCCCTTTGCTATTCACTTTCACAGGAGTGGCGGGGAGTAGGAATTAGGAATTGTCTGTGTCTTCCACAAGCTTAGCAGCCTGAAGATCCAGTAAGGGAGGTTGTTGCATCTTTCTTCTCACTTAAGATTACTTTGCTTTCGTTTTGTTTTCCTCATTACCCCTGCCTCTCGCCCGCCCCCAACACAAACACACATTCTCCTGCCAGATGGGGTTTCCCCATGTTGCCCAGGCTGGTCTCTAACTCCTGGGTTCAAGTGATCCTCCTGCCTCAGCCCTCCAAAATGTTGGCATTACAGGTGTGAGCCACCACACCCGGCCTCCTTATTACTCTTAAAAATAACGGCCGGGCGCGGTGGCTCAAGCCTGTAATCCCAGCACTTTGGGAGGCCGAGGCGGGTGGATCACGAGGTCGAGAGATCGAGACCATCCTGGTCAACATGGTGAAACCCCGTCTCTACTAAAAATACAAAAAATTAGCTGGGCATGGCGGCACGTGCCTGTAATCCCAGCTACTCAGGAGGCTGAGGCAGGAGAATTGCCTGAACCCAGGAGGCGGAGGTTGCGGTGAGCCGAGATCGTGCCATTGCACTCCAGCCTGGGTAACAAGAGCGAAACTCTGTCTCAAAAAAAAATAAAAATAAAAAAAAAATAACTATGCTCACTACAGAATAAAAATCAAAAGTTAGGCAGACAAAAAGACCAAAATAGCATAATCCTAACCATCTAGAGACAACCACTACCTAACCACTTACTATATTCTTTTCTGTATGTTTATCCCTTTTTACTTAAATGGGTTCATCTTTTATAACTTGCTTTAATTTAATCTTCTGAACATCTTTCCCTGTGGATGCATTTCCAGGATATTTTTGATGACTGTAACGTGTTTCATTGCAGACAAGACTTAAACTTGACAACTATTAGTATTAGTTTAATGCAATGGTTGAGAGTTTGGTGGGAAGGTCCTAGGAAGAGTCCTGGGTTAAGAAATAGCTCTTTCCAGGATCTGATTATATAAACAGACTAATTCTTGTCTTGGGACTGACTTATCTCCAGGCCCACTTCCCACCTTGCCTTTCTGCAGGACCTGTGAGTGGTCAGCCTTTACTTCTCCTCCCCGGGAGATCAGCAAGCACTGTAGCTGCAGGATGTACCTCTCCCCTCTTTCTCTTGGTTATGAGGTATTGGGAATCTTCTCACCCTGGGGGCTTCTCATTGTGCAGCTGATCTCACTGAACAGGTCCAGGGATTTTTCTTTCCTTTTTCCTTTTCTTTTGAGACATGCTGTGGGAAACAGTTCATTTTTAAATTATTGCAACTAAGAAAGAGAACCTTGGTTTGTTTTTTTTTTTCTGAGAAAAATTTTACATAAATGGGAAAAAAATGGAAAATACAGATAAATGAAGATAAAATTATATCACTTAGAGATAATTAGTATTAACACAAAATACATTATTTTGGTTTGTTTTTTCCACGTGCATATTTTTTTTCTCAGAAATATGATACAGACATATTATAAACTTTTTTCACCTAACGTATCGAACAGCTTCTACATTTTAATGAATGCATTCCATGGTATACTGGAGCCAGCTCAGCTTAGATAGGGATTGTTAAATAGTCAGGATTTCCAGAGCAGATTATTAAACTATTGGTAGCTTGGATTGGCCATGGTGGGAGTATTTATACCATGGAAGTTACGAGACACCATGAATTGGGGCTTTTTGTTTTGTTCAGAGAGTGTGTTTATTAGCGTACCACCAGAAATACATTTTATCATGTAAATATGATTTGTTCTGATTGAAATAATCTCCCTATTTTAACTATTGGTTATTTTAGGTTATTTCTAATTTTTGCTATGATAAACAATATGTAATGTGTCTTAGTACACATCCATAATTACTTCCTTAGGATAAATTTCTTGAAATAGAATTCCAGAATCAAAGGGTGCCTGGAATTACAAGAACTTGTTACCAAGTACCCTCAGTTTCACACCCTTTGAAAGGAAGAGTGTACTGTTTTTGTTTCAGGAGGATTTATGAGAAACATCCTCTGGTACCAAGAATTTCATGTCTCTCCTACTGTTTACATCTGTTTACATTTTCTGAATGAATTCTTTTTGTATAAGGAAATATCCTGACTGAGAGTATAATAAGCTGATCCCTTTAATTCATAGGATATAGACTGATATGCAGGATTTAAAAGTATATTTTGTGGTGTTCTGGAATGAGAGGCAATAGATCATGATGATTAAGAACTTGGACTCAGGAGCCAGAATGAATTTGAATCCCAGCTCCGCTCCTTACCTGTGTAACCTTGTGTAAGATACATAAACTCAGATAGAATGATGCTACAAATAGAATGATATCATTTCACTAATTATTAAAAGTAGAAACAAACAGGTGAAATTAGTTTTATTGTATTGCATTTAACCCAATAGCTCCAAAAGTTTTTTCATCTCATATTTCAAAATAGCTCCAAATATCATTTCCACATACAATCAATATAAAAATTGAGATGCTTTATTTTTTGTACCAAGTGTTTGAAATCTTGTGTGTAATTTATACATACAGTACAGTTTCTTCAGTTTACCTCAGTTTTTTCATCTGGAAGATAGAGTTGACCATGGAATCTCTTCACGGGGTTTTTGCAAGGCTTAGGTGAATTGATGTATGTAAATCACCCACCTGGCCTGTGGTAAGTCCAGGTAGGTGTTGTATTATTATCATCATTAATAAGTACATAAGGTCAGTTCAGGTGGCCCACATCTGTAATCCCAGCACTTTGGGAGGTCGAGGCAGGCAGATCACTTGAGGTCAGGAGTTCGAGACCAGCCTGGCCAACATGGCGAAAACCCCGTCACTCCTAAAAATATAAAAATTAGCTGGGTGTTGGTGGTGCATGCCTGTAGTCCTGCTACTCAGGAGGTTGAGGCACGAGAATCCTTGAACCCAGGAGATGGAGGTTGCAATGAGCCAAGTTTGAGTTACGGCACTGCAGCCTGGGTGACAGAGCGAGACTGTCTCAAGAAAAAACAAGACAAACAACAAAAATAAGTACATAGATGTCTATGTGGACTTGTACCAACCGTCACATTCAGATAGTTTCGTTAATTCCTTCATCAAACAGGAAATTAGGCTGAGTACTTTTTGTGTTGATTCCCAAATATTTGAGTACTATGTGGCAGATATTAGACTAATGACATAGAACACTTGAGATGGTTCTCTGCCCCCAGGGGTCTTGTAGACCAACTTAGGAGCTATTCCCTAAGTGTGAAACAGTAATAACAAAAAGAGGGAAAAACGGAAAGAAAAATCAGTTGCTAAAGACAATAAGGGAAACAGTGCCGCGAGATCCTGCCAGATTGCAACTAAAATAATTACGCAGAAGCTGATGGGAGCGTAGTGGCCTGGGGTGATCTGGGAGGACCTCCCAGGGGATGCAGGGTTCTCACTATGCACTAAAGAACAGGAAGGGGTTTTTAAAGGGCCAAGGACATAGTGGGAGCAAAGCAGCAGGGATATTCAGGGGGCCGCAGAGGAAAGCAGGTGAGAGCTGCTTTCGAAAGCTGCACTGTCCAATCCAGCAACCACTGGCCATTTGTGGCTATGGAGGACCTGAAGTGAGGCCAGTCCAAGCTGAGATAGGCTGTATGTGTAAATTATACACAAGATTTCAAAGTCTTGGTACAAAAAAATAATATAAAGCATCTCAATTTTTGTATTGATTGTATGTCAAAATGATATTTGGAGCTATTGTTTTGAAATGAAACAAGAGATAAAAACTTTGGAGTTATTGGGTTAAATATAATAAAGTAAAACTAATTTCACCTGTTTGTTTCTACTTTTTTAATAATTAGTGAAATGATATCATTCTATCTGTACTAAATTTTATATATCTTTATAGAGAAGATAGTGAAATGTAGAATGGTCCTGCCCCTATGTTTCGGGGAGCAGAGAGGGTGGGGTACTGGATCTAGTCTGAGGGAAGACACAGCCCTCTGGAAGGAAATCTGGAGGGTCAGGGAACCCTGTGAACTGGAAATCACTTTCAGGTTCCTGGAACTGTGTTTTAGCCACCTGCCCCAGCTTGATTCAACAGAAATCTGTCCCACAGTGGCCACTTGCTTTGGTATTTACAAATGTCCAGAGGGATTCTGGGGAAGAACAGCTGCTGCTCTGGAGGCCCAAGTCCATCTAAAATCACAGCTTGGTTTCCAGAGCCTAGGAGAGAGAGGTCCAGCTGGTCTTGATGAAATCAAGGTCTATTCCAATGGCCTGGATTCTCCAAGCAAGGCTGGGAGACTTTCTTGAGACATCCCAAGGGACTGTGGCCAGATGGAAGGTCAAGGTTGACATGAAGCCAGACCTGGATTGCCAGTGTGCTCTAATTCAATCAAGTCCACGAAGCCCTCCCAGAGGTCCGGTGAGGTCAGTGGCTGCCAGAGTACTCCAGGGCCTTACCAGAGGCCTCTTGACTCCTGGTCCCCTCAATAATCAGAAATATAAAAGGAACAAGTCACTGTTGTCATAATTTTATGGTGTAGAAGGGCGTCATAGATAGGTGTCTCTCTCTTTCTCTCTCTCTTCCCCTCATCACCCCCTCTGTCTCACACACGTGTTTTTTGTTTGTGTTTGTATTTGGTTTTTGTTTTGAGACGGGGCCTTGTTCTGTCGTCCGTGCTGGAGTGCAGTGGCTCAGTCTCAGCTCACTGCAACCTCCACATCCCGGGCTCAAGCCTTCCTCCCACCTCAGCCTCAAGAGTAGCTGGGACCACAGGCATACGCCAACATGTCCAACTAATTTTTTGTATTTAATAGAGATAGGGTTTTGCCATGTTGGCCAGGCTGGTCTGGAACTGCTGGGCTCAAGCCATCTGCCCACCTCGGCCTCCCACAGTGCTAGGATTACAGGCGTATCCACCGTGCCATGCGTCACACACACACATTTCTAAGTACTCTCAAGAAAAAGAACAGGTTGCTCTGAGAATATGTGGGGACAGGCATGGGGTGGGGGTGGGGTTTAGATGGGGCAATTGGGACCCCACCTGAGGAACTAACATAGCTACCAAGAGTCTTTTTACTGTCTTTCTTCTGGCCCCCAAGTGGGTATTATTTGTTTAAAAAGTATTTCCAAAAGGTTTTGCTAACTACTATGGGAGAATGTAAGGTAGGGAAGTAGAGTGAAGGAAGCATAAAGCCGGATAGCTTTACCATGCTCACATTTTTTAGTACCTTGCTTGAAGCTAACTTGCTGCAAGAGCTCTCCTGCTATTCTTCGGTCTATAAGGACCTCTAGGAACCTGTGCCTAGGTCACAAAGTGTCACTGCCAGAGCCCTTACTTCCTGATTTACAATCTGAGTCTCATCATAGTTACGTTGACGATGAATCCAGATTAAAAGAGTATTTCAAGGTATTTTAAAGACACGACAGAAAAGTGCCTTTAATTCTGTTTGTGGAATGGCTTTGCCAAATCAGGTACTAAAAAATGAAACTACAAAGCACAGAACCTGATTTAGTCCCGTTCTTCGCAACCCACCTTGCCCTTTCCCACCTGACTCTCATTTCTGTTCTGAGGCATTGACAGTGGCAGCTGCTGCCTCCTGCAGCGATAACTGTTATTCAGGGCGTGCTGGCAGGTTTCAGCTGAGTCTGCATGACCCTTTTTGGGCAATGCTGTAGACCTGCTTCTGTAACATTTGGGACATTGTACTCAGTCACCTCTATGATCCTTTCCAATTCCCGTTCCACAGAGGGATTTAAAAACCAGAGATAATCCTGTTTGTTTACTTGGGTTCTGCTTCAAAGCGGAAGACCTTAATAACCTTTTAAGGTTTTTTCCAGCCTTTCTAATTTTGAAGTTCCCATTTCTTTGGGCTTTGGTTAGAAATTCTACTGCTTTTCCCAATTTAACTTGCAGCCTCACCACCAACTAGAGCTTCCATTTTAGAATGTTAGTAGCCAACTCCACCAGAGTGTCTATGGGCTCCACACACAGCTTGTTTCCCAGTGAATTCCCAGTGAGGTGGTCAAGTCTAAATTTAAACTATGACCCTTCTGCCAGCATATGCAAGCCGGGGCTGCAAGAGCAAAATCAAAACTGGACTGTTCTCAGGGAGATGTGTGTGTAGGAGTTAAAAGAGAAAGTGGACAAGGCTTCCCAAAAGGTAGACCAGACCCAGGGGAAGAAGAACAGGAGTTCGGGGGGGATAAGTGGAGTTACCCCAAGGGACTGTTGGAGTTTATTGTAGTATGGTTGGGACCCCTGGAGAAAGTCAGCCAAACTCTCCATCCTGTTTCCTTTCAATGTAAAGTATCAGTGGCATAACTCACCTGGGTTGGTCATTACCATGGCTTCTTGCCAAGCATTGTGGCACAATTACGTGCTCACCTTTGTCTTTTACTTATGCTCTGAGAATGTGTGGGGACAGGCGTGGGGTGGGGGTGGGGTTTAGATTGGGCAATCAGGACCCCGCCTGAGGAACTAACATAGCTACCAAGAGTCTTTACTACCCTTCAACGTTACAGATCCTCGGTTTATGGGCTATAATCTGCACATTATTTATCTTGGTTTCAGCTCTTTGGTTGCCTGGCTCACATCTTTGAGTTTTTCTGTATCAATGGGTATGTATTTCAAAGACAGGACAGGGCAGTGTCTATAATTCTGTTTGTGGAATGTCTTTGCCAAGTCAGGTAGTAAAAAGTGAAACTGCAAAGCATAGAAACTGATTTAGTTTGTAACATTTAGCTCATTATGATTTAGTCACACCTCCAATTTGTATTTATGTTTGTGATTAGCATCCTATACCATAAAATATATATATATATATGATATCATATACGTGACTATGACATTTTAGAGTATTATCAGATTATGATTCAAATAGAGCAATCTTTATTATTCTGTTTGATTGCTATTGCTAACATGTATTTTCAAAGTAGCCTAGAGACAGGTTTGGAGAGGCTACCTTGAGTGCATGCGTCTCTCTAAAATGCCCCAGCCCGAAGTAGAGAGGAAAACCAGATCCCAAAGCTTCTGAAACTGGGGTTCTAGTACTCTCTGAAAGTGCCCAGGTTAGAATCACAAACAGGGCTTTGACTAAGAAGGAACATGGGCCATTTGGCCCTCTTGTGCTCACGTGTCATTTTCTGCAAGTAAGCTAGAGCCTTTTATGGACAATTCTCTGTCTTTAGTTCAGATCTCTAAGCACCAAGCATGGGTTGAGAGGGTCAGACCGAGTCCCTCCCCGACATTAGAGCTTACTACGTGTGTGGCATTAGTCTGGTGGCCTAACTTTATGGCAATTTCTTCATCTGTACACTTGGAGAAATACAGGCATCTATCCCTGAGGGTGGTCGTGAAGATATCACTTACAGTAGTTCCTGGCTCCCTGGCGTATGGAATAGACTCAGTAAGTGTTAGCTTGAGAACAGTAACATTCTTGCCATTATCAGACATTTCTCTAACTTACAGGGTAATAGTTTTAAATGAGCCATTATGTAGGATGGGAGTTGATTAGTGACTATTTCTCAAAGCTTTTAAGGGAAACAGACTTGCAACGTAGGCCTCAAACTACTGGCCTTTTGCCCAGGTTTTGAGCCCTGGGAGTGTTCCTGTTCAAAACAAGTTGCTGATTTGGTAGATACTATGGCTGATTCACAGTGACAGTTTTTATTAAAAAGGGATGAATGGTCTCCTCCCTATTCTGCAAGGCCAATGTGTTGGATTTTTAAGTAATTCTTCAGCAGGTCACTCTTAAGGACCTTTATATTTATTTATTAGTTTAGTTCATGCTATTATCCTGTATTCATGTTCAAAGTTAATGATCTTGGATGTATTCCTTTAGGTGCTACAATTATCTGCTATGCTCTGGTAAGTATCTGCCTTTTATGGCTCAGAAATTTCTATTCTGGCCAGTGCAGTGGCTCATACCTATAATTCCAGCACTTTGGAAGGCCAAGGCAGGCAGATTGTTTGAGCCCAGGAGTTTGAGACCAGCCTAGGCAACATGGTGAAACCCCATCTCTAGAGACAAAAACAAACAAACAAAAATTAGTTGGGTTTGGTGGCATATACCTGTAGTCCCAGCTACTCAGGAGGCTGATGGGGCAGTATGACTTGAGCATGGGAGACAGAGATTGTAGTGAGCCAAGATCACACCACTGCACTCCGGCCTGGACAACACAGCAAGACTGTCTCAAAAGCAAATACAAACAAAAAGAAATTTCTATTCTATTGACAGCAACCCATCAAAGCTTCTTGTATTCTGTAACCATACATACCAGTTTTTGGCAAAAAGAAACGACATGTTGGCTAAATATACTATTGGTTAGATTTATAGTTTGCAGTAGAGTTTTTACAATAGTGAAAATCACGTATAGACCTTCATGTTCATCAGGAAGGAAGAAGTTAGGAGTCCCCCAAATTGTCTTTCCTTGGGCGCTGTCTACCCTGAGTTAGGTCATATGCCCATCCTTGAATTAACAGTTCTCTGAGTGAAATATTCCTCTTATTGTGGAACCCACCCTGGGGATGGAGATTCAGCAAGGACAGGGCTTCAATTCACAAAGCGTGAAATTTGGTGCATTCCCATGAAGAGAGATGGATGCTGGGGAGGCTGCAAGAGAGGTCCTCTATGCCAAGTGTCAACCTAGAACCTGTAGTCTAATGAGAAACTATGATGAGTTTAAGAACTGAAATCCCTCTGCCTTCCCTGTTGTATGTGCCCAGAGGACAGAACCACCAGCTCTTCTGAAGGAGTGAGGAGGATGTGTTCAGGGGAGGCCTTGTAGAAAGGTGACACAGAGCTGGGTCTTAGAGGGTCAGGAGGGATGTTCTCCATCTAAGTTAGGCAGAGAAAATGACACCAGGAAGGGCATAGAGACCTGGATAGGAATGGAATATCCATGGAAAGGATGAACACATAGCAGTTTATGGTATGTTACTGTGGCATCGGTCTTCAGCTCTTGGGAGTCAGCCTGTACATTTCACAGAAGACAAAGCTGAGGCTCGGAGAGATTAAATGATTTTCCCAAGAGTACTTAGTTTGTGTGTTGAGTCCCGGTTTCTTCTCACTTGCCCTGCTGGCCCCAGTTCATTCCAGTTTTTGCTTTTTTGAAATTACTGCAGTGGGATCTAGTGCAATTCCACATCATGTGCCTGATACCATCGGATGGGTTAGCACTGCCAGAAGCAGCCTTTTCTTGCGGGGTATTGTTTTTATTTGCATATGTAAACTCTGTGCCGCCAAAGCTCTTAACACAAGCATTGCCTGGCATACACACACACGCTTTTATACCCTAAATAGCAGAGGCCTGGAAATGTTTGTCTACTTTTGCCAACATCTGACTGTGATTATCTTTAACCACAGTCACATTTGTTTGTCTCCTAAAATAGTATTGACTCTCCAGAGGAGGCTGCTTCTAGTCATCAAAGCCCTCCCAGAAATCTGTCTCCTTCTACCTGCCTCCTCTTGGTAGTCTTGGCAGCTTCTAATTGACTCACTTAATTTTCTTGTTCCCTATGTCAACACTTCTGAACCCTTCCTTAAAATTCACAGTCCTCTCCTTGTGAGAGTATTGGATTTTACCTCCCAGAGAGTATTGGATTTTACCTCCCAGGTATTGGATTTTACCTCCCACTTGTTGCCTCAAGGAACTGAACTGAAGTATGGCTTTCCTTGAGATATTCATCAGCTATTCTTCCTTCCTGTCTCTGGCTCTGCCCACAGGCCATGACAATACGCGGTGCCAGCTTCCTCAGAGGGAAGTAGCCTAAAGGCCAAGCTGTGTCTGACCTGTAGGGAGGGACCCAGTCAGTTTTTGAAATGGAGCATCTCTCCCCACAACTTTCCTACCAGCATGGATATTAAAAATATGTGTCCCCAGGGAGGGGAGCATCACACACTGGGGTCTGTTCGGGGGGACTAGGGGAGGGAGAGCGGAGGCTAAGGAGGTTGGGGAGGGATAACACCGGGAGAAATGTCAGATGTAGGTGACAGGGGGATGGAGGCAGCAAACCACATTGCCATGTGTGTACCTATGCTACAATCCTGCATGATCTGCACATGTATTTCAGAACCTAAAGTACAATTATATATATATATGTGTGTGTGTGTGTGTGTGTGTGTGTGTGTGTGTGTGTGAAAAATATATGGGAGAAATAAAACATAAAACATTGTTACCAATTAATATTTTAAAAAATGTGTGTCCCTGCTTTGGGGTTCTGTCTCAGAGAAAATCAATATTCCCATATGCTACTATTGGGTTCCTTTGCTTTAAAGGTTGCCTTATTTTGACTTGAATTTACTGGGGGTAAAGGAGGGAGAATGAAGGTGCTTACTTACCTTATAGTATCTAACTATGCTCTCCCACCACTTCTCTAGAATAATATATCATACCAGGCTAGAAAAACTGCTCCAGATGGAGCCTCGTGATCTTATTTGAGAAGGTCATTCTCGGAGCCATCACTAGGACAAAGGAAATAAACAAATCAGCTCACACATGTGATTCTGTATTGCATGCTTTGGACTTGGATTCTATTATTAAGAGATCCCTTCTCTGAAACAGTTGAGGTAACACACAGATGGTCGACCCAAAACTCCGACAAAGTAAGAATGCTGAACAAGTAGATGGTCAGTACTGCTATCCTGTTTTTTAAGCTTTCTCTGTGCTTTGGGTAGTGTGTTCTCCAGAGTGAGGGCATGGAGGTTACGCATCAAGCCTGACAAGAGCCACTCTTCGTGCTGCTATAGGACTATATTGCTCTTCCCAAACCACAAAGGTTGTTTCTGTATAACCTTGTGATCACAGAATTGAAAGTTAAGGTGCTTAATGGTGGAAAATGGGTTTGGGAGATGAAGGTTGGAGATGAGCTCATGAAAGCCCTATAAATATTTTTATGATCCTTAAATTATTCCACTAAATAAAGAGAATAACAGTGAATACTGTACAATTTCCATTCTTTTGGGTTAGAAATTTTCGGACATTTTCCTGATTCAAAATTTGAACTAGATTTTTTTTACGTTTTATAATTTTTAATTAATTAACTAATTATTTTAGAAACAGGGTCTCACTCTGTCACCCGGGCTGGAATGCAGTCGTGCGACCACAGCTCACTGCAGCCTCAAACTACTCCACTCAGGCAGTCTTCTTGTCTCAGCCTCCTAAGTAGCTGGGACCACAAGGACATGCCATCCTGCTGGCAAATTTTTAAAAAAAATTTTAGGCCTGGCACAGTAGCTCATGCCTGTAATTTCAGCACTTTGGGAGGCCAAGGTATGCAAGCACCTGAGCCCAGGAGTTCCAAACCAGCCTGAGCAATTATAGCAAAACCTCATCTCTATACAAAAAATACACACACACACACACACACACACACACACACACAAATTAGCGGCATGCTGGTGTGCACCTGTAAGTCCCAGCTACTCAGGAGACTGAGGTTAGAAGATCACTTGAGCCCAGGAGGTGAAAGGTCCAGTGAGCTGAGATCACACTATTGCACTGCACAAGGGTCTCACTTGTTGCCCAGGCTGCTCTGGAACTCCTGACCTCAAGGGATCCTCCTGCCTTGGCCTCCTAAAGTTCTGAGATTACAGCATGAGCCAGCACGCCTGGCCTAAATTCCTTTCTGTGTGTGGGTATGGAGATAATAGGTGCATTGGCTGGGCACTGTCGCTCATGCCTGTAATCCCAGCACTTTGGGAACCTGAGGTGGGCGGATCACTTGAGGTCAGGAGTTTGAGAACAGCCTGGCCCACATAATGAAACCTGGTCTCTATTAAAAATGCAAAAATTAGGCATGGTGGCACATGCCTGTAATCCTATCTACTGGGTAGACTGAGGCAGGAGAATCACTGGAACCAGAAAGGCAAAGGTTGCAGTGAGCCAAGATCCCACCATTGCACTCCAGCCTGGGCAGAGAAGTGAGACTCCGTCTAAAAAAAAAAAAAGAGAGAGCAATAATAGGTACATTAAGATAGTTTCATCCCGCTATGGTTCTTTATCCAAATGGGGCCTAAAACTGTGTAAGAATATAGACTTTGAAGCTCCATAGACGTGTCTTGAATATTGGTTCTGTCCCCTGATTATAAAGCTTTAGTACCTTAGGGGTTTTTGGTGTCATGTATCTAATAAAAATGCATTTGTACCCAATTTTTTAAGCCACCGTGCTTCACCTATGGCAGTGTGATTTGTCAAAATACCCAAGAGCAGAGTAGCGGTTGTATCTGCTTGCATCACCACCCCTTCCATTACACATGAGTGAAATCCACTCTACCCCAACACACACATCAAAATGTTATTCTTGTCACAGCTTCTTGCAACTCTTCAAAGAAGGAGGCTTTATTGAAAAACCTACTTCTGATTAACCACCAACTTTACCCTCCTTTATCATTTCAGTCCACTGCTGACTTTCTCTAATGATCTTCATCATGAATGGCTTAAAGACTTGACTTAACATATTCATGCATCTGTTCAGCAAATTTTACTGAACCTAAACATCCTGAAAGTTAAGCTCACAGTTGCAGAAAACACAGAGAGAAATAAAGTCACATTGATTGGAGCTTGTATACAAGGGGAATTATACTTTAGGGCAATTATATTGTTCTCATTTGGGGCCTTCATTTGGCCTTAGATGTTACTTAGACTGGAGTTTATCCCCTTTTAGATGGGAGTCCTCATTGGTGACCCAAGGGAGCATGGAAACTGCCCAAGAGCTGGAGCCTGAAATCTCATATGTCGGACAAGCTCAGTGCTGGCAGAGCTTGAAGCAGTCACTTAGCTTTGAAAAAGCCCATGCTGTGTGATGCGTGGCAAGGCTTCTTCTTAATCCTTTCTCGTAGTGTTATCTCCTTAAAAATTCCATAAATTTGCTTATAAAATATGAGAACCGTAAAACACAAATATAAAGCAGAGGTTCTTTGAAGTTTCTACTTTCAGATGTTTTTCTTTAACATTAAAGTTAGGTAAATTATATCCCCAGATCTCATTATACATAAAAATAAAATTTCAGAAGGATTTCAGGCAAATGTAATAGACACTATAAAGGAAGTTAAAATAAATGACAAACTAGGAGAAAACACTTGTAACCTACATAATAGATAAAAGATTAAGACCCAGAATGTATAAAGAGTTCTTAGAAATTAGTAAGAAAAAACCTAATAACTTAATATTTTTAGAAAGGGCAAAGGCTATGCAAATGTAGGACTTTTTAAAAGGCCATACACTTTTGAAAAGATAACATCTAGTTATCAAAAAAATGCCAATAAAAAAATAAGATTTTTTTTAACCATTCAGATTGGCACAATTATAGGTAAGGAGATAGAGAAATAGATATCATCCACTGGTGGGAACATAAATTGATTTTCTTTTTTGAGGACCATTTGACAAAATCTATAAAAACTGAAAATGTGTATGTCTTTTGACCCATCAGTACCACTTCTTGTACTTACTGTACCCTAAAGAAGGTCTCCATTTGTCGCAGGATGTTCAAGTGATGATTTTTGTAATAGCGAACAAGAAGATGGGCAGTAGCATTGTTTCCAATAGGAGAATGATTGCAGTATAGTTTTGCAGTTGTTTATTCAGCCATCTGAAACAAACAGCAAAATAGAAGATCCAAACGTAGGAAGATCTCCCATTTGTTAAGTAGGAAAAAAATCCGTATAGAACCGTTCAACAACATAGTATGAACATCCTTTTGTGAGAACAAACTGTGTGTCTATGAGGGTGAATGCATTGAAAATGATCCAAGATAGGCTGGGCACAGTGGCTCACACTTGTAATCCTAGCAATTTGAGAGGCCGAGGCGGCTGGATTGCTTGAGGTCAGGAGTTCGAGAACAGCCTGGCCAACGTGGTAAAACCCCGTCCCTAAAAAAAAAAAAAGAAAAGAAAAAAGAAAAAGAATAAGAAAATGATCCAACCAAAACCTAAAATGCAATTAAAAAAAAAAAAAAGAATTAATTCTCAAAAAGATACAGAAAAATGAATAAAGCTATCAAAAAAAAAAAAAGAAAAAGAAAATGATCCAAGATATATACTGAATCACTGTGGTTACTTCTAGGTAGCAGAGTAGAATTGATTTGGGTATTGGGGTGTCACTGGGAAGAAGTTAGAGAGAGATGAACTTTCTACCTTGTAATCTTCTAACATATCTTGTGAAATTTCATGAGCATGTATTTATGTATGACATACTTTTTAAAGTAATATATACTTGTAGCTGATAATTTGGAAGATACAGGACAAAGTAAGGAAAATATATGACCCTATAATCCTAGAGACCTTGACTTTTACTCAACTCCCATTCTCACTCTTTGCCCAAGCTAGAGGGCAGTGGCACAATCTCAGCTCACTGTAACCTCCACCTCCTAGGTTCAAGTGATTCTTATGCTTCAGCCTCCCAAGTAGTTGGGATTATAGGCATGTACCACTATGCCTGGCTAATTTTTCATTTTTAGTAGAGATGGGGTTTCACCATGTTGGCCATCCTGGCCTCAAGTGATCTGCCTGCCTCAGCCTCCCAAAGTGCAGGCATTACATATGTGAGCCACAGCACCTGGCCTCCATTCTTTTTTCTGTATGTAATATATATATATATATATATATATATATATATATATATATATATAAAATACATGTATTAAATATAAAAAATATATATCCACAGCTAGTTCAGTTTTTATATTTAACATCATATCCTGCTTTTTTCCACTTAATGTTATCTAAGCATTTTCCTTCAGTTTTACAAATGTATAATCTCTTTTTTAATTTTTTTTTTTTTTTTTTTAGACAGGGTCTCACTCTGTCACCCAGGCTGGAGTAGACTGTCGTGATCTCGGCTCATTCTAGCCTCCACCTCCTGGCTCAAGTGATTCTCCCACCTCAGCCTCCTGAGTAGCTGGGAGCATAGGCACATATCACCATGCCTGGCTAATTTTTTTTTTTTTTTTTTTTTTTTGGTAGAGACAGGGTTTTACCGTGTTGCCCAGGCTAGTGTCGAATTCCTGGGCCCAAGTGATCTGCCTACCTTGGCTTTCCAAAGTTCTGGGATTAGAGGCGTGAGCTACCATGCCCGGCCACAAATTTGTAACCTCTCATGCAACCTTTAAATGTTTATTATAAATTCACACATTTTAAGGCTCTCGAATAGATGGTAAGTTTTTCAAGGGCCATGATGAGCAGGTATCTGGAGACTGAGCCCTCGCGCTGTCTGCCCAGGAATAGTGGTGATAAGTAGAAGGCAGCTGAGCCAAGGCCCAGGTACCCAGAGACTAGTTGCTGGAAGTCAGTGGAAACCTAACAGCGTCCTGTCTCCCTTCTTGCCTTCCCTCCTGATAATCTGCAGACCCTATGCTTTTGCTTCTCCCTAGCTCAGGTTATAATTCTGGCTTCTGGGAGCTGCCTTCTGTGCTGCAGGCCTGCCTAAGAGTTGGGAAAAAAGAGCAGGATTTGAAATGGTGGCCCTCCCACCATTAAAAGCAGTAATGGCATTTAAAAGTCTGCTTAGAATACATAGCTGAATCTTCTGTATTTCCAAGGTTTAAAGGTAAAAGCGCTGATGAGGGTGACCTAGAGCTGTTCTTCCACTTGACAGATTAGTACATTGAAAGCCAGCAAGATTGGATTTTACCTAAGATCATGGAGTAAATTAGGAGTTACGCTGGAAATCACACATGGGGTTCTTTGTGTGGCCCAGTGCTCCTTTCACTGTCTCCTTTCTTAGAGCACTGGGAGCCTGGGGCCTGGCCTAGCAATGAAGGTACCGTGAAAGGGACCGCAGCAGCATTCAGGCAGGCCGGAGCCCTGAGGCTTAGCCAGAGGATCAGCGGACTGAGGAAAGGTCATCTGGGATTGAGTTTTGTTCATTTATTTAACAAGTATACTACTTTACAGGTACACATGTACACAGCTGCACAAAAATTCGGGAAATGTTCTAAAGTGTTAAGGATCACAAATAGTTGGATTACAGAGACTTTTCATTTTCCTCTTTTTTTTTTTTTTTTTTTTTTTTAAACCTGTAATGACTACATATTACTTTTGAAATCCTGACTTTGTAAACAAGGTCCTCTGTTGATCTAAGTGTTTTTGTTTGTTGAGGTCATGGAGGACTTCCTACTTTGGCATAAGAAATGAGTGTGTGCTGGTACGAAACACATAAATCCCCTCTTCCGTGTGAGCCTGATAGTTCTGGGGTCTTTGACCTGAGATTGTGGAAGTCCTAAGTATGTCATGCAACTCATGTGTTCACACTTGTCTGACACACCTATGAGTGTATACATGTATTTGCACTAGCTAGGATGCTTCTGCATTTGTGACTGATGAGGAACAGCAGGTTAGAAAAGTGAGTAAAGGGCAGAGAGCTGCTTTAGAGTTGCTTAGAAGAAAGACGTGCATTCTCCTTTCGTTGCTGCCTGGGAAGGAAAAAGAGAGTGAATCCATTCCAGCAGATGACTCAAGGCACTGCAGTCTGGGGATAAGGGCTGGCTGTCTTGCAGGCTTGAGGCCTCATAGGCATTGCTGTATTACAACACAATACTGTCCATTGCCATTCAGTAGTCATTATTGTCATTGTCATTTATTGTCATATAATCTCTCACTATTGGGTTAAGTAAGTATTGTCTCAGAGGTGGGCGGTAGTTATCCTTATTTTATAGATGAGTGTGCTCAGATTCAGAAAAGTTAAGAGGTAGACCTGGAATTCAAATCCCAAGTTCACCTCTCTACATTGGTTTCTGTATTCATCCATGCACACCGAAACAGGCATCTTGACTTCCTTTTATTCATTCAATATTTAGAACATATTTACTGTGCACTTTCTATGAAATCTTTTTTTCCCCAACAAATGTTTATTGAGTGCTTTAGTTCTGTGCCAAGCACTCTTTTAGCTGTTAGAAGCACAACAATGAACAAAAACAGGCCCAAAAAAAAAAAAAAAAATCCCTGCCTTCGTGGAGCTTACCTCTTAGTGAGGGGAGTAGGAGCAACAAATAATAAATAAATTTCGTAGTAAGTATTTTTAAATATAGTACATCAGTATTAATAGAAATTTGAAAAGCAGTCATGCCAACAGAAGCGGAGACTGCTACTGAAAAGATAGTCTATTACTTACAGTTCTCCAAGAAGATGAGGTATACCACACCAGGCCACAGAAGAAAACGCTGAAGTTGGATGCAGGCAGAAAGAGAAGGAGGTAGAGGACTGAAGTCTTTAAGGTGAGGCAAGGTAAACAGGTTTAGGACTGGCTAGTTTGAGTAATTGTAGAAGGCTCTAAGGGGCAAGGGGTTGTTCCTACTTGTCTGGTACCTAGTCCTGGGGTGATTAGGGCAGGTAGATATTGGCCCAAAAATGAAAGCTTGATAAAGAGTTGGGGGTGTGGGCTCTGGATTGGTGGGTTTGCATAGGAAAGGTGTCATCTCTCTCTGGATATTAACTAACCCTGGGAGGAGCTATCCCTCTAGGATCAGCAATACCCCAGATATCAAAGCAAATAATACAGGAAATGTGCAGATTTAGTGAATCCAATTGGTTTGACTGGGCAGGTTGGCTTACACCTGCCATCCCAGCACTTTGGGAGGCTGAGGTGGGAAGATGGCTGAAGCCTAGTAGGAAGAAAGGAAGGAAGGAAGGAAGGAAGAAGGAAGGAAGGAAGGAAGGAGGGAGGGAAGGAAGGAAGGGAAAGAGAGAGAGAGAAAGAAAGAGAAAGGAAGAAAGGAAAAGACAGAGAGAGAAAGAAAGAGAAAGAAGGAAGGAAGGAGGAAAGGGGAAAGGGGAAAGGGAGGAAGGAAGGGAGGGAGGGAGGGAGAAAGAAAAAAGAAAGAAGAAAGAAAATTACCCAGGCGTGGTAGCACACACTGCGGTCCCAATTACCAGAGGCTGAGGTGGGAGGGTTGCTTGAGCCTGGGGAATCAAGACTGCAGTGAGCCATGCATGCCACTGCACTCCAGCCTGGGCAACAGAATGATCTCTGTCTCAAAAAATAAACAAACAAACAAAAAATACAGTTGGCTAGATGGCAATAAGTCCTACAGAGAAGGTAACAGGGATAGGGAATCAGAGTGGCAACCTGTGGAAGTGGGTGTTGTCGTTCTAAACAGGGTATCAGAGAAGGCTATGCTGGTAAGGCAGCCTTTTAGTAATGACCTGAAGCAAGAGAGAGAATGAGCTCTGTGGGATCTGGGGAAGGACCGTCTAGGTAGAGAAAAAAATAAGATCAGAGATGGGAGCATGTCTCATTGATAATGTTACCCAAAGCTGTGTCAACCCACCCTAGACCATGGTGGGAAGAATTAAGTTGAGATACCAGGTGACATGTTAGTGTGGGAAACATGAGCATACAGTAAGGAGGAGTAGGATGGCCTTGTGTGTGTGAGCTGGATATGGAGTGTTTCGTCCAGAGACTAGATTTGAGTATCTTGATGGTTCCTGTTTATCCATATTTGGTAAGCTGTCTCTCCCCATATCTGTACTCATCACTAGAAGAAAAGGTGATTCTTGGTGTAAAGGTGATTCTAATAGGGAGGAAATTTATCTGGCTATATATCATGGGGTGGTGATAGATTAAAAATTGTTAACGAAAATGAATAATACTGCATCACCTATGCCACACCCCAGCCTCTTTTAAAACACTCCAGTGGCTTCCCATTGCATTGGGAATAAAGTTCAGCGTCCTGCTGTGGCCTGCAAGGCTCTGGTTCTAGTCCCTGCCCACTTTCCAACTGCATTTCATGTCCCTTCACCCACCAGCTGCTCTCCAGTCACAAGAACTTCCTTCAGGGAGCTTGAACATCCCAAACTCATTTCTGCCTTAGGATCTCTGCACAGTCTGTGCCCTTGGCAGAAAACCTTATTTCCACCTTCATATAGCTGGTTCCTTCCCATCATTCAGGTCTCAGCTTAACCGTCACTTTTTGGAGAAACCACTACCAGCTATTCATTCTGAAGAAGTCATCAGGCCCTCTCTAACCCATTAGTCAGCTGAATTGTTTTTTGTTTGTTTTTTGTTTTTTGTTTTTAGATGGAGTCTCACTCTTGTCACCCAGCCTGGAGGGCAATGGCATGGCTCACTGCAACCTTTGCCTCGCAGGTTCAAGTGATTCTCCTGCCTCAGCCTCCCGAGAAACTGGGATTACAGGCATGTACCACCATGCCCAGCTAATTTGTGTACTTTTAATAGAGATGGGGTTTCACCATGTTGGCTAGGCTGGTCTTGAACTCCTGACCTTAGGTGATCTACCCGCTAAGCCTTCCAAAGTGCTGGGATTACAGACGTGAGCCACCGTGCCCAGCCGTTAGTTTCTTTTCTTTTCTTTTTCTTTTTTTTTTTTTTTTTTTTTTTTGAGACAGAGTCCTGCTCTGTCACCTAGGCTGAAGTACAGTGTCACCGTCTCAGCTCACTGTAACCTCCACCTCCTGGGTTCAAGCAGTTCTCTGCCTCAGCCTCCCAAGTAGCTTGGATTACAGGCGCCTGCCACCACGCCTAGCTAATTTTTGTATTTTTAGTAGAGACAGGGTTTCACCATATTGGCCAGGCTGGTCTGAAACTCCTGACTTCATGATCTATCTGCCTCAGCCTCCCAAAGTGCTGGGATTACAGGCATGAGCCATCACGCCTGGCCAGTTTAATTATTTCAAATTGTTCAATACTACTGGAAATTGTTCTCATCCATTTATCAGTTTCTTATCTGACTCCCTCTCTACCCCAGCTAGAATGACAAGTTTCTAATGTCAGCGACTTTGTCTTCTACGCTTGCTATAGCCCAGCATCAGGGACAGCTCCTGGCATATAGGAAGCACTCAACAAACGTGTGTTGCATGCACAAATAATAATGTAATATCTTGAAATATGAAATGTTACATAAATTGAGCCTATGGGACACCCACTTAAATAATAAAAGAGCCATTATAATGATGCAAGGTCTAGGCAAGCTTCTGGGAAAAGGACATTCTTATGGAAATAGTCTGATTATTTTTCTTCAAAGGCTATCTGCAGGGATACCTGTAATACTGGTGACATTCCGTACCAATCATTGCTGATTATGGAGGCAGGGTGTTTAGCTATAGTAAAGAAAAAGTGGCCTTACCACCACTGAGAGGCAAGCAAGGCAAAGTAGCAATCCTTGGGCCTTTGGTCACAGACGTGTAGTATTTGGCAGCAGAGTGGTTGCATTCTTTTTTTAAAAAATGCGTCTTTAGCAGACTTACACTCCCCAGTTTGACACAGCCTATACCTCTCCTGACTGTTCTGTATCCATCTTCTCATGTTTTCCTTCTGTTGGTCCCTGAAGATATTTGATCTTCGACCCTTGCCCTAGGTGAATACGTGCCCCTTTCTCTAGCAGCTTAGTGGGTACATTGGATGTTTTTCCTGACTGAAGGAAAGTTGAAATACTGCTAGTAAGTCTCAGGATTAGGCTCATGGCAACAGGGCAAGATACCAAGTTTGTTTTATCTGCCCAAAGGTCAAGGGATGCTTGCTAAAGGGAGTTTCTGGTCCCAATCATGCAGATAACCTACTTGTTATAATTGGGAAATGACCTCACTAGGGTCTTATGGCATCTTTCAAATCCAGCCTTTCTACCCAGCTCTTGAGTTGAAGGCTTATTACTTGCTACAACAGTTAGGTAACCTAATTCAGTGTTTTCTAAACTAGAAGCCAACATTTGAGCTTCTAAGGTTCTCACTGATGTATTCTCTCACCTATTTGCCATTTCTCTTTTCTTTAACATTGTTAAATTTGATTTGTGAGACTGGAAGTGCCTCACTGTCTACCCGGGTCCTAGAATTCTATTTCCATTTCAGCCTCTGGCCTTTCCTGGTCAGCTACCATACTCAATTCTCAAGAGCAGTCAGCATTCTATGTCCTGATGATCTTTTTGTATTTAATAGTAACATTGTAAGTAGTTAGCAGAGCCAGCCTGGATTTATGCCTTCCCCAAAACCTCTAACACCATATTCAGTGACAATTTCAGATCTGTAGAAGAGACTTAGGGCTTGAGTATAAACCTGGCCTCAGACTAGCTTTCAGAATCCCCAGTTGGGAATCTGTGTTTCATGTGAAAACTTCAACTGGATGGATTTTTTTTTGTGCCCCCAACGGCTAAAATCAGCTTTTAGCCTTCTATTCTATAAAATAGAATGTTAAAGCACAGCTTATAAAATTTTAACAAAATCTAGCTCTAGCCTTTAGGATAATTACCACTTTCTCTTTTTAAAACTCTTTTATTTTTATTAATTTGTTTATTGAGACGCGGCCTCACTCTGTTGCCTAGGCTGGAGTGCAGTAGCCAAATCATGGCTCGGTGCAACCTTGACCTCCCAGGCTCGAGCAATTCTCCCACCTCAGCCCCCCAAGTAGCTGGGACTGCAGGCATGCACCCCTATGCCTGGCTAATTTCTATATAGAAGAGGTTTCGCCATGTTTCCCAGGCTGGTCTCAAACTCCTAGACTCAAGCAATCCACCCACCTCAGCCTCCCAGTGTTGGGATTACAGGCATGAGCCACTGCACCTGGCCTTTTTTTTTTTTTTCAGAGGCAGGGTGTCACTTTGTCACCCAGGCTGGAATTTAGTGGCACAATCATGGCTCACTGCAGCCTCAACCTCCTGGGCTCAGGCAGTCCTCCCACTCAGCCTCCCAAGTAGCTGGAATTATAGGTATGTACTGCCACATCCAGCTAATTTTCTTATTTTGGTAGGGACAGGGTCTCACTATGTTGCCCAGGCTGGTCTTAAACTCCTGGGCTCAAGCAGTCCTCCCACCTCAGCCCCTCAAAGTGCTGGGATTACTGACATGAGCCACCACACCCAGCCATACACCTTCGTTATACACTGTTCAGTCTGTCTTCAGTGGAGTAAAAAATTATCCTCTTCTCATGTTTGTGATCAGGAAATTGTTTCATGAATGCAATTGAGTATTTTACATAGAATTATGTTCAAACATTACTTACAGTTAACTTGTCACATGTATGACTAGAGTTAGGCAAGCCAAAATTATATCAGAATATTAAAACAGCAGAGCTAAGTGGATATGCAGTTTTACCTAGTAGATTAGAACATTGTGCCAGTGACAGACACTAGAGGATCAAAGTTAACGTCGCTATAGTCTAATCAAATTAATGTATGGCTCCTGATTTGATGCACCATTTTGGGGATAATCCTACCAAAAACACACCTTAGATTTAATCATAAGGAAACATGTCACAAACCAAATTGAGGGACATTCTACAAAATAAATCCCTGTACTTATAAAAGATGTGCAGATCATAAAAGACACGATCTTTCTCTATGAAGAATGTTGTTGGAATAACAATATTTGGAAAAAATATTTGTAAAAAAATAGGATATCAGTGTTAAATTTCTGATTTTGCTCATTGTCCTGTGGTTATATAAGAGAATATCCTTGTTTTAAGGAAACCTACACTAAAATATTTGGGAATAAAGGAGAATCTTCTCTGTAACTTGTTCTCAGTTTGGAAAGAGAAAGAACATGAAAAAGCTAATGGTAAAATGTTAATATTGGAGGCATCTGAGTAAAGAGTATATAGGAATTCTTTGTATTAGTCATGGAACCTTTCTCCAAATCTGAAATTATGTCAAAATAAAAAGTTTTAAAAACCTGGTGCTCTGAACAGTGTTTGAGAGAAAGCAAACAAACAAAAGAACTGATGCTGGGCCGGGCGCGGTGGCTCACGCCTGTAATCCCAGCACTTTGGGAGGCCGAGGTGGGTGGATCGCGAGGTCAAGAGATCGAGACCATCCTGGCCAACATGGTGAAACCCCGTCTCTACTAAAAATACAAGAAAATTAGCTGGGTGTGGTGGCGCGCACCTGTGGTCCCAGCTATTCGGGAGGCTGAGGCAGGAGAATTGCTTGAACCCGGGAGGCGGAGGTTGCAGTGAGCCGAGGTCACGCCACTGCACTCCAGCCTGGTGCCTGGTGACAGGGTGAGACTCTGTCTCAAAAAAAAAAAAAAAAAAAAGAACTGATGCCGATGGGATCATACTTATGAATCCCATTGCAGGGTGGGCCAGGCAGTTCATTTTCCTAGCTTGTGTATCCTTAGTGTTGAATCTGTGCTCCTGGTAGTAAGGAGGCCAGAGAGAGGAACCACAGAGAAACTTCTCCGTGAAGAGCCTAGTGTTGGGAAGTGTAGGATGAAACACTGAGCTTGGTCAGGAGGCTTAGACTGAACTCAATCTTGTTTGTATCCTGCTTTTTCCTAAGCCAGGTGTTGAAGATCCAGAAGAAAACTCACTTGACACACAGGTGCTTGGGAGAAGCAGGACCAGATTAAGACTGTAGAGCCTCCTATTACTTTAAGTCCAAGAGACCCTAAACCTTCCCACTTTCTTTCCTGTTCCACACAAAAATATAGTTTACCAAAAAAGGACACTGAAAACAAGCAGTCTTTGCCCTTTAGCTACCTGTTACTTCCTCCATAAATGCAGTTTCCTCTCCTTGCTTCTTCCTTCAGGTTTCCTAGGAGAATTTCCACTGTGACATTTTCATTTAAGTAGCACTTAATTACCGTCTTAAATTTTCCAGAGTCAACCTGCTTAACTCTTCCCGGCAGCCTCTATAATTAAGCCTGCTGTAGTTACCTTTGGTTAAGGTTACTACTGAAGGGCACATTGTGAGTTGAATCCAGGCCAGGCTTCCCACTGGCTTCTGGGTATACTTGATGTGATAGTACATAAGCCTAAAATAACTGGGCTGGACTGCAACTTAGCTCCCACTTTGGCATTCATAACAGGTTTTGAGTTTCCCTGACTACCCTGCTATCATGATACCATCTCTAGGAGTCTCACTCACCCTTTTTCTTAGATCTAGGGAATAATAGCCAAGATCAATGAAGTTTGGTTAATGCTCTATGTTCCCTCTGGAGTCATCTATATTAGCATATTAAAGGTTCCCAGAATTCTTGCAGTAAAGAAACAGGTGGCTTTCTTAACTCATCTTTAATTGACTGGGCAGCACTTAGAACTAGTTAAGGAACATGGGAAATGCTAGCCTATATTAATAGTTATATTGCTAATGTTGTCCTTAGCATTTCATCACCAGCTATTTAATGACCAAAGAATTTGTGTTGGCTGGGCATGGTGGTGATGCCCATAATCCTAGCACTTTGGGAGGCCAAGGCAGGTGAACCACTTGAGCCCAGGAGTTTGAGACCAGTCTGGTTACACCTCGCCTCTACAAAAAACACAAAAACTTAGCTGGGCATGGTGGTGTGAGCCTGTAGTCTCAGCTACTCAGGAGGCTGATGTGGGAGGATCACCTGAGCCCAGGAAGTTGAGGATGTGGTGAACTGTCATTGAGTCACTGTACTTCAGCCTGGGTGACAGAGTGAGACCCTGTCTCATACAAAGAATTTATGCTGGCAATACAAAGATGGAAGAGACCCCTTCTTAACGACTTTCCTTAGGGAGATAAAATATATAAACAAGCATTTATCAGTGCCAAACAAATGGCACAAGAAGGTACTCAGCGCAAAAGGCGAACATGCTGGGCTTACAACAAAGAAGTCCTCAGTAAGCTTCCGAGAAGCCGAAAGGCTAAAGGGTGTATGAGCAGTGAGGAATGCAGCGTAGTGCAGTGAACTGAAAAATCAGACTAAAGGGAAGGGTTCTTAGACAACACTGGTTTTCAGACTCTGGCACACTGCAGAATTACTTGGGGAGCTGGTTAAAACACAGGACACCAAGCCACCCCAATAGTTCCTGATATACTAGCTCTGGTGGAGAGGCCAGGAATTTTCATTTCCAATAAGTCCCCAGATAATACTGATATTGCTAGTCCGGGGACCACAGTTTGAAAAAAAAAAAAAAAAAGTGGAACTCAGAGAACTGGCAAGGTGAGATCAGGCCTGACCATGGAACTACCATAGAAAGGTAGACTGACAAATTGGATACTATTGATGAAGTTTTGAATGTGATTGGAACAAAGTGATACAATTGCTATGGTAGCAGAGATATATCAAATGGATAGGAGAAAAAGTCTGGGGGCAGAGAGACCAGTCTGGAGCTGTCATGTAGTTAAAGCAAATAGTTTTAAACTATCTGTGTGACAGTGGGAATGGAAAGAAAATATCAGTGCAGAAATCTTAGTGAATTAAAAATCCACTGGTAGGAGAGAAAAACTGGAAGTTAGCCTTACCCATTCTGTGGGAGGGTCTTCAGTTATGTACAGTCATTTGTATAGTGCTATTTCTTTGTGATTTTTACTAGGGCTGAACTTGTTTATGTTCATACCATCTGAAAAGAAAAGGAGAAAATGTTTGCTAGGTAAGCTGATAGAGTTAACAGTGCCTTACAGAACTCATTGAGGGCTTGTTGGGAGGCCTAAAACATACCATAGGCTCAGGAGCGGCCCTAATTTATAGGGAAATTTCATGTATCTGCCAGGTATGGAGCTTGGGAGGGCTGGATGTAGAGAGAGAAATCTGGGAGAAGGTGCCAACTCCAGCCTTGGAACTTGATGGGTGCTAGTGTCATTAAGCAGATAACCCTCCTTGTGCTTGTGGTGTCTTCGTAGGCGAGTGCAGATTTCAGGCAACTCAGTTTCTACTTATCCACCAATTCTTGCTGACCATCACTTGAAAATTGGAAGCATTTCTTGTTTATTTTAAAATAAATGTTATGGTATATATTTAAGGTATGTGACATGATATTATAGGATTTATATAAATAGTTATCTGCCACTTTGTATCCTCTAGCCCACATCTCCCTGTTTCTTCCCCTACTCCAGCCCTTGGTAACGAGTGTTTTATTTTTCACCACTGTATATTTGACTTTTTTTTTTTTTTTAAGATTCCACATACAAGATCATGCAATATTTTTTTTTCTATATCTAGCTTCTTTCACTTAACATAATGCCCTTCAGTTTCATACATTGTGTGGCAAGTGGCAAGATTACCTTCTTTTTATTTTTTTAAATTTATTTTTATTTATTATTATTATTTTGAGACAGAGTATCACTCTATCACCCAAGCTGGATTACTTTCTTTTTAAAGATGGAGCGATATTTCATTGTGTATGTATATAAATATATACATCAGTTTCTTTATTCTTTGGTTTGTTAGCAAACACTTAGATGGTTGTTGTATCTTGGATTTTGTGAATAATGTTGCAGTGAATATAAGGGTGCAGATATCTCTATGAGGTAGTAATTTCATTTCCTTTGGATACGTATTCAAAAGAGGGATCACTGGGTCATATGTTTTTGTTTGCTTGTTTGTTTGTTTGGTTTTTTTTGAGATAGGGTTTTACTCTCCTCACCCAGGCTGGAGTGCAATGGTGTGATCTTGGCTCACTGCAGCCCCGCCTCCCAGGCTCAAGCAATTTTCCTGCCTTGGCCTCCCGACTATTGTTACTGTTTTGGTTTGGTTTTGGTTTTGGTTTTGAGACAGAGGTCTCACTCTGTTGCAGTCTGGAGTGCTGTGGTGCAATCACAGCTCACTGTAGCCTTGACCTCCTGGGCTTCAGCAATCCTCCTGCCTCAATCTCCTAAGTAGCTGGGACATCAGGAATGCACCACCACACCAGGCTTTTTTTTTTTTTTTAATTTTTTGTAGAGATGAGGCCTCACTATGTTGCTTATCTGGTCTCAAACTCCTGAGCTCAATTGATCCTCCTGTCTTAGGCTTCTAAAATGCTGGGATTATGAACATGAGCCATTGATCCTGGCCTTGATGGTTATGTTTTGAACTCTTCAGAAGTCTTTTGGGAAAGTTTTATATTCCACAGTTTAGAAAAAATGTGTTTTCTCTCCAGAAGCTGCAGCAAAATCTAGCAGAATTAAATGGATGGGTATGTTGAAATAACATCTAGAATATTTACTCTTAGAAGAGCAGCAGATCTGCTTTCACTGACTTTTGCCTGTTCCCATATATAACAAGCTTCAGAATATAGAGAAAATTGTCCTGCCTTTAACTTCCAGAGGCAGCTAGATGGGGTAGTGATTCCAGTGAATCAGCATGGCAGTATATCAGAGCAGGCCTTGTGTTATCTATCTGCTTATCTAGGAGCAGAGGGTGGAGTTCATTGCCCTTTGAGGGCTTTCCTCCTGTCTATGGCTCAGAGACAGGATTACACAGGAGAACCTGAGGTGGAGGAGACCTTGAGGACAGTCAGTTGGGAACTTTTACTTTATCCTCTGCTTCTAATGCCATCCCAACAGGAGCCAAAGCCTGGGGCCAGGGGTGCTGGGGCGGACAGCACTGAAGGAGCCTGTGGTAGTTAAGGGAGATCTGCGCTGAATTAGAACAAAATTTAGGAGACTTCTAATTTGAAGCCAGAGGTGCTGACTTTTCAGTCTGTGGAGATCGTCTGTTGGAGATATTTCTAGTGAGGGTCAATGTCCCAGAGGGCTCTGAAGTTGAGAAGGATCCCTGCCCTATGTGGATGCCACTGGATCTGGAATCATTTCTGTGGCTCAGATTTCTGTACACATTCTGACAGGATAGGAATAGCAGTATTGGCAAAAGAAGGGGGACAATAAGTAGAAATGAACTAAGATGTGGCCCTTGCTTTTGTACTTGTAATTTAATGGGAAAAATAGATATAGGTGTTCTAAATGCATAAGTGTTTAGTTCTACAAAATCTATAAAAACACAAGGTTAATAAAGTGGTGAGGTAAAGGAAGATGAGTTGTAAAGAATGCATTGGAGAAGAGACTTCTAAACTAGGTCTAAAAGCACTGGCATAGTAAGTGGGAGGCAGGGGTCTGCATTATGCATTAGAGACTTGGGGATGACTAAGAGGCGGAAGATGGAATATTCTGAGCCAAGATGCATCTGCCAAGTTTAGTCTAAAGTTATGGTGAGAGTAATTGCAAGGGCAACAAGTTTCCTAGTGTCAAGCAACAGTATTTCTAGCCCTCCCCCATTTCCTATTGCTGTCACCATAGCAGCTATCATCATTCTCCAGCCCTAAGTGGTCCAGGCACCAAGACGACTAACCAGATGGTTTGCTGAGAAGCCAGCCGGGCCAGGACCTGGTCATACATAGCCTCAGGACCTCAGCTGTGCAACCAGGAGCTTGTATTCTGCTAAAAGACTTGCCAGAGTACGAATGTACACCAGCCCTACAGGACATATTGTTTAATAATACTGCAGGCCTCGTGCTGTCAATGCTTATGAGCAAACATGCATTTGTCTATTGGTTACCCAGAAGATTTTCACCCTTGGCTTTCCCATCATGTGCCCTTCTCTAGATATACCATTTCCAGTGTGAACAAAAACATATATAGGATATTTCTATAATTTTTATATTAAGCAAATTTTCTCTGGAAAGCAGAGAAAATAGAAATGTTTGAGTATATAATATCTTCAGACAGATGTATTGAAGTACATTGGCCTTATACAACTCGAGCCATATGAAAGCAATATGGATGAGTTTGCAGTATTCCCATACCATTGGAGTTAAAAGCAAGACAAAAGAACAGAAGGTCAGCTACTAGGCACGGTGGCTCATGCCTGTAATCCCAGCACTTTGGGAGGCTGAGGCAGGCAGATCCCGAGGTCAGGAGTTCGAGACCAGACTGGCCAACATGGTGAAACCTCATCTTTACCAAAAATACAAAAATTACCTGGGCATGGTGGCAGGTGCCTATAATCCCAGTTACTTGGGTGGCTAAGGCAGGAGAATCATTTGAACCCAGGAGGCAGTGGTTGGAGTGAGCCAAGATTGTGCCATTGCACTCCAGCTTCGGTGACAGGGTGAGATTCCATCTCAAAAAACACACACACACAAAAAACAGAAGGTCAAAGTAATCATTAGTGGATATTAGAAATCTTCGTGGTTTCTTCTGATTTCAGCCACTGGAGTCAAAGTTTCCAATTCAATATTATGATGAACACCAGGTAGACATTTACAGACCTAGAGAGCATCTAGATAAAACAGGTATGGCTTAAGTGGAGCAACTGGACCCCATGTCTTTTAACAATCACATGATACGTTATATAGAAGACATGCCTTTGGGATGTGCTGGAATACCATCACTAACTCCAGAAGAATGGATTGAAACTGAATTTTTCATTTTTGAGTTGTGCTACTCAAACCAGTGTAGAAAATAGTAAGTCAGCCTCAAGAGTTATTTATCTGGGATGCCCACAATCCACAGAATCCTTAGATGCCGCCTGCACATATTCTTGCTCTCTAGGGTCCCAGCCTACCCCTTCCAAAGACACTGTTACTGGTCTTTGGGGACACTAATCTCCTAAAACTATTAGAACTATCTTCTTTTTCTCCTGGGAGGTGTAGTCCTTCTCTACTTCCAATCGCCTTGAGGTCAATAGAAAAAGGTCAAGTCAGTATTTTGTGATTAGAAAAATAATGAGTGACAGTCCTGTGGATGCAGCCATAAAGCATTTGCCAGAGCCTATGTTTGCACTCTTTGTGGTTTTTTGTTTTGTTTTGTTTTGTTTTGAGACAGAGTTTCGCTCTTGTTGCCCAGGCTAGAGTGCAATGGTGTATTCTCGGCTCACCACAACCTCCGCCTCCTGGGTTCAAGTGATTCTCCTGTCTCAGCCTCACAAGTAGCTGGGATTACAGGCGTGTGCCACCACATCCGGCTAATTTTTTTGTATTTTTAGTAGAGATGGGGTTTCATCTGAGCCACCAAGCCCGGCCTGTTTGCACTCTTTAATGACTTGTGTACAATGTTTCTGCTTTCAGAACAGTTTGGCAAATTTTATACTAAAGCAGAAAGGACAGAAGCATTTTTTTTAGGTGTAACATTGAAGTAAGTATGAGCTGAAACTTTAAAAACAAGAAATTAAATTTCTAAATGAGTTAAATCAGATATAATAAATTTCCGGTATATTGTTTTTCTACCAATGTCTATACAGGTTTCTTTCTTTTTTTCTTTGTCTCTCTCTCTCTCTTTCTCTCTTTTTTGTCTCTTTCTCTCTCTCTCTTTCCTTCTTTCTCTCTCTTTCTATTTTCTTTCATCTTGCTGTGTTGCCCAGGCTAGTCTCAAGCAGTCCTCCTGCCTCAGCCTCCCAAAGTGCTGGGATTACAGGCCAATGCCTCTGGCATATGCAAGTATCTTCTCTAGAGGAACAGAATTAATAGGATATATGTATGGGAGTTTATTAAATATTACAGAAAGATATAAGCTGGGAGGCAAGGGCAGTCTAGTCTTCTCATGTTTTATCTGCCTGCTTTATATTCTAGCTGCACTAGCAGCTGATTAGATGGTGCCCACCCAGATTAAGGGTGGGTCTGCCTTTCCCAGCCCACTGTCTCAAGTGTTAATCTCCTTTGCCAACACCCTTGCAGACACACCCAGAATCAGTACTTTGCATCCTTCAACCCAGTCAGGTTGACACTCAGTATTAACCATCACACTAATGAAAGGCTACCTAAGTAGAAGAAAGATAACGTTAGATATAGATAATGGACTGGTTAGGATATGTTCAGTGCCCAAGCTCTCCTAGGCTTTATTCTGACTTTTTTCTTCAGATGAAGCAGGTAGCACTTCTCTGTGCTGCATGGAAACATGCTACAACAGTCCCCATCTATCTGTGGTTTCACTTTTCACGGCTTCAGTTACCCACAGTCAACTGAGGTCTGAAAATATGAAATGCAAAATTTCAGAAATAAACAGTTAATAAGTTTTAAATTGCACACCGTTCTTAGTAGCGGGATGAAATCTCACACCATCCCACTCCGTCCTGCCCAGGATGTGAATCTGAATTATTCCTTTGTCCAGTATCTCCATGCTGTATATGCTACCTGCCCATTAGTGACTTAGTAGCTGCCTTAGTTATCAGATAAATTGTCGTGGTATTGCAGTGCTTGTGTTCAAGTTACCTGTGTTTTGCTAATGATGGCTCCCAAAGTGCAAGAGTAGCGATGCTGGCATGTCGTTATGGTTGTCCAATTTCATTGTTAGTTGTTACTCTCTTACTGTGCCTAATTTATAAATTAAACTCTATCTTAGGTATATATGTATAGAAAGTAGAATATATATAGAGTTTGATACTGTCTGTAGTTTCAGGCATCCACTGGGGATCTCGGACTGTATCCCTCACGGATAAGGGGAGGATTACTGCACTGTGATTAAAATACCTGAAATCATGGAGTTGTTGCCCCAAGGCTTAGGCTAATAACATTGACATGCTTATGCTAGCCCCAGGATGGCATCTGAGACCATCATCTCAATAGTTGTTCAATCACCTCCTCATAGAGTCCTTCAGAGGCTCCCATTCTGAGGGATTCCCCTGTAGATATAAGGAGGCAGGCGACATCTTCAGGGAATAACTTGTGCTGCTTAAACTTCCAAATGGAGAGGGGTGGGGGACAATGACCTGAGAGCCGAAGGATGAGGCTACCTCATTCTAGGGAGAGATTTCCCGCATTGGTCTTAGGAGTGGTTAAAGAGCTACCATATCATTACTTACTGGAGATAGGGAGAATCTATCACCGGGTGATAACTGGTAGTATTAGGTTTTTCTTTGCTTTCTTGAGACGTAGAACTTTGAAGCTAAAACTTTTGACACTTAATGTCTCAAGACTAGCCTGTAGAAGAACACACAGATGGAATGAATGAACACACAGAAAAAAAGTCGGTCATGGAATTAAGGGAGGTTTTTATGGTTTTATTGATTTTTATTTAATAAATGCTTAAATGGTGTTTCTATAGGTCTAGACATTGTTCTAAACACTTTACAATTATTAACTCTTTAATCCTAGGAGCAACCTTATGAGGTATTTCCTACTGATGGGGAAACCAAGATACAGAGATACCTGTATCTTGTATCTGCCCAGAGATACAGGTAACCTGCCCAGAGTCATACAGCTGTCCAGTGGTGGAGCCAGGCAGTTCCACCTGGAGATTTATGCTTTAGAGTGAGAGCAGTGCTGTTCAGTGTGTGACCTGCAGGCAACAAAGGTCTGTGAACTAAGTCCAATCTACAGTGAGATAAGCACAGAAAATGAGAGTGTTTTGACAGTTTCACAACATCCAAGAGTATGATGTATTTCATAAAAGTATTGGTCTGGCCCGGTATTATGGCTCACACCAGGAATCCTAGCACTTTGGGAGCCTGAGGCAGGAGGATCCCTTGAGCCCTTCAAAACCAGACTGGGCAGCATAGTGAGACCTCATCTCTTTCTTCTTAAAAAAAAAAAAAAAAAAATAGTGCTGGTCCAAAACAGATTAGAAACAAGTAAAACTCATTTTTTACCACAGATAGTTTGGGAACCACTGGCCTAGATAGTTTGGGAACCACTGGCCTAGAAGCATTCTCACACTTATGCAAACAGATTTGTACAATTATATATTTATCTATATCTATCTATCTATATCCTCCTATGCCTGAACATTCGTCATTAGGAAAAGGTATTACAAAAATTATGAAGTAGCCTATGAAAGAATATTATTCAACAATTAACATGAGGTTGGCTTCAGTGGCTCATACCTGTAATCCCAGCACTTTGGGAGGCTGAGGGGGGCATATCACCTGAGGTCAGGAGTTCGAGACCAGCCTAGCCAACATGGTGAAACACCATCTCTACTAAAAATACAAAAATTAGCAGGGTGTGGCAGTACACTCCTGTAATCCCAGCTACACCAGAGGTTGAGCCAGGAGAATCATTTGAACTTAGGAGGCAGAGGTTGCAGTGAGCTGAGATCCTGCCACTGTACCCCAGCCTGGATGACAAAGTAAGACTCTTGTCTCAAAAAAAAAAAAAAATTTAACATGAATGAACTAGATCTATATATATGAACATGAATAAATCTCAGTTTTGAATAAATGAAGTTGAAAAGTGATACCTACATTATGATACTCATATAAAATATAAAACACAAAATAATACTATATTTGCATAAAAGTAAATGTCTAACAACATGGATAAGAAAGATGCACACCAACTTCAGAAGATAATTTAACTCTGAGGAGGGCAAGTAGAGAGTAGGATTGCAACTGGACGACATAGAGGGCTTCAACTATATCTGTAATCTTTTACTTTTTAAGAACCTGAAGTAAATATGGAAAAATGCTTACATTTATATCTAGGCGATGGGTACATAGATGTCAATTTTTTTCTATATTTTCCTGTATTTTAAAAATATTTCATGATAAAATTAGCTTAAGAAAATATTTATTTAATTCTAGAAAGCCAGTTGTACGTACCAGGACATTAGGGGCTCTTTATTATCTGCAGTGTCCAGGGATCCATTTGTCTTCCCGTTTACTTAATGCCAGTCATTAGTCTTTGGGAAGTTTCTAAAGCCTCTTTGCTAAAGAGGATGCATTGTTTCAGAGCCCTGAAATAGGCCTCGGGATGCCTAGATGCTGGTACTAGTTTTGTTACTGATTTGTGACCATCGCTTTCCCACGTATAAACCTTTAAGCAACTTGATGCTCCTTTTTAAAATAATGATGAAGATGAAAGGAATACATGGAATGAATTTGGATGTAGAGATAAGATTAAATACGTGTGTGGCGGAGTCAGATCTGGGTTTAAGTCTTGCCTTTGCCAGTCACTGTGAGCCTCAGTTTCCTAAAACAGTCTCATTTTCTGTTTCCTAAGGTGGGAATCCTAATAAATAATACCTGCCTGGACTTGGGATGATTTGATGGGAGAAAAATAGGATTGTTGTATTTGTTCCAAGTCTGTCACTTAACTGTTTTATCTGGAAAGATAGTAGAAGAAGTTCTTCAGCAGCTCATGGCAGCCATTTTCCAAAAAAAGATGGGATGAGCATAATATGCCAATCCCTCTGAAGAGGCGATTAACTAAGTAGATGTTTCCAATCTAAATGATGCCACATTCTTTTATAACCAGGCATTTAAAGTAGTGTCTTGGAAATGGTCTTGTCCCAGGACAGGACACTGACTGGGTGATGAATTACATTGCTTTCAGCTCTCAGATTCCCATTACCAGGGCCATCGTTGCATGCCTTCAGTTGTTTGCATGAAACAAACTTGAAACAACGAAATGGAGAGTACCCTCGGTTTTTAATTTGTACTTTATACTCTTGCCGTTAACTTTCACAGAAAGCAAAAAAGCAGAAGTAAATGACAACAAGGGAAGAGGAATGTTCATTCAAAATGTGCATTTGTGAATCTCAAAACCAGGCAGTGGTGTGCTATGGAACAGAAATCTTAGTCATCTGTCTTGTCTGGTAACACAAGGCACAGTTAATGTGGCTGGGCCTCTAATTCTGCTGACACGACATGTGCTGATAAGTTGTGAAGGCTTGGATTCAGTAGAGCCACATAGAATTACAGGGGTCTTGTGAATGAAAAAAGCTTCTGCAAGCTTATCAGCAGAAAGATAGCAGAGAGGCCCTGCTGCTATTACCAGTGTTCTGAAGATGTTTATCACCCAGCCTTCTGAGAACAGTAGTTTGACCCATACCAAACACTTCAGAAACAATGTCAACACACCCAAGACCACAGCCAGCAAGGAATTTTTTTGAGATAAGATTACAGCTTTTTCCTTAAAGGGATGCCAACCAAGTTAGCCAATCTCCTAATATTCCCTGAGTATAGCAACCCTGTGGCTTATCCTTCATACCAGAGAATTTTAGAAGCTCCATTTTTATGCTTCCAAATACAAATATTCTGCTGTTGTTTTCCAAAGTATGCACAAAGCTCTAGCAATATCTAAGAAAGTTCCAGCAGGGTCAAGGCTCAGAAAGCCTGAGATTTGTGCCCATGAGACCAACCAGTTGCAGCCACTGGAGACAGCTGGCTATTGGCAAAAGCATCCTCCCTCCCTTCCTTTTTTCTTTTTTCTTTCTTTTCCTTTCCTTTCCTTTTCTCTTCTTTTCTTTTTTTCCTCTTGCTCTATTGCCCAAGCTAAAGTGCAGTGGCATGATCTCAGCTCACTGCAACCTCTGCCACCCAGGCTCAAACAATTCTCATGCCTCAGCCTCCAAAGTTGCTTGTATTTTAGTCATGTGCCAGCATGCCTGGCTTTGTTTGTTTGTTTGTTTGTTTATTGTAGAGACGGAGTCCTACCATGTTGGCCAGGCTGGTCCTAAACTCCTGGCCTCAAGTGATCCGCCCACCTCTGCCTCCCAAAGTGCTGGGATTATATGCGTGAGCTACCATGCCCAGCCACATCCTTTCACCTCATTTCAGGACTTTTTTTCTTCTCTGTTGGCTACATGTGGGCCAGAGGGCCTCCCAGGCAGATTAGACCTCTAGTCCACGTCTAGGGCAAAGTCATTATAGGAAAAGGTGACTCAGTCTTTGAGTAGATATGAAAAGCCACTATAATAATTTGTTTAAATACCTAGACCTGTGTTTGATTTAAATATAGTATGCAAACTGGCACTGTCAGGGGGCCTGTGTGTGGGTGAGGTGGAGCTGGTCAGGTATTCTTCCAAGACCATAGTGATGATGAGAAGCAGCAGCATACCTAGAGACAACTCATCTTTGATTTGTCCAGATGCTAATGGTTCACTTCTTGCTTTGAGGTGTCTCACATTCATTTCTTTGCATTCCCTGTGCATAGCCATTGTGTGGTTTTCCGGGTTCTAATGACCACATCTTGCCTTTTCTCCCAGAGCTGTGCCATATACAGTTGCGAAGATTAATTGAAAACAAAGCAACAAACAAACAAACAAAAAACCTTTTTATCATGTCATTTCCCAGTAGTCTCATAATAAAGTGTATATTCCTCTGGTTTATTATTGAATGTCCTCAGTAATTTCTATCCAGGTTCTCTTCCTCCAGGAACCTTTATTTCATCCAAAGGATCTATTATTGGCTGTTAACTAACGTTTCATTTTTCCTGCCTCTGTGCTTTTGTTCCTGCTGTTTCTCCCTTTTGGAATTTTTTCACCCTTCTATTCACATACAGCTCTTCCATTAAATCTTTTCAGATCAATCCTGCCTACACTGATCTGACCCACCTTTGAACTCTGCTGACTTGTCAGCTAAGTCCACACCAGCCTTCTGGCAATTAATCACATACAGCCTTGTGAATTTATCTTTATTCTGAGTGCTGAATCTTGCTTTTTCATTTTATCTCTCTCTCTCTCTCTTTCTCTCTCTACTTCTCTCTACTGTTGTGTGTGAATGGCTGTGTACAGCTAGATAAGAGGTCTATGGGAATAAAAATCTGTCTTATATATCTTTAGAATAGATGACCTCATTGGTGCTTCATGACATAATTTTTTTGTTGTTGTTGTTTTTGAGACGGAGTTTCGCTCTTGTTACTCAGGCTGGAGTGCAATGGCGCGATCTCGGCTCACCGCAACCTCCGTCTCCTGGGTTCAAGCAATTCTCCTGCCTCAGCCTTCTGAGTAGCTGGGATTACAGGCACGTGCCACCATGCCCAGCTAATTTTTTGTATCTTTAGTAGAGACGGAGTTTCACCATGTTGACCAGGATGGTCTCGATCTCTTGACCTCGTGATCCACCCACCTCAGCCTCCCAAAGTGCTGGGATTACAGGCTTGAGCCACCGCGCCCGGCCGACATAATTATTACTTAGGAATTCTCACTGAAGATTTTTTTTTTTTTTGCTTATTTTTTTTAAATTGCATTTTAGATTTTGGGGTACATGTGAAGAACATGCAAGATTGTTGCATAGGTACACACATGGCAGTGTGATTTGCTGCCTTCCTTCCCCTCACCTGTATCTGTCATTTCTCCCCATGCTATCTCTCCCCAACTCCCCACCCCCATCCCTTCCGAATTTCCCCCCAACGGACCCCAGTGTGTAGTACTCCCCTTCCCGTGTCCATGTGTTCTCATTGTTCAACACCTGCCTATGAGTGAGAACATGCGGTGTTTGATTTTCTGCTCTTGTGTCAGTTTACTGAGAATGATGGTTTCCAGGTTCATCCATGTCCCTACAAAGGACACGAACTCATCGTTTTAGATGGCTGCGTCATATTCCATGGTGTATATGTACCATATTTTCCCTGTCCAGTCTATCATCAATGGGCATTTGGGTTGGTTCCACGTCTTTGCTATTGTAAACAGTGCTGCAATGAACATTCGTGTGCATGTGTCCTTATAGTAGAATGATTTATAATCCTTGGGATATATACCCAGTACTGGGATTTCTGGGTCAAATGGGATTTCTATTTTTAGGTCATTGAGGAATTGCCACACTGTCTTCCACAATGGTTGAACTAATTTGCACTCCCACCAACAGTGTAAAAGTGTTCCTATTTCTCCACATCCTCTCCAGCATCTGTTGTCTCCAGATTTTTTAATGATCGCCAGCCATTCTAACTGGTGTGAGATGGTATCTCAATGCAGTTTTGATTTGCATTTCTCTAATGACCAGTGATGATGAGTATTTTTGCATATGTTTGTTGACCTCCTGTATGTCCTCTTTTGTAAAGTGTCTGTTCATATCCTTTGCCCACTTTTGATTGGGCTTGTTTGTTTTTTTCTTGTAGATCTGTTTTAGTTCTTTGTAAATTCTGGATATCAGCCCCTTATCAGATGGGTAGACTGCAAAAATTTTTTCCCATTGTGTTGGTTGCTGATTCACTCTAATGACTGTTTCTTTTGCCGTGCAGGAGCTGTGGAGTTTGATTAGGTCCCGTTTGTCTATTTTGGCTTTTGTTGCCAATGCTTTTGGCGTTTTGGTCATGAAGTCCTTGCCTACGCCTATGTCCTGAATGGTTTTGCCTAGATTTTCTTCTAGGGTTTTATGGTGTTAGGTCTTATGTTTAAGTCTTTAATCCATCTGGAATTAACTTTAGTGTAAGGTGTCAGGAAGGGATCCAGTTTCTGCTTTCTGCACATGGCTAGCCAGTTTTCCCCAACACCATTTATTAAACAGGGAATCCTTTCCCCATTGCTTGTTTCTGTCAGGTTTGTCAAAGATTGGATGGTTGTAGATATGTTGTGTTTCCCCCGAGGCCTCTGTTCTGTTCAATTGGTCTATGTCTCTGTTTTGGTACCAGTACCATGCTGTTTTGATTACTGTAACCTTGTAGTATAGTTTGAAGTCTGGTAGTGTGATGCCTCCCGCTTTGTTCTTTTTGCTTAGAATTGACGTGGCTATGCGGGCTCTCTTTTGGTTCCATATGAAGTTTAAGGCGTTTTTTTCCAGTTCTGTGAAGAAGGTCATTGGTAGCTTGATGGGAATAGCATTGAATCTGTAAATTACTTTGGGCAGTATGGCCATTTTCACAATGTTGATTCTTCCTAACCATGAACATGGAATGTTTCTCCATCTGTTTGTGTCCTCTCTTATTTCGTTGAGCAGTGGCTTGTAGTTCTCCTTGAAGAGGTCCTTTATGTTCCTTGTTAGTTGTATTCCTAGGTATTTTATTCTCTTTGTAGCAATTTCTCACTGAGGATCTTAATTTGCATGCTGATGTTTCTGTGCTGCTGTGCAAATTTTGAACATCTGGGAATCCTAGCTTTCTCAATACTAATAGAAACAACAACAGTATACCCAAGGAGTGAGAGCTAGGAAGACATCTGAAATGGACTTAAAGGGCTTTCTTTTGAATAACTCAAAACTGTTCTATAAAGCCAAAGTAGGTAGATTCTAATGCTGATCTCCTCTGAGTTTAATGAGTATTCAGAAATCAAGGATTTAGGGAAAATTAAATGAACTTTGCTTGATGTGCTTTTTCTGCATGCCCACATTTTTTTTTTGAGACTGAGTTTCTCTCTCGTTACCCAGGCTGGAGTGCAATGGCGCGATCTCGGCTCACCGCAACCTCCGCCTCCTGGGTTCAGGCAATTCTCCTGCCTCAGCCTCCTGAGTAGCTGGGATTACAGGCACGCGCCACCATGCCCAGCTAATTTTTTGTATTTTTAGTAGAGAAGGGGTTTCACCATGTTGACCAGGATGGTCTCGATCTCTTGACCTTGCGATCCACCCGTCTCGGCCTCCCAAAGTGCTGGGATTACAGGCTTGAGCCACCGCGCCCGGCAACATCTTGCCTTTTCTAGCCTTTCTAATCTATCACGGCAGTGTGGCTTTCCCTAGACTTACTCTTCCTCCAACCACATTCTTAACCCCATATTCAGAGGGAGCCTGGAGAACCGGGCTGCCATAGACATGAAAGGGCTCAGTAATATTGTTTGTTTGTTTGTTTTGAGATGGAGTCTCCCTCTATTACACAGCCTGGAGTGGAGTGGTGTGATCTTGGCTCACTGTAATCTCCCATTTCCCAGGTTCAAGTGATTCTCCTGCCTCGGCCTCCTGGGTAGCTAGAATTACAGACATGAGCCACCACACCCAGCTCTAGTAGTACAGTTTAGTGCTCAAGTCGGCTCTGGAGTTCAGATTTCACCTTGTCCCTATGAGCTGCATGTTCTTAGGCAAGTTAACTTTTTAAGTCTGCAGTTTCTTCTTCTGTAAAATGAGGATAATGATAGAACCTACCTCATAGAGTTATACAGAGAATGAAATGATAGTCCACATAAAATGTTTAGGCTATTGCAAGCACATTATAGGATTGAAAATAGTCAAGATATGGCATACAGCTTACAAACAACATGCTGAGATTTAAAAAACAAAACAAACTCTTGATCTCCAATCACTATGCCTTTAAAACAGCACAAAGAATTCTCTATACTCCATGTCTTGTTTTTCAAGCCCATGCTCTTGCATTCTCTCTAATTATGCGTCAGCCCCCTCCATTCCACTACAGCTGCTTTTTTCAAAGTCACCAATGACCTCCATGTTGCTAAGTTTAAGACTTAATTCTTAGATCAACTCCCCTGACCTATCAGGCAGCGTTGGGCACAGCTGATTTCTCCCTCCTCTGTAAGACATTTTCCACATGTTCCACAGCCTCCAGAACACCCCACCCTCCTGGTTTTACTCCTGCCTCACTGGCTACTTTCTTGTCCTCTCATCTTCCTGCTTCTGGCTTAGTCCTTGCTCTTTGTCTTTATCCGTATCCACGCCCCTTGCTGATCTCACCCAGCCTCATGGCTACCAACCCTGTCTCTCCTCTGACAGCTCCCCAATTATCTCCAGCTCACCAGCACTTTCTCCCCTGAGCTCCAGACTTGATGGCAAGCTGCTATTCAATTTCTCCACTCAGGCACCAAATGGGCATCTTAAACATGTCTAAAACTAAACTCCTGTGTTCCCTCCCCCAATCCTGTTCCTCTTATATTCTTCTGCATCTCAGAAACTCCATCCTAACACCTGAATTATCCTTGACTCTTTTTTCATATCCTGTGCACTGTCTGTCAGCAAATCATATTGGCCCTTCTAGCAAAACATATCCAGAATCTGATCACTTCTAACAACCATTCGGACCACCCTACTTCTTTTTTTGAGACGGAGTTTCGCTCTTGTTACCCAGGCTGGAGTGCAATGGTGCGATCTCGGCTCACCGCAACCTCCGCCTCCTGGGTTTAGGCAATACTTCTGCCTCAGCCTCCTGAGTAGCTGGGATTACAGGCATGTGCCACCACGTCCAGCTAATTTTTGTATTTTTAGTAGAGACGGGGTTTCACCATGTTGACCAGGATGGTCTCGATCTCTTGACCTCGTGATCCACCCGCCTCGGCCTCCCAAAGTGCTGGGATTACAGGAGTGAGCCACCGCACCCGGCCGGGACCACCCTACTTCTAAACCACCAACATCCCTCACCTGGAATAGTGCTGTAGCCTCCCAACCAGTATTCCTGTTTCCACTTGCCCTCAATATAGAAACCAGAATGATTTTTTAAAATATAAGCCAGATTGAATCACTCTGGCTCAGAGTCTTCTAGTGGGTTTTCACTCCAGGTAAAAGCCAGAGGCATAACACTGGCCCACCACAAGCTTGTTGACCCAGCTCCTGGCTGCTTTTCTGACTTTCCTTCTTATTGGTCCCCCTGGCTTACTCCATGAGTAGCATTGGGATCTTTGTGTTTGCTTTTCTGCCTAGAATGCCCTTTGCCAGATGGCATCACCACCACCACCATGACTTGGCTCACGTCATGTCGTGAGACTGTCCCTGACCAACTGGTCAACCTGCACCCCCTCTTCCAACGCCAGCATTCCCTAATCACTTTCCCTACTTTATGTTTTGATGTAGCACTTCTCACCACCTGTCATACTCTTCATTTTGCTTATTTTGTTGTTATAGTCCATTATATGTATTTCCCACCAGAATGTAAACTCCATGAAGGCAGGAGTGTCTGTCTTCTGCCCACTCCTCTAGCCATAGTACCTGGGATGGTGCTTCATACATTAAAAACTGAGTGAATGTTTGGCTTTCTTGCTGTTCTTGAGAGGGTTTGCTGGACTGGGGTCTACAGCTGGCCTGGACATTCTGCCCTGCCCCCTAGCTTCCTGAGGATGGAGCTGTCTCACTCCCGGGTTGGTGGCCTGCCTTCACTGCCTCTGACATGGCTGTGTCTGTCCCTTTTCCTCAGATGCATACTCTCATTCCTCAAGCGAGAATGGAGGCAAATCCGAGTCCGTGGCCAACCTGCAGGCCCAGCCCTCCCTGAACTCCATCCACAGTTCCCCGGGTCCCAAGCGCTCCACCAACACCCTTAAGAAGTGGCTGACAAGTCCTGTACGCCGCCTCAACAGCGGGAAAGCAGACGGAAACATCAAAAAGCAGAAGAAAGTTCGCGATGGTCGGAAGAGCTTTGACCTGGGATCTCCCAAGCCTGGGGATGAGACAACCCCTCAGGGAGACAGCGCTGATGAGGTACTTACACAGGGCCCGAGCCGTCCGTCAGGAGGGCATTCTGACCTGTCTCCTTCCTCGGGGCTTTTTGTCTCCATCCCTACACAGGATGAAATGGTAGAACTTCTTTATTTTCTCACTTAAAAGAGCAGCGCGCACTGTGTGATTTTGTTTTTGTGTGTTGGGGGTAGTAATACTCTTTCTCCCATGACCTAGGCCATCTCAAGTCTCCACTAGTGTGTTATCTTGAGACTAAGTGATTTGGATTCTTTTCTATTCTTAACGACATTGGCCAGTTTGATTTATGGCCAATCCAGAGACTATCGCCTAGGATGTGCAGCAGATAGAAAGTATTTGCCAGATCAGGAGGTAGGACCTGGGCCTGAGGGGAGTCATTTGGTCATCAGTTCCCTTCCTCTTCTAAGGACTACATTAAAACCAGCTAGGCCTGTTTAGATTTAGAATAAAAGAATGAAGATCATTTCCCGTTGAACACAGGACTGGCGCTGGGCGATTATAGCTGTTTTCAAGTCTCTTGAGTAGTGCCGCACTTCAAAACAAACAGACCATTCAAGGTTACTCCAGATAACCATGATGAACAGATGAAGATTACAATAGGCAGGTTTCAGCTCAAAAAAGAACTTTAATCAGGGAGTCAGTGAGTGATAAAATTGGCCTTCCTGAAAACTAATGAACAGGAACACCCACACTGGAAGGTTTGAGAGACCATAGCCAGAGTTAGGCTGGATGAAGCCGAGATTCTGTAACCAAAAGACAGTGGATATGTTTTGGTTGGGGAAGTGAGATGCCTGCTTTATTTGGCACACAATCCTGCTGTGATCACTGCTGTGGCTAAGAAATTCTTTGTGATGTATAAGTGGACTCCCTGTTGTGATTTGATGCGACCTGCCATTTCTCCCTCTGGAAATGGCAGCTGAACCTGGTGGCATTTGGGCTATGGTTTCACAGCCCAACAAAAATGTAAAAGTTAGGCTGTCTCTGACTACTTCCAGCCTTCTCTTTTCTTGCTAGTTGGTAAGACAGATAGTTTTTGTTTTTGCTTCTTTTGAGGGGTATGTGTGTGTTCTGCATTGGTGCTCGCTCTCCTTTGAAATCAGCAGGTGTATCCATGTTACAAAAGAGGAAACTGTAGATGAAACGATAGGAGTGAGTTGAGAGAGGAATTCCCCTCCTATTTTTTTTTTTTAATGTCAAGCCCAGAACCATAGGCATGTTTAGCTTGTGACACAGTAACTAATACTGCTCTTTTGTTCTAGAAGAGCAAGAAAGGTTGGGGTGAAGATGAGCCGGATGAAGAGTCACACACACCCCTCCCACCACCTATGAAGATTTTTGACAACGACCCTACGCAGGATGAAATGGTAGAACTTCTTTATTTTCTCACTTAAAAGAGCAACGTGTACTGCGTGATTTTGTTTTTTTGTGTGTGATGGGGATAGTAATACTCTTTCTCCCATGTTATCTCTTCTTCCGCATGAATCCATGGTGATATCAATTGTGTTTCTGTTTCCCCAACCCTGGAGGCCCAACTTCATACTAGGCAGTGAAGGGGGTGTGTGTGTAGAATTCTCAAGGTGGGAATCTCCTGGTGTCTGGTCCTGTTGATAAAGGGTAATGGCTCTGTCTTTGGAAGCAGCAAATCCTAAAAGGAGCAATTCCAGGTAGTTGCAGGCCACAACTATTTCGTCATGCCTGACTGTACAACCTACCTGTTAGTTGTCTTCCCTGTACTCTAACTAATGGTAGCTACCAATCACGCCCAGTGTTATTCAAATTTTGCAGTGACTATATGAGGAAAAGCTTTGTCAAAGGTGGGCAAACCTAATATGTGAAATTGCCTGACTTTGCTTTGCAAGATTCCCCAGCTCACTGGTATTCAGAGGCCCGCTGGTATTTGAAATATTGATGCCCCTGTGTCTCCAGTCACGTGGTGATCATCCCAGTTGTTCTGGAGCAGAAGTGTAGGTTAGATGTGCTTCCAGGTACTGACCCGAGGCTTGGGGCAGCTTTGTGTTCTCCGTCATTTGTCACTCAGTCTCCTTGCAGCTCTGCTTTCACATTACTGTGTTTTTCTTGCCTTATCGTTGCTGATTGTCTTAGACTCTAGACGTGGAAGCGTTGGTTTCAGGTTTTGACTGTAGAGCACTTCGCATTTGCTTTCCGGAGTGATGTTTTGTTTCAGTGGCGATGGTGGACCCCTCAGCTTGCCTAGCTGTCTCTCCAGGCTCTCCTGTGTTCTCTAGTGCTCTGCCCTGCAGTGGGACAGCCTCCTTCCAGGAGGTGGCCCAGCAAATATAAGCAGGAAACAAATCTCTGTAATACCATGGAGCAGGCATTTCAAAAAGCACCATCTGTTGATGTGTCCTTTCTGGTGACTTCTCAGTTCTTATTTTTATTCTCTCTGATTTGCATTTGATTTTTTAACCCACCGGCATTAACTGAAGTCTTCCTCTGTGCTAGGCTGAAGACAGAGTCTAGGGACTCTGAGATGTGGCAGCTGTCCTCATGATGTGACTCACCTAGTCGTAGCCCCTCCTAGGTTATGTTGGTGGCCCCCATCTTCAGGGCCAGCTCTTTGATTTTGGACTGTTGGGAAGAAACATAGTAGGAAGCCTGGGGTTCTGCCGTCCTGGATTCCTGAGGCAGAAGTGCTAGTGCTTCACCTTGAGTTGGGAATGAGACCCTGCCTATTTGTACTGTGTTTTATAAACAGCAATCGTGGCCCAGGGAGTCGGGAACCCATGTCTCACACAGCCCTCTGTCCAAGGGCCCCGCTTGCATGAGGTCACCACCCTCTCTCTCCCTAATTTCCTCAAATATAGCATGTTTACAGAAATGGATGTTACATTGTTTCTGGATAATTTTTAACTGAGAATTCTGACTTGCCCCTGTTTGTGTAGCCTTTTCCTTATCCAGAAATGGGGCAGATGGCAACAGTCTCCTTTCAGACACATGAACTCTCTTCAGTCCTGCCTGTTTGATTTCTGTATGTTTTTCTAAGTGTTTGGGAGTTGGATGAGCCTCAGAGCATCTAGCAAATGGAGTTTGATTTATTAAAACAATTTTTAAGATACTGTCAAAGGATTTTTTAAAAGTTCACCATTGTAATATCGTGCAATTGTCTTCTCCATGTTTTCTTCTAATCTTTTTCATATGCATGTATGTTTTACTTTTATAATTATAATGTGCATATGATGTGTCCAATGTTTTATTTACTACCATTCCCTAAAATCGTATTAAGTTTTTCTTCCTAGCTGTAATTTTAATAGCTGGGGAAAACTTCGCTTATTTGCTGTTGCATAATGTGTTTGATCAGCCTGCTGGAGACATCCTAACTGGGTGTTTCCGTTGTTTGCTACTATGGCTGATACTGCTACATACAGATCAATGTGTCCATGCAGAGTTTGTTCTTTTGACTTTTATCCTTGGAATAAGTTCCCAGGAGTAGGATGACTAGATCAAAAAGAGGATAACCTGATTTTCCACACAGACTTAAGCTTTTTCCTGCATCCCCCAAGAGAGGAAAAAGAATATTGTTATGTCTTCCTTAATTATAATTATTTTTCCTCCCATCTCAGAAGCAAAGACTTCAAGTAACTTAGATTAAGCAAAGACTTAAAGAGTTGCAAACACTGCATTTTTGAAACCCTTCTCTAACCTCAGGGACAAACTCGAAGGAGCCCGTGTCCCGGCCTTGGGAACACCACAGCCTTCTGCTCTGATAAGCTCGTAGTAAAAGCACACACATGCTGTGCAGGGTTAACCGTTTCTTCCCTGGTTTCTTCTCAGGTAGAAGGAAGAAAAAGCAAAACAAAAAACCACCATCCCTCAGTGAGCAGGAAGCCCCAAACCACTGACCAAATCACCACATGAGCAAGTCTTTCTTGCTTGTGCAGGGGAAGAGGGACACGGGGAGGTCCCGGAGTCGTCTCTTTTTACTATGAACGGGATAGTCCCTGGCTACCTCTGGACTCCTGCTAAAGCCTTTTTTTTTTTTTTTTTTTTTTTTTTGAGACGGAGTTTCGCTCTTGTTACCCAGGCTGGAGTGCAATGGCGCGATCTCGGCTCACCGCAACCTCCGCCTCCTGGGTTCAGGCAATTCTCCTGCCTCAGCCTCCTGAGTAGCTGGGATTACAGGCACGTGCCACCATGCCCAGCTATTTTTTTGTATTTTTAGTAGAGACGGGGTTTCACCATGTTGACCAGGATGCTCTCGATCTCTCGACCTCGTGATCCACCCGCCTCAGCCTCCCAAAGTGCTGGGATTAGAGGCTTGAGCCACCGCGCCCGGCTAAAGCCTTTTATTACTTCCTAGTGTTCCAGTTCAGGGGCCTCACCAGAGCCAGCTGTGCTTTGTGGAGGGGTAAAGGGGCATGTGGGAGAGAGGAAGAGAGGAAGAGAATATAGGGAGGAAGTATCTAGCTTGCTGGTCTCTAAGGGTCCTGCCCTAGCATTTTTGCTTGACACATAATAAAGATCTGTATCTAAGGCTATGGTAAAGCAAGGACTGTTTCCCTTTTTTGGCCACATTTGGGGCTTGGTTTATTGAATCCTTCATACCCCGAGACAGCAATGGGCAGCTGCGTAGTGGCCAAAGTCTTGTTTGCCCACAGAGCAGTAGCCCTTGCCCTGCAAGCTGTTGCTGTCAATAGGTGCAGCCCTGGCCTGTAGGCCTCCCCGGAAGTCGGTGACTTCTCCTCTCTCCTCCTTAGTAGGCGTGCCTAAGGAGAGCCTAGTCCCATCATTTGCTGCTGGCTAGATTCCTGACGAGGGGTTGGGCATGCCTGTATTATACCCACACCCATCTCCCTCTGTAATCTCTTCCCTCTAAACAGCTAAATTCTGTGTTTTCCTTTGCCTCCTGAGCTTTGGACTTTGTTTCAATTCCTGATCACTGTTCCTTATTTCCTTGTTAATCTGCTTTTCCTCTGCTGCCCGATGTCTTGCAGTCCTCCTCTTTGCTAGCAGCCCGGCAGGCTTCCACTGAAGTACCTACTGCTGCAGACCTTGTCAGTGCAATAGAAAAGTTGGTCAAAAACAAGCTGGTAAGTGGGCGTCCTGGAGGCAGTTCTGTGTGTGTCTCACCTCCACGCCGCTCCGGCCTTGCATCTATCTGCCGTTTTCTCCTTTCTACCTGTCCTCATTCCTCCTATGTGATTGTTTACAACTAATGATGGTTTCTAAAAAGTTGTACCCCAGAGTCCTTTTTGACTTTGTCTGGGAATGGGCATAGGGAATTAATAGACCATTTGGGGGTTGCAATGTTGATGAAAGTTGAAAAGTATCCAAGACAAACTTACCTCCTTGCAAGCCTGATCCAGTGGCCCACAGGCAAGTGGCATTCAGTCAGGGATTGATGTATATTTGGTTAGCTCAGAAGCAAGTATGTTGTGATGCTGAGACACAGAACACACTGACTGGATCTTTGAAAGCACCAGAAGATTTTATCTGAGGACCTCAAGTAGCCTTCCAGCTTGCAAAATCTTACAAAAGTAGACTGTTGATTATAAAGGGGAATGGGCAAATGTGTGTGGATACCTCACCACAATAAATTCAGAGAGCCAGTGTCTAGCCCATAGGGGGAAACGGAACATAAGCCACTGGCAGCCTGTCTAGCCTGTGATGGTCTTATGGACCCATCAGCCAGTTGGAGGGCCAGGTGATAAGTCTGAGCAGGTTTGGGGTTTTGGCCTGATGCTGGTGAAAGAGCCCCCTTCTGGATAGCTCATTAGGATAGAGCTGTTCCTCCACTCTTGTGTTTTTACATTTGAGTGTATCACCCCAGGATGACCATTGGAAGCGTTTTCCTTCCTTTCACTCTCATCCGTATCACCCATTTGGCTTTCCCTCCAGTTCTCATTAGGCTAAATGTCTGTGCTTCTGCCAGGCTTCTATTGGGCAGTCTTATTAATTACTTGGCCCACGGACTGGAGGGAAGTGATGGGTGCTGTCTAGGGAAAGCTACCTAATAATTTTGACTACAGTAACTCCCTTTTCAGATATCTCAGCATATGATGTATAAATGAGGTTAATACATATGATTTTATTCTTTTCCTGCTAAATTTTCCTTTCTAATTAAAAAAAAAAAAAAACCCTGCTGTTTCAAGTAACTAGTGTCAAACTCTTGAAGGTTGTCCATTTTCCTTCCATCTCTCCCTTTCCTACCAGCAGGAATTAAGCACTCTTGTGGGTACTACATTGACTTTTCAAAGACCCCTCTCTGACTACTCACTTATTCTCCCTCCCTCTCCACACCAACCCTTATACCCTCTTCATTTTCCCAATGCTATATTTAATTTTTTTCTTGAAGTCATCCTTTTTTTCTTTCTTTCTTTCTTTCTTTCTTTTTTTTTTTTTTTTGGCATTTTTTTCTTTTACCATCTGGGCCTGGGCCTTGACTTCATTCCTGGACTATTGCAGTAGCCACTGCTTGCTCTTTCCCCACCCAGTCTGTCTTCACCACCCACTGGTCTTCCGTAAGCACTACTTATTGCCCCCCTCTTGTCTATATAAGTAGTGGTCTCCAATGTGGGGGTGCCCTTGGGTACATAGGACAACTTATTGGGGTATGGGAAGAAAATATTACAGCCTCTTTATATCATTTTAAAATCGTTTCATGTATGTTTTATTATGTATATAATAGTACAGCAGCATAGATGTAGAATTTATAAATAAGTTACATGCTTTGGGGTACATGAACAAAGTTATGTTCAATGACAGGGATGTATAATCAAAGTTTGAGAATCACTGGCCTATACATAAAGTCCACACTTACCTAATATTCTGATATTTTTGTAGCCTGTTCTCCAGCCTACCTTTCCAGCATCTAGTTCTTTATCTGGTTGGTGAACTCTGCTCCAAATAAATTGTTTTCTTTGCTATCCCCAAACTCACACATGGCTTTCTTCCTTCCAAGTTTTTGTTAACCTGGCCCCACTTCTCTGGAACGTTTTTCCTCTTATGTTAGCTTACCTAGAATATAATGATCATTCAGGGTCCTACTCAGATCTCTTCTCTACAAGTGCTCCTCTGACCAGACCAGCCCAAATTTCCACTGTAATCCCATGGTAATTACTAAAGCCACATGCTGCCTGGGACAGCTTTTAAGTAGCCCTGTGGCATAATTTGTTAAAATATCTTAATATTTTCCTTTTACCTCCCTAGCTAGATGGTAAGTCATTTAGGATATTATTCTTTTGCTCTATTAATTTAAAAAAGTATTTTACACTTAGTGGATTTTTCATGAATACTTGTTTCCAAAGTCTATTTTTATATTATGGATTACCTTTTGCCAACTACTACTGCTAACCTTTGCACTGCTGACGGTCTCTGGGCCTCTAATTTGTGTTATCAACGGTATTAAACATGGTTAGGTATTAAACATGTAAATACATTAAGCAAAGACATAGAGAAGTCCCATCAAAGCAAATTTTCTAGAGAAGAAGGGATGAGGGATGGCATTGGTATTGATTGGCTTGATTACAGGCTCTCAATAAATGTCTGTGGAATGAATGTCCTTTCTATGGTGAGTTTGCCATAATGAAGGATTTAACTTCTTCCAGCAATAACTACTCTTGAGGACTTACAGTAAGCCCAGAATTAGAGATATCTTTGGCTTAACATGTAAAACCAAGCTCACGTCACAGAAAGGAAAAAGGGAGCAGTGGTTTGGTTTCTTAGAATCTTCCTACCAAAATTTGATTCTTGGTCCTTTTTACCGCTTTCTTCCCTTCCCATATGGGACAGCAATGTAACAATACTAGATTGAGAATATCTCAGCCATGCTCAGGAGCACTAAGTTGCATTTTCACCTTCAAGACTCTTAGTCCTATTCCTTATCAGTTCTTCAGTTTAGAAGAAAAGACCCATAGCCCATAAAAGCTCTTGAGTATTTATTTGACTAAGTACAACTTCCTGATAGCTGCTAAGACAGCTAGTTTTATCACAGGCTTGGTTAATGAAAGTACAATGTGAAGATGAAGAAAAGCAATAGTATTCAAAGGTATTCAGACCACACACATCATGAGCTGTGTGTGAATAATGTATTATATTCTCTTTTTTTTTTAGACAGTCTTACGCTGTCACCGAGGCTTGGGTACAGTGGCATGATCTTGGCTCTCTGCAACCTCTGCCTCCCAGGTTCAAATGATTCTCGTGCCTCAGCCTCCTGGGTAGCTGGGATTACAGGCGCACACCACCACACCTGGCTAAATTTTGTATTTTTAGTAGACACGAGGTTTCACCATGTTGGCCAGGCTTTTCTCAAACTTCTAACCTCAGTGATCTGCTGGCCTAGGCCTCCCAAAAAGTGCTAGGATTACAGGCGTGAGCCACCATGCCTGACCAATGTAGTCTATTCTAAATTCAACCTTTTACAGTGTTCTTGAACAAACTTGAGGGGCCCAGAAGAGGTAACCAGACCATGTGGTCTGGACATTAATGGGCCCTTCTGCGATCTTGCCACCAGCCTTGGTCTTTAATCAGTGCTTCTGTTTATCAAGAAAGGATGCACCCCCAACCTCCCAGATAGAACTAACATACTTTTCTGGGTTTTGCATTAAGGTATTATCTTTAAGCCCAGAATAGGGTCCCCCCTGCTTTCTCTGTGTGATTTTTAATAGTTTTTTTTCTAGACCTGTAGACTGTTGCTGCTGGCAGTGAGTGTGTAAGAAATCGGAAGACCTAGGATTTAGTCCTGCCTCTGCTACTTACTGTATAGTCCTGAGAAAATTGTTTAGTCTACTTGGTGTTCTCTTTTACCTCTCTTATTATTGATGATGATTCTGTCTACCTAAATCTAATCCCAAGAGAGTTATAATGATAATTGAGTAGGCGTGAATGGGCTTTGTAAACTGATAATCAACCATCTGCAAATGTTAGTTCTTAGCCACCTCAACTGCCATGTGAAGGACCGGAAAAGAAAACTGTGTCATTCTTATCTCCTGTAGTCTGGTATGAAGCTGGGCACATGGAAACTTAGTATTTGCCAGTGATGATTGGTTGGGTGTGACCAAGCGTGGTAGCTCATGCCTGTAATCCCAGCAATTTAGGAGGCCAAAGCGGGGTGGGGAGGGGGGTCATGAGGTCAGAAGTTCGAGACCAGCCTGACCAACATGGTGAAACCCTGTCTCTACTAAAAATACAAAAATTAGCTGGTTGTGGTGGCACACGCCTGTAATACCAGCTACTCAGAAGGCTGAGGCAGGAGAATCACTTGAACCCAGGAGGCAGAGGTTTCAGTGAGCTGAGATCACACCACTGAACTCCAACCTGGGTGACAGAGCAAGACTCTGTCTCAAAAAAAAAAAAGAAAAAAAACTGGCTGGGTGAATATTTCCGGGTAATAGGGTAATAGCTTAATAGTCTATACGATTTGGTTTTATTCCCCAAGTTCAAGAAACAAGAACTTCCTGGCCATGTGAGAATTTAGTGTATCTCTAAACTGAAGTCTGGAGCCCCAGAATTCTACCATCTTCCTGGCATGAAAGACTAGGCCTCTAGAAAGAGAGCCCTTCTCTGAGCTCTTGTCATCAGGTGGCATACCAGCATAGTTCACTGGGCCCAGGATGGCCCCAGTGGATGCTGGCTAATAATCCTCTGCCTTTAGGGAAGAGGCTGGTCAGGAATGAGCTCTCGTTTAGTCTACTTTGTGGCCTGGAACCCTGAGAATGTGTCCTACTTGCTTCAGCATGACTTCCCACCCTCTGGTTCTCCTGTTCTGATACCAAAAGCTCCTCCTTGGGTCAGCCTTGTGGATCATGGAAGAACATGGCCATGGCCAAAGCCAGGCTGTGTTTGTGTGTGTGCTTTGCTCTCCTTTAGAAGAATTAACTTGTTTTGTTAATAGCCAGGTGGAGCTAGCAAAAGTTCAGAATCCAGATGGTAGAAAATAATGGGCCCATCATATCCATTGCAGAGGTGTATGTTTCTGGGGACTGGGTTATTCTAGCATTCTTCTGTGGAAGAGATTCTTGAGGGTCTTGCAATAAGGTAAAAGTTTAGATTTCCACCTTTTTTTTTTTTATGGAGGCAGGGTCTCACTATGTTGTCCAGGCTGGTCTCAAATTCCTGGTCTCAAGCAGTCCTCCTGCACTGGCCTCCCAAAGTGCTAGGATTACAGGTGGTGAGCCACTATGCACAGCCTCCACAAAAATTTTTTTAACCTAGTAACAAACCCTGAAAGGTCACTGGCCTTGAAAATCCAGACTTCAGCTTTTCAACTCTGTATTCTCTCTATACCCACCACCGGTTTGCCTAGGAATGACTTAGATCTAATGCTTTTTGTCTAGAGAATATTACATAAGGTTTTAGATGTTGTTGTTCAGTTTTTTGGGGATAGGATCTCGTTCCGTCGCCCAGACTGAAGTGCAGTGGCTTGATCTTGGCTCATTGCAGCCTTGATCTCCCAGACTCAAGCAGTCCTTTCACTTCAACCTCTTGAGTAGCTGGGGCTATGGACATGTCCTGCCATGTCCAGCTGATTTTTTTATATTTTTTATTTTTAGCAGAGACGAGGTCTCGCTTTGTTGCCTAGGTTGGTGTTGAACCTGAGCTCAAGTAATCCTCCTGCTTCAGCCTCCCACAGTGCCAGCCACAGCCGTATGTTATTTTTTATATAAATTTTATTGTCTATATTTGAGGCTTACAACATGATGTTAAGGGATACACCCAGATGGTAGAATGGTTACTGTAGTGAAGCAAATGAACATATCTGTCATCTCACATAGTTACTTTTTTACATGTGTGTGACAAGAGTAGCTAAAATTTAGATTTTAATTAGTTAAATAAAATTTTGGTGGAAGTCTAAATTAGTACCTAAAAAGTAGCTAAATCTACTTATTTAACAAAAATTCCAAATACAATTTTATTAGTGATAAACCTCATGTAGATTATGTCTCTAGACCTGTTCATGCTGCAGATTTGCTGCTTTGTATCCTTTGACCTACATGTCCCAGTTTCCTAGCTGCCTTCTCCACCTTGCTGGTAACTACTCTTTTATTCTCTATTTGGATATTGTTTTTGTATATTTTGAACTTAAAAAAAAATATTCCACATATGAATGGGATCATACAATATATTTCTTTCTGTATCTGGCTTATTTCACACAGCATAATGTCCTTCAGGTCCATCTGTGTTGTGACAAATGGCAGGATCGCCTTTTTTTTTTTTTTTTTTTTTTTAATAGTTTAAGTTCTGAAATACATGTACGGAACCTGTAGATTTGTTATCTAGGTATACACATGTCATGGTGGTTTGCTGCACCCATCCACCTGTCATCTACATTAGGTGTTTCTCCTAATGCTATCTTTCCCCTACCCCCCAACCCCCCAACAGGCCCCAGTGTGTGTGATATTCCCCTCCCTGCATCTATGTGTTCTCATTGTTCAACCCCCACTTATGAGTGAGAACATGTGGTGTTTGGTTTTCTGTTCCTGTGCTAGTTTGCTGAGAATGATGATTTCCAACTTCATCTGTGTCCCTGCAAAGGACATGACCTCATCCTTTTTTATGGCTGCATAGTATTCCATGGGGTATATGTGCCACATTTTCTTTATCCAGTCTATCACTGATGGGCATTTGAATTGGTTCCAAATCTTTGCTATTGCAAATAGTGCTGCAGTAAACATACGTGTGCATGTGTCCTTATAGTAGAATGATTTATAATCCTTTGGTATATACCCAGTGATGGGACTGCTGGGTCAAATGATATATCTGGTTCTAGATCCTTGAAGAATTGCCACACTGTCTTCCACAATGGTTGAACTAATTTACACTTCCACCAACAGTGTAAAAAGCATTCCTATTTCTCCATATTCTCTCCAGCATCTGTTGTTTCCCGACTTTTTAATGATTGCCATTCTAACTGGCGTGAGATGGTATCCCATTGTGGTTTTGATTTGCATTTATCTAGTGACCAATGATGATGAGCTTTTTTTCATATGTTTATTGGCTGCATAAACGTCTTCTTTTGAGAAGTATCTGTTTATATCCTTTGCCCACTTTTGGGGGATTATTTTTTTCTTGTAAATTTGTTTAAGTTCTTTGTAGACTCTGGATATTAGCCCTTTGTCAGATGGACACATTGCAAAAATTTTTTGCCATTCCTTAGGTTGACTGTTCACTCTGATGGTAGTTTCCTTTGCTGTGCAGAAGCTCTTTGGTTTAATTAGATCGCATTTGTCATTTTTGGCTTTTGTTGGCATTGCTTTTGGTGCTTTAGTCATGAAGTCTTTGCCCATGCCTATGACCTGAATGGTATTGCCAGGTTTTCCTCTAGGGTTTTTATGGTTTTAGGTCTTATGTTTAAGTCTTTAATTCATCTTGAGTTAAGTTTTGTATAAGGTATAAGGAAGGGGTCCAGTTTCAGTTTTCTGCATATGGCTAGCCAGTTTTCCCAATACCATTTATTAAATAGGTGTTTCCATATTATACTATTGTAAATAATATTGCAATGAACATGCAGGTGCAGATATTTTAAGAAGAGCTGGCCGGGTGTGGTGGCTCACGCCTGTAATCCAAGCACTTTGGAGGCCAAGGCGGGCAGATCACCTGAGGTCAGGAGTTCAAGACCAGCCTGACCAACATGGTGAAACCCCATCTTGAAAAAAAGAAAAAAATATATTTAAAAAAAAAAAGGCCGGGCGCGGTGGCTCAAGCCTGTAATCCCAGCACTTTGAGAGGCCGAGGCGGGTGGCTCACGAGGTCAAGAGATCGAGACCATCCTGGTCAATATGGTGAAACCCCATCTCTACTAAAAATACAAAAAATTAGCTGGGCATGGTGGCACATGCCTGTAATCCGAGCTACTCAGGAGGCTGAGGCAGGAGAATTGCCTGAACCCAGGAGGCGGAGGTTGCGGTGAGCCGAGATCGCGCCATTGCACTCCAGCCTGGGTAACAAGAGCAAAACTCCGTCTCAGAAAAAAAAAAAAAAAAAAAAGGGCCGGGTGCGGTGGCTCACACCTATAATCCCAGCACTTTGGGAGGCCGAGGCGGATAGATCACGAGGTCAAGAGATGGAGACCATCCTGGTCAACATAGTGAAACCTCGTCTCTACTAAAAATACAAAAAATTAGCTGGGCATGGTGGCGTGTGCCTGTGATCCCAGCTACTCAGGAGGCCGAGGCAGGAGAATTGCCTGAACCCAGGAGGCGGAGGTTGCGGTGAGCCGAGATCACACCATTGCACTCCAGCCTGGGTAACAGGAGCGAAACTCCATCTTAAAAAAAAAAAAAAAAAAGAAGAGCTGACTTCATTACCTTTGTGTCTATACCCAGAAGAGGGATTATTGGGTCATATGATAATTCTATTCTTAATTGATTTGGGAACCTCCATTCTGTTTTCCAAAATGTCAACACAAATCTACATTCCCACCAATGTGTACTAGGGTTCACTTTTCTCACACCCTTGCCAACATTTGTTATCTCTTACTTTGGGTTTTTATTTTTTTGCTGCCTCCCCGTCAGGGAATCAAACCCCAATCTCTTATTCTTTTTATAGTAGCCATCCTAACAGTTGTAATGTGCAAATTTTTGTCAAAGAGGAGCAGCTAAGGGGTGATGGGTTGGTGTGGTAGGTGGTATTGGACCAGCCAGCTTCCCCATTGTCTCATCACATGAGCTTTGATCTCTTCCCAAGAGTTACATAGCATATTTAATAAATTCCTGGAGTCCTCCTGTGCACCAGGCTTTGAGATCAAACACAGTTTTCCTTATATGGAGCTTGCAGCGTCTAGGGTTAATGCTCAAAATTCTCTCCTCCCTGGACTGTTGGCAATCATTTTCTCTCAGATCTTAGTCTGACATCTCTCTGTGTGACCCCTAGAGGGATCTTTCTTTTCTTTTCTTTCTTTCTTTTTTTTCTTTTTTTTTTTTTTTTCTTTTTTTGGAGACAGACTTGCTGTGTCGCCTAGTCTGGAGTGCAGTGGTATGATCTCGCCCCACTGCAACCTCCACCTCCCAGGTTTAAGTGATTTTCTTGCCTCAGCCTCCCGAGTAGCTGCGACTACAGGCATGTGTCACCACATTCAGCTAATTTTTGTATTTTTAGTAGAGACGGGGTTTCATGCTGTTGGCCAGGCTGGTCTCAAACTCCTGACCTCAGGTAATCCGCCTGCCTCGGCCTCCCAAAGTGTTGGGATTACAGACGTGAGCCACTGCGCCTGTATTCTTTTCCTTTTTCTTTCTTTTTTTTTTTTAATTAATAGTTCTTTTTCTGACTAATAAAAGAAACATGCTTATTCAAAAAAATTTGGAAAAATGACAAGAGTATAAACATAAATCATCATCTAGACATATTCAGTGTTGAAATTTTGGTATGTTTTCTTCTAGATCCTTTTTAAAATAGTATAGTTAATCATAGAATACTTAAAGTTTAAGTTGTATTTCTCTTTACTGTCATATCAGAGACATTGTCCCAAATTATGAAAGTTTCTTTGGAACATTAAGAATGACATTTCTAGGCTGGGCGTGGTGACTCACGTCTGTAATCCAAGCACTTTGGAGGCCAAGGCGGACGGATCACCTGAGGTTGGGAGTTCAAGACCAGCCTGACCAACATGGTGAAACCCCGTCTTAAAAAAAAAAAAAAAAAAAAAAAGACATTTCTAAGTCTTAAATCAAAACATGTCTTTTCCTGCTTACAACCCTCCCATCATTAGTCTGAGAAGGTAAAGTTTCTACTTCTTTATTTTAATTTTAATTTTAATTTTTTATTTAATGGAGATGGTGTCTCACTGTGTTCCCCAGGCTAGTTTCAAACTCCTGAGCTCAAACAATCCTCCCACCTCAGCCTCCCAAAGTGCTGGCATTAGAGGGGTAAGCCACCATTCCTGGCCAAGTCTCTACTTCTTAATGCCATGCAGACAAGGTTCATTATGATCTGATCCCTACAGACTTCTCTCGAATTCTCTTTTCACTCCTCACCTTCTCCTTTAACAACTGCTCACTCAGACTCACAGAACACACAGTTCCTTGCCAGCCCCCTTCCCTCACACTCTGTACTCTGCTCAGACCAGGCTACTGTCACCTTCCCAGGCTGCCCCATGTCATTTGCTCCTTCATCCTGTACTCACAGTGCTGTTCCTGCCTGGAATGTCCTCCCATTGGCACATCCAGTGAAATTCTTCATTTATCCTTACTCAGTTCAAGCATTCCCTCTTCCATTAAGTCTTTCCTTCTCCACCCCACCACAGAGCCGCCTGCTCCTTGTGTTCTTCCTCCATTGTCCCCTGTCTCTCTAAAACAATGCCCATTTTGTCTTAGCTTATGGAGGGCAGGGAGCTTTGTCTTATTCATCCTCATTTCTCTAGCACTTTGCAAATATTTAGCATGTAGAAGATGTTCAATAAATATTTGCCTGAATTCAAATCAGTGATTACAATACTATGTGATGAATGCTGTGCAGGGAGCCTGTAAAGAGTGTTTATAGGTGCCCAGAAGAGAGGCAGGTTATGAGTATATGATCCCAGAGCCAATGCCCAGGAAATGTGCTCATTTTAAATATGGGAATGACCTTCCTCCGTTCTTCATCACATGTTCGAATCTATTTGCATTTCTATTCCCCAACCTTGGACCGACTATGGGAACGTTTGTTGCTCCATCCCCGTATACTTTGCCTTTGTCCTCTGAGGCTGTTTGGCCCCTGAACTCCAGCTGGGGCAGATGTCCTCACTATGGCAGAAACCTGGCCACCACTGCCTGTTTTCTCTCAGGAACAGTACAGACAATTTTAGGTCAACCCTAGTTACCCTTAGGGGGAGCTCAGTATCCCAACTCTAGCATAGGTAGCTAGGTCTTCAGAGGCAATCACTCTTGAATTTTACTACAAGCACTAAAGTCAAACCCACTGTTTTAGGCAGACTACCTAGCATGTAGCTTCAGCCAAATTCTTTCTTTCTCTCATCCTTCTCTCTCACTGTCGCCATCCCAGAGAGTCCTCCCCTAGAGACAGCTTGGGCTGCTTTGCTCATAGGACAGGTCAGGTAGGAGGAGATGAAAGTATTTCCCCATTTGACATAATGGACTTCTCAGATGTTCGTTGTTCTATAGAAAGGTTGAAAGTGGATCACACAAAGCTGGATGCTCCATGGGAGTGCCTGTGGGCAGAGATGTCACCCTGGAAAGGGGCAGGAGCACAGAGGAGATCACTGAGCAGCAATCCACTAGAGGAAAACATTCATTTCTTTTAATGGCAAAGAGATGGAACTGTGAATGAATTTCAGCAACATCTAATGGTCAAGCGAGTCTATAAACCAAGACTCGTTTCCCAGGCGTTGCAGTCACCATGCTACACTGAACAGGCTGCAGAACAAAGGCTGAAACAGGACAATGGAGAGAAAGAAGTAAAAGGCATGTAATCAGATCAGTCGCAAGCTGGGCTCATCTGCCCGGAAGTCTGTCTCTGGTGATGGCACCAGGAGACATGTCATTGGAAAGCCTGCCTGTGTGCTTGGCTGTCAAGCCTCAGCACCAGACACACTCATTTCCTTAATAACAGGTTACAGATCCTGTATCTATAAATTTCCCTAAACCCTTCTTGACCTTTCCATATTTTTAGCCTATGCTGCTGCTCTGGATATAACAACGTCCACGACTGATTACTTGTTCTGTAAATACCTTTATCTGAAGTTAAATTATTTCTCTTGAGTCTGAAGACCTTGTCCTCTTAGTTCCGGTTTCTAGTGTTGGTAACAAATTCATATGTAGCCCTTGGCACATTTTGTCAGTTTGGGAGTTGGGGGGTGCAAGAAGTTTGATATCTCTTCTTAGTGTTATGTTTTTCAGATTCAAGTCTTTATATTCTCCATCTTTTCTTATACAATGGTCCATAAGGAACCTCATTTCACTTTTTATTTCTCTGGACCTTTCTTTTCTACCTCTGTTTAGCCTATGTTAAAATAGAGCAACTAAGAGCATTGTGGCAAATACTCGAAGTGCAGCTCACTGAAGGCTAGGCTGAAGCCTTTACTTCCTACTACCTTTTTGGGCTGCTCTTTTTAAGATCTTTGTGACTTTAACCTTAGAGCTAATGTTTTCAAAAACTACTAAATGAAACTGTTTCTGTTAGCAGCAGTGGCTTGTTTAGAGAGGCATCTTGTAAGAGCAGTTTAGGGCCAGGCACAATGTCTTACACCTAGAATCCCAGCACTTTGAGAGGCTGAAGTGGGAGAATCACTTGAGCCTAGGAGTTCAAGACCAGCCTGGCAATGTAATGAGACCCTGTCTTTACCAAAAACAAAACAAAACAAAACAAAACCCTGATTAGCTGGATATGGTGATGCATGCCTATCACAGCTACTCGGGAGGCTGAGGTGAGATTGCTTGAGCCTAGGAGGTCAAGGCTGCAGTGAGCCATGAGCTTGGGAGATTAAGGCTACAGTGAGCCATGATTGCATCACTGCATTCCAGCCTGGGCAATAGAATTAGACCCTCTCTCCAAATAAATAGATAAATAGATAGATAGATAGATAGATAGATAGATAGATAGATAGATAGACAGACAGACAGATACATACATGCTTGCATGCATGCATGTGTATGTACATACATACATGCATGCATACATACATACATATTCTAGCTGGATGCATTGGCTCATGCCTGTAATCTCAACACTTTAGGAGACTGAAGTGGGAGGATCACTTGAGCCCAGGAGTTCAAGACTAGCCTGGCAACAAAGTGAGACCCTGTCTCTAAAGTAAAGTAATAATAATAAGGAAGAATATAGCCTTAGATTTGTCTCTCATTATTTGTTTTACAGTTGCTCAACTTGACCTTACTCTCCAGCCTTTCTGTGTATCCACATTGCTTCTGCCAGTTTGCATAATGAAATGCTAAATGTCACTTAATAATCCTTCTTCCAAGACACTTGTAAAAGTATTAAGATTGACACTATTTTGAGTATTTTTATTGTTGGCAGTTCCATCCATGGGGCCAGGGAAAAACCAATCTCATCATCGTAAGACACTTTTAACTTTTCAAAGGGGTTGCATGGCTATTATCTCTGCCTTTTCCTTAGAAATCTGTAGAGAAGGAAGTTCTCATTTGAAAACTGAGAAAAACTGAAGCATGGAACAATTTTAGCTATTTCACATAAATCATTGAGTGACTAGCAGATCTGGGATTCAAATTTAGTTTTTTTTTTTTACTCTTAGTTCCCTCTAGAGTACCATATTCACCCTCTTCAAAACTTGTTTTCTTTTCTAACTGCATATTTGGTATAGAATTGCAATAATTAGCATTACCTCTGGCACTCTTACCTAGAGGTAGTCACTTTGACAATTTCATTATGTCTGGGAAATTGGCAGCACATAGGTGCCAAGTACATCCTGGTTGCCTGAGAAGGTGGCAACTCTGGGCTCCCTGCTCAAGGAGGATGAAGTCTCTGGTCTGCTAGTGCTTCACTGTGGTTTGGTGAGAATAGCCTTGGCTCCTGATTTTCCGTGTTGTCTATGGCTAGGCTTGGAGGACACAGGGATTCCAAATGACTTTTCAAAGTATACTTTTCTAAGGCTGTTTATTCTCTCTTTTCAGAGTCTAGAAGGAGGGTCATACCGGGGAAGCTTGAAAGACCCTGCAGGCTGCCTGAATGAGGGGATGGCCCCACCCACTCCTCCTAGAAACCTGGAAGAAGAACAGAAAGCCAAGGCCCTGAGAGGCAGGATGTAAGTGGCTTCCCCATATTCCCCCCTGGTGCACATGTGAGTGCGGTGGAAAGGGGCAAAGGTTGGGGAGAAATCAGGAGGGGTTCCCCGCACTGTTTCTACTGACATCGTTCATTCAATGTAAAGGAGACCCAGATCTGTACAGCACAGTACTGATAAACATTGAGCCACCTTGGCACTGCCTTGAATGAAGTTTAGGCTAAAGTATATTCTGGGACATAGTAGCTATTACTGACAAAGTGTGGTTACAGGTCTGTTAGAAATTTAAAATATGATGATAAAAGGAAAATGGCAAAGTTGAGGAAACCACGAGACTATTACTGAGGGCCTATAGAATCAGAGAATCTCTAGCCATGGCAGAAAGTCTGACAGAGGTCACCTAAGAAATCATTTCCCCAAATGTGGAAGTTATATATAGAGGAAGGAGCTGTTGTACCACCAGGCAGGTCCTGTCTCTACTCCTTCTCCAAAGGTTTTAATTTTGCATCTGTTTCTGGGATTAGTTCCAAGAGAACGTCTTCTCCACTTTGAATAGTTAGTGGTAAAATATGATTCATAATGCAAAAAAAATCCATCTTAGGCAGGAGTTATCTATGTGATATGAAGTCAATCTATTGTTTGAGCTGATCAAGAATATACCAGATACCACTAGTGCAAAAGCAGAACTCCTCCAAAACTTTCATTTTTGTTTCGTTTTTTTTTTCTTTGAGACAGGGTCTTGCTTGCAGTGGCCTGATCATAGCTTACTGCAGCCTTGACGTCCTGGGCTCAAGGGATCCTCCCGCCTCAGCCTCCGAAGTAGCTGGGACTACAGGTGTGCGTCACCATGCCTGGCTAATTATTTTATTTTTTGTAGAGATGGAGTCTCACTTTGTTGCCTTGGCTGGTCTGGAACACCTAGGCTCAAGTGATCCTCCTGCCTTAGCCTCCCAGAGTGCTGGGATTAAAGGCAGGATCCACTGCACCCGGCCAACTTTTGTTTTCTTATTTAGGGTTTGACTCAAAAACCCTAGAGTCTGCTTCTGCTGCAAGCAGTTGTGAGAATTGGGAAGGTAGGTGTGAAGGGTCCCTCCCTGTTGTTAATTAGCCTGCCTTTCTCTCTCAAATTCATCGCTCCTTTAGCCTGGCCACAGACATACAAACTAGCAAAAATAAGTGAGGCTAGGTCCTTCTGCTACGTGGAAATGTACAAAGAGTCTATTTGTGACTATTTATGCCTTTTTGTTTCCTAGGAAACAAAAGTGAGAACATCATAGTGAAGGCCTGGCATGAAAGCAGGGCTATCACTTCATAGTGGAGATGAACAAGTAGCATGTAAATCCTGTAATTCCATATTTGCCCCCTCAACTTTGTGAGTACTCAGGGGAAGCCCCAAGAAGTTGGTGAATGGAGCAGAGGTTGAGAAATGCCATTCCCAAAGAGAAGTTTCCTAGGACTTGTACAAAGCTGAGTCTCCCTAGCTTCTCAGGTTGTTGTTACTGATGAGGCAGAGTTGCAGCTGATGTCTTAGTTCTTTCTCAAGCCAAAGCAAAGCTTAAGTCAGAAAGGGGACCTCTGAGGTCGCAGGTGACCTTGGGCAAAGCCAGTCACTACTCTTAGCATGTAGCTTGAACTGGCCTTTGAGCAGTCACTTAAGCCATGGCCCAGACACAACAGACCACAAAAGTTTACTTTCTGTTTTGCCCACTTTACTCATCTCTTCTCCCTCTTCTCATTCTTGCCAAAATCCACACCTCTTCACATCCTGAGCTGTCTTGCAAATGCAGCTGTTAGAGTGTCTCATTCCTCTTATTATGTCTCATCCTTATTCTATCCTGCTGTACTTTATGGCCATGACGAAAGGGTGGGTGTTTCACTATAAACTATATGTGAGGCCAGAGGCTGAGGGATGTAGCGAACCAAGACTCAATCCAGAAGATGGCAGTAGGACATCAAAGGGTTAAATGAGAACTCCATGGAGAAAAGATGGACACAAATAGTCATTTGTCCAGGAGAAGAAAGAAGTTGAGAATGGAGTTACTTGTCTTCAAGTTTTAGTCATTCATTCAGCAAATGCTGATCAAACACCAGTTACGTACTGTCAGTGGGATACATCAGTAAATAAGACAAATAACAACAACAAAAGTCTTTGCTCTCATGACAAGTTTAAATTCTAGTGGGAGAAATCAGATAATAAACAAATTATGTAGTTTGTTGGAAGCAAGAAAAAGAAAAAAATAGAGCAGTGTAAGGGAGATTCAGAGAATAAATGTTACAACTTTAAATGGCCCTGGCATTTGCACAGAGACCAGGGGAGGTAAGGAATTAGCCATGGAGAAAAAGTGTTCTCAGGAGAGAGAACAGCCAGTGCAGTGGATCTAAGGGACTTTCTGTGGAAGGCCAGCTATTCCCTATCACTGTGAAAGGAGGTCAGAAGTGGTTCTAACCTGTAACTAAAATAATTTTAGTTGGACTAAAGAATAACATATGTTTGTAAATAAATTCTAATAAGAACTTATGGAAAAAAAAATGCCTTCTCAATTCATTTGGCAATTAATTGTGCCCTGCCTTGCGATGCATGCAATTTAAATCCTTCATGTCACTTTTCAGAATGTCTTTAAATACATCACGATCTCCCCAGGTACTTCATTAACCCTTCAAGGGAAGAGATGCTAGGTCCACTAGCAGCACCTAATACAGTTCGCTTCTCTAGAGGCTGAGAAGCCAAAGATAACCCTCAACTGTCAGCAAATAGCTTAGGATAAAAATATCTTCTGGAGACAGAGAGCTAGACTTCATCTCCTGAGGGCACTGCCAGCCCCACATTCTCACTCGAACTTTCCTGTGGGTTTTCTTTTGCCACTTTCTACCAGGCATTAACTTGGGCCATGGTAAAGATATATTTAAATGCTTTTATTTGGCCTTGCCAGTTGCTTCCTGTGGCCTAAAACACATGATTGTCTGTGTTGGAGAGGGAGCTGCTGGAAGTGCTGGGTGCACTGATAAAGAAGTGTGTGCTTCTCTGCTTCCTTCCTCCCCATTGCCCAGAGGCCCCAGACCCCAGGAATGTGGTGGCTTCTGGGGCTATACAGAGCAAGAATTTCAGACCAACTGCTTCCTGGTTTCAAAATGGTTACAACCCTTATGCTGGGGTCCCACTTTGACATCTCAGAATTTAATCCCTTCTGCTTCTTGGGATTATAATTATTATATCCAAAATGCAATTGTGTGGTCCCAGGCAAAACTCATTCAAATTAGATTGGAAGCGTTTGACCCCAGTAGGTTGCAGAGCACCATCCTGCCTCTGTGCACAACCATTAACATTTTATGTAAAAGCTCTTTAGTGTCTGGACAGAAGACAGAAAAGAGTATCTGGGTTTGGGTTTTGAGTTTGTGTGGACTCCCAAGAGCCGGTCAGAGTAGTTTACCAGGCAGGGGGCTGCTGTGAAAGAGCATGGTCTTTGGACTCTTACACAAGTGGATTCAAATCCTAGCTCTGCTGCTCACTTTGTAATCATGGTCAGGTTACCTAATCTTTCTGTCTCTGCATTTTCATTTATATAAAATAGGCTTTATAATATGTACCTTATTATAAGCATGAGAAAACCCAGATGAAGGGAGTGGCACGTAGTAAATGGTAGAAAGAATTAACAAAAAAGAAACCAAGAGAGCAAATGTCCTTGTAATTGTTAAATCCTGCAACCTGGAGACGGCAGTGCTGCATTAAAGGTGTGATTTTGGAATGTCTGCAGTCTTTTCTGGCCTTGACTGGGGATTTTCCGGGCCAGTTACCATGGAAACCTATCTGAATAATGGCAGCTTCTGTATCTTAAAAGCTTCACTTGATATCTATTCGTGCCTTGGAGGACTCACAGGTTGGTAATCAAACAAATGTCTTTCTCCTCTTGGTAAGTGAAGAGTGGAACTGAAGTGAAAGGAGAAAAGTCTCATGTGAACCCCTCGGCCTCAAAGCTTTCAGAACTCAGTTTTGCCAAAATGGTTGTCATTCTTTCTGCCCTCTGTCTGTACAATTGTTCATTTGTAAGTGAGGAAGAAAGATGTGAAGAATAGAAAGAAGAATGCTAGGTGCTGAGTGTCATTTTTCATCTGACTATTGTATGTCACCCAGGGAAACCCTTTCTGGGTGTCCTCAGCCCTTGAGTAGGGCCTCTGGTAGGGAGAGCATCCGTAAGCGCCTTTCCCAGGAGATAAGTGTGGGTGTTTTAGGGAGTCTTGTTGTAAAGGTGTCAAAGTAACTTTTCTGTGAACTTAAGTGAAGATTCTGGCTTGACAATGAAGAGGAACACTCATTGTTCTTAATCTCCTGCTCAGGTTTGTCCTGAATGAGCTGGTTCAGACTGAGAAAGACTATGTCAAGGATCTGGGCATTGTGGTGGAGGTAAGTAGAAGGTTTAGGGTGGGTCATCCAATCAGGAGCACGTTGGGCCCTACCTAGGCCAAGGTGTTTTAATCTTATGGTTACATGTACTTTACTCTGTGTAAGCAGTGGCAGAAATGAAACTAAAAATGGTAATAAGCAAAATATGTAGGCAATGTTTTTCTTTTCCCCTTGAAATAAGATATTTAAAGGGAAGTAGGGACCTAAATGTTATAGCATTTTGGGGAGCCTCTTGGTTTGAGTGGAACTCATTCCACTTTGTTTTAGGGGACCAAGCTGTTGTCTTAAGAGCTTTTCTTTGGTATTTAACTATGTGGACTTCAGAGCTATAAGCCATGTAGGCATAAAACAGATCATTCTTTTTTTTTTTTTTTTTTTTTGAGATGGAGTCCTGCTCTGTTGCCCAGGCTAGAGTGCAGTGATACGATCTTGGCTCACTGCAACCTCTGTCTCCCAGGTTCAAGCAATTCTCCTGCCTCAGTCTCCCAAGTAGCTGGGACTACAGTCACATGCTACCACACCTGGCTAATTTTTTGTATTTTTAGTAGAGACAAGATTTCACCATGCTAGGCAGGATGGTCTCAATCTCCTGACTTTGTGATCTGCCCGCATTGGCCCCCCAAGAGTGCTGGGATTACAAGCTTGAGCCACTGTACCTGGCCAAACAGGTCATTCTTTATTTTTTTTCTTTTTTTTTTTTTTTTAAGAAGCAGGGTCTCGCTATGTTGCCCAGGCTGGAGTGCAGTGGCTATTCACAGGTACAATTCCACTACTGATCAGCATGGGAGTTTTGAGCTGCTCCATTTCCAACCGGGGCCGGTACACCACTCCTTCAGCAACCCGGTGGTCCCCTGCTCCCAGGAGGTCACCATATTGATGCCAAACTTAGTGCAGACACCCGATTGGTATAGCACACTACAGCCCAGAACTCCTGAACTCAAGCAATCCTCCAGCCTCAGCCTCCTGAGTAGCTGGGACTACAGGCACATGCCACCACACCCGGCCAAACAGGTCAATTTTAGTGGAATCTTAGGGCTTATAATTTTCCATGGATTTTTAAGCCTGAATGTTATAGCTAGCAAGAAGACAGATGAAAGAAAAACTCACCAATGAGCAAGGTTGATAGATCTACTGCTAAGAATCAACTTGAGCTACATTAAATAGTTCTAACTCTGTAGGGATTCACTTACTTAAGAGAACTTAGACACTTGGATGAACAAAGGCCTGAGAAAGTAAATGGAAATGGATAATTTGGATAGCTTAGAGCCCTGCTGTTAATCATCCTGAAAGAACACGGAGTCTAAAAATTCTATGCCTAATGTCTACACTGCCTGCTGGTTCCTTACATTTGGCCTGAGTCCCCATCCTGTGAAATCTGCAGACTTAGGGTTTTGTATTTGCTTATCCTGAACCTTAAATAAACAGATTAACCAGGCATATAGAAGATCTGAATTCTAATTTATGGAAAGTTATTCTCATCTTTCTGCGGGTCTGCAGGGTGGAAGAGTTACAGCAGTTTCCATATGCAGCCAGCCCAGGAGTAGCAGACAAAAGAATCTGGAGACTGGGAGGCTGAGATGCAGGGAAGTGAGACATCAGTGGTGCGATTAGGAGACAAGTCATCATCTAACACTGGGTGCCTGAGTTTTCTCATCTGTCAGATAGGGATAATGCTACCTGTGCAACCTTAAAACCTGATTTTAAAGCAGAAATGAAATTCTGTATGATTACATTTTATAGAGTCTAAAGTATTAACATATTAAGACTCTTTTTTTTTTTTTTTTTTTTGAGATGTAGTGTCACTCTGTCACCCAAGCTAGAGTGCAATGGCATGATCTCAGCTCACTGCAACCTCCGCCTCCCAAGTTCAAGAGATTCTCGAGTAGCTGGGATTACAGGCGCCCACCACTATGCCCAGCTAATTTTTGTATTCTTAGTAGAGATGGGGTTTCATCCTGTTTAGTCAGGCTGGTCTTGAACTCCTGACCTCAGGTGATCTGCCCGGCTTGGCTTCCCAAAGTGCTGGGATTATAGGCATGAGCCACCAACCCCCGCCATTAAGACTTATTTCTAGGCCAGACATATCTAGTTCTGAGCCTTTACAGACCTGATTAACTTGAATTGGGAGAAGGAAGAGGGACAGATTATTGTTTTCTTTGTGCTCTGCTTTCTTAAGGGAACTGGAGACAAAGAAGGGGATCCAGAAACTTGTACAAGTTTTGTCTATTGCTCTGCGTGGGGGGTGAGGGTAAAAGGCCTGGCTGAATAGTGAGAAATGACAGAAGCATTTGTCCTTAAACTCCTGCAAAGAGTGTGGGCTGACAGGGGTGCTGAGGTGTGTGGCATGGCCCAGAAAACTTTCCTATGAAAATATGTTACTAACCATTGCCTTTGCTGCTGCAGGGCTTCATGAAGAGAATAGAAGAAAAGGGTGTCCCTGAGGATATGCGAGGGAAGGGCAAAATCGTGTTTGGAAATATACATCAGATTTATGACTGGCATAAGGAGTAAGTATCAATGCTGCCCCAGGATCCAGTGTCCTGGGAACCCAGGACTCGAGTCCTCTTCCTGCATCTGACTCAAGGGGTAGGGCTTAGGGGAGAGTCTTCTGTCACTTATCTTATTATTGAGAAATAACACAGTTCTGAACAATGTGGCTTCCTTCTCTTACCCTCTTTCTCCTTTTAGTTTTTTCCTGGCGGAACTGGAAAAGTGTATCCAGGAGCAAGACAGATTGGCACAGCTCTTTATTAAGCATGTGAGTGTCTCCCCTCACCTCTTCCCCAACTCCTTCACTAGACTCATTGACATTCCCTTTAAAATTCTGGCCAGGGACAGTGGCTCACACATGTCATTGCAACACTTCGGGAGGCCAAGGTGAGAGGATTGCTTGAACCCAAGCGCTGAGACCAGCCTGGGCAATATAGTGAGACTCCTGTCTCTACAAAAAATTTAAAATTAACCAAGCTGGTGGCACATGCCTGTAGTCCTAGCCACTTGGGAGGCTGAGGCAGGAGGATTGCTTGAGCCTGGGAGGTAGAGGCTGCAGTGAGCCATCACGACCCCACCCTGCACTCTAGCCGGGGTGACAGAGTGAGACCCTGTCTCGGAAAATTAATAAATAAAATTTCTTAAATTTCTTCTCTTCTGCTGTTCTTGACTGACATTCCTCCTCACCCCTCTCTGAGTATTTTTGGTGTGTGTGTGTGTGTGGTTTTTTTTGTTTGTTTGTTTGTTTTTTTACCTTCTTGGTGATTTGGAAAGTGGCTCTTGCCCACCACATTTACATCCCTGATATTCAGCTGCCTTGGTGTGTCCCCAGGTGTGCCTTTGTCCTCTGTCCACATGGAGGCCAGCATGGCACTCTGAAACTAAACAAAAGACACAAGATGCCTGACTGTCCACATGTCTCTCTCTGCTCTTTCAGGAGCGGAAGCTGCACATCTACGTGTGGTATTGTCAGAATAAGCCACGCTCAGAGTACATCGTTGCTGAGTATGACGCCTATTTTGAGGTAAGCTGTGCAGGCTTTGCTGAATTGGGGTGGGGGGAAAACTCAGGACAAGACAGCCACTTTCAGAAATACCAGACATCATCCATCCACAGCTGCCTCAACAGAGAAAGTAGCTTCATAGCTAAATTCTCATGAGCACCTTCGCTTGAGAGGAGCTGGGGTGGCCCAGTCCGGTTCTGATTTGAGAAGCGCCCCATTTGCAGAATAAGCCTGAGCACAGAGACGGTTTGAGAAGCTCCAGTTCTTCTTAAGAGACCCTGGAGCAGATTGCGCCCACCAGTCCCCCCAGGGACCGTTTACTGAGGAGCCTTCTGTTGGTTGAGGGGTTTGCAGCCTTCCTAGTCTCTGCTTGGCCTCGCCTGTAAGGATTTATTTTGCTGGGAGAAGGGCAGCACCATCACTTAGAAAGAGCGCTCAGCTGAGTGTTTGGAGATCTACGTTTAGGGCCAGGCTCCATCGGCTTGTGAGTCCTGGGAGAAGCCCCTTTTCCCTGCCACTGCCCTGAAGCAGTGGCGAGAATAAGGCTCTTCCAGCTTGTCTCCCAGGACTGGGGCAAAGACCAAGGGGTGGAAGTACCTGCTGTAAAAGCACAGGAAGAAGGCAGGAAGCTGGTGGTGATGTGTATTATGTGTTGTTCATAACAGCTAAACAGTCATCTAGGCAATTTTATCTCTCACATTACTTAAAGATTCTTCAACTTCATTGGAAAACATGCAGACCTGTCATCCATGCCTTTGAACCCTGATTCAGAGCACCCCGGTTCTTCAGTTCCTTTTTTTTCTAATATTGCTTCTTGTGTTTCAGGAAGTAAAACAGGAGATAAATCAGAGGCTCACACTGAGTGACTTCCTCATCAAGCCCATTCAGAGAATAACAAAATACCAGTTGCTCCTCAAGGTAAGAAGCTGGGAGCCTGGGTCAGGGCTGAAGCAGGATCCCTCGGGCTCAGAACAGGTTAGCAGTAGAACTAGGGGTTCTGCCTCTGCCACACTGTCCCAAAGGACTGTGAACTGTGGGATGGGTAGTGGGGACATGGGAACTTTCATCCGTCTGCTGGTTACTCTGTCAGCTTTGCCCCCAGATAAACTGCATGGCTGTTCTTCCTGCCCTTTAGGTGGGTTGTTACTTGATTTTCTTTTTTCAATTCACGTTCTTACTTTGTCGCAATTGTTGACTTGAGACCTTTAAAAAATAATAATGGCCACAGTGGCTCATGCCTATAATCCCAGCACTTTGGGAGGCCGAGGCAGGCGGATCATGTGAGGTTGGGAGTTCAAGGCCAGCCTAACCAACATGGAGAAACCCCATCTATACTAAAAGTACAAAATTATTTGGGTGTGGTGGCGCATGCCTATAATCTCAGCTACTAGGGAGGCTGAGGCAGGAGAATCGCTTGAACCTGGGAGGTGGAGGCTGTGGTGAGCCGAGATTACGCCATTGCACTCCAGCCTGGGGAACAAGAGCAAAATCCCCATCTTAAAAATAATAATAATAGGAAGAAGAAGAATATAAAATCAGAGTGAAATACAGGGAGAAAGAAAGAGAAACAAGGCTTTAAAAACCTTAGATAAGCAATACCTAAAATTATATACATACATTTGGGACAGCATCATATATATGTATATATATTTGAGACAGAGTCTTACTCTGTCCCTCAGGCTGGAGTATAGTGGCATAATCATAGCTCACTGCGTCCTCAAACGCCTGGGCTCAAGTGGTCCTCCCTTCTTAGCCTCCCGAGTAGCTAGGACTGCAATTGCATAACACACTGCCTGGCTAATTTTTTGTTTTTTGGTAGAGACAGGGTCTCAATATATGGCTCAGGCTGGTCTCAAACTCCTGGCCTTTCAAAGTGTGGAGATTACAGGCATGAACCACTCTGCCCCACCTAATTATATTTTAAACAATGGCTTAACTTGATTCATCTCATGGCATTAGGAGGCTAAATAGAAAAGAGAGACTTAACTTTTCTTTCTGTCTTTCTTGTCACAATCCCCCTTTCCTTCCATCCTCTCTCCCCCTCACTCTTCCTTCTCCCATAGCTTTGAAATTTTGGGGCTGGGTGCAGTGGCTCACGCCTGTAATCCCAGCACTTTGGGAGACTGAGGCGGGTGGATCACCTGAGGTCAGGAGTTTGAGACCAGCCTGGCCAACATGGCGAAACCCTGTCTCTACTGAAAATACAAAATTTAGCTGGACATGGTGGCACATGCCTATAATCCTAGCTGCTTAGGAGGCTGAGGCAAGAGAATTGCTTGAACCTGGGAGGTGGAGGTTACAGTGAACCGAGATTGTGCCATTGCACTCCAGTCTGGGCAACAGAGTGAGACTCTGTCTCAAAAAAGGAAAAAGAAATCTTGAATATTCTGGGAGTTCTCTCTATGTTATTACATCTTACATGACTCATAATTTCATTTCTCAGCTACTCCAAACCATTGCCACCTCTGCTGGGAAGGAAAGTCTCCAGGGTGTTATTGTATTTTTATGATAAGTTTTTTTCCAGCTATTTTACTAATTTTAACCCCTCCCATATTCTTCCCTGCTTCCCCCACTTGCTAGGACTTCCTGAGATACAGTGAAAAGGCTGGTTTGGAGTGTTCAGATATCGAGGTGAGTTTTCTGCTTGTAATGCTTGCTGTTCTTAGGAATCATATTGGATAGCTCTCTCTAGAGGGGAAGAGATTGTCTCAGGAGGAACGTGGATCCAGAGAGACCCCTCTGAGACAGTAAGAGGCCCTGTGAACAGCTTCATCCCTGCTTAAGGAATCGCAAGTGTTAATGAACACAGTGTTTCCCAGAACTCGAGAAATCTGTCCTGGGCTAGACTAGGGCTTAGCCCCACTGGTGTTCTTTTGGCTCCCAGTGACACATAGTGGGAAGAGGTAACCCTTTATTATCCTTCAGAGATTAGGCGTAAGTTGCAGAAAGACCCAGTATACGATTTTATTCATGAAGACAAGAATTATTTGAGTCAAACATACAAAGTATTTCATTTTCACCTCGCTATCCAAACTCTGTAGACTACTTCCAAGTGAAGTCCTTTGAGACAATGTCACCATGGGATTATTTTAAGCCAGAGAGGTTATAGACCATTCTGATAGATTATTTTAGTTTAAAACCTCTAAGTGTTTCACAAGCCAGACTAAGCTGTTGCCTGGGCAGCCAGGAAGCAACAGAGAGAAGAAAGAAAATCTGAGAAGGCAAGGCAATTGGTGAACAAAAATAGGAACGTAGGGAAAAGAGGGGCTGAGTAACATTCCCCCAACATGTGGTCATTGACTGACAGGGAGCCCCTGTGCTGAGGACCAGCACTCCCCCTCTAGATCAGAGAGACCCACACTCTCTGAGAGTGGACAGCAGGAACCAGCATCCTGCTGAATAAATAACCAGCGTCCTTCCTAGAATAAAGGAGCCACAAGAGATGAAATCCCTGTTTTCCAGCATTGAATTACCAAGGACTTCCTGCCTGAGTGCTGTTCCCCCTCCTGAGTGACAACTGTTCTTTCCCACAGAAAGCAGTGGAGTTAATGTGCCTTGTTCCCAAACGTTGCAATGACATGATGAATCTAGGACGTCTGCAGGGCTTTGAGGTGAGTCTTTAAGAATGTGTGTAAGCCCGCTCTCTCCAGAACAGGAGTCTGAGCTGTTGAGGCTTCCTCCCCACAAAGTCCTGTGTCCTGCCTCTGCTCCTTCACTCACCGCTATGCCTTCATGCCCGGGCCCCTCTGGTGCACAATCCTGGAAGATACGTCTCTCTAGGATGTCCGGCAATAGGGAGGTCATAAGAAGTTAGCATTTGGGCAGAATTCCAAGGAGATTAGAAAGACCCAAAGTGTGTGGGGGGGTTTGTTGTTGTTGTTGTTTGTTTGTTTTATTTTGTTTGAGACAAGGCCTCATTCTGTCACCCAGACTGGAGTGCAGACTAGTGCAATCCTGCCTTACCACAGCCTCAGCCTCCCAGACTCAAGCAATCCTCCCACCTCAGCCTCCTGAGAAGCTGGGACTCTAGCACGCATCACCACACCTGGCTTATTTTTAAGTGTTTTTTTATAAAGACAGATTTTCACCGTGTTTTCCAGGCTGGGAAAGACCCAGAGTTCTCTATGAGTGTTTAGACCTGATAGTGACCTCTTCCTTTCCCTTCTTGATTGATAAATGCAGGGCCTGTGAGTAACAGGAGGGCTATGTGATAGAAGTAGAGCTAAGCAGGAGAATGGAACACCTATTTTTTGAGAGGGAGGTTCCGGCTTATTAGTTAAATGAATACTTAAAGCTCTGAAACATTACAGTACAAAATTCTGTTATTTGAAGAGGGGAATCAAGTCTGCAGTGAATTGGCCGTGTCCCAAAGATTTTAGTGTAAGTGAATATACCAGTTTGCTAGGGCTGCCATAGCAAAGTACCATAAATGGGGCAGCTGAAACAACAGAGATTTATTGTCTCACACTTGTAGAGGCTAAAAGTCTGAAACCAAGGTACTGTAAGGTTGGTTTTGCCTGAAAGCTGTGAGGGAGGGGTCTGTCCTAGATCTTTCTCTTTGGCTTGTAGATGGCCATCTTTATGTTCACATGGCATTTCCTGTGTCTTTACATTCCCTTTCCCTCTGTGTTATTGTCTGTGGCCAAGTTTTTTTTTTTTTTTTTCTTCCCCCAATATGGACATGAATTATATTCTATTAGGGCTAACTCTCATGACTACTTCACTTTAACTTGATTGCCTCTGTAAAGACCCCATTTCCCAACAAGGTCACATGCTGGTCATCTGGGACCCTAGGAGCTAGGACTTCAACAAAGGAATTGATGAGGGACGTGGAAGGAGAGAAAACACAGTTCAACCCATAACAGTGAACCTTTGAAGAGCAAATTGACTTTCTAATTTAAACCTAATAACTGTTATTAATTTGTATCCAAACCTAATAAATTAACCACATATGGTATGTTGTTAAGATTAATATGATAAAATTGGAACAGACACAATTATTGATTGCTACCTAGTAGCTGTTGATCCCCTTAGAGAAAGATGTGGATCTTTTATTTCCCAGCAGTCTAAAACCTAAGCTTTCATTATGCCTTTTTGGGACAAAGGGATTCCTAGAATTTGAGATAATTAAGAAATAAATGGCTTGGTTTTTTTTTTTTTTTTTTTTTTCTCCTGGCTAAACTAGAATGGAATAGATACAAGTTAGAGATATAATTGACTCATACTCATACCACTATATGAGTAATTTGGGGGATAGTATATTTAAGTTTGGATTCATGCATTGGATTCATGACATTCTTGAGCCAAATTTCCTTCTCCTCCTTGCCCTTCCAGCCCATCCCACGTGTCCCTGTCTGGTTTCCATTCTTTGCTGTGGCAGGAACTATGTGGACGTTTCTTTTTTTAATGTGCATATTTCATAGGCTCTTGGTCTTCTCAAGTAGGCTGGAGGCAGTAGCGTAAGCAGGGTTACTCGATAGACACACACTGAGTTCTTAACCATTTTCCTTAGTCATTCTAGGTGCAGTTCTGTCCTTTTTCCATGGGTATTGCATCAGGTCTGAGGCTATTCTGAACATACCAAGAGATCCCTTTTGTACTGCAACCTTGAAGACCCATGTTTTCTGAACAGGAGTCTGGCTGTGCTTCTCTGGGTCTCTGGAGGAAGTGACCACTGGCAGGAGGAGTGTTGTACATGTGCGTGTGCCTGTGTGTGTCCGGACACCCACATGTATGGAATCAAGTTTTAAGTTAAGCACTGTCGTCTCCTGTTTTCATCAAGCCACCAGAGCCTGGTTTTTGCATTCCTTCAGCCAACTGGGAGGAACAGTGAGCAAATGTCTATTCCCTCAGCCCATGGCTTTGGGCTTGAGGGAATTGAGAGCCTCCTCTTTTAAATTCCTCCCTCTCATATTTTCAAATCCTCTGGCTTTCCGTTTGGTGCTGACTGAGCTATAACCCATGATAGGTTCTTGTGTAATATTAATAGAGCTTTCCTGGCTAGCTGGTCACTGGCTTAATATTAACTTTAGAGCAGGGTAAAGATAAGCCTGTTTGGCTGCTGATGTTGGCAGTAAGGAGCCATGATCCAAGCAGGGGGCAGGTGCTTCTCAGGAACACAAAAGAAAAATGACCCCTCTGCTGGGTAGTGTTTGGAATAAGATATCACATGGAAAGAAGAGTCCACATTTGCACCAAAGGGCAGAGTCGTCACCTGAGAAAAGAGTACCTGCATTTCAGAGGAGGTTCACTGATGGCCGTCTCTGATGTCGAGGTCTTCTCGTTGCAAAGCAATAGAAATGCAAGACGCTCTGACAGATTCTGGGAAGACTTTCTGAGTTGGGCCATATTCCCTTTGAAGCTGTGAAGATGTCTCTAAAATCTCATTAGAAACTGGCAAACCAAATAGGTTCTACCTCCTCAGCTGGGTGTCAGGTGGCCTGGCAGCTGAAATCTTTTATTTTATGTATTTTTGTTTTATTTTATTTTATTTTATTTTATTTTATTTATTTATTTTATTTTATTTTTGGAGACAGAGTCTCACTCTCTCACCCAGGCTGGAGTGCAGTGGTGCAATTTCGGCTCACCACAACCTCTGCCTCCCAGGTTCAAGTGATTCTTGTGCCTCAGCCTCCGGAGTAGCTGGAACTACAGGCGCGTCCCATCATGCTCAACTAATTTTTATATTTTTAATAGAGACGGGTTTCACCATGTTGGCCTTGATGGTCTCGATCTCTTGACCTCGTGATCTGCCCATCTCGCCCTCCCAAGGTGCTAGGATTACAGGGGTAAGCCACTGCACCCGGCCTGGAGTCATTTTTAGAAGAATCACAGGACCTAGAAAATTATTACCAGTCCCCATATTATATTACCAGCTTATATAACATGGGGACTTAACTATAGTACCAACTCTACCTGTTGGCCTATAACTAGAAACTAAGATTTCAGAATTTTCCCCATCCTAAGATAATTGAAGAAGAGAGGGGAGTGACTTATCAGAGTATTTGTGGACCTGCTGCCTTCATCACTTCCCTTATTCACAGGTGAGTTCAAGGTTCATGGCCGTGAGAATGCCCCAAGTCCTTGAACTGTACTGCAAAGGAGCTAGGCAGGCACAGCTCTCAGAGCTCTGAGGACAGAAAGGCCACTTGTAGCTCCAAGTGTCACCTACTTTCTATTGTCCTTTCAATAAAAAACAAGAAGGGCTGGCCAGGTGTGGTGGTTCACGCCTCTAGTCCTAGCACTTTGGGAGGCTGAGGCAGGCGGATCATGAGGTCAAGAGATAGAGACCATCCTGGCCAACATGGTGAAACCTGGTCTCTACTAAAAATACAAAAATTATCTGGGCGTGGCAGTGGGCGTCTGTTGTCCCAGCCACTCGAGAGACTGAGGCACAAGAATTGCTTGAACCCAACCCAGGAGGCAGAGTTTGCAGTGAGCCAAGATTGTGCCACTGCACTCCAGCCTGCTGACAGAGCGAGACTCTCTCAAACTACCAAAACCAAACAAAAAACAGCAAACAAAAACAAAAAAACAGGAAGGGCCAGGATTATGACTTTCCAGCTAATAACGTTACTTCCTGCCTTCTGGCGTTTGCCTGGAGCTTGCTTTCCCTTTCCCTCCAGAGCTCTTGTGTGAACAGGAAAGTGGCCAAGGTCTGTCCTTGGATGAACGGGTGGGTTCTAAGTCAGTCTCTAGAGCCTTGAGAGTTTTGATGTCAGATCTGTTGTCCATATCCCCAGATGAGGAGGTTCTGGGGACCCAGAGGGCAGTGGCCATCTCCCTGTTTTTCATTCACTTCACCCCAACCCCTCTCTCCTTCAGGGCACCCTGACTGCTCAAGGGAAGCTGCTGCAACAGGACACGTTCTATGTGATAGACCTGGATGCGGGCATGCAGTCCCGGACCAAAGAGAGGCGCGTATTCCTCTTTGAGCAGATTGTCATCTTCAGTGAACTGCTCAGGAAGGGATCCCTCACCCCCGGCTACATGTTCAAAAAGAGCATCAAGGTGAGGATCTCAGTGGTGATGAGAAGGGACAAGGAAGAGCCCGACTCTTGGGATGTGCTTCCCTACCAGGCACTGGATGACATCCAAAACACTGAAAATCATTCAGCCTAAGAACCTTTGGTCATGGAGGTTGAACAACAGTGATTATCTGTGAGCCAAAGTGACAGGCTGAGCCAGTCTCTAGCATGATCTTGTAGTTTCCCTGGGATCATGTCACTCATCCAGAGACAAAAACCTAACTACTGGCCTCCTAGATCCAGGGCAAAATTTGGAAGCATGTCCTGAAATAGAAACTTTGAAGAACTTCGAAGAACAGTAATATGTTGCTGATTTTTTTTTTTTTAATCTCTTAAATGTAAAAAGGATCAACTTGTTTTCTTCCAGATGAATTACTTGGTCCTGGAGGAGAATGTGGACAATGATCCATGCAAGTTTGCACTCATGAACAGAGAGACTTCTGAGAGGGTCATTCTGCAAGCCGCCAATGCTGACATCCAGCAGGCCTGGGTGCAGGACATCAATCAAGTCTTAGAAACACAGCGAGACTTTTTGAATGGTGGGTCCTGGGCTTGGTTTCTTGCAGGGCCATTTCAGGGGACTTCGCAATCTCTGAGCTTCCTTGGGTCTGGGCTCATGGTCAGTTATGAACCCAGATCACATTGAAAAGGAACTCCATCTTTGTAGTTTTCAGAAACGCTTTAGAATTCTTCTGAATCTGAATATACAAGTAGAACACATGGAGTATGAAAAAGAAGCTCCATCTTTCTGATGGAAGAGATTTCTTTTTTAGGTCACAGGATTTATGTCTTGTGGCCATCACTACCACCTGGTACTAATTTGGGTAGAAGTCTGAGATAGGCACATCATCTGTGTCTTAGGGGCCTGCTAGAAATGACATGCAGTTTCCCAATTTTCACAGCTTCTCCAGTTATAGAAATAAATAGGAGTTTAGCCAATCAGTTCTGATCCCTCCTCTGCTCCCAACAGTGTGAGAGCCTAGATAAGCCATGTTGCCAGTCAACCTTACTCCTTTTAAATGAGATGGTTGCTAACTCTAAATTTCTGTAGTACCCCAAAACTTCCTAGAAGAAATTGGTGGTTACACAGAGGGTGTAGCTCTCTGTGGCCCTTGCAGGAGTTCCCTCATGTGTAGTGTGAATTAGAGTGAAATGGAGTTGCTACTTGGTTTCTTTATTTTTTTCCCCTGCTGGGGTTTTCTTCACACTGAGCCTGGGAAAGGGGTGTGCGACTTTAAACTAGTGACTGATCTCTGCTGACTTGGTTGGCTCAGAAGTCTAACCAAGCAGAAATAGAGCTTGAGGTTGAATGCAGAATTTAATTAGTAATGAAGTAAACCTGGAGACCCAGCAAGAAGCACATATGCCTATATAGACACACAGACACAATACCAGCATTGAGTATAATCACCTCTTCCTCCCTGTCCTGAGATCTGTACTACATGGCCATATATGCGCATATGAGTGCACACACAGGTACACACACATACATATATACAGTCCCACCTTCGGATGTGTCACCTTTTCATGCCAGTACTAAGATCTAGGCTCCTTTAGATGATCCAAATACAGCATTTTCTGGGTGTCTAGAATGGAACTGAATGCTGAAGAGAAAGATAAAAGGTGACATATGAGTTGAGGACCTTGGGCAAGTCATGACATTTCTCTGGCCCTTGTGGCTGGTTTTGTTAAAAAGAGAGTTCAGGCCGGGCGCGGTGGCTCAAGCCTGTAATCCCAGCACTTTGGGAGGCCGAGGCGGGTGGATCACGAGGTCAAGAGATCGAGACCATCCTGGTTAACATGGTGAAACCCCGTCTCTACTAAAAATACAAAAAATTAGCTGGGCATGGTGGCGCGTGCCTGTAATCCCAGCTCCTCAGGAGGCTGAGGCAGGAGAATTGCCTGAACCCAGGAGGCGGAGGTTGCGGTGAGCCGAGATCGCGCCATTGCACTCCAGCCTGGGTAACAAGAGCAAAACTCCGTCTCAAAAAAAAAAAAGAGAGTTCAGGTAGAACTACTCTGCCCATGCTGGCGTGCACCATGATGGGCCAGTCTTCCTGGAAGCAGGAAACATGACGTCCTCTCTACGATATCAGTTTCACTATAGGATAAAGGATTTAGCGCAGTGTTTTAAAGATGAATAGAGGAGATCGTGTAGCAGGATGCCATGACTTTTTAAGATAGAACATGAGACTTCAAAGCAATTTTGCACTTACAAGGAAGTATTTTGGGACCAGGCCCCTGGCCCTCAACTGCAAAAAATTTTGGTGAAAAACAGCTAGACTAAGTGATCTCTAGGATTCATTTTACTCTGAAACATCTAAACTTAAATGTCAGCCCAGCCCTGAGGGATGGTAATGAAAGTTGTATATGGCTTATGATTTCTGAATATATAACTCTGAATGAACACTTTTGTTGATAAAATAATTCTATGCAAAAATGTGTGCATATATAAAGTACACCCATTTAAATTACATTCTGTTAGGAGTTTCTGATAGATTCTAAGCTGAAATGAGGAATTTTAAAATTCGTCAATCTGGGACAAAAGAAAAATAAAGTATAAAAATGAAGTAAAAAAATAAGTTGAAGCAAAAAGTTATTGACATAACAATAATAGCTCCCATGTATTCAATCCTCATTCTGTGCCAGGCACTATGCTAAGCATTTGACCTGGTTTTTCACATTTAATCCTCATGTCAGCATGGAGAGGTAAGTACTATCATCCTACTTTTTTCAGAGGAGGGAAAGGAGACTCAGAACTTGTCCAAGGTCACAGAAACAGTAAGTGATAGAAAGAGGAATTGAATCTAGAGCTATAGGATTTCAAATTAAGGTTTTGAACCACAAAACTGTAGTATACATGCTAGTGTTAGGGCACTCATTTATTTAACTATGATATCCCTAGCAACCAAAGTGAAGAAAGAAACAAGATGAGACATAAGACACTGTGTAGATCAGCCAAAAAACAAACCCTGTAGGGATGCACCGTTTTCCTGATTCTGAGACTAAGCTATGCGAATTGAGGCTGGTGAAAGAATGCAGGCTATTTAGCTTATTTAAGAAGGCATACTTTTTTCAAATGTTTTAGCACAGTCATTGTAAATAACCAGGTAATATCACAATTCCATGTGATGGGAATTGATCCATCAAATCAGTTTGATAAGGCCTGCTTTATAACTCTGCTTTGTACTTAGAACTCGGAACTGTATTTCTTTAGGCATAGTCAATGATTCAGACCCTTACGTAGTTCCAAGAGACCTTTCTCCTAATTACAGTGAATCACAGAGATACGATCATCCCTTGGTATCCACAGGGAATTGGTTCCAAGGCCTCCCAAGGATACCAGAGTCTGTGGATGCTCAAGTCCCTCGAGGAACATGACATTGTGTTTGCATGTGACGATCTATGTACATGTACATCCTATATAATTTAAATTATCTCTAGATTGTTTATAATACCTAATATAATGTAAGTGCTGTGTAAATAGTTGTTATACTGATAACAGTTTATGGACTGACAGACTACAACCATCCTTTCTCCCCCCATGTATTTTATTTATATATTTATTTATTTTCGAGACAGAGTCTCACTCTGTCACCAAGGTTAGAGTGCAGTGGCATGATCTCAGTTCACTGCAAACCTCCAGTTCCCAGGTTCAAAAGAGTCTCGTGCCTCAGCCTCCCGAGAAGCTGGGATTACAGGTGTACACCACCATGCCTGGCTAATTTTTGTATTTTTAGTAGGGATGAGGTTTTGCCTTGTTGGCCACGGCTGGTCTTGAACTCCTGGCCTCGAGTGATCTACCCACCTTGGCCTTCCAAAGTGCAGGGATTATAGGCATGAGCCACTGTCCCTGGCCCTTCCCATAAATTTTCAATCCAGAGTTGGTTGAATCCATGGTTGTGGAGCCCACAGATACAGTGGGCCAACTGTATTACTAAATTAGGTTATCATCTCCTAAATACTTAATGCCCACGAAATGCTCCCCAGTGAGAGAGGCTGTGCTCTGGCAGGCCTGTTATTACTTTAACACTTGCAAGAGACAAGGATGTGATGATGGACCAGAGCCCGGCTTCTACTTACAGAGATGTATGCAGGCATCTCAGAGCCAACCTTTCCTTCTGAGACCTCAAATAGGAAGTGTGACCCTATGTTAAGTCCTATTGAGGTATGTACCTATCACAGTAGAAATATTCTTATAATTGAGAAGTTCTCTGGGCCCCAACTGTTAACCCACTTAAATAGTTTTTACAGTGCAAACTGATAAAGATGACATAACTGGGCCAACCCTCGAAGTCATTCTTAAAGAATTGGACCTGTATGCCATTTGCCTGGCTCTACCTCTTTAGTTCTCAGACCTTGCAACCTTGTCACCTTAAACTCAATGAAACAAAGCTCCAGTCTTCCTCTTCGCATCAGCTTGTTCTCTTGTCTTCTGAGTTCCACTGACTACCGTCCTCTGAGTCTCCAAACCTGAGCCATCCTCCATCCTTGCACTGCTTTTCCTACCTAGGCTGTCACAGTCTCGTCTCTCCCAACCTCGCCATGCCCCCATCCGTTCCACATCTCCCCAGTCGCGCTCTCCTAGCCCTTCTGCCTCTCGCTGTTACCATTCCACAGCTTCTGAAGTCGACAAGAAGCCTTCTGTCTCCTCCTCTCCAGTCCCTCCTCCTCACCACTACAAGGTCAGTGTTCCTCACATGTGGCTCTGATGACAGAATCTGAATTTAAAACTTTAAAGTTCATTTAATCCACTTACTTTTCATGACCTTCAGAATTTGGTCATGAAATTCGGTCAGACTCACTGGCCCCACTGTCTAGACTTTTCACACCATGGCCCTTCCCACTTCCTGGACCCTTCTTCTTTCCCCCTCCTCCAGGGAGACCCAAGGCCCCAGGCACTCTGACTCCTTCCTGTTACCCTCACCAACACATCACACTTGCCTCCTTCCTGCAGCCCAAGCGCCAGAGTCTGGCCACAGCTCTCTTCCAAAGCCCTTTTGTTACCACCACCATGCACGTTACAGAGCCTTCTCTCTCTTTGCACTATACTTAGTGCCTCACATATGGCACCATTTTTTTAAAAAATTTTTATTATTTAGGTAGATGTCTTAGTTCTCACATTACCTTAAAAACAACGGTAGTGTTTTTCTCACTTATCCACACCACACCTAACACAAAGCCTTGGACCTAAGAGGCCTCTAAATCCTAGTGGGATTTCCAAAGCTTAGAGTAACCACCTGCTCTTATCCCACAGCACTGCAGTCGCCCATTGAGTATCAGCGGAAAGAAAGGAGCACAGCCGTGATGAAGTCTCAACCTGCCAGGCTTCCCCAAGCCAGCCCCAGGCCCTACTCCTCTGCTCCTGTGGGCTCAGAGAAGCCCCCAAAGGGCTCCAGCTATAACCCACCTCTGCCACCCCTGAAGATACCTACCTCCAATGGCAGTCCAGGGTTTGAATACCACCAGCCTGGGGACAAGTTTGAAGCCAGCAAGGTAAGTGACAACTCATTACTCCCATCCTTGCCACTATGAGAGCACAGCCCCAGGAGTTACTTTAGGAAGAGACGGAGGCTCAGTCTGTCACCCAGGCTGGAGTGCGGTGGCGCGATCTCAGCTCACTGCAGCCTCTGCCTTCTAGGTTCAATCAAATTCTTCTGCCTCAGCCTCCCAAGTAGCTGGGACTACAGGCACCACACCACGCCTGGCTAATTTTTATATTTTTTAGAAGAGATGGGTTTTACCATATTGGCCAGGCTGATCACAAATTCCTGACCACAAATGATATTCCCATGTCAGCCTCCCAAAGTGCTGGGATTACAGACCTGAGCCACCGCACCCGGCCAGGAAGTAGCGTCTTTTAATGCTTGCCGATTCTTTTAGCAGGAACAGCCCACTAAGTACAGTCTAGTCTCAATTACGTTTTTCTTTCCCTGTAAATTGGGTGAGTTATACCAGTTCCCTCTGGCAATCATAAAAATGGATGATTTTTGCTAAGTAGAATAGTTGTGGTGTGGATCATCTTCATCTAAAAGTCACAGTTGTGGTGCTTGACATCTTAAAAAGAGATCACCTTTTCTAATGATGATCTACGTTGAGCGCCTACTGAAAGAAGTTCACAGCTCTTCACCATCCATTGGCTGATGTGGAAGGGAACTCAATCATCAGCGTGTGAATGGCAGAAGTCCTGCTTAGATTAAATGTTTTTCATAGATAATCTACAATTCAAACATTGTCATAAGGAGAGTCAAAGACTCAACCATACACCTAGTCTACACAGCTATTCTGCCCCTACACGGTAGGTAGAACAGGAGAGAAATGGGAAAAATGCTAGAATAGGAATCAGGCAAACCTGGCTTCTATTCCCAATTCTGCCTCACTTGCTTTAGAACCTTAGCAAGTTAGTTAATCTCATTAGGCCTCAGTGGCTCTATGAATAGAAACACATTTTTAATATACATTTTCCAATTTCATAGTTTTATTTCTCTCCAAAATTGTTAGTTTATATTGGTTATATTAAAAAATTATTGATGTCCAAGTTCAATCCTGTGTTAGAGTAACTATACCAACTTGTTTCATCACATCACCTGGAAATGATTTTCCACCTTCCAAAACAACCCTGCCTTTTTGAGTAAGTTGAAATCCCTTTGGTATTTTGTCGAACATATCAGGCCAGATATGGTGGCTCACACCTGTAATCCCAGCACTTTGGAAGGCCAAGGCAGGAGGATGGCTTGAGCTCAGGAGTTCAAAACCAGCCTGGGCAACATGGCGAGAACTCGTCTCTAATAAAACTTTTTTAAAAAAATTAGCCAGGCGTGGTAGCGCATACCTGTTTTCCCAGCTACTGAGGCAGGAGAATCACTTCAGCCTGGTAAGTCGAGGCTACAGCGAGCTATGACTCTGCCATTACACTTCAGCAGTGACACAGCAAGACCCTGTTTCAAAAAATAAAAAAAGTATATACTGAAGAATTTGTGTGTATATACATACAGGATATATATGTATATACTATATGTAAGAATATGTATGTATATATATACACACAGACATATATACAGAATGTGTATGTATATACTGAAGAATTTCTGGCTCTTACCATGCTCTGTGAGGCAGCCAGGCCTTCTTGGGAGTTAGAAATCTGCCTAGAAGCAGCTGCCCTGATGCAGACTCACATGGGAAGATCAAAGGCAGCATCTCTTGTATTAATGAGTAGGGAAAGGTACTTGGTGCCTGCAGGAAGTTGGGTGCAGGCAGGTCCTGGCCTTGCCTCTGAATTGGGCAGAGATATCATTCTTAGTCTTGTCTCAAAGAGGGTCAGAATATACAGTAAAGCCAATACATGTTCAAAAAGAAAACAATTTAATATCAAATGATCCATGTTCTTTCCATTGAAGGATTGTAACCCCTGACATGACCCTTGTCCTGACCTCACTCTGCCCAGGTGCTTACATATCCCTATGCCAGTGCCAGGTTCTTCCTTTCACTTGTCAGAGAATGCTGGCTGGAAGATTGTATGCTAGGAAGGGGTTTCCAGGTCAAAGCCGTGTTGATACCACTTTCTGTGCTGGAGCATATTCACCCTGGATGATAATATTGTTGAAACGTTGCTATTAAAAAATACACTTTCAGAGCACATTTATTAATATTATGTCATTACTCAAGAGAGAATGCTGCCTGCTGCTTACCCTGCTACTTGAACCACCAGGTAGGGTGCAAAGCAAGCCCATGTGAACTAGCATCCTTGTGTTTGTGGCCTTCACCCTTGTCTCCCAGCAGAACGACCTGGGAGGCTGCAATGGGACCTCGTCCATGGCTGTGGTCAAAGATTACTATGCACTGAAGGAGAATGAAATCTGTGTGAGCCAAGGTGAGGTGGTCCAGGTCCTCGCCGTCAACCAGCAGAACATGTGTCTGGTGTACCAGCCTGCCAGCGACCATTCCCCCGCCGCCGAGGGCTGGGTCCCAGGCAGCATCCTGGCACCCCTCACCAAAGCCACAGCAGCAGAAAGTAGTGACGGGAGCATCAAGTAAGTGCCTCGTTGGCTTCCCCGGGAGAGGAGTATGAGGATTAAAAATATTCAGAAACAAACAAAAAAACACAAAAGTACAAACACACGGTAGGGAATTACTGCTGCTTGTTCTCAACAGTGCCACTGAACCAGTGTTTGAGTGCTGGAACCATATGCAGCATGGGGCTTCCAGGCTGGAGTGGTCCAGTTTTTTTTGTTGGTGGTGGCAGTGATTTTTATTTCCTTTTGTTTTATAATTTTCTGTTCATTTTTTTCCCGCTTTTCCCCCCAACTCATTAAGAAAAGAACCCTACTGAAACCCTAGGTGACGAAAGATATGCCTTCTGTTGCCACATTTGACCCACCACAGGACTCACTGGACTGGACTTCTATTTATATTGTATTAAGTAACTGATATATATATATATTTTTTTTTTTTTGATTGACACCAAAATATTACCTTGGCACAAATGCCAGACCTGTAAAGGTCAGAGGCCCGCTGCTCCTCCCAGGAGGGAGGGAACTTTTTGGTTGTCTGTGGCAATTCTTCTGTACAGATTGTAACTTTTAAAAAATTCCCCCCACCCCATCACTTGAATACATGTTCATAGTAATTTGTGAGATATTTCTTTTCCTTATTTTGGTTGCAAAGACCCTTCCGAACACATTCCTGTATAAAGTATTTTGCACTATTTAAAGAAACCCATATGGATGAAGTCAGGTTGTGCAATATGATGGTGTCACGATGCTCATCGTTGTACCTGTAATGTAACTAATCAGTTTAAATGTACTATTTTAAATATGTAAAATAAATTTTCACCATGAGCATGTTTTAACGAAGTTAAAGACTAGTTGACCCTTTTTCCCCCATTTCAGTAATCTTGGACTTTCAAATGTGCAAACGGTTCTTCTTTTCCTCTTCGTCTTCTTCTTTTTTTTTTTTTTTCTATACTTTAGGACTTGGGTGAATGCATTGGCATTTTGTCTCTACCCAGTAAGTGCCTTTGTCGCTAAAGCTCTGACCCTGCTCTTTCCTCCTAAACAGCCCCTGTTCGTTTTCCCTAACCTCTGAGATGAGGGAAGGTACAGATTCGATGCTCTCCAACTGGTTCCCAGCAACTGGGCAGCCCTGAGGTGCTGACGTCCATTAATGACCAGAGTAGAAGGCAGTGTTTGGCTGGCATTCTCTTCTGCTTCCATGCCTGGTGGCCATCCATGGAAGGAGTGCAGGGGGCTCCCACAAGCTGTCTGAGTAGTGACACCAGCAGAACTGCACTGTGCTGGGCCTCTCCCTAGGTCAGGAGATAGCAGCTACTGACATCCCCCTGGCCTCACTAGGTAACTTCAGGGCCAACCAAAGATTCGTAGTGGCTCCTAAGGCACAATAGCCTCCATGCATTTTATCCTAAGTACACATGTTTTGGGTGCCTTTTAGGAAGCCTTGGGATAAAGGCACTCAAAGCACTGAAGTTTTTATTAATCAGGGACTTGCAGAGCTAATACTTAATGATGCATCGTCTAAATATCCACGCACTAAACACTTCTTCCTCCCTACCTTTGGTTCTGTTGGCCACTTAGTCATACCTTCCATGGGAGGGAAGATAAAAGGATGTCAGGCCTGGCAAAAGAGAGCAGACTGAAATACAAGCGGGTCATTTTGGTTTCTTGTCAACAGCTCTTGCACAAAGGTTGGGGGGGTGTGTGGAGGGGAGTGATGGGCTGGAAGAAACTGTCAGTATTTACCAGTGGAAGACACTCAGCACACCCTCCCCAAGGCCTGCCATAACCACAGGGCTCAGAGTGGGTTGTGATGCCTGCAGGATAAACGTCACTGAAACCTTGTGTCCACATCAGTCCCCGGGCTTGCAACCAAGAGATGAAAGCTCCCCAAACCGTGATGACGAGTTCTTCTCGGAAGAAGAATATGACACCAAGCCTGCCCTGCCACTGATGCTACTTTGAATCTTTCTTCTGAACGTGAAATGTTATTGTTACTATTTCTAGTTTTTCACCAAGCATATTAAGTAACCCAGAGAGTTTAATACATGTAGAAACACACCCCCACATGGACACACACAGACACAGGGCTGCCTGCCCTGGGAGTCCTTGCAGCAGGGATCTCCCTGACTCGAGTTGTTCTCAGAAGGAGCCAGGGACATGGATTTGGCAGTAAAGTTATCAAAGTCTGAAGTTAATAGGCTGATGCCATCTAAGATTAGCTTCTATGGCTGGTTCTCACTCAGCTACAGTGGTTGGAGCAAGGTGCTGGTAGGCAGGGACAGTAGAGAGCCTGCTAGTTAGGAGGTTCAAGAGAAGATCTGGGCTTTTGAAGGAGTCCACTTTCCCAGAAGATTCAAAAATATTGCTGTGACTGTTTTCTCCTGCTCAGAAGGGTGAACCTTTGTGTTAGGGGATAAATATTTTTGGAACACCTTCCTCAAAATACCCTTAAAATCCTGACGTGTGTGGAATGTTGTGGAGACGCTCTGTATTTTGCAGCAGCTTCCTTCTTCCTAAATCTCCTCTGCCTCTCTCCCATAATGGAGGCTCATCTCATGCAGCCCTGTCTGCATAGGCCCACCTTTGACAAGGAGATACTGAAGGGAAGCCACCACTTACTCCAGACAACGATTAGAACTTCATTCAAGCTTTGTGACCTCACCTGAAACTGATGATGCCTGCTCAGGGTCACTGACACTGCTTGTGACTTGGCTTTTGGTACCTCTGTCTTCGAGATTTGATATTTATGGAGTGTAAGGGCTCTGCTCTGAGCTTGTCTTCATAGGTCTGTGAAGAAGTAGCTCCCATGACCCTTTATGGGAAGTAAAATGTTAGGATGAAAGGCCTATTGAAAAGCCATTGCTGCTCTCACCTCCTGGGAGTACACGTTAGGTCTTGTCCTAACAGAGAAGCTCTAGGACATCCAGAGGCTGACAGAGCCATATACTCACAAAAACTGAGTGATACGGAAAATATAGACTGAAAAATTCTTTGCCCTAAAATATCCAGATAAATGAGAGGTGCTCAACTGTTTATTAAACAAGTGCCTTAGAAAATCCTGTCTGATCAACATTGTTTGGGAGTGGCCCTGCCCAAATACAAAGTGAGGTGGAACTCTCAGCATCATCCTTTTGGGTCTTTGTGTCTGGTCCTGAGAAAGTGGCAGTAGCATATGCATTCTAGAATATACTTTCCTTGTCTTTCCTGTTCCACTCCTCACCCCATTTCCTCACGCATCCACCATGCCCTTCACAAGAGGAATTCCTCAGTCCTGTGAGGCGTCATGGGTATGGTATACAAACTCCCTTGTTAGAGTTTAGTAACCTAGCATTCATATTTTCTTCAAATGCTGCAGTCAGCCTTGCACATCTACCAGGAGAGGTCAGAGTTCATCCTCGCTCACTTCCAGCTGGAGGCGAGGTCAGCTGCCAGCCACCATGGATGTGCAGGTTTGAGGCCTCTGAAGCCTGGGCTTGATGGAGCATCTTAGCTGCTGACTCACCCAAGGGTGGTGAGCCTGCCCACCACCTCACTGTCCCTGACCTACCATTTTGATTGGTGCATTTTTTGGTACAACAGGAAGTCATGTTCATGGCATACTCTACGCATGAGAAAGCGGGCGGAAGTGGAGAACACGGGTAAAAATGAAGCCACAGGGCCTCGTAAACCCAAGGATATTCTGGGCAACAAAGTCTCTGTTAAAGTGAGTAAGGTATTCCGGAGCTGCGTCCCCACCTGTCACCTACTCCCACCCTGCAGCATTCTCACAAGGCAATTTGGGTGGAGGGACATTTTTTTTCCCAGTATGGGGACCAGAGGGGGAGTAGTTTAGCAGGATTTTGCATGCAAGATCAATTTATTTTTTATCTTTTATTTCTCCTGGCAACTTCGATTCAAGTAAGTACCTTTTTTTTTTTTCTTTCATACCTTTCTCTTTATACTGTGCAGATGTTTTACAACAAAATCATCTGCAGCATTCTCAAAAATGTGAGATGCCTTATTCATATGAAATTTCTCAAAGCTACCATTTGGTACCCTAGGTTTGAAAATACACACAGGTTAAAGCGATTAGAGATGCCTTCCAAACCCCCAACCCTGTGAAGGCTGAGGTTTGGAATTTAAGGGCCACTGTGTCCTTAGTAAAGTTTCATTTCTTTTCCCCAGAGTTGAGACAACGTCAACTTCAGGCCATTTTACTTGCCTTTCCCTATGTATGGACACGGTAGGGGCCACACGGGTGAGGTCCAAATTATTTTTTTATAATGATCCATCTACTACTTTGAACTCATGAATTCTAAGCTTGGCAGACTCTTATTTACCCCCATCTTGGAACAATTTCACCTGCTTTCTTTAAATTGGATCCTCTGGAACGCTCTGCCTCTGGACAATGGAAATTAGACACTGATTATTATAGCACTAATTGTGCTATAATGTGTGATCGTCTGCCTGATCATCTACTTTGTTTCCCTTCCTTAGCAAAGTAAGAACAACTAAAACCCAGTCTAACATCCTTCTTGGGGAAAAGAAATTGTATGCTCTCCTTCACTCTCATCTGGGAAGTCCAGCCTCACAGAAGACAACAGTTGAAATTGGACAGTACTCATGCTCCATTGTGCTTCCATTGCTGCTTCCCATGAGATTAGCAGTTGTACACAACCCCGGCCTCCTCTCCCTGAAAAGAGCATGCTGCTGCCCCTGGTGATTCTCACCCCCACTTTAAAAACACCTGGTTTATTCTCGGCCCAATAACCCACTGCCCATGCTTCTCTGAAGTTCTCCTCTCGCTCTAGCAAAAGCTGCTTGTGTTCTAACTGTGTTCTCTTTCTTCCCCCTTCCTCATGCTGCCAATCAAGGAGACGAACAGTTCCGAGGAATCAGAGTGTGATGATCTTGACCCTAATACTAGCATGGAGGTAGAAGCAGCTATTGTTGTCCTATTTCCTACAGTGATTGCCTTTTTTGATATGTTTGTAACAGTGACCTTGCTAAAATGACCAGCCATTCAGTGATAAATTGTGATGTTGTGGGGGAGGGTCTCTGGGTATCCCATCCCAGCTAAAGAAGAAACAAACAAAAACGTAATTCACCTTAATGTTGGTAGAAAACTCGGCCTAGATTTAAAAAAAAAAAAAACTTCTTTTCTTGAATGCTTGCTAAATATTTCCCCTCTGGCAGGATTGGCTTTATATAGAAAATACCCAATTTAATTATTTGAAACTTAGAACACATTTTTTCATAGAAAACAGCACTATCAAGAGTGTGTGAGTCCCAGCTAAGTGACAAGGACTCATTTCGTGTTGAGTTTCTCCATCTTTTGTTTTCCCCTTCTTCCCTTCTTTCCCCCTTTATTCTCTTCATCTTGCTTTTCTACTAGGTTTTATTCCCCCGTTAATGTTCCAGCAAAATAATTGGTGAATTATGGCACCTGGTTGCTATGTAGAGCTGATTGGTAGCAAATCAGGTGTGACTGTAGCAACTCCAGAGCACACTTCAGCCCAGTGCTGGGCCCGTGAGCAGTGGCTGTGCCTACCGTGTGAAGGGAAAGAAGCCCTGGGGAGGGCCCATCTCCTGGAGCCATGGCAGAGGCCTCTCCAGAGACGGTGAGATGGAAACACTGCCCAGAGAACTTTTCTCATGCTCCAGGTTTACAGGGATGTGGGAGTGGAACCAATGCCTGTATCAACAAGAATATCATTCCGCTTCCAACTCCTAGTCTGTTGGGTTACAGAAACATGGCTCTTATGTGGTTTGCCACTGAGCGACAATCATGATCAGTTTACAAGCCCTAGACAATGAGGGCAAACATGGAGCTGACTTTCCTTGCCACTTTATCATTCAGAGTAAATTGTGATGTTTTTCTCCAAATCTATGCCTCCATTTCCAGTAATGGGTCCAAGTTTAGAGATTTAAGTACAAAATAGACATCATTTCTCAGAAAAACTTCTGCTTTGTGTAGTCCCAAACATTTCACTTAATTAAATGGACTTTTATTCTTATTGTAATTTGACCTAATCCCAAAGAAGTCCAGCACCATGTTATTTCAGCTACCGTGAAACCCAAGAGAGACCATGAGACCTAAAAACTGGTAAGTCAGCTGCAGAAGGAGCCAACTGAGTTGAATCAGGCCCAAGGCAAACAGTTGACAGTGGGAGTTCTCCCAGGGTAGAATAGTACCCTGTGAATGTGAGAATTGTCACAGAGATCAATCTGGTAGGTGTGGCTCAATATATACCCCACTATGGGAGAAAATGGATATGGCATTTGTAGCCTAAATGTATCTTGGAGAACAAGGAAGCCAGGGGATATGTCAGGCTCTGCTTTCCTTGCATTTCATAGGATAGGCACCTGCTCGCCTGGAGCTCACACCTGTCAGCTTGTAGATGCCAGTGGCACCTGTATCCCCAGACCTAAGTGTTGCCAGCATGTATTATAGATGTCAGCTGCAAGTAGAGGAAGGACAGACAGAGGCAGGGGAAAAGCCAGGTATCTGTGTTCCAGGAAACAATTTAGGCCCTTGTCCCATTCTCGTGGACTGGGGGAGAAGAGTGGTGTACCCACTCTGTAGGAAGAAATGGCACAGAGGGATGTGGGACCAGGGGAGCAGCGCACATTAAGAAAATTAACGAGTGTCATTGAATGCTCTGTTCTGCACTTAGATTAAAAGCGTGTGTGTGCACGTACACATCTTAACTCTGCTTTGCTAATTGAACACGTTTTAAAGGTTCTTACTTGTCTAAGGTTTTTAGTCCTTTGCATGGGCTGTGTGGGATGGGTCCTCAGGAGGTTCTAAGGAGTGCATGAACAAAGACATTACAGTGTTCATGCTGAACAGAGGAAAACCAAAAATTGTGTTGATGCGTGTCCAAAAAGTTTTCAAATACAGGAGTTGAGACACAAATTTTCCTTTAGGCACAAACTTTCAAGTAGCTGGAACCTCAAGGAGGCATGTTGTTGGAAGCTGCAAATATCCCCAGTAATGTGTATGCAGCCCTTATGTATTCCATATGCAGCCTTCTAAACTTCAGTGATTCTCTTTTGGGTTTTTCTTTAATGTGGAATCTCTGTCACCCAGGCTGGAGTGCAGTGGTAGGACCTCAGCTCACTGCAACCTCTGCTTCCCTGGCTCAAGGGATCCTCCTGCCTCAGCCTTCTGAGCAGCTGGGACCTCAGTTGCACACCACCACACCCGACTAATTGTTGTATTTTGGGTAGAGACAAGGTTTCACTATGTTGCCCAAGCTTGTCTTGAACTCCGCCTGCCTTGGCCCACCAAAGTGCTGGGAGCCACTGCACCTGGCCTAAACTTCAGTGATTCTGTGAATGTGTTGCCAGCTTCAAATTAATTTTAAGCACATGAGCAAATCCAGAGGGAAAGCAGGCATCTTGGCACTGCTAGTTTGGCATTTTCAGACACAAATAAATAAGATACAGAAAGTCAACCTGTTCAACATGAGTTGAGAATTTTCGCAAGGCATATGTAAGTAGAATCTTACTGCAATGTACACTGCAGAAGAAGAAAATGGCCAGGAGTGCATATTGAAGAGAGAGGCTACCTTAAAGGTCCAAACTGAAATACAGGTGGGCGGGCCACCCCTTGAAGGCCTCTTACTACTAAAGTGATCATTTGGGGCATCATTTCCAGACCCATCCTGGCCCCCAACCTCACCCTTGTCTTCTCAACTTGATGCTGCAACTGGCATTGTCTCTCTGGGAGTGTGTCCAGTACCCTTAGTGAGCCGAACCCTGTGTTGAGAGCGCCTCCATTCCTGGAACCCCAGCTGACCTAATGGGACCATGCACCCTGTGTGTTCACGCTGTGCTGGACCTCTGGATGTTAAATCCTGCCCCAGTGACTGACTCTCCTTAACCTGAAGCCAGCCTGTTGATCCCAGTCGTAGCTGTGTATAGGCAGTTATCTCCTGCCTGCATGGGAATGATGTCACCAAAACATTCTTTACTTTTTCTCAGTGGTGGACTGAACAGTTCCTTTCAGGGAAGTCTCCTGCGGTCGTTACTTACACACTGGCTGCCTGCTACCTTCAGGCTGGCATTTGTCCCACCGTGGTGTTTTGGAGAGAGATATAGGCACATCCTTGAAAGCTAATTAAGAGGAAAATAAAGCACCTTGAATCCTGGGAATCAGATTTACAAAGCTTTCCAAGAATACCCAATTATGTAAAGGGAAGTAGTTCCGCTCTAATGTTTACATCATTTGCCTTCCCTGGCTTCTGAATGTTTTCGAGTACAGTTCCCCACTCCAGCAGCACATGCCACACCAGCACCGTTGCAAGACTGGCTCTAGGTCTGTGCCATCCCCTCGCGGCCAAGTTTCCTGACATTCTGTGACTGTACCTCATGGAGAAAAGTTCTAAAGATGATGAGTATCATCCATAGTTGGGCTTACTTATTTACCTTGCACTGACTGAACTTTGGGGTAGGAGTGAAAGGGGGTCATCATACATGAAAGAGATGTTTCTACATGGAAGAAGAGTCAAACCAAGCTGAAAACCAAACACGAGGGTGCCTTAGGAACAGGTTAATAGTAATTCACTTTTTCCAGGACAAGTTAGACTGCCGAGTGCCTTTTGTAGGGCTGAGAACCACGTGCCTGCCCATCAGCTTCTTCAGTCTTGCCTCTGGCCCGGTGTCTGCACTGACACCCCAGGCTGGAGCCAGGCTCACGTGTTCAGGGTCAGCTTCTGGGCTATGCTAGATTTTTCTTAGGACCCAGGTGAGACAGGTTTCCACCGCTGAAAAGTTGTCCGAGGATTATGTCAATGCGTGCTTGTGTTTTTGCACCTGCTCCCCCAGCTCCAGCACTGCCACCTGCCTGCAAACAGGACAGGGTTGAAAGACCTGAACGAGCCTCCGTGACTTAGGCCTTCAAGGATAAGGATTCTCAGCCCATTTTTACACCATGCTCAAGTAATGACATGCATTTTAACTAAAGCAAAACAAAACCCAATACCTCTTGTAGCAGAGAAAGTCAATTCATCAGAGTAAAAAGTTGTCATTTCAAAAAGACTTCGCCTCCGCCCCAGCCATTCAACATGCTATTGGTCTCATCCACAACACAGACTAAATGCAGACATTATCCTCGGTTGTATACCAGCCACAGATATTTATCTTAGGGAGTTAAAAACAGTGTTGGGATCTTCTGGGCGAGGGCTCTGAAAGATGAGAGAGAGGAAGCACTTGGGAAGGTGAAGCTGATTTTGGAGGAAATCTTCCACTGGAGTAAGAGTCACACTTTTAGAATCAACAGAACCTTGGAAACATGTAATTAATCTCTTCATTTATTTTGTTGTTGTTGTTGTTGTTGTTGTAAAATATACATAACAAAAATTTACCATGTCAACCATTGTAAAGTATGCGATTCAATGGCATTAAGTCTCTTCACAATGTTGTACCACCATCACCACTATCCATATCCAGAACGTTTACATCATCGCAAACAAATTCTTTAGTGAAGCCACTAAACGAAAACGCCCTGTTCCTCTACATCCCTGCAGCCCCTTCACCTTTAACAGAGCCGCAGGAACTTGGGCTTTTCTGTTTGAAAACTAGAAGGTGCTCTAGTTTCTGAGGCAGCTTCTGGTTTTCCTGGTTGCTATTCCCCCACCTACGTCATCCTGCAGCAACTTGGAGTGCCCCATCTCCAGGTTGGTTTTAATCTAAAACACAGATCCTGGCAGTTGAGGAGACCTGTCTCTTAGTGCCAATTTTTCTGCATATGTGTGTCATTCCATTTTCCAGCTCAGTAAAAAGGAATATCATTTCTGCCCATCTTGGCTTTCCAAGGCTGAAGTGTAATGTAAACAAAAATCACACAAAAGCAGTATCGCATGAAAAACTGGAACTGGAGTCAAAAACCTGGATTCTAGTTTGGACACCACTAGCTATGTGACTGTGGGCCAATTTGCCTTTCTAAGCCTCAAGATCCCCTGGAAAGTTGCACAGCTCCAAGTGTACGGGTGTTTATACAGTGATATGTAACCCTTTGAGCACCATGCACATCTCAGGTGTGTTAGTAAAGGACTTTGATCTCTGGCACTTCCAACTCTAAAAGCATTGAGATCACAACAGAAGAAGAAATGGAAGATTCTGTGCCTTACCCAGAAATTCACTTTTCAGGGGGTGTGCCAGGAAAGGCCTGGGCAGATTTTCTCCTGAGACTCAACTGAAATGTCCACTCTGGCTCCGGAAAGTTGGTGCAGCCAGAGCTGGCCCTTTTTCCCTTCCCCAAACCCACAGTTCCCCAGCTACCTTATCTTCAGATCTGAAGAGCCAGCCTGCTCCCTGCACCCCTCTGCCCCCCATCACTGTGTCAGCTGCTCTGGCCTCCTTATCCCAGAGCTTCAAAAGACAGATTGAAGGAAACTTTTCCACCCCCAGCCAGGTGACTGACCTCCTGGCATCCCCAGTGTATTTCCACTGATGCCTGCTTCTGCGTTTTATAAAAAGAATTTTTTCATGAAAAGAACCCGTTGGAGGAAAAGAAAGTGAAGCATCACATTCCTGTCATTTTACTTTTACAAAATATTTTCTTTGTAATATATCTGAATGGTGTGGCTTGAAGACTTCTGCTTGGCTTTGTTCTGACTCTCCATGCAGACTGATTTATATTCCACCACCAAGAGAAGGGAGCTGAGCTTAGCAGCTGCTTCCCTCTCCTCGAAGAATTGTAAGATCTTCCACAGCAGATTCACATCTATTATGCTTTTTCTTCCTTGCAACTGCCCTGTGAAGTAAGTAGGGTGGAGTTTCTCACTCTCCTAGAGGAAACAGGTTCAGGGAGGTCAAGATTATACAGCCAATAAAAAGAGCAGATCTTGATGGTGCTGCTTTGAGAGACCATACTTAGCATGTGCTATGGACGAAGTCTACTCACTCTGGCTCAAGTACGTTCTTAACAAGGGTCAGGCTCAGGTCCTGTTTTCCACATCTGTTTTAGAAGAATTTCTTCAACTTTTCAAATCCCTTGACTATTGGGTTAATTGCCTGGTGTCACCCACGCCCTTTCTCAGTGACTCAAGAGCCCAGCCAGAGCATCCAAGAAAGGAAGTCCAATTGCATGGGTTGGAAACGTCTGAACTGGTTTCTCAGGCCAACGCGGTCACTCAGCACACCCTGTCATACATGTTCTGTGGCACCCTCACCCTAGACTGGGAGCCTAATCCGTTTCATTTATGTTGTACACTAATGAGATTACAAGGTATCATTGACCCAGAAATTGCTCTAAGAGCCTGCTATTGGAGGAGCAAAGACCATCACCCCCCAAGCCCACCCCCATGCTGTCAAAGATCATCTCTAGGCCCACTCAATGTGAGTTCCTAGTCAGTTCAATTTCACACAATTTAATTAACACAAGGAATTGCAGTATTATGGAGGGCTAACGCGCAATGTGAGATTGGTTCCCATGCTTAAGAAGCATAAGAAGGAGGCAGGTATAATTAGATACCCATGTTGCATAGCAGACTTTAAAACTTGCTCTAACAGTCATGGTGAGGGACTGATTAATCCTGCCTGGAGCCCTTTATTCATTCTGTGGATATTTATGCACCCACTCAGGCACTGGGCTCACAATAATGGTGGCTAACAGTTAGCAGTCTTTCCTGTGTAACTGGCTCTGTCCTGAGCTCCCAACAATATCATCACTTAGGTATTGTTCCATTATTCCCACTTTATAGATGAGAAAACTGGAGTATGGTGAGGTTAAGTGACTTTCCCAAGGCTATGTATTCTTAGGTAGCCTGTCTCCCAGGGAGCTTATGAGTGTGGTCATTGATTCACTGGGTGGCAGTGTGTGGGTTGGATGAACTAATAGGATGTAAGCAATCTTAGAGAAGGGAGAGGGTGAGAAGAGAGCATGAATAAAAGCCCTGAGGTGGGGGGTGCCTGGTGCATGCTGAGCAGGTATATGGTCTGGGTACCTGGGGTTAACTATGTAGGAAGAACTGTAGGGACAAAGCCTGGCAGATGGGTTGAGACCAGACAGACAGCAAAGGGCTGGAAGGATCTGCCCGGAAGCCAGGACCTGATCCATGGGCTGCAAGGGGCAGCAGTAGGTTTTAAGCAGAGTCTATATGATTCATCCTGTGCTTTATGAAGGTAACCAGCACCTATGCAAACACTGGCGGGACTTTTGTTTTGTTTTGTTTTGGAGGTAGGGTCTTGCTCTGTCACGCAGGCTGGAGTGCAGTGGCATGATCTCAGATCACTGCAGCCTTAACCTCCCAAGCGACTCTCCCACCCTCATCATCCTGAGTAGCTGGGACTACAGGCACGTGACACCATGCCCAGATTTAAATATTTAAATATATTTCAAATGTTAGAGGTGGGTTATCCCTATATTGTCCAGGCTGGTCTCAAACTCCTGGCCTCCAGTGATCCTCCTGCCTCAGCCTCCCAAAGTGCTGGGATTACAGGCATGAGCCATGGCACCGGGTCCTCAGAACAAATTGTAATCTGTTATATAGCTCCAAAGACTCGGGGAGTTTAGGAGATTGGAGAAAATTATCAGAGCCAAATAATTAAGGGATGAGACTCCAAAACACTCATACATAAAGACATTATCTAAAGTCAAGATCATGGCTATAGGTTGGAAATGTGATTTAAAAAGGAGAAGCTGTAACCCCACCACTGCATCCTCCTCGGCCCCCCCCCTCCAGTTCCTTCCTAACTCCTGGAGACCAATGCATACACAGCAATGCACCCCCCGTTTTGGTCCTATCTTGTAAGACAGGTGATAAGACACTTTCATTATTCTGTTAAAAGTCATATTTTCATCCTTTTTATATTTGAGGGCACACTAAATGTTCTCTAACCAAAATATTGAGGGGCAAAGTGGAGATATTTGGGCTAGAAATATCCATAAAACCATCAACGTACCTGACACATGGACATATATAGAGACCTGTACCCTCAAATTAATGATTATACATTTATTTGAAAAACATATGGAACCTTTTACAAAAAATTGACCATGTGCGCTACTTATAAAGCAAACCTCAACAAAAACCAAGCAATCAGTATCATACAGACCAAATTCTACAAGCATAATGCAATTAAGTTAGAAATCAGCAACAGAAAGATCATTTTTTAAAATCTCACATGTTTGGAAATTTAAAAGCATACTCATTACAACTGGGTCAAAGAAAAAAGTCATAGTTGGCCGGGTGTGGTGGCTCACGTCTGTAATCCCAGCACTTCGAGAGGCCAAGGTGGGTGGATCACCCGAGGTTGGGAGTTTGAGACCAGCCTGACCAACATGGAGAAACCCCGTCTCTACTAAAAATGCAAAATTAACCAAGCATGGTGGCACATGCCTGTAATCCCAGCTACTCAGGAGGATGAGGCAGGAGAATCGCTTGAATCCGGGAGGTGGAGGTTGTGGTGAGCCAAGATCACACCATTGCACTCCAGTCCGGGCGACAAGAGTGAAACTCCATCTCAAAAAAAAAAAAAAAAAAAAAAAAAGCCGGGCGCGGTGGCTCAAGCCTGTAATCCCAGCACTTTGGGAGGCCGAGGCGGGTGGATCACAAGGTCAAGAGATCGAGACCATCCTGGTCAACATGGTGAAACCCCGTCTCTACTAAAAAATACAAAAAAAATTAGCTGGGCATGGTGGTGCGTGCCTATAATCCCAGCTACTCAGGAGGCTGAGGCAGGAGAATTGCCTGAACCCAGGAGGCGGAGGTTGCGGTGAGCCGAGATCGCGCCATTGCACTCCAGCCTGGGTAACAAGAGGGAAACTCCGTCTCAAAAAAAAAAAAAAAAAAAAAAATCATAGTTGAAGAAAAACGTTTAGAACTGAATGAAAATACTTGAGTAAGAGACTAGCTGGCAGAGATAAGTCTATTGCTGTTTGGGATTATGTTGCATTTACATTTTTTTTTTTAAATTGTAGCTTGTCTTATGTTTATTGAGAAATGAGCAGAGGAGGCTGGGTGCAGTGGCTCACACCTATAATCCCAGCACATTGGAAGGCCAAGGCAGGAGGATTGCTTTGAGGCCCAGAGTTCAAGACCAGCTGGGCAACATGGCGAGGCCCCATCTTTGCAAAGAATAGAAAAAAAATTAGTCAGGTGACTGTGTGCACCTGTAGTCCCAGCTCCTTGGGGAGTCTGAGGCAGGAGGATCACTTCAGCCTAGGAATTTGCAGCTGCAGTGAGTGGTGATTGTACCACTGCACTCCAGCCTGAGCAACAGCTTGAGACCCTCTCTAAAAAATTAAAAACTAATTTTTTTCTTAAAGCTGAGGTAGGAATGTTTTCTAAAAATTTAGAAATTCGTGTCCAGTTTGGCCAGATTGAAAACACAAAGGGTTAAACCTTCAAACCGTAATATTATACGTAAATTCTTAAAAATCGTTTTTCTTATATCTTTATTTTATTGCCAGATCTCATTATCTAAAATTCCTTTCCTATCTACTCTGAGTACAGGTTCATATGAAACAAGTGTAAAAGAAATAGAAAGAGGAAACAATATCTAAATATATTCTGGGTAGCTATAAGTTGGGTTTAGGGCACTTGATTTATGTTTATTTGACCATTTTTATTTCTTCAGTGTTCTCAATACGTAGTTTTGAGCTATGTTTTGCGACTGGTGATGAGGAATTTGGAAAACATGGGGTGGAGGTCTTTTTCTTCTGGAATCGGTTAACAGCTCATTTTCTAGGCAGAATTTCACCCTCACTCTTAAGTCTTAGAATCAGTCAGACATTGGCTGACAAGGAAAATAGATGCAAGATTTCCTCAAAGCTCAGCTTATAGTACTCAGTGCTGGTTGATATTAACCTGTAACTCTTTCTTCTTACCTCACTGCCCTGCCATTTTGAAGAAAAAACAGTAAAATGATTGGATTTCTCTCCAGAAGAAAACTAAGTTGCTGATGGATCACATTGTGGTGGGTCTTGCTCTCACCCGGGAGGAAGCGCTGCCACCTGCCGCCCTCTGCTGGTCAAATAAAACCAGCTTTAGGAACCTATAGTTCTTTCCCACGGTGTCTACACCAGCCCTGTCTTGGACTTGGCCCAGCATTCTCTCACTGAGAGAGAACATGTGCATTTGATATGAACAATGTCATCTTTCCTCTACGACCACTATGTCATCTCTCTCTCTCTCTCTCTCTCTCCCCCCCCCCGTGTTTATGTGTGTGTGTGTGTGTGTGTGTGTGTGCGCTTGTGTGCTTGACAGGGACACACTGTCACCCAGGCTGAAATACAATGGCACTTTCTTGGCTTGCTGCAGCTGCAACTTCCTGGGCTCAGACAATCCTTCACCTCAGCTTCCCTAGCAGCTGTGCACCACCACGGTGCCTACACCAATTAATTTGTTTTTTTACTTTTTAGTAAAAATGAGGTCTCACTCTGTTCCTCAGGTTGGTCTTGAACCAAGCTCAAGTGATCCTCCTGCCTCAGCCTCCCAAAGTGCTGGGATTATAGGCGTGAGCCACCATACCAAGCCCACAACCGCTAATTTGGATTCCAGTTCTCTTCTTCCCATCTACCACTTTACATTAATTCCAACCTGTTTCTAAGGAAGGAAGACATTACATTTCAAGAAAAATGTGCATCTTATAATAAAGCCCTCAGGATCCTGCATGCACCAGCAATTACTGCTAGGCAAAGTGGTGAGGAAACCTAATTTCTAGTCTACTCATTGTGACCTCAATTAATTTGATTCAATAAATATGTTATTTTCTGCTATGTGCAAGATGTTCTATTGAACACCATGACTGATGGTATATAAAACATGGGAAAGAGTTACTACCTTCAAAAGGTTCACAAGTCTGGTAGGGCAAATACAATTCAGTAAGACGTTATGGCACATGGCAGCTCATGGTCACAGATATAGAAGTACCAGCCCCTAGAGGAGTGCAGAGGGGGAAGATCACTATTGGCTACATCTCAGACATTAACTGACTGATTAGATTCCTGGGCAAGTTCATGGCAGGGCATTTTCTCAGCTCTCCTCCCCAAAATGAGGATCCCACCACTTTAACTTTTCATTGATTTGGCAAATATCAACAGAACACATATGTGCTAGGTATCATGCTGAGCTTGGAGCTTGAAGACAATCATAGCAGAACAATGCAGTCCATTAGAATTCAAAGAAAGAGAAAATTAAAAATTTAACAATATAAATAAAAAGTAATAATAAAACCATGTGGTCCTTGTCCTCATGGGCCCAGTAGTCCATAGGGAGCCATAGACAATTACATGGGTAAGTAGTCCACTGTGTGAGAAGGACATCCTCCTCCAGTTTATACTCTGATTTGCTTCAAAGTAGAAAGAGAAAAAGTGAGGGAGGAATCTTCTAATGGCCATAGTCCAGAGTCAAGTTTAGAAAAAAAAAATTAGTGTGGACCTTGCCTAGGTTCTTGGTCCTTGCTGAAGGATTTTAAAGAAGACGACTGAGTAGAGATAGGATGACGAAAGAGATGGAGAGCAAAGATAAGCAGATAGGCATTTGATGTCAACGACAAACTTTTGCAATGCTTTTCCTAAGACCTTCCCACTTTGCTGAATGCTGTGATGGAAGGAGCAGCAGACTAAAATTCAAGAACTCTCAGATCCAGTCCTCTGTTGCTGTGATCTTAAGACTTCACTTCCCTATCTCACCTAGGAAATGGGGATAAATAACATTTGCTCTGCACATGAGGAAGTTTTGGAGGAGCACATGAAGGACTTTGTGAGTAGCTTATGTCAACTACATAATGCTACCCAAATCAGTGATGCTGTTACCATTATCAGCCACACCTTGTGTCAAGGTGGGCTCTCCTCACCTGGGCCAGCCAAAAGGCAGAGGAATAAAGACTAAAGGCTTCCATGAGCCCCCTTCCAGATGGAGAGCCTGTAATTAAGACTTACTGGTAATCTTTCTCTCCAATGTCTCTGCTAAGGACTACACTCAAATTAGGAATATTTGCTTTTGGCTAGGTGTGGTGGCTCACACCTGTGATTCCAACACTTTGGAAGGCCAAGGTGGGCAGACCACTTGAGGTCAGGAGTTTGAGAGCAGACTGGCTAACATAGTGAAATCCCATCTCTACTAAAAATACAAAAAATTGGCCGGGTGTGGTGGTGTGTGCCTATAGTCCCAGCTTCCCAGGAAGCTGAGGCACAAGAATGGCTTGAACCAAGGAGGCAGAGGTTGCAGTGAACTGAGATCACACCGCTGCATTCCAGCCTGGGCAACAAAGCAGGACTCTGTCTCAAAAAAAGAGAAAGGATTTTTTTTTTTTTTTTTTTTTTTTTTTTTTTTTTTTTAGACAGGATCTCCCTCTGTCACCCAGACTGGAGTGCAGTGGCACAATCATGGCTCACTGCAGCCTCAACCTCCTGGTTTCAAGTGATTATCCCACCTCAGTCTCTGAAGTAGCTAGGACCACACCCAGCTAATTAAAAAAAGTTTCTTAGTGACACATCGTGTTGCCCAGGCTGGTCTTGAACTCCTGGTCTCAAGCAATCCTTCCACCTTGACCTCTTAAAGTGCTGGGATTACAGGCAGGAGCCACTGCATCTGGCCAATATTTGCATTTCCTTTTATTTTATTATTTTATTTTATTGAGACAGGGTCTCTGTCACCTAGGCTGGAGTGCAGTGGCACAATCTTGGCTCACTGCAAGCTCCACCTCCTGGGTTCAAGCGATTCTTGTGCCTCAGCCTCCCGAGTAGCTGGGATTACAGGCACCTGCCACCATACCTGGCTAATTTTTCTATTTTTAGTAGAAACAGGATTTCACCATGTTGACCTCAAGTGATCCACCCACCTCAGCCTCCCAAAGTGCTGGTATTACAAGTGTGAGCCACCACGCCTGACCAATACTTGCTTTTTTAAACAGTGTGTCTGTTTAAGAATATACTTAGCACAGTAGGGGTTGTGTGGTGAAAAAGAGGAGTAAGGCAAGAAGTTATTTAAGCAGCACTTTGGCGTGTTTTCTTATAAAAGTGTAGATTGTATAAGTGCCACAGTGCAAGTTTATGAAGCCCTACTTAAAATTGTATCACATATAAGCCTGCTACTTGTTTCTTCCATTTTGTCGGCTTTCTCCTCTGTGAGACTCTTGCCATGAGCTCCATGCCCTACTTCCTTGTGGGTTCCCATCATGATGGGAAATACAGGCCATTGAACCAAGTTAGCAGCATTATCAAATCATTTCCACCCCAGAGTCCTTCTGATGGAGTGGGGGCAGCAGGTGGAGTGTAATGTTCCACATTTGTTGAAAGCTGGTCGTTAACATGTCAGGCGCTGCATCAAATGCAAATGTTGTTGAACTCCATCTTTCCCACGAGACTGTTGGCCACTGAGGGTGTTGAGCATGTCTGCCTTACTCCCTACCTGGTCACCACCACCTCACCAAGGTTAGCTCAGTACATCTTCATCAAGTAAATTGAGTCCTTACATCAAACAACCCTTCCACGTGGTCATTTTTATCCCCAATTCACAGGTAAAACTGAGGCAGGAGTTGCTTAAGAATGTTGTCCAAGGCAAGAGAGTGTGTCTGTCTTTGAGTCTGGGTACTACATGCTCTGTCTGCGCCCTGAGCTTACACTCTCTTCTGCACAGCGTGCTGCTAAGAATGTCCTCTCTCAGGAGCTATGGATTATGTTGTTTGTGAATCATTTTCTAAAAGTTTGCATCCATCTGTGTTTGCCAGCAGACTCTAGTCAAGTATTAGTCATATACCCAGAATTGGATATTCTGAGTATATGACTAATAACATTGGTCCTCTGGGTCCTATTCTGAGATTCTCTTTATGAAGCAGTCCCAAATTCTTGGAAGGTCTGAAATGAAGTCAAAGGTCAAATATGTATTCACCAACGTTTATTAAATACCATTGTGTGACAGACCCTGGGCTAGGGCCCTGAGGTACAGAGGTGAATGACAGACAAATAGTTCCTGTCTTTAAAGAGCTCACAGTCTAGTAGGTCTGACTGTGCCATTTTCCTTCAAAAATAATTATTAAGAAAGTGAAACATGCTGACTGCAGAATATTGGGGAAGCCCACAGAAGAGAAAGGAAAAACCAGTCACCCCCAAATTAAGATGTTTTATAAACCCCAAGGGTAGAGTCTGTGTCTTCGTATTTCTCTATCTACAAAACTGTACACAGATCTTAGAGCAGAAGACAAGTTCAGTTCATGTTTTTTGAATGGGGAGGAAGCCACCCTGAGGTAACCACTGTTAACATTTAAAAAATATTCTTAGCTTTCTTTTCTTTGACTGTCAAATGACTGACTGGGTTGCCATTCTCTCTGCCTCATCTAAACCAGAAAGAGAAATATTTGGAAATATTTGGCCTCTTTAGCGCCCCCTACAGGTGGTGCCGTGCTGCTCATAGTTGATTTAATAGCTCAGGTGGCGCAACCCTTCACATCCTTCCCCATGCCGTGGTTTGGAAATCTTTTCACACAGAGGACTCTTTTAAGTCTAAGAAATGCAGTAGCTCCTACCAGATGTTCTCATCCACTCCCCTACCCCACCCCAGAAAAGCCTCTGAGGCAGGAAGTTGGTTTATCCAAGATCAGTTCCCTGGGATAGAGGGGGGCTTTCATCAGGTTCATTATTAACAAGGCTCCATGTTGACTCCCTTTACAGAGTTAAAACAAAATCCCAATGCCCGGGCCCCACTTCACACCAATTAAAACAGAAACTCTAAGCATGAGGTCCAGGTATTGGCCTCTTGTGTTTTTAAGGCTGTCCAGGTGAGGTGTTAAGAACCACTGATTTAAAGACACGCTAAGGAGAGGTGTAAGTGGTCTTTTGAGGCTAGCAGAGGGCATTTCAGTGGCCAGAGTTGGGGCACTCAGCCCAGAACTTGGCATCACAAGGGTTTTCTGCAGCCCACTTTGTGCAAAACTTGGGTGGTATAAATGGGCACTTGATTTGCAAAGGGGAAACAGAAGGAAATCACGTCTTTCTTCCAAAGGGCTTATATGGATTCCTCTATAAGGGAAGAACACACAGAAACCATGCATGTTCCCAATGATATGCATAAATACAGGGGAATAATGACAAAGGCCCCCGTTGAGCTATTTTGTAAGGCATGTGAGTTTTCTGGCCTCATTATAAAGGAAATAAGAATTTTACCAAATAAATGATTAGAGATAAGCCACGTTAATAACAGGCTGCTTAGCAGAAAGAAAATGATTAAAATTAGATAATCTTTATTTAGATAGGTATTGAGTACGTGTTATTTGTCGGGCATTGTGCTAAGCACTTGACGTACATAATCTCATTTAATCTTTGTGATAACACTTTATACTAGGTGTTATTTATCCCCATGTTATAATGCAGCATCAGTTATTAAGTAATTAACATAAGAATTATTAAGAATCACATTAAACAAAACAGATGACCTCAGCCTGTCTCCAAAGTCCGTACCTTTTTAACAATGCCAGGCTGTACAATCTGGACTTGCACGATTAGCGGTAATACAAAAGATAGGGGGAAAGTGACCATCTTCTCAAGAAGCTGTAGCTTTCCAGAATAGCTAGTTAGCCAGAATGTTCTCCCTGCTGTGAAATCTCCAAGGTGTCCTGAGGCAGGCAGCATGGTATATACATAGAGCTCTAGCAGTGTCTTCCTTGAACCAGCCTTGTGACCGGACTGACTTGGCTTAGTCACTTAGTATTCATTTTCTCACCTATGAAGTGGGCAGGGTCAGAATGGCTGGGTCAGTGGCTTCAAGTTGCCCCATGAAGGCCTGGGCAATGGGTGATCATGCTTGGGAAAGAAGAGACAGACAGGACTTCTCTTATTCCCCTTCAGCCAGAGAAGCTCTTGTTTAGCTGCTTGAGGAGACATTTCCCCTGCCTGGGAATGGGTGAAGGGTACAGGGAGGACATTAGGAAGGAAAACGCTAGGTTAGTGAATTTCAATGACCCTTCCACTTTGATAGGTCTCAGGTCCTCTATTTTTGAGTTTGTGATATTAGGAAGAAACAGTGCCACCACATTGCTTGAGTGTATAATGAACAGGAGAGTGGGTTTTCTGCCTGTGAAGGGAAGAAAAGCAGCTGAGAGGAGGAAGGACAGAAAGGCCTCTGCTGCAGCAAAAAGCTCAAAAAAGAAAAAAGAGCCGGGCGCGGTGGCTCAAGCCTGTAATCCCAGCACTTTGGGAGGCCGAGGCGGGTGGATCACAAGGTCAAGAGATCGAGACCATCCTGGTCAACATGGTGAAACCCCGTCTCTACTAAAAATACAAAAAATTAGCTGGGCAAGGTGGCATGTGCCTGTAATCCCAGCTACTCAGGAGGCTGAGGCAGGAGAATTGCCTGAACCCAGGAGGCGGAGGTTGCGGTGAGCCGAGATCGCGCCATTGCACTCCAGCCTGGGTAACAAGAGAGAAATTCCGTCTCCAAAAAAAAAAAAGAAAAAAGAAGAAAAAGAAAGGCCTCGGCTAGCAGAGCTCCAAGTCACAGTAAACCCGCCTGGGGCTGCATGCTGCCAGGCAGGAATGCGAACAACCAGATTAGACCGAGTAAACCAAGTGCCATTTGTTGCTAAAGAGAGGTTTGATACTGTGACGGTAATACAGTCACAACAAAGGGGGAAGGTGGGCTCCAGGTCTCACCCCCACAAATTGTACTTTCTTTTTACTCAGTAGGGTAAAGTCTCTTGTTCTGTTTTAGTAATTTAGGATTCAAGCAATGTTCTGTTTCTTTGTATTTTTCAGATCTTAAATCCAAATTTCATCCAAGAAGGTGAGTTAAAAAGCATTGGAATTGGGAACATGGAGATTGGTTAAATAAATTTTAGTTAATCTAGCATTGAAGCACTGGCTGCAAGCAGTGGTGATAGAGTTCTGTATTAATGGACAAAGAAAGATGTTTATGATGGATCGTTAACTGAAAAAGACTAAAACTTGCAATATATATAATGGGATCCAATTTTTATAAGAAGTCTGTTTGTATAAAGCCAAAAAGGATATATACAAGAATGCTCACAGTAATTATCTCTGAATTATGACATTATGGAGCTTTTCTTCTTGTCTGTATTTCCTAATTTTTCTACAATAAACAGTTATTAGTTTTTAACAATTTTTAAGGAGACCCAGATGACTCTCCAGTGTTATGCTGAAGGTTATTTGAATCATTATGTGATATGGGTAGGAAATGAGAGTGGTGTGTTAAAAAATGGTTGTTTTGTTCTAAGTTTTCTCTGAATGATGTGAATGTATGTTGATTCGACTATAGTGGCCCCAGAATTCCTTGTGCCCTTGGTGGATGTGACCTGCTTGCTTGGGGACACAGTGATACTGCAATGCAAAGCCTGTGGGCGGCCGAAGCCCACCATCACTTGGAAGGGTCCAGACCAGAACATCCTCGACACTGACAACAGCTCGGCCACATACAGTGTCTCCTCTTGGTAAGCTGATTGCCCTAACACCAGCACCAGCAGTCCCTTAGCAGAGCACTGAGAGGCTGAATGTGGGATGCAGCTTCTGCTCTGGTGACTGGGCTCTGCAAGAGAAGAGCTGCCCTGGAGACTGTTCTAGCTCAAACACTTGGCCTTGGTTAGGAGAGAGATTGAGTTAAACATGAGAGGGGACTCAGTGCTGTGAGAGTCACAGCCTCTGCCACTCAGGCTGCGGCCTGATGGACACCTGCGGCAGTACCAGCACACATTTCCCATGGTGCTCAGAACCACGTAGACATACCTGGGACCAGCAGAATGGTTTGCAAAGACTGCACTCTGGACCCACATTAAACAAATAGGGAAAAACAAAAACCTTTATATCTCAAGTCAGACATGCGCCATACTTAGGAAGAGTTTTTACAGTCACTGCCTTACATTCATCCTGGTAGACGATCTTTCCCTACAGATCCCCAAGTAAATCTCTAAGTCAGAAGATTCAGACTTCTGATGAAGTGGTGAAGGCTCCAGACCTGTAGTAAAAATGTAGGCCTCAAATTTGCACATCCTGAAATTTTTTGTGCCCTTCAGGATGCTGTAAAACAATAAGATGTTTAATTCCTTGCCTAAGAACAATGTTATCAGAAAAAGAAATGACTCATTCCAAAATGTGCAATAGAAAATCAAGCTGCAGGCACGCTTCTACACAAAAAGTCCATTTAACAAAACTTGGCTGACTGTCTCCCAGCCGTCCTGTCAACGTTTATCATTACTGATTATGAACTGGATTGTGTACTGTTGCTTACAATGGACAAATGGTAGCAAGCCCTAGATGCTTAAGAAACATTAGTGGAAGAAGCACCTAGAATCAAGAAACTTTCATTCATTGACTTAATTTGCATGTATGCGAAATAGAAAAAGACCATCATTCCTTGGTATCCCCAGCAGAGACCACCTGGCCAGGTCATAAAATACCAGTGGGTCCAAGAAGCCTAGTGTGAGAGGCAGTGGTTGGTGAGGATCATGAGGAGCTCCAGGGTGTATCATAACCCTGGGCAAGGGGCATGGCTGACTGTGACTTCTGTGTTTCAGAGTCGTTCTCCCCTGGGGATGTTCCTGGACCTTATATTGGGATGAATGGGGAAATTACTATTTAGGTGGTGGAATTTACACTTTCTTAGAAATTCACCTGACTATTTTGAGGATCCCACATATAGAATTTGAAATACTTAAAACATTTTTCTTCTTCTTTCCTTTTTTTTTTTTTTTTTTTTTTTTTTTTTGCCAATCAGTCATTATCGATCTGTGAAACTGAAAATATTCTAGGACAAAGTTGCTAGTGATAATAATACTAATAATACTGTGAGCCAGAACTTGCATAGGACTTTGTATATTTCAAACCATGCTCTAATTCTCATGTCATTTTATTTCTTATTCTATTCCTCACGTATAACAAACCTGAGAGATGGGCATGCCGAGAAAATTTTTTTCGATAGAACTGGCGATGTAGGGAGACAGGGTGATCACCAAGGTATGTAGGCTGCTCACAGACTAGGGACTGACCTTGGGCCACAGAACTCTCTGCTCAGCACATCATGTGCCAACCCTGTGGGATTTTATCCAGCAGTCAAGCGTCTCATCACTGGAGTCTAAAGAGCATCCTTTTGGTGTCCCTAGTGATTCTGGAGAAATCACCCTGAAGATCTGCAATCTGATGCCCCAAGACAGTGGGATTTATACCTGCATAGCGACAAATGACCACGGGACCACATCAACATCTGCGACAGTCAAAGTGCAAGGTAGAGCCTCTTTGTTAGTCAAACCTTCCTAAATAATTTGTTTTGAGACAGGTTCTTGCTGTGGCTCAGGCATGGTCTCTGTTCATGGCAGCCTTGACCTCACAGGCTCAAGCAATCCTACTACCTCAGCCTCCAGATCGGCTGGGACTGCAGGCATGCACCACCACGCCCTGCTGATTTTTGTTTGTTTGTTTGTTTGTTTGTTTTGCATTTTTTGTAGAGATGGGATTTCACTGTGTTGCCTACAATACCTTTTAAAACATTTATTTTTTAATTGCAGTAAATCACACACAATAAAATTTATCATCGTAACCATTTTCTAAAAATTCAAATAGAGATGGGGTTTCGCTATGTTGTCCAGGCTGGTCTTATACTCCAGGGCTAATGCGATCCTCCCACCTTGATCTCCCAAAGTGCTGGGATTACAGGTATGATCGACTGTGCCCATTTCACCTTAACCATTTTAGAATATACAGTTCAAAAATATTGGGGTGGGCCCGGCCTAATCAGGTGGGCCCTTTTTTTTTTTTTTTTTTTGAGACGGAGTTTCGCTCTCCTTAGCTAGGCTGGAGTGCAATGGCACGATCTCGGCTCACTGCAAACTCCGCCTCCTGGGTTCAGGCAATTCTCCTGTCTCAGCCTCCTGAGTAGCTGGGATTACAGGCACGCACAACCATGCCCAGCTAATTTTTTGTATTTTTAGTAGAGACGGGGTTTCACCATGTTGACCAGGATGGTCTCGATCTCTTGACCTCGTGATCCACCCGCCTCGGCCTCCCAAAGTGCTGGGATTACAGGCTTGAGCCACCGTGCCCGGCCCTACAGTTCAAAAATATATAAATAAGTGTATAGAAATAAAATATATAAATAAGTTTATAAATTAAGTTTGGTGGCATTAAGTACATCCACATTTTGGGGTTACCATCACCACCATCCATCCACAGAAATGTTTTCATCTTCCCATCTTTCTGAAACTGCATCTCCACCTGTTAAACGATGACTCCCCATTCCTTCCTCCCCAGTGCCTCTTGGCCACCACTGCTCTACTTTCTGTCTCTATCAATTTGTGTTAGTCAGACTTTTATTTTTCTTGAGACAGGGTCTTGCTCTGTTGCCCAGGCTGGAGTGCAATAGCATGGCACCACTCACTGCAGCCTCCACCTCCCAGGCTGCAGCTATCCTCCCATCTCAGCCTCCCAAGTAACTAGGACTACAGGCATGTGCCACCATGCCCAGCAAATTTTTTAAACTTTTTGTAGAGATAGAGTCTCAAACTCCTGTGCTCAAGTGACCCTCCTGCCTTGGCATCCCAAAGTGCTGGGATTATAGGCGTGAGCCACCACACCTGGCCCTACATTTTAAGTGAACATTATAAGCATTCCCTGCAACCTGGGGGAGAAGATGTCCACTGTAAAAATTCAAAACTAAAGTTCTGGCAAATGAGAAGACAACGAATCGTTGCTAAGAGCTGTCTGTGGCCTACCATAAACTTCTCATCAACATGTTAGTTTCCTGGCCAAGCATTATCTTCAGGGTATAGTACTTAGCCCGAGGAAGAACTTCAGACAGCATGATGTGTCTCCTGGAGAGAGGTATGCCACTTGGTGGAGAAGGTCATAGGAAAAAATTGCAACGTGGGTTAGGGAATGTGTCCTCGATGACCTTATACCTTGATGTAAAATGCCAAGTTCTGCAGAAATAGCACCTGATCCTGACTTCTGTCTCCCTAGGTGTTCCAGCAGCCCCTAACCGCCCCATTGCCCAGGAGAGAAGCTGCACGTCCGTGATTCTCCGCTGGCTGCCCCCCTCCAGCACAGGAAACTGCACTATTTCTGGTTACACTGTGGAGTACAGAGAGGAAGGTGCACTATCTTCTGCTCTTCTTTTTCTTTTCTTTTCCTTTATTTTTATGTATTTTTTTTTGAGACAGGGTTTGGCTCTGTCAGCCCAGGCTGGAGTGAAGTGGCACAATGTCAGCCTCACTGCAGCCTCCACCTCCTGGGCTCAAGCCAGCCTCCCACCTCAGCCTCCTGAGTAGCTGGGACTAAAGCGCACACCACCACACCCAGCTAATTTTTGTATTTTTAGTAGAGGCAGGGTCTCACTATGCTGCCCAGGCTGCTGTGAAACTCCTGAGCACAAACAGTCCACTTGCCTCAGCCTCCAGAAGTGCTGGGATTATAGGAGTACACTACCATGCCCCGCCTCCTGCTCTTCTTTTTCTCTCTTCTCTTCATATCTAGGAGTTTCTTCAGAATTGCAAACATAGTAGCCTCTTCATCTTTCAGAAATTGCTCCTTGCTGTGTCTTCTAACTCAGCACAGAGGCCTCAGTATCAAACTGCAGCTGCCTTCTGATCCCAGATGTTGAGCAGCTGTCTTGGCTAAGATGATACAAACCTCCCTGACATATTTATGACCCAGGGCAGCTTTCAAGGTGCCTGTATCCCTGCTTAACATGCTCCATCACCCAGACAGGGATGATCAGGCCCATTTTACAGAAGAGGAGGCTAAGGCCTCAATAAAGTTTAGAAACACAAGATTATAGTAAGTAAGAGGCAGAGCCAGCACGAGAACCCAGATCTCCACTTTGCTAATTGTGGTCTTTCTCCCAGAGAAATAACTACTGTAGTATGGGCAAAGTTCTACACCCTCTAGCCCCAGATAAAATTAAGATAATATATATTTTTAAGTGTGCAGTTTAAAATCATGCAATTTAAATTGTTAAAATTTGTTACATTTACATGCTAAAAGTGAATGTATTTCTTCAGCAGTTAGAAACAACTGCGACTTCCATCTAGTTAGCAAGAAGAATTAGTGAAAATAAGAAGCTACCAGATAGCTCTAACTGTTAACAACACAAGTATGATTATTCAGAATAATAACACAATTACTCTGAATCACATTATGAATTGCACAACTGAACTGAAAGCAAGTGCTTACTACCCTATCCCCTCAACCAAAACCGTTTGTTTTATTCTACTTTCCATGAGGCTTATTATTTTAATTCTTCTTTCTTCTTTTCTATTAAACAGGCCCTATGCAGTTATAAACCCATTTATTTCCTCATCCTTCTTAAGCTGTTCTCTCTTGTGTCTCCCAGGTCAGCACAAAAGTATTAATAGTGAGCTGGGAGACACATTTTACAGAGTTCATATTTACCTTAGCATTATCCAGTTCATAGTTCAGCTTATTAACTAAGTTCTCTTGGGCAAATTGTTTAATATTTTTGAGGCTCAGTTTCTACATCTGTAATATAAGATTAGTACTGTCTACCTCAGAGTTTCTGTGGTTTTAAGAGAGAAAGTTAAATGAAAGAATTATGTTGAAGACACCTTCCACAGTATCTTACATGTACTTAGTGTTCAATACGTGTTAATTTCCATTTTGTTTCCATTTCCAAATGCATATTTTCTCTCATGTTATTTTTTTTATTAAAAATATACTCTTCTGGCCTTATTAAAAGTTTACCATGTGTCCCCTGCAAATTCTGTATTATCTCTTTTCACTCTGGCACTTACGCATTTGAAAGTGGACAGAATCTATAGGCCAGCTTCTTCCATGCCTCTCACCATTTATTTTATCATTTAGGAACTTGAACCCAAACTGCCAGGGTTGGCCCACAGGCTTTCAGAGCCTGACACAGTGACCACAAGCGTCCCTTGAATTGAATGTGTCCATTTTTCTTTATTTGTTTGCTGAAGGTCTTTGAAACAATGTCCCTTTGGCTTTTCTCTTCCCCTCTCCTGGGAAACCATGCACTAGGTTCTCAGATCTGGCAGCAGTCGGTGGCTTCGACCTTGGACACTTACCTCGTCATTGAAGACCTTAGTCCCGGGTGTCCTTATCAGTTCAGAGTCAGCGCCAGTAACCCCTGGGGAATCAGCCTTCCCAGCGAGCCCTCGGAGTTTGTGCGACTTCCAGAATATGGTGAGTCCAAACCCAGCCCCAGTCCCCCAGGCAGTGGGCTGCCTGTCACACACTCACAGGCACGTTGACATGTCAGGCCACCATGCAAGAGGCACCTGGTGGCTTCAGTAAGGCAACATGCTGGAGGCCTGATTAGAGTGTTTCTGTAAAGTATAGCTCCAAGCGTCTTGGGCAAATGTTAGGTCTGCACCCGTGCCTACCCCTGCACCTGCCAAGTCCCTGGGGAATGAGTATGTCTCCAGGAATGGAGAGTTACAGGCAGGAGTCACGAGTCCCATGGATGTTCTCTGCCCCTCTTCTGAGACAGTAATACAAAGCCTCCTCCCACCCAGGCACCCCTGCCAGCTGTAAACATACCTCCCTGCATGAGGGACTCACCCACTTCAAATGGGGGAGAGAAAAGCACCCTGGATGAAGGACTTCAGTACAACATGAGGATTTCATTGTTTCCTCATCCCCAATCATCCCAGAATTTCTTTTTTCAACATGGTTATAATTTTATGTAGATTTGTTGAAAAATTAAGATATACATACAACTAGCTAAATAGGAGTATTTTACAAATATGGTTCTTATTTTGCCCAAATCATCTTCATTCTGGGACATTTTGAAAGAGAAAACTTGGCTATTCTAAAGAAATCTCCAAATGGTGAAATTTCAGGCAGTGCAAGGTAGTGATCTGTGTGTGTTGGGAAGAGCAGTGGGCAGTTGACTGTACTCAGGAGACAATGGACCCATGTGTCTTAGGGTTAAGGGGATTCTGGAGTCCCCAGAGGGGTTTGGGAAACCCTCTAAGTCACCTCTGCCCCCACCTGAATCCAGAAATGCTCTCTAGTTCCAGCCCTACTGTCAGCCCCGTTTTCTCCCAGTGACTTTGACTTTGTTCCCATGAGCCTGTGACTCATGCAGAAACCTAGGCCCTGGGTCTCTGTTTCCTCAGAATTCAAGATGGATAAGCCACCTTCAGTCTCAGCCAGGCTGTGCTCTGGGAAACCTGAGGGAACTGGCTCCAGGGTCAGCTGAGCCAAGCTGCTCATGTGACCCCTCTCCTCCCAGGCTGCAAACTTGCTCCAGCCCCAGATGATGCTGTGTGTTTTGCTATTTGTGAACCTTGGTCCCCAACAGATAACACAAATGTGTATTGATGTGCATGCTTTGTGTGCATGTGTATGAGTGTGTATGTGTGTGTGTGTGTGAATCATTGCCAAGGAATTGACACATCATACAAGGTAATACTGCCAAAGAATCTACTCAGGCATGTATTGTGGGTTTAGTTAAATCCTTCAATATACCAGATAAGCTCATTAAAGCCTATTAATGCCTGAGAAGAGCAGGGTAAGAGAAATTTTTTTTCTTCTCTGTTTTTTGTTTGTTTGTTTGTTTGTTTGTTTTTGAGACAGGGTCTCACTCTGTCTTCCAGGTTGGAGTGCAAGGGTGCAATCATAGCTCACTGCAACCTCGACGTCCTGGGCTCCAGTGATCCTCCCACCTCAGCCTCCTGAGTAGCTGGGACTACAGGTGTACACCACCACACCTGGCTAATTTTTGATTTTTTGTAGAGACAAGGTCTTGCTATGTGGCTCAGGCTAGAAAGAGAAATTTCTAAAATGTCTTTTCCTTTTCTCCTTTCTTCACCTTATAACCGTTCCCTTCTTCTCTCTCTGCATCCTTTTTACATCTCTGATTTTCTCTGGCTTTTCTAGGCCTTAAGAATATTTTTCCCCCTTTAACTTTTTCTATCAAATAGCTACTTTAAAATATCCAAAAGTCGCATTTCTGATTGTCCCGAGTTTTCTCTTTAAGTAGATAGGAGAGAGAGGCTGACTCTGTCATATCAGTTTCCCCTTGAACGATTTTTAAAAATAGCATTCCAGACAATCATGGCATTTTCCCACTGAGTTAGACTCCATATTTGGTCATGAGAATTGCTTTGGGGTTACTCTGGAGCTTTTCTGTTAATCTCTTCTTTATTCTTATATGACATCCCTGATATGGTAAATGGATTCTCTCTCTCCCAAAGATGCTGCCACTGATGGTGCCACCATTTCTTGGAAGGAAAATTTTGACTCAGCTTACACTGAGCTGAATGAAATTGGAAGGTAATGACGCAGTTTTCTATTCCTTCATTCGTGACCCCCTAGCAATGTCACAACAGGATAATAGCTGCTTGTTATCACTTGTTTGTTTCTTTTACAAATGCAATTCTCTCCACAGAGAGAAAATAACTAAAATATTTATTTGTATTTTCTATTGTTCTCTAACTTCTTAAATTGGATGTTTCATTAATCAATTCTCAGTTTTTCTTTTCTTTCTTTCCTTTTTTTTTTCTTTCTTTCTTTTTTCTTTTTTTTTTCTTTTTTTTTGAGACAGAATCTTGCTCTGTTGCCAGGCTGGAGTGCAGTAGCACAATCTCAGTTCACTGCAACCTCCGCCTCCGGGTTCAAGCAATTCCCATATGTCAGCCTCCCAAGTCGTTGGGACTACAGGCACACGCCACCGTACCCAGTTAGTTTTTGTATTTTAGTAGAGACGGGGTTTCACCATGTTGGCCAGGATGGTCTCGATCTCCTGACCTCGTGATCCACCCACCTTGGCCTTCCAAAATGCTGGGATTACAGGCATGACCACCGTGCCTGGCCCCTTCTTTTCTAATATAAGAATTTAAGGCCCAACATTTTCTTCAAAGTACAATTTTAGCTATAGCTCCCAAATTTTGACATGCACTATTTTCCTTAGTCAGTTATATGTAATTTTATTCAACTATGAATTTTTCTTTGACCTTGTTATAATGGAAACATGTTTTAATAGATATGAAATTTTTTTAATATTTGAGTTTTTGAAATATCTTTTTATTACTGACATCTAACTTAATTTGCATTGTAGTCAGAGAACCTAGAGCAGGCGTCCCCAAACTTTTTACACAGGGGGCCAGTTCACTGTCCCTCAGACCGTTGGAGGGCCGCCACATACTGTGCTCCTCTCACTGACCACCAATGAAAGAGGTGCCCCTTCCTGAAGTTCGGTGGGAGGCCGGATAAATGGCCTCAGGGGACCTCATGCGGCCCGCAGGCCGTAGTTTGGGGACGCCTGACCTAGGTGGTACTGATTGCTCAGTTTTTGTTTGGACTTGCTTTATGTACATTGTTAATTTTTGTAAAAACTTCCCTATGTTCCTGAGAAGACTATATAATCATTAATTGTTGGCTATAGATCTCTATACTGCCCGTGTACCAAGCACATTAATTATTTTATGAGTTTTTCTAATCCCAATCTACCCCCTGCTACACATATACACATACATACCTATCTCTTTCTTTCCTGTTCTCTCTTTTAGTATTTTGGTTAGAGAGCATTTAGTGTGTCCTCAAAAATAAAACAGATAAAAATATGACTTTTAACAGAAAAATTAAAAATCTATTTCCTGGCCCACAAAATAGTTGATGGGAAAGAAACAAAATAGGTCCATCCCTGAGCACACTTTGGTCTCCAGGTGGTCTGGGTGAGGGAACCTGAGTGGATCTTATAGGTTGCCCACTCGAAAGATCATCCACCCTGGATGTATAAATAAGAGAACACCCACTAACAATGGACCATGGGCATCATCTCTATCTCTGATTGGCATCTCTCTGGGAAGCATAACATTTCTTAAGTGGGGTGGTTGTGACGGAAGTTGTAGAGGAAGCCAAAATGGTCCTTATTACTGTGTCTTAGGGCAGGAGTCACAATGTCATTCACTGCCTTTCATTACAGCACCTTTCATCAAAAAAAAACTCTACCTCTCCTTGCCTGCCTTCTTTGTGTAGCCAAACAGAAGAAAAAAGCCAAGGAAAGTTATGTGATGATGATAATGATGATCTCAGTATCTATAGTATTCTAGATACTAAGCAGATACTACATATATACAAGTGTTATTTTTGTTTATTTGTTTGAGCTCTACGGCTTAATACACCAACATTATTTAATTTAATCTATACAACATCGTGAGATACTGTTTGAGTAGATTTTCTTTCTTTCTTTAAAAAAAAAAAAAAAAAAAAAAAGATAGAGACGGGGTATTGTTATGTTCCCCGGGCTGGTCTTGAACTCCTGGACTCAAGCAATCCTCCTCCTACCTCAGCCGCACAAAGTGCTGGGATTACAGGCCTGAGCCACTGCACCTGGCTAAGTAAGTTTATTGTCTTTTCTTTTTTTCTTTCTCTTTTTCTTTTCTTTTCTTTTTCTTTCTTTTTTTTTTTTTTTTTTTTTTTTTTTTTTGAGATAGGGTCTGTCTCTGTTACTAGAGCTGGAATGCAGTGGCACTGTCATAGCTCACTCCACCCTCAGTCTCCTGAGCTCAAGTGATCCTCCCACCTCAGCCTTCCAAGTAGCTGGGACTACAGGTGCACACCACCACACCTGGAAAACTTAAAACAATTTTTGTTGTTGTTTTGTAGAGATGGGGTTCTCACTATGTTGTCCAGGCTGGTCTCAAACTCCTAGGCTCAAGCAATCCTCCCACCTCAGTCTCCTAAAGTGAAGGATTACAGGCATGAGCCACCTATCTCGCCTGGCCTGAAGTATATTTTCAGTAAAGGAAACTCAGGCTCAGGGAGGTTAAGTAACTTTCTCAAGGCCCCACAGCTAGGAGGTGTGGAGCCAGGATTCAGATTCTGGGCTACCCAACTCCAAGCCTGGGCTTGTTTTACTAGTGAATGTTGTTTCTCGTCATGTCAATTAGTGTCCAAAATAAGCTCTAGTAATTGAAATCTAGTTTGCTCTATTATATTGAAATTGGTGAAGCTCAACATGACCCCCAATAATGGGCCAATTAAATCCCCAGCTGGTTCTAAATGAAATTGGTTCCATCACCTGGATGCCTCAGGTAATTCCTCCAGGAGACATGTGTTTGCTATTATTAGCCATAGGTTAAGACAAGTTTTAGTTAAAACAGATGGATGATTTGATGTTTTTTAAAGGGAAGATCAATTTTCTTATCTGTTCAAAAGGAATGAATGTTTCTGCTTTAAAGTATCTAACAGCCTGAAGCTTTTCCTTTCTCCTAAGAATAGCCCTCATATTTTCAGAAGATCCTTGGAAATAATACATGGAAATTCTTCTTCTTCTTTTTTTCTTTGAGACAGGGACTCACTCTGTTGCCCAGGCTTGAGTGCAGTGGCGTGATCACTGCTCGCTGCAGCCTTAACCTTCCAGGATCAAGTGATCCTCCCACCTCAGTCTCCCAAGTAGCTGGGACCACAGGCATAAGCCATCACAGCCAGCTAGTTTTTGCATTTTTTGTAGATATGGGGTTTCACCATGTGTGCCCAGGATAACCTCAAGTTCCTGAGCTCAAGCAATCCACCTGCCATGGCTTCCCAAAGTGCTGGGATTACAGGCATGAGCCACCACATCTGGCTGAAATAATACATGGAGATGTTAACGTGCGACACAGTGCCAGGGCCTTGGAAGTGAACCAACTTTCTTCATCACACCTAAACCTGGGATTCTGGGCCTATGTGACTCTTCTGTTAAAAGGAGCTCTCTGGCAATTAAATGCTATAAAAACCACAGTGCAGGAAGGAATACGTTCTCTTCTACAGCACATCCACAGAACAAAAGGTCACTTGTGTATGGCATGTTAACCAGGAATGGACTAAACAGGCAACAATGCAGTATAAAGACGGCAGGGGATTGTCACTGGAAATGCTGACCCATTGCCTGTACCCGTTGCTATACAGAGAGGCAGCAGTACCAGGCCTCCATGTGAGATGGCAGGTTGAGCACAGGCATCCATTTTCACTTCCTCCTAAATTACATTGAAACTACAAGGAAGGATTTTTTTAAGTAGGCACATAAGAATGAAGACATTGGAAGAAAAGACAAAAATGAAGTATTAGATGCAGATAAACAGATGTAAGAGTGATAAATGACCTTGAAGACCTGAGTCAGTCAGTCATGAGGTCAAAGAGTCCCAGTGTAATTTTTGTAGCAGAATTACCCAAAGGCTCAGGTATTAGGAGCATCAAGTACCTCTGGAACTAGGTAGAATGAGAATGCTAAAATTGAAAGGATTGGCTAAATTTTTTTTTGTTGTTGTTGTTGTTGTTGTTGTTGTTTTTTGTTTTTTTTCTGAGAAGTTGTGTCTCAGAAGGGAGTGAAAACTGATGATTGTTCAGCCTGCCATCCTTACCTAGAGGCCTGGTGCTGCTACCTTTTTAGATTCTATACAGGCAACCAGTCAGCATTCCCAAGGGATAAGCTGACTCCAGTTCTGCTCCCCAGCTTCAAGTATTTGTTGATTGTCTTTGTTCATCCAAGAAGAAACTGGACCGACCTTCCCTCCCTCCCTCCCTCCCTCCCTCCCTCCCTCCTTCCTTCCTCCCTCCCTCCCTCCTTCCGTCCTTACTTCCCTTCTTCCTTCCTCCCTTTTTTTCTTCTTTCCTTTTTTTCTCTTTTATCTCCCCAACTTTGATGCAAGTGTGAGCTAAATCAAAGAACTGTGCAGCATGCACAATGAGCAAAAACCCCCAAGAAAAACCCACTTTTCTGGCCAAAGGACAAAGAAAAGTGAACCCTTTGAGCTGGGGGGAACAGAGGAATTCCTGCTTTGTTTGGTTTTTTTCTCTCTGTCTCCTTACTGTCACTGCCTCACCCCGAGGGCAGTCCTGTGAAATGTCATGACAGTTCAGGAAGCTAAACGTCTGAGGGAATCCCATCTTTCTGGCCAGACGACTTCAAAAAGGGACCCATGGGAGGTAAAGAACGTGGGAGAAATTTCAGGAGAAAGCAAAGAAGATCTCCTAATTCTATATGAAATGACTCAAATCCTGGGCCACCTTCCAGCTGTGCATGTGTAAGGCACATTCAGAGAAATATAGCAAAGCTCTGAGAACTGGACGACTGTGTAAACCACTGCTCAGTGACTCAGAGTTTAGTCTCAGACTAATCTTCGTGTGGTGCTCACTTTGAAAACTGAGCTGACAGTAGGACCGCCTCCCACAGAAGGTGAGACAGAACTTGCAGTCTGAACCTAACCAAGTTGACTGCTGACCAAAACATACAAATGAACCAAAACTCAACCTTCTACAGAGGATTTTAACAAAATCAGAGTCTCACAGCATAACATTCAAAATGTTTAGGATACAATCTAGAATCGCTCAACATTGCAAAAAGCAGAAAAATCTTTAAAAATTCTTGGGAATGCCGGGCACGTGGCTCACACCTGTAATCCCGGCGCTTTGGGAAGCTGAGGCCGGAGGATCACGAGGTCAGAAGTTCGAAACCAGCCTGACATTAACAGTTAACATTACCAATAACAATAGAAGTTAGAAGACAACAGAATAATTCCTTTAAAATCATGAATGAAAAATGTTCCCAACGGATTACACTCAGCTAAACTCACAATCAAGGATACAGGTAGAATAAGTACAAATTTTCAAATATGTAAGTCTCAAACAATTTATTTCCCATGCACTCTTTGTCAGAAATGACTGAAGATAGCATTCTATCATGCAAAGGAAAAGTATCCACAGTTTACTGAGGCTCAACTGTGAATAGCATGGACATAATGCAGTAATGTAGACACTGAATATTGTTTATAATTCTATTGGGAAGACAGTGGATGGGGGTAGTGGTTATGTGCCAGGGACAGAGGGAGGAAAGAGGCTAAACTTTCATCTGCCATAGTGGGATGTCAACAGAAATAACTAAAACTGAAAAATGAAGAGGTAGCTACTCAAAGCATACTATTGAGAGTCATAGAAGTAAATATTTCAATCATCTGCTAAACTGTATTAAATTGATGTATTATACTGCCTCTCAGACAGGGCACAATGTTTCACACCTGTAGTCCCAGCACTTTGGGAGGCCATGATGGGTGGATCGCTTTGAGCTCAGGAGTTCAAGACCTGGGCAACATGGCAAAATCACGTCTCTACAAAAAAGTACAAAAAATTAGACAGGTGTGGTGGTGCAGCCTGTAGTCCCAGCTACTCAGGAGGCTGAGGTTGGAGGATCGCTTGAGGTTGGGAGGCAGAGATTGCAGTGAGCCAAGATCACCCTACTGCACTCAAACTTGGGTGACAGAATGAGACTCTAGGGAAGAGAAAATGGAGGTGAATTTTTTTTTAATAATGAACCTGTAAAGGTAATTGTTTTTTTAAACCATGGTGCTTCATAACTTTGACAACTACAAAACTTTTTCTAAAAATTAAGCTACAAGTACCTTGACATGGCCACTAAATTCAGGAGAGCTAGCCTCAGCATTCCATTGTTTTCATTGTTACATTTCACTCCTCCACAAGAAGTGACTTACGATAATCAAACTCACAAAGAGAGTCCTGTTAAAAACCAGAATGGCAATTTATTAATTTATGATGTGAAACAAAACTGCCAGCTTGAACAAATATGTTTACTGTGCCAAGAATATTTGGTAAATAATAGATAATAAATAGTTGTCTAAGACTTGTTTTACTGATTAGTACATTCTTTTTTAAAAAAAAAAATTTTTTTTTAAGAGAAAGGATCTCACTGTGTTGTCCAGGCTGGTCTCAAACTCCTGGGCTCAAGTGATCCTCCTGTCTCAGCCTCCTAAAGCATTGGGATGATAAGCATGAGCCACTGCACCTGGCCTCCTTAGCACATTGTTTTATTTTATGCAAATATATGATGGGAAAAAAAAGTATTCTTAGAAAGTTGCTTGTAGAGCACAGAGCCAGGTCAAGGAGGAGGATCTTCATGGTAGCCATGACACACCCATTTCTGTTGGAGGAATGGGCTGGTCTTCAGACTGTTAACTCCTTTGCTCGTGGGTTAGGACACCTCATGGGCAGGGCTTAGATGGCACTGCCTTGTCACCTCATTGACCCTCCCATCATCTGCCCCATTGCTGACCTGTGCCCCTACAGAGCTCTCTTGCCACCTTCCGCAGGGCAACAGCTGCCTGAGAAGCATTCTATTTCAGGAGTGGGTAATTTTGTCAGATGTACTAATGGCAGGGTGGTTATATATTTTTAAGTGTTCTTGTCGCTAGGGATGTAAACTGAAGTATTTATGGGTGAAATGACATTATATCTGGATTTGCTTAAACTACTCCAGAAAAAAAAAAAAAAAGCAGGGGATAGAAAAGAGATCAGTGAAACAAAATTGATTAAAATGTTCATGATTATTGAAGCTGGGTGCATAGGAGATCTATTTCGCTATTTTCTTTACTTTTGTGTATATTAGAAATTTTCCATAATAAAAAGATAACAAACATCAAATGAAATAATTGACTCTTCAAAAACGTTTTTTTTTTTTTTTTTTTTTTTTTTTTTTTTTTTTAGGCGGAGTTTCGCTCTTGTTACCCAGGCTGGAGTGCAATGGCGCGATCTCCGCTCACTGCAACCTCCGCCTCCTGGGCTCAGGCAATTCTCCTGCCTCAGCCTCCTGAGTAGCTGGGATTACAGGCACGTGCCACCATGCCCAGCTAATTTTTTGTATTTTTTTAGTAGAGACGGGGTTTCACCATGTTGACCAGGATGGTCTTGATCTCTTGACCTCGTGATCCACCCGCCTCGGCCTCCCAAAGTGCTGGGATTACAGGCTTGAGCCACCGCGCCCGGCCAAAAACGTTTTTAATGGGAGAGCTAAGCTGATAGGACACAAAGGCAGAAGAATGATACAATGGACTTTGGGGCCTTGTGGGAAAGGGTGGGAGGGGGTGAGAGATGAGAGACTATGTATTGGGTACAGTGCACACTCCTGGGGTGATGAGTGCACCAAAATCTCAGAAATCACCTTTAAATAACTTACTCATGTCACCAAACACCACCTGTTCCCCAGAAACGTATTGAAATTTTTAAAAATCCAATTTGCAATGGCGCTACAGTCTTTGATCTTTTCATGATGTCATGGCCCCATAAAGAGGTAGCATTTGGCCGGGCGCGGTGGCTCAAGCCTGTAATCCCAGCACTTTGGGAGGCCGAGGCGGGTGGATCACGAGGTCAAGAGATCGAGACCATCCTTGGTGAACATGGTGAAACCCCGTCTCTACTAAAAATACAAAAAATTAGCTGAGCATGGTGGCGCGTGCCCGTAGTCCCAGCTACTCGGGAGGCTGAGGCAGGGGAATTGCCTGAACCCAGGAGGCAGAGGTTGCGGTGAGCCGAGATCGCGCCATTGCACTCCAGCCTGGGCAACAAGAGCGAAACTCCGTCTCAAAAAAAAAAAAAAAAAAAAAAGAGGTAGCATTTGTGCTAGACCTTGAAGGAAATAGAACTGGCATGTATGAGAAGGAGAAAAATAATAATAAAAATGTTTTTAAAATTATTATTGAGTAGAATTCCTCCTCCTTTAACATTATTGCTGTTTCTATTTTGTATTTCATAGAAATATGTGTTCTGCCTAGAAAACTGAACTGCTGTTGATGGTTAAAATGGCAGAGAAAAGGCCGGGCGCGGTGGCTCACGCCTGTAATCCCAGCACTTTGGGAGGCCAAGGCAGGTGGATCACGAGGCCAAGATGTCGAGACCATCCTGGTCAACATGGTGAAACCCCGTCTCTACTAAAAATACAAAAAATTAGCTGGGCATGGTGGCGCGTGCCTGTAATCCCAGCTACTCAGGAGGCTGAAGCAGGAGAATTGCCTGAACCCAGGAGGCAGAGGTTGCGGTGAGCCGAGATCGCGCCATTGCACTCCAGCCTGGGTAACAAGAGCGAAACTCCGTCTCAAAAAAAAAAAAAAAAAAAAAATGGCAGAGAAAAATATTAGTTAAAAAAATAATTACATTAGGCTGGGTGTGGTGGCTTAGGCCTGTAATCCAAGCACTTTGGAGGCCAAGGAGGGCGGATCACCTGAGGTTGGGAGTTCAAGACCAGCCTGACCAACATGGTGAAACCTCGTCTTTAAAAAAAAATTTTTAATTTAAAAAATTACATTAGTTATGTCAGGCAGACTCACACCTGTAATCCCAGCGCTTTGGGAGGCCGAGGAAAGAGGCTTGAGCCTGGAAAGTTGAGACTGCGGTGATCCGTGATCACATCACTGCACTCTATCTAGCCTGGGTAACAGAGCAAAACCCTGCCTCTAAAAATAAGATTTATATTATATATAAAAATATAATTTATAATACAATTATATTATATATAACATAAAACATTAGTTTTTCACATCTCAAAAACCCTAAAATGCTAAAGAAGGAAAAATGGATTTTCTGAATAACATTATAACTAAAAATACAGGAGAGAAAGATTCCTAATAAAATCTGTCCGACCACTTCATGCAAAACTTTACACACCCGTGAATAAAATATATGTAGTGAATTGATGAGTATTGGCAAACTCTCCCTTTTGTTTTTCCAGAGGCCGTTTCTCTATAGTAAAGAAATGTATCCACAAGGCTACCCGCAAAGATGTGGCTGTGAAATTTGTTAGCAAAAAAATGAAGAAGAAAGAACAGGCTGCCCACGAGGCCGCCCTGCTTCAGCACCTACAGCACCCCCAATACATCACTCTCCATGACACCTATGAGTCCCCCACATCCTACATCCTGATTTTGGAACTGTAAGTACAGATGCTGCCTCTCTTAAGTGGCCCCCATCCATTTAGGTTATTTTTTGCCCACAATTAATGGAAAAGGTAGTTACGTTTTATATAAGGTCCTATCATTGCAAAGTGCTGATATAACATGTACTCTCTCCCCCATTTTATAATCAATGTCACTTCCATTTCAAAGATTGAAAAATCATAATAGGGATAAGGGAGGTCCTTAAAACTAGCTCCTTACAACTAGGAGTGGAGAAGCTAGGACTTGAACCCATATCTCTCTTACTTCCATTTTTATCTTCTTTTATTATGGACTCTTGGACTGGGCAGGAGTTTGGGAAGAGCTTGTTGACAGTAGGCTGGTTGACAGGGTGGAATTGAAATGAAAGAGAGGGCTCTATGTGTCCATTGACCACCATAGCATCTCCAGTCTACCACCCAAGAAATTCCTTCTAAGGGAGGGCATTACGTTCAAAACATTCCACTCATTCCAAATTTTCTAGGGACTTAGGCAACCATATAGGTGACCCCTGAATGGATTTGATAGAGCAATAACATCCCATTCTCCCCACCACTACCCCAGGCTAAGAAGAGACAGTATGCTCTGTGATTTAGATCAATATTCCAGAGATTAAAGAGAACAGGGTCTTTTCAGAAGTGATACAAATGACAGAAATATGATCAGATTGGTGCTCATGAGGCGCTTGGCCTAGACAGGAGACAGACATTTCTGCCAAAGACCATCGCTGCGTATGGCTCCACCATAACCCGTTTTCAGTAGCGAATGGCCTGCATTCTCCATCTTTCAACTGTCGTGTTAGTCTGGCTCTTATGTGTTTGTTAGTCTAGGTGTGTGTGTATGGGATCTTTGAGTCAGTAACTTGTCTCAGATTGATTTATGATAAAATAAGAAGGCAAAAATGCAAACAAGTTTGGCTATTTTTAAAATCAGCTGGAAGAAAGAAACAGAACAAAACCAGTGCTGCTAGCATCCGTAATCCTTTTGTGAGACTTAACTTGATATAGTTAAGTAGTTGGTAGTTTGTCACTTTAGACTTAACAGTCTCTTTCAGAGCCTGACCTGTTTGTAGGGAACTTCCTAACTCAAAGGGTGTATTCTATTGCCAGTGAACTATCCTCATCCACAGGTGACAACATCTGTCCTTGTGTCCCAATGAAAGGTATTGTCAGCCAGGCGCAGTGGCTCACACCTGTAATCCCAGCACCTTGAGAGGCTAAGGTGGGCAGATTACTTGAGGCCAGGAGTTCGAGACCAGCCTGGCCAACATGGTGAAACCCCATCTCTCTCTACTAAAAATACAAAAATTAGCTGGGCATGGTGGCAGGCACCTGTAATGCCAGCTACTTGGGAGGCTGAGGCAGGACAATTGCTTGAACCTAGGAGGTGGAGGTTGCAGTGAGCCAAGATCACACCACCACACTCCAGCCTGGGCCATAGAGTGAGACTCTGTCTCAAAAAAAAAAAAAAAAGGCAGTGGTGGGGGGAGATATAGTTTTTGCCCTCAAAGAGTTACAAGTTTAATGAGGAAGACCAATAGATAGATGGATGATTTTAACATAACATGAAAAATACTAAGAAAGAAATGAATATGGCTGGGCATGGTTACTCCACCTGTAATTCCAGCACTTTGGGAGGCTGAGGCAGGTGGATCATGAGGTCAAGAGATCACGACCATCCTGGCCAACATGGTGAAACCACGTCTCTACTAAAAATACAAAGATTAGCTAGGTGTGGTGGCACACACCTGTGATCCCAGCTATTCGGGAGGCTGAGGCAGGAGAACCGCTTGAACCTGGGAGGCGGAGCTTGCGGTGAGCCAAGATAGGCAAGACTCTGTCCGAAGAAAAAAAAAAATAAAAGAGAAAGAGAGAGACAGAAGGAAGGAAGGAAGGAAAGAAAAAAAGAAAGGCAGGCAGGCACTGGAGAAGATTGCTGTGAGAACATAGGTATCTGGTTGGACTTGAAGTTCAGGGAAAGTTTGTGACTGTGGAGAGGCAGTGCCTGAGCTAACCCCACATGCTGCATCTCATTATGCTGTTACGTTATGCTTATTTGGCACATACTTACGCTGACAATTATGTGACTGTGGCCTCCCCTTAGGTGGCCACCAGAATTGCTGGGAAAGCTTTTCTTTACCAGGTAACTGAGATTCAGATTCCCTAGTCTAGGGTGAGATGTGGGCATCTGCCTTTTCCAAAATCTCTAAAGGTGAATTTGGTGGCTAAGATTCTCTCTCTCACTTGGAGTAGTGCTGCTGTTAATTGCTCCCTTAATCACTCCAAGAAGTTCAGGGGAACACAGTTAACAAGCCCAATCCTACTCCACTCTACTCTGATCACTCTTACCTCACCCCTAGCAGGGTCAGAGGAAAGCAAAGGAGGCTTGCGTGGGTCCTAACCTTTGCTCCTGTCAGGGAAAGTAGAAGACACTAGTGAAAAGGAGCAAGCTAGAGGGGAAAAGGGAAACTTGACTAGGAGGATTTCAGCTGCAACCGAAAGTCATTTCTGACCCTGGATCAGGCTGCTCTGCATGGGCATTTTCTGGGATGTCCCTTTAACAGCTCAATGCACACTAAAGAATAACTGCCTGACTCCTTCCTGTAAGAGGATAGAGGGTGCCTGAGAATAGCTACCATTTATTTAGCACTTACCATTTATTTAGCTACCAATTATGCTTAAATGCTTCATCATCTTGCTCCATCCTTGCACAATCCTCATAATGAAGTAGTGAATAGTAATATTCACCCACTATAAGATAATATTAATTCATTATATTAATATAATGAATAATTATTATTTTGTTGCTATTCTTATACCCACTTTAAAGATTGTTCACTTTGGTGAAACCAAAACACAGAATGCAAATGACTTGCTCCCAGGCTTCAGCAGGTAGGTACCAGAACCAGGATTCAGATCTGGGTCTGGATGGCTCCATATACCATGTTCTCAATCACAGTCCTCAAGGTTGGAAAAGTTGCCCAGAAGGCAAAAGATTCAAAAAAAGATCAAGGGGCTGGGCACAGTGGCTCACACCTGTAATCCCAGCACTTTGGGAGGCCAAGATGGGTGGATCACTTGAGGCCAAGAGTTCAAGACCAGCCTGGCCAACATGGCAAAACTCTGTCTCTACTAAAAATACAAAAATTAGCTGAGTGTGATGGCACAAACCTGTAATCTCAGCTACTAGGAAAGCTGAGACATGAGAATCGCTTAAACCCGGGAGGTGGAGGTTGCAGTGAGCACAGATCATGCTACCACACTCCAGCCTGAGTAACAAGACAAAGAAAGACTCTGTCTCAAAAACAAACAAACAAACAAAGTTGGAGGGGGGATCAATAATGCAAAGAACAAACCTTGCCTACTTTCTGTTTTCCCCAACTAAAAATTGACAAATGAAAATAGTTTGGCTAGGTGCAGTGGCCTCCTCCGGAAATCCCAGCTATGTGAGAGGCTGAAGCAAGAGGATCACTTGAGCTCAGGAGTTCAAGGCTGCAGTGAGCTATGATTGTGCCACAGCATTCCAGCCTGGGTAACACAGTGAGACCTCATCTCTAAAATTAATAATAAAATAAAATTAAGACATACTTTGCAAAACACATGTGGGGCTGCTTGTAGCCACTAGATTATGGTTGCTGAGAATGTTGCTGAAGTCTCTCTTGGTGAAGGCTTTCTTTACTTAGCAATCTAACCTCTTAAATGGGTGTCACAACTTTTTTGTTATGAGCAATTTTTAGAATTAATGAAAGAGAATGTTTCTTAAACAAGTATACAGATTTCTTCCCTGCAGTACACCAAATATATTATATTTACTTTAGTTCTGAACATTACACTAACTTTGGGCTCTAACTAAAATGTGCATGTGTTGCACATTTGGTCTTCAGTTATAACAAGGAGTATGAGAGAGCTTAGAGATCTTAACTGATTTCTACATGAGTCATTTTTCTGTTTCTTCATTTCAAACATATTTCCTTTGTCTTTCCCTGCCTACTTTCAGGATGGATGATGGCCGGCTGTTAGACTACCTTATGAATCATGACGAACTGATGGAGGAAAAAGTAGCTTTCTATATCCGAGACATCATGGAGGCTCTGCAGTACCTTCACAACTGCAGGGTTGCACATTTGGACATAAAGGTAATAAGTGGGAACCTTGCAAGGAATACCTTAAATGGTCAAGTCCAACTTACCAGTCATTACTCATAAGGAATATAAATTGAAATTCATTTTATTAACTTCAAGTACAACATTACAAATTTTTTTTTTTTTTTTTTTTTTTTTGAGACAGAGCCTTACTCTGTCACCCAGGCTAGAGTGCAGTGGTGTGATCTCAGCTCACTGCAACCTCTGCCTCCCAGGTTCAAGCAATTCTCCTGCCTCAGCCTCCCAAGTAGATGGGATTACAGGCACTCACCACCACACCCAGCTAATTTTTGTATTTTTAGTAGAGACAGTTTCATGATGTTGGCTAGGCTTGTCTTGAACTCCTAGCCTCAAGTGATCTGTCCGCCTCAGCCTCCCAAAGTGCTGGGATTACAGGAGTGAGCTGCCACGCTCATCCCATTATGACTATTAAAGAGAATATGGGTTGTCACACAATTTAAATGTATCATTCATGAATTAATTAGAACATACCAGAGCCACAGTGACATCCAGTGTGAGAGAAGGTAGGGAAGTTCTACCTACCTAATCTAACTTTATAGAAGTAAGCCAACAAATGTCATCTTGTCTTCCATGCTGCTCAAAAAGAAGCCCCTGTTCTCCAAAATGAGTAATTTATTATTACCTTGATTCAATGCAGAAGTAGTGTAGTTAAGAAGATATGATTTTCAATGTCAAACAGCTTGACATTGTGGTGGTACTTCAATGTCTCTGAAGTACCACCACACTCAATATGCACTAAGTTCTAAGTTCAATATGATAGTTTGATGAAACTCCAGTGCACTTCGCATAGTGCATGGGGAATTTTCCATACACTGTAGGCTTTATCAAAGAATAGCATAACCGTGTTTGAATTAATGAGGCAGTCTGAGTAGTGAAAACAGAGGCCTGAACTTCCCTTCTCTTCTCCCTGCCTTCATGGATCTCCGCAGCCTGAAAACCTGCTCATTGACCTACGGATTCCAGTGCCTCGAGTGAAGCTCATTGACTTGGAGGATGCTGTCCAGATCTCGGGTCACTTTCACATTCACCACCTGCTGGGGAACCCCGAGTTTGCTGCCCCAGAAGTCATCCAAGGCATCCCTGTCTCCCTGGGGACAGACATCTGGAGCATCGGGGTTCTAACATATGTCATGCTGAGTGGGGTCTCCCCCTTCTTGGATGAGAGCAAAGAGGAGACATGTATCAACGTATGCAGGGTGGATTTCAGCTTTCCCCATGAATACTTCTGTGGTGTGAGCAATGCTGCCAGAGATTTTATCAATGTGATCTTACAGGAAGACTTTCGGAGGCGGCCCACAGCGGCCACATGCCTACAGCATCCATGGCTGCAGCCCCATAATGGCAGCTACTCTAAGATCCCCCTGGACACCTCCCGCCTAGCATGCTTCATAGAACGCCGCAAGCACCAGAACGATGTACGGCCTATACCCAATGTCAAGAGCTACATTGTCAACCGGGTGAACCAAGGGACGTAGCTATCTCCCAGCCCCTGTGGTTTCACATAGAAGTGCAGTGTGAACCAAAGCAAGACTGAATGTGACTGTAAATAATTCTGTTCGTCATTTCACTCCATGCAGTTCTCTGAATTGAGAGATGTACCTCTTAAACCTCGATAATAGTTATTCAGGGTCTGAGCAGCAGTAAAAGTCACCCACAATCCAGGAGCTTTCCAGAAAGTCATTTGAAGAAATAAAGAGGCAAAGGGTCACAGAAGTGTTCAGAAGAAGGGCAAGGATAAGAAAAATATTAGCTGTTATGAAATTTTAGCTGCATCTTCCAAAATGAGTGGTTAACTGGGCAAACCTTAAGCTCACAAGAGTGTAAAAGATCTCTGGCTTTGCTGAAATTTTAAGCCAAAAGTTCTATTTAATGGAGATGTCATGTATATCAACTATTCTGGTTTAGATAACTTAGATATAGTTTCTTAATAGGTTACATATACACATACAGTATAATATATCCCATTCAGGTTTCAGAGTTTTCTAATATTAAAGAGATATATATTAAATCAATCACAAGTAAGTGACTGCTCCAGTTAAGACAGTAATTTATTTACCGAAGCATTACATTGTTTTGACTAAGCACAATCAGATGGCAAGTTTTCTAGAGCATTTTATAAGTCTTGTATAGAAATCTTTTACCAGAACCTGTGCATTAAGAGAAAGCAATGTTGCCCTTTTGAATGAGAAGATTTTTTCTGTCAATCACAGGTTTTTTGATTGTTAGGTTCTTTCTGTGTGTGAAACACAACCTGCAAATTCACTGGTAGCTCAGAGTTAGTCTGGCAAGAAAGCCTATCGGGAAATAAGTTCAAATACAGTATGAGCTGCGGGAGTATTTTTGTGTCTACACTGGGTTTGAAATAAGTAAATGAATATGAGCGATTCATACAAAAGGGCAAATGGAAACCTTTCCTATGGTTCCTATGAAAAACACACCAATACTTTCTGATTTCTTCTACGGCTGTAGAATACCGTCTTTCAGAAAGTTGGCTGGCTTTATTTCTAACTCCTTATTGAAGCTATGGGGTGCTTACTAAAAGGAGGCAGCCATATAGTCCTTCTAAAGGCCTGGCCCTAAGCCCTTTCTAAAGCCATGGGACAAAACCTGACACATCACCCTAACAGAACATTAAGTTGTAACTGAGATTGCAATACCTGTTACCACTCAGCTGCTGATAGTTTTCTGAACTAAAAGGACTAATTTTACTTTGAGGCCAATGCTGCTTTCTGGTATATATTCTTCATACAAGATTATTATTAACTGCTCTTTTTCCCTCTGGTGGGAAAAAAAAATTAAACCTGGGAGTTTCATGGGTTTTCTTTGTTTATTTTTGTTTGTGGGGGAGGGAGTTTGTTTTTTGTGTTTGTACATGATCCATCCTTAGTTTGCTAGAATGTGTGTTGAAATTGCTATTATACAAGTAAGATTTTAAAAATGTAACTCAAGTGTTTGTTCAAATCAGGTTTCATGGCATTGCTTCTCTCCTATAATGGGATAGAGAAAATTAAAATCTTGCAGTACGGAAGTTCAAGAAGAGAACTTACGAAGGACGAATAGAACTACAAATCTATCTAAATGAAAAAGAAATGGTGGAAACTAAGCCTGAACTTTAACATATAAAGAAAACACTTGTTCCCACAGTGGAAATGGAAAATTAAAAATCATCATCATTTTTTTTCTTATTGGTTTCAAAGTCAGCTTCCTCATTCCATGCAAGATTATAGATGGATACTTTAGTGGAAAGTATAAGCAATAAGACTAGATAGCACTTAGTGTTTTCGGGATTAACCAAATGTGTGGAAACCGACTCCGACTGTATCCGACTATATTTGTTTTCTAGTTTTCAAATGGCCCTGGGTCATTAAGCCTCACTCCCTCAGACGTCTCTCTTAACTATACCCTATAGTCTTCATTTGAACCTTTATGTATGTCCAAACACTCTATGATACAATACATAAAAATTTAAATCATACTTACTAAAAATCCTTTTAGTAAACATGTTTACTGAAATTTTTTAAAATTCAAAAGATATTTAGTACATTTTTTTAGTAAACGTTTTCATTATGCTTAAAAATTTTTAAACATCTTTATTAAAAATCCTTTTAGTAAACATGTTTACTAAAACCCTTTCAGTAAACATGTCTTCATTATGGTATACACATAAAGGAGGAAAGCCCAGCCCATAGGGTTTGTCATGGGACAGACTGCAGGCTCTGAGGATTCCCAATATCTATAAAGTCTGGCTCGGCAAGTTCTGTTCTGTCCACCGTGGAGGATTTGAATCAAGATCCCCCTGCTGAGCCAGTCTGAGTTTTTATAACAAGCTGAGTTTCTTCTTGAGAAGGTCAGGGCCCAGGACGGTGATGCATAGACCATGACGGGTGTCGGGGGAACGGGGGGTTGTTGAAATTATGTTATGGGGGCAGTTGACGGAATGTTAGACAGAACCCAAGCTTTCATATCAGCTTTTACAACAGTGTTGGGAGGATCCAAATGTGGGGTTGCGTGGAATTCCCCCAAGTACACGTACTGGGGAAGTGAGAAGACGGGAAAGGAGAGACGTAGAAAGGAAGTAGAATGGTTTTGGGGCCAAGGTACAATCATTAGACTAGAATGAACTTAATAGAGGTCCCAAGAGAAAGGGAGTATATTTTATATAGTTTCATAACAGAGGGAAACTAACAGGAAGGCTCCCTGTCTGCAAGGCTCCTGGTCCCTCCCAACAGGGATAAGAGAATAGTCTTGGTTCAAGAGTTCTCCAGAGCAAGTTGGAAATAACTAGGAATACCAGACGATGGGCCTGGGAAATGTAATTTAGGTTGTTCTGAGGGCAACCATGGTTAGGGAAGAAGGATCAGGGACCACTCTTGTTCCTATTTTGGCAGGGAGATTTATTACTTGGTAGTAAAGAAGAGAGGAGAGAAGAGAAAATAGTCCACTTCTATCATAATGATGGTTGTCCACAGTGAGACTGAACTCCCAGCTGAAATGCGAAAAACAAACAATGGTCAAGGTCACACGTTTCTTGCTTGGCTTATATTCATTGCATAGGGTTCTAAGGTTTTTGTTTTGTTTTTTAAGGGTGGGACACAGAAAGAATGAAAAGATCAGGGACAGCCCATAATAACTTTTAAGAAGTATTAATGTAATGATTTCCTACATCTTTTGCATTTGTTTCAAATTAAATAGATATATATCCAAGTATAGTTGAATGTGGTAAAATTTTTAAGAAAACAAATGGTAATGGTGGAGATGTCCTTCAAGTCTCTCTCAGCCATAAACAGTGTAACGGGGAGTAGAGGAAGCAGAGGAGAACGCTGGCTTCACTGCTTTGTGGTCCACAAAGCCTTTATAAATAGTAGTGCCTTTCAGAGGGGAGAATGGGAGATAAAGAAGTTCATTGCATTTAGATTTACTGATACTGCAGCATTTTTTCTTTATTTTAAAAATGTCTTGTAAATGCAAACATCTGAATATGGGGTGGAACCAGGAATTTTTGAGCTTCGATCTCAGCTATTCCTGATTCATCTCTTCTTACAGAAAGTCTTTGTTTTTTCTTCTCAAAATGTCCCCATTGGTAAAATGAGAATTGGGGGTGGGGAAAGAGGAAGGACATTAATCTTACAGGAATGTTGAGAAATAACCTTGGTTGGGACATCTATAAAATACTTTGATTTTTTTTTTTAAAGTGCTACACACTGCCAGTGCTAAGAATTTTATTGATAGTAACTTTGAACATTCCAGGTTTTTAATATTCACATCTTTAGATACAATTTATAAACTCATGAGATTAAATTCTGCAAATTGCTTTCAGATTAAATTCTGTAACTTTCAGTTGGAAGTATTAGGTGCTCTTTGTCTAAATGTTATTTGGTCTTAGCGTATAATTTCGATCATTTAAGAGCTTATCTACTGAAAAAAGTTAGAGCTGATGAAGTCTTATGTCCATAAGCCGTTTTCTCCAGTATTTTTTATGGCAAGTGCAAAGAGTAAAATGCCCTCAAAAGCAGCTGCTACCTTCTCTTCTCAATCTTTATGCTCTGGAAAGACAGACAGAAAAGAACCCAACAACCATTTTCCTCACTTGGGAGGGCAGAAGTGAGAAGAAAACATCTTCTTACATCACAATTTATTTTTTACAGTCTCACAGGAATCTATTATAAGAGGCAAATTAAAGGCACAGGCAAGTTAAATGCATAGAAATGAATTTGACTGTTCATTTTTGGAGGACAAACCTTGAAACTTTTGTTTTTAAGATGGCTTAGTCTTTCAGGAGTTGCATATTTGCTGTCCCATAACCCCCATGATTAGATCCCATGAGTTAGGCATTACTTTTTTCTTGCCTCTGTAGAAGAGCATGGCAATTTAGATTTGTGAGAATATGAGGAAGTAAATATAATATAAACTAAATTCCAGTTATTTCTGTGCATCAACTGAAATTTTGCCTCATGCATTTAATAGAGGAGGAAATATTTTGTAAATAAGAGGTCTTTGTAGAGGGGCAAAGTTCAGACTCACCATGTCCTTATTCAGTGTGGACAATGAATTGTGCTGGATGAGTTTTGAGGAATGTAGACCTTCCTTTCTCTCCTGGGTTGCACCTCTGTGGAGTCTGGGTTAGACAAACACAGTATGTGACCTTTCAGTGGATTTATTTATAAAACTGCACCTTGATTTTTCTTCACTATTTAAAGTCTAGGAATGATTTGAGGATGAATGATTAAACCCAGGGTGAGCCTAGAGAAGACAGAGCTCACACATGTATCATCCAGAAAAGGAAAGCTACTATGTTAATATTTATTTTCTAAAAATAGTAAGACTCTCAGTTGTTTCATTAATTCTAAAGGGTTAAAAAGGGCTGAAATTTGTTTATAGCACTAAATGTTTTTAATAGGAAATATTCACATAAAAAATTTATACAGAAGTAGTAGAACACAATTCTCATAAGAACATATTTTCTATGAAAGGCATTTCTTCCTCATCTTCAATAAATATAAAGAAGTTAGAGGAGAGGAAAAAGCAGTCACTCCAAGGCAACTTTTCATCTTTGAGGGACATTATGAAAAGCCTGAAATTAATATGCACAGGCCATTGCGTTTTTCTGTGAGAAATGTGCCCATTTGCTGTGATATTCTAAAGTGTGTTCAGATTTAGGTTTTACTCAAATGATCAAGATAACAGTTTAGCTAGATAACTGCTATTTCAGATAGTGAGGTTAGCTGAGAGAAGGAAGCATGGTAGAAGAAATGCAAATAACAGTTCTTGGAATGCCAGCCCCTGAGGCTTAGTTTAACCAAGCTAATCTGTTGGCCCAGGGATAGCCAGCATAGGAGCTTCCATCAGTACCTGACTTCCAACGAGAATTGAGTCCACATTCTGGAGTGCTATGGAGACTGTTACTATGACCTCAAAGACTGTCTCTAGGAATCTGAAATTAACAAACGTCTCTTACTAACTTAAGCCATATCTGTCATCTCTATGTTTGATATTTCTGACCCTGGTGCTTTTACTTCTTTTTCTGCCAAACTTCAGCCTACTCTATGGGGAAGGTGAGTAAAACTAATAGAACAAATAAGGAGACTGGAAAAACTAAACATACTCTTCAGAATGAGATCCTGTTCAGAGAACAGTAGTGGTCAAAGTGCAAACTGTTGGAAAATACAGATATATGTACATCGGTACATGTATATAGTGTATAATATGTATGTATATGTTATTGCTCATATGCAGAAATCTATCCATTTGCAGACAGCCCAGGTGGGTCAATTTTTCTATTGGAAAACCATTTAGGGCCATTCAAAACCATTAGGGCTAATTTGTGGAGACAAACTCTACTCATTTGGGAATTAATTTGCTGTCTTTTGATGTCCACAAAGCCAAATTAACAAAGTGTGAAACATAAAGAGGCCATCAGTTAGGTTATTCTGTTTATCTGGACTTTATCATTATAGTTGAACTATCAATAGTCAATTTCCAAACTGTATTGGCATCTCTTGGTTTTGAGTGACCCCTGCCTCCAAGTCTTTTGAGAATTTGGAGTGGGCTTCACTGGCCATTCAGACAAAGGGCCTTATTCATAAGTGGACAGGTTTCCCCATAGGGACCATCACACATATACATATAAGTATATACTTCCATCAGGCTTGTAACAATTGATTTAAAATCACTCCACAGTATTGATAAATAGCTCTATATTTTCAAGGTGCAGAAGAATTCCACAGCCTTAATTATTTCAGTGTCTTGCTGGTCTGCCTTAAGTGTATCTTCTGGATTTTTGGTTGTTTTATTATTTTTTAAATTTTTCTGCTGTTGTTCATTTTGTATGCATACAATGTCGTTTTGTAAAGGTAGGTTGTAAATATTTTATTTGTAAGTCAAAATCACTCATGTGTAATGTTGTAAAGTGATGACCTACTGTCTTGTTTCTGCTACAGTCAATGTTATAAGTTATGAATGAAACTTCAAAATGTACATCTCACATGTTATGCATTCCTATAAATATACTATACTAAAGATACTATATGGTCGTCCTTTTTTTTTTTTCCTAATTAAACCTTTATTCAAATAAAAGAGTAATTTTTTTCTTTCTTTCTCCAAATATATGAAAGACTTTGAAACGGTAAAAATATCACATACTTGTTACAACACTTTTGGCCTAGGATTTTAGAAAGAAAGCAGCAGAGTATTTTAAGCCATTTACCCAAAAATGCCAAGGAAACCTCAGGGCTGGGTGCTATGGCTAGCACCTGTAAATCCCAACACTTTGCGAAGCCGAGGAGGAAGGATCTTGAGCCCAGGAGTTCAACATCAGCCTGGCCAACATAGGGAGACGCCCACCTCCCCCAAATAGCCCACATATTAAAACATTGTTTAAAAAATTAGCTGAATGTGTTGGTGCATGCCTGTGGTCCCACCTTGTGAGGCTGAGGTGGAAGGATCATCTGAGCCCAGGAGGTAGACACTACAATGAGCTATGATTATGCCACTTCACTCCAGCCCAGGCAACAAAGGGAGACCCTATCTAAAAAAAAAAAAAAAAAAAAAAAAAAAAAAAAAAAAAAAGGAAGCCTCAGGTGGTTGTTAATTTCACACTGGTGTTTCAGGTGATAATACTGTTAGAATGTTTGGAGGATATTTTGGGCTGGTTCTCACAGGTTTATACATTCTGATGTGGACTCCAGCAATCTAGGTTAGCCTATGCAGACCTGATCAGGCTTTGAAAGTTTAAATGTGTCACCCAAGTGCAAATGTGGCTGATTCATGGTATACCGTCGATTAGCCAGACTGTTGAAGTGTTTTGATTAGCTTACTTTGCCAAGAAAGTCAAAAAAAGTTTTAGGCCGGGCGCGGTGGCTCAAGCCTGTAATCCCAGCACTTTGGGAGGCCGAGGCGGGTGGATCACGAGTTCGAGAGATCGAGACCATCCTGGTCAACATGGTGAAACCCCGTCTCTACCAAAAATACAAAAAACTAGCTGGGCATGGTGGCGCATGCCTGTAATCCCAGTTACTTAGGAGGCTGAGGCAGGAGAATTGCCTGAGCCCAGGAGGCGGAGGTTGAGGTGAGCCGAGATCGCGCCATTGCACTCCAGCCTGGGTAACAAGAGCGAAACTCCGTCTCAAAAAAAAAAAAAAAAAAAAGTTTTAACATTTGGCTTCTATTTCATCAAGATTTTATTGTATTTATTTGTAATGAGAAACACTTGTCAAAAGCATGGGCTCTTCACATTGGTTCATCAGCACGATCTCCTTAGAGAAAATAGAGATAATATGGCTGGGTGCAGTGGCTCACGCCTGTAATCTCAGCCCTTTGGGAGGCCAAGGCGGGCGGATCACCTGAGGTCAGGAGTTCAAGACCAGCCTGGCCAACATGGTGAAACCCCCATCTTTAAAAAAAAAAAAAAGAGAAAATATAGATAATAAAGAATATTAGAAACGAAATCAGAATCAGGTTGATGAATTAGAATCATAAGACCCTTATGGGCTTTTTTTGATCTAGAATTTGTATATATTTTAGCATCTATATAGCTTAAAAGCTCATGTGTAATTATTATTTCACTTAATCCCAACAAATTCTTATGACGTAACATTTCATTTGGAGTAGAGAAACTGAGTCACAGGATTTAGGTGATTGTTCAAGGTCACTAAGACATTCACTGGAATATAACATTTTTTGTTGAGACAGGGTCTTACTCTGCCACCCAGACTGGATTGCAGTGGCACAATCACAGCTCACTGTATGTAGCCTCTACCTCCCAGGCTCAAGTCATCCTCCTCCCTCAGCCTCCCCAATAGCTGGGACCACAACTGTGTGCCATAATGTCTGGCTAATTTTTTTGTTGTTGTTGAAGAAACAGAGTCTCACTATGTTGCCCAGAGGGGCCTCAAACTCCTGGTCTCAAGATATCTTTCTGTCTCTGTGTCCGAAAGTGCTGGGATTATAGGCATGAACCACTGCACCTGGCCCTAGAAGATAAACTAAATGTGTATTTGTGTGTTTCACTGTGCCTGTGTCTGTATAGTGTGGGTCAAACAATAACAAATGATTAAATAACAGTACTTCAGCCTGTATTTTTTCGAGGGGGAGTGGTTGAGAGGAATGACCAATTCAGTTATGGAATATTAGCAAAAGTCCCAATACAAATGATAATCTGAACCCCCCATGCTCAGTCTAAAATAGGTATCAGAGTAGAATATACAAGGGATTCAGTGAGCAGGATAGAGGTAAGTCTATGGAAAGGCTCTAGACTGAATTATTGCATGAAATTTTAGATTAAAGGAAACTCTTTAGGATAAATACCTAAACCTGTAAGGCTGAATATTGGTTAGAGTCACGATCCTTTACTCAGCCTGAGTAAATGAAATGGAGAACACAAAATGAATTGGTACAATCTATGTTCCACTAGCATTTTTTTTTTTTTTTTTTTTTTTTTTTTTTTTGAGACAGAGTCTCACTCTGTTGCCCAGGCTGGAGTGCAGTGACTCAATCTTGGCTCACTGCAACCTCCACCGGCGCCCCCCAACTTGGGTTCAAGAGATTCTCCTGCTTCAGCCTCCCAAGTAGCTGGGTCTAAAGGCATGTGCCACCATGCCTGGCTAATTTTTGTGGTTTTTTTGGTAGAGACAGGGTTTCACCACATTGGCCAGGCTGGTCTCAAACTCCTGATCTCAGGTGATCCTCCTGCCTCAGCCTCCCAAAGTCGTGCTGGGATTATAGGCATGAGCCACCATGCTTAGCCACCTTGACTTTTTATAAAGTAAGTGTGTGTGTGTGTGTGTGTGTGTGTGTGTGTGTGTGTGTGAAGAGACGGGGTTTCACCATGTTGGTCAGGCTGGTCTTGAACTCCTGACCTTGTGATCTGTCCATCTCGGCCTCACAAAGTGCTGGGATTACAGGTGTGACCAACCATGCCTGGCCCTATGAAGTGTTTTTGAGTGAACTATCTCACTGAATCTTCATAGTGATCTTTAAAGAAAGTTAATATTATTATCTTCGTTCCATTTTTGAGAAAATTGAAACTCATATAGCTCAAAATGCATTGCCAAAGATCACTCAGCCGGTAAGTAGAGCTGAGACTAAAACCCAAATGTTTTGGTTTGAAACTTCATGTTCTTTGTAGTGCACAATATTGCTATGCCTTACCTGTTCCTCTTTTCTTAAAAAAGTGTTATAGTTGATACACGATCATTGTACACATTTATTGGGTACATAGTTCTATTTCAATACACACAATGTACAGTGATCAAATCAGAGTAATTCATGTATTTCTCACCTTAAATATGTATCATTCCTTTGTGTTGGGAACATTCAGAATCCCCTCTTCTAGCTATTTGAAAATATATAGTAAATTATTGTTGACTACAGTCACCCTACGGTGCTATAGAACACTAGGACCTATCTTTCGATGTAGCTGTAATTTGTATCCTTTAACCACCCTCTACCCTTCCCAACCTCTAGTACTTACTATTCTACTCTCGACCTCCATGAGATCAACTTTTTTAGCTTCTGCATATGAGTAAGAACATTTGGTATTTATCTTTCTTGTTTTTCTTTTCTTGGTTTATTTCACATAATGTCCTCCAGGTTCATCCACCTTGCTGTGAATGACAAGATTTCATTCTTTATGTGAATTTAAGGGTTATTTTCCTTAAACTAGAATAAAGTATTGCCTTATATACACAATGGAGAACTTCTCCAAGGGATTTATTTGTAAAGACCAAATTTGGATTTTCAGATTGTCTAGCAATATTATCCTCCTAGATAATCCTGATACCAATCAATTCACCATTTCTAACTCGTCTTCCTCCCTCCCTTACCTTTCTACACCTATTACTTAAGCATTTGAGATATGCCAAACCAGGAAGCAGAGTACAAACAAAAGAGGTAACGAATACTGTTAATGATCTAGGTGCTATATATTCCCATGTGCAAACTACTATGAAACTGTCACAAAATAGATGCTATGAAGTTAATAAAAGAATTGAGTCAAGGTGTCTGTCTTTGAGTACTTGTATTCTATTTGGAGAAACATGGGGGTTAAATCGTGGCTAATAACTAGCAAATTATAACATGCTAGGCCAAGGAGTAGAGATAATTAAGAGAACTAGTCGAGAATGCACTGGCTGTTAGAAAACGAGCACGATTTATGCGAACTCTCATCAAGGTTGGACTTAATCACCCTACAGTCAAACTAGCTGTTTGAAGTTTTGAAACCCAGCGACCCCACCCAGAAAAAAGCAGGAGAAGCACAAATTGGCGGTAGATTGGCTACCAGCTTGAGCCCGGGCTAACACAGAAGTGATTGCAGCAAGCCCGGGCAGCTGCCGGGGAGGCAAGCGGAAGAGGCGGGGCCTCGCGGGCGACGTCATCGGGGCGCCGGCGTCTCGGGGCGCCGGAGGCACGGTGCGCCTGGGAGTTTGGAGCAAACAGGCAGCGCGCGACGATGGCGGCCGCTGGTGCAGCTTTGGGGCCGTTGGTGACGGGTCTGTACGACGTGCAGGCTTTCAAGTTTGGGGACTTCGTGCTGAAGAGCGGGCTCTCCTCCCCCATCTACATCGATCTGCGGGGCATCGTGTCTCGACCGCGTCTTCTGAGTCAGGTGCTTGCCCAGGAAGGGGAAGGACTGGGCTGGGTGGCGGGAAAGAAGACCAGGAAATGTAAGAGGGTGGCAGGAATTGGGCCGTGAGTGGGAGCAAAAGAGCCAGGCAGGCAGGCCGACCTACTCTTGGTCTGGGGAGTAAGCATGAGAAGCACAGAGGCCAAGGGTTGTTGGGCTCTTAGAGAGCCGTCTGTACTTTCACCCACAGGCTTACTGCTCGCATTTTGCAAAAGCCGGAACACCCAGTTTGGAACCCTGTCTGGCACTGAAGCACACTTAGATGAATTCTGTGTTTTTAACTCTAAGAAAATTAGACTTTCGGCCGGTCGTGGTGTCTCACGACTGTAATCCCAACACTTTGGAAGGCCTAAGTGGGTGGGTCACCTGAGCCCCAGGAGTTCGAGACCAGCCTGGGTCTGGCGAGACCGCCCCCCTTTCCCCACCCGCCCCGGCTCTACAAAAAATTTAGCTGGGCGTGGTGGCGCACGCCTGGGACGCTCAGGTGGGAAGATGACCCGAGCCTGGGAGGTCAAGGCTGCAGTGAGCCGTTGTTGCGCCAGCGCACTCCAGCCTGGGCGACATTGAGACCCTGCCTCAAAAAACAAACAAGCGTATAGACCGGAAAAATGTGGGTGGGCAGAGAATTCAGTAGCTGGAAAAACACTTGTGAGAAAAGAAAAGTAGAACAATCTGAGCCATGTGATGTATGCAGAATTTATCAGAACCCAGAGAGACTTCAGCCATACTCCCTCATGCAGCCCTGGGGAACAATTATTTAAAGGAATTATGTACCTGGAATTTGTGATACAAAGAATAATGTATAGCCGATCAGTTGCTTGTGTTACTGTTTTATTTTTGAGATGAGTTATCTCTTACATCACCGAGGCTTGGAGTGCAGCCCTGTGATTATACCTCACTGCAGTCTGGAACTCCTGGGCTTCAGAGATCCTCCTGCTTCAGACGAGCGTGGTGGCTCTTGCCTGTAAAACCAACACTTTGGGAGGCTGAGGCGGGCAGGTCATTTGAAGTCTGGAGTTCAAGACCAGCCTGGCCAACATGGTGAAACCCTGCCTCTACTAAAAATGCAAAAATCAGCCAAGCATGGTGGTGCACACCTGTACTGTAATCCCAGCTACTCAGGAGGCTGAGGCAGGAGAATCGCTTGAATCCAGAAGGCGGAGGTTGCGGTTATGAGATCCAGCCCTGCACTCCAGCCTGGGGCAACAGAAGGAGACTGTCTCAAAAAAAAAAAAAAAAAAAAGAGAGCCTCTTGACTCAACCTCTGAGTGGCTGGGACTACAGGTGTGTGTCATCATGCCCACCTAATTTAAAATTTTTTTTTGTAGAGAGGAAGTCTCACTATATTGCCCAGGCTGGTCTTGAATTCCTGGGCTCAAATGATCATCCGGCCTCGGTGGCCTCCCAAGTAGCTGGGACTACAAATGCCTGGTGGCACTTCAGTTATTTCAGTGCAAATTATTGGTGAACATAGGAACTGCCTCTTCTTTTGCTTTAAAAGTCCACTTGTAACTACTGTAATCAAAGCCTATAGTCAGGGCAACTTAATTTTTTTTTTTTCAGTTGTACTTTGGGCTCTGGGGTACATGTGCACATCCTGCATCCTGCAGGACTGTTGCATAGGTACATACATGCCATGGTGGTTTGCTGTCTCCATCCCTGTCTCCACCCCATCACCTACATCAGGTATTTCTCCTGGTGTTATCCCTCCCCATCCTTCCCTCCCCTCCCCTCCACCTCCCCCACCTAGCCCAGTGAGTGTTGTTCTCTTCCCTGTGCCTAAGTGTTCTCATTGTTTATCACCTGCCTATGAGTGATAAACATGCGGTGTTTGGTTTTCTGTTCTTGTGTCAGTTTGCTGAGAATGATGGTTTCTAGATTCATACGTGTCTCTACAAAGAGCACAAACTCATCGTTTTTTTATGGCTGCATAGTATTCCATGGTGTGTATATGCCACATTTTCTTTGTCCAGTCTGTCGTTGATGGGTATTTGGTTTGGTTCCAGGTCTTGGCTGTCATAAACAGCAACACAACGAACATATGTGTGCATGTGCCTTTATAATAGAACGATTTATAATCCTTTGGGTATATACCCAGTAGTGGGATTTCTGGGTCAAATGGAATTTCTATTTCTAGATCCTTGAGACGCCACGCTGTCTTCCATAATGGTTGAACTAACTTACACTCCCACCAACAGTGTAAAAGTGTTCCTTTTTCTCCACATCCTCTCCAGCATCTGTTGTCTCCAGACTTTTTAATGATTGCCATTCTAACTGGTGTGAGATGGTATCTCAATGCAGTTTTGATTTGCATTTCTCTAATGACCAATGATGGGCATTCAATTTAGGAAAAGAAGTTCAACCATTATGGAAGACGCCACGCTGTCTTCCATAATGGTTGAACTAACTTACACTCCCACCAACAGTGTAAAGTGTTCCTTTTTCTCCACATCTTCTCCAGCATCTCTTGTCTCCAGACTTTTTCTGGCTGGTGTGAGATGGTATCTCAATGTAGTTTAGATTTGCATTTCTCTAATGACCAATGATGATGAGCATTTTTTCATATGCTTCTTGGCTGCATATATGTCTTCTTTTGAAAAGTGTCTGTTTGTATCCTTTGCCTACTTTTGAATGGGTTTGTTTTTTTCTTGTAAATTTGCTTTAGTTCTTTGTAGATTCTGGATATCAGCCCTTTGTCAGTTAGGTAGGTTGCAAAAATGTTTTCCCATTCTCTTGGTGGCTGGTTCACTCTAATGATTGTTTCTTTTGCTGTGCAGAAGCTCTTAAGTTTAATTAGATCCCGTTTGTCTATTTTGGCTTTCATTGCTGTTGCTTTTGATGTTTTAGTCCTGAAGTCCTTGCCTGTGCCTATGTCCTGAATGGTATTAGTTCTTATGTTTAAATCTTTAATCCATCTGGAGTTAATTTTTGTATAAGGTGTAAGGAAGGGGTCAAGTTTCAGCTTCCTCCATATGGCTAGCCAGTTTTCCCAACACCATTTATTAAACAGGGAATCCTTTCCCCATTGCTTGTTTTTGTCTAGTTTGTCAAAGATCAGATGGTTGTAGATGTGTGGCATTTGCAAGGCCTCTCTTCTGTTCCATTGGTCTGTATCTCTGTTTTGGTACCAGTACCATGCTGTTTTCATTACTGTAGCATTGTAGTGTAATTTGAAGTCAGTTAGTGTGATGCCTCCAGCTTTGTTCTTTTTGCTTAGAATTGACTTGGCTATACGGGCTCTCTTCTGGTTCCATATGAAGTTTAAGGTGTTTTTTTCCAGTTCTGTGAAGAAGGTCATTGGTAGCTTGATGGGGATAGCATTGAATCTATAAATTACTTTGGGCGGTATGGCCATTTTCACAATTAATTATTCCTGACCATTAGCATGGAATGTTTTTCCATCTGTTGTGTCCTCTCTTAATTCCTTGAGCAGTGGTTTGTAGTTCTCCTTGAAGAGATCTTTTACATCCTTTGTTAGTTGTATTCCTAGGTGTTTTATTCTCCTCGTAGCCATTATAAATGGGAGTCCGCTCATGATTTGGTTCTCTGTTTGTCTGTTGTTGGTGTATAGGAATGCTTGTGATTTCTGCACATTGATTTTGTATCCTGAGACTTTGCCGAAATTTCTTACTAGCCTAAGGAGGTTTGGGCTGAGACGATGGGGTCTTCTAAATACATGATCATGTCATCTGCAAATAGAAACAATTTGACTTCTTCTTTTCCTAAATTGAATGCGCTTTACTTCTTTTTCTTACCTAATTGTTCTGACTAGAACTTCCAATACCATATTGAATAGGAGTGGTAAGAGAGGGCATCCTTATCTAGTGCCAGTTTTTAAAGGAATTCTTCTAGTTTTGGCCCATTCAGTATGATATTGGCTGTGGGTTTGTCATGAATAGCTTTTATTATTTTGAGATATGTTCCATCGATACCTAGTTTATTGAGAGTTTTTAGCGTAAAGGGCTGTTGAATTTTGTCGAAGGCCTTCGCTGCATCTAGTGAGATAATCATGTGGTTTTTGTCTTTGGTTCTGTTTATGTGGTGGATTATGTTTATAGATTTGTGTATGTTGAACCAGCCTTGCATCTCTGGGATGAAGCCTGCTTGATCCTGGTGGATGAGCTTTTTGATGTGCTGTTGCATTCGGTTTGCCAGTATTTTATTGAAGATTTTTGCATCTGTGTTCATCATGGATATTGGCCTGTAGTTTTCTTTTTTAGTTGTGTCTCTGCCAGGTTTTGGTATCAGGATGATATTGGTCTCATAGAATTAGGGAGGATTTCCTCTTTTTGTATTGTTTGGAATAGTTTGAACAGGAATGGTACCAGCTGCTCTTTGTACGTCTGGTAGAATTCAGCTGTGAATGCGTCTGGACCTGGACTTTTTTGGGTTGGTAGGCTATTAATTGCTGCCTCGACTTCAGCCCTTGTTATTGATCTATTTAGATTACAACAAACATAGAGCTGTTTGTTGTAATCTCTGATGGTAATTTGTATTTCTGTGGAACCAGTGGTGATATCCCCTTTATCGTTTTTTATTGCATCTATTTGATTATTCTCTCTTCTTTGTTATTAATCTGGCTAGTGGTCTATTTTGTTGATCTTTTCAAAAAACCAGCTCCTGGGTTTATTGATTTTTTGAAGATTTTTTTGTGTCTCTATCTCCTTCAGTTTTGCTCTGATCTTAGTTATCTCTTGTCTTCTGCTAGGTTTTGAGTTTTTTTAATCTTGCTTCTCTCTTTCAATTTTGAGGATAGGGTGTTGATTTTAGATATTTCCTTGTTTCTCATGTGGGCATTTATTGCTATAAATTTCCCTCTAGACACTGCTTTAAATGTGTCCCAGAGAATCTGGTACGTTGTGTCTTCGTTCTTGTTGGTTTTGAAGAACATCTTTATTTCTACCTTCATTTCATTGTTTATCCATTTGTCATTCAGGAGCAAGTTGTTCAGTTTCCATGTGATTGTGCAGTTTTCAATGCTTTTCTTAATTTTGAGTTCTAATTTGATTGCGCTGTGGTCTGAGAGACTTATGATTTCCATTCTTTTGCATTTGCTGAGGAGGGATTTACTTCCAATTATGGGGTCAGTTTTAGAGTAAGTATGATGTGGTGCTAAGAAGAATGTGTATTCTGTGGATTTGAGATGGAGTGTTCTGTAAATGTCTATCAGGTCCGCTTGGTCCAGATCTGCATTCAAGTCCTGGATATGCTTGTTGACTTTCTGTCTCGTTGATCTGTCCAATATTGTCAGTGAAGTGTTAAAGTCTTCCACTATTATTGTGCAGGAGTCTAAGTCTCTTTGTAGGTCATTAAGAACTTGCTTTATGTATCTGGGTACTCCTGCACTGGGTGCATATATATTTAGGATAGTTAGCTTTTCTTGTTGCATTGATCCTTTTACCATTATGTAATGTCCTCCTTTGTCTCTTTTGATCTTTGTTAGTTTAAAGTCCATTTTATCAGAGACTAGGATTGCTACCCCAGCTTTTTTTTGCTCTTCATTTGCTTGATAAATCTTCTATTCCTTTATTTTGAGTCTGTGTGAGTCTTTGCATGTGATATGGGTCTCCTGAATACAGCACACCGATGGATCTTGACTTTTTATCCAGTTTGCCAGTCTGTGTCTTTTGATTGGGGTATTTAGGCCATTTACATTCAACATCAATATTGTTATGTTTGAATTTGATCCTGCCAGTTTATTACCGGCTTGTTGTTTTGCCTGTTAGTTGACGCGGTTTCTTCATTGCATTGTTGTTCTTTCCATTTGGTACGTTTTTGCAGTGGCTGGTACTGGTTGTTCCTTTCCATGTTTAGTACTTCCTTCAGGAGCGCATGTACGGCAGGTTTTGTAGCGATGAAATCTCTCAGCAATTGCTTGTTTGTAAATGATTTTATTTCTCCTTCACTTATGAAGCTTAGTTTGGCCAGATATGAAATTCTGGTTTGAAAGTTCTTTTCTTTAAGGATGTTGAATACTGGCCCCCACTCCCTTCTAGCTTGTAGGGTTTCTGCTGAGAGATCTGCTGTGAGTCTAATGGTCTTTCCTTTGTGGGTGACTCGACCTTTCTCTCTGGCTGCCCTTAGCATTTTTCCCTTCATTTCAGCTCTGCTGAATCTGATGATTTTGTGCCTGGGATTGCTCTTCTTGAGTAATGTCTTTGTGGTGTTCTCTGTATTTCCTGGATTTGAATGTTGGCCTGCCTTGTTAGGTTGGGGATGTTCTCCTGGATAATATCCTGAAGAGTGTTTTCCAACTTGAATTCATTCTCCCTGTCACATTCAGGTACGCTGATTAAGGGTAGATTAGGTCTTTTCACATAATCCCATATTTTTTGGAGGCTTTGTTCATTTCTTTTCACTCTTTTTTCTCTAATCTTGCCTTCTCGTTTTATTTCGTTGATTTGATCTTCAATCTCTAATATCCTCCTTTCTTCTGCTTGATCGATTTGGCTATTGAAACTTGTGTATGCTTCATGAAGTTCTTGTGCTGTGTTTTTCAGCTCTATCAAGTCATTTATGTTCTTCCGTAAGCTAGTTATTCTAGTTAGAATTTTGTCTAACCTTTTTTTCAAGGTTCTTAGTTTCTTTGCATTGGGTTAGAACATGGTCTTTTAACTCAGAGAAGTTTGTTATTGCCCACCTTCTGAAGCCTGCTTCTGTCAGTTGGTCAAACTCATTTCTGTCTTGCTTTGTTCCCTGGATGGTGAGGAGTTGTGATCCCTGGGAGGGGAAGAGGTGCTCTGGTCATTGATGGTTTCATCCTTTTTGTGCTGGTTTCTTCCCATCTGTGGATTTATCTCCCTTTGATCTTTGAAGTTGGTGATTTTGGGAGAAATCTCTTGAGTGGACGTCCTTTCTGTTGTGGTTGGAGCTATATCTTTTTTGGCCTGTAGAGGCACTGTTGGTCTGCCTTGGATTCAGTCTGGTTGCTGGGTGGGTGGTCTTCCCTTGAGTTTTGTTTGCAGGTAAGATTAGCCCCACCTTCCCTTGGTGTCTCTCTTTCTCTGAGCTTGATCTTCCCACTTGGGGTCAAATTGGTGTATTCGCTGCCAAGCTCTCTGTGCAGGCTTCAGTTTGAGTCTTGTGGGGAGGGTGGGGCCTGCCAGGCATTATGGCCTATTTCCCTGCTTTCAACTCTGCCTCTTTCTGTGGGACAGGTTGTTCCATCCCGCTGGCATTAGTCCAGACTTCCACCCAGATCCATGCTGACAACTTGCAGCACCAGGTGGGAGCCTTGCTCAGATTTGCATCAACAACCCATGGTGCCCTTCAATCTGATGGGGCTCTCGTGGACTGTGGGTTGCACGAGGGATGAGGTAAGCACAGGATCCGAATTGGAGCACCTAGAGGGTGAAGTCCCCGACCCTCTGAGCCAGCTGCACGTTCCAGGTGGGGACGCGTCCCATCCTATATTGGTTCGCCCTCCCTGGTCAGGTCTTGCCCTGCTTCGGCTCCTTCCCTGGTCTATTTTCAGAGTCCTGCCAGTCCCACCGAAACGAACCCGGTACCTTGCATGGAATCATGAAGTCCTCTAGCCCTCTGCATCTCATTCACTGGGAGCTGCATTCCGGTGTTGTCTCCTCTCAGCCATCTTAGAAAAATGGCAACTTAAATTTATGCTTCAGGTTGCAGCCCTTGAACTTGGCACAAATTTGTGTTCTACTTATATTAATTTTGCCTCAGCTTCTTCCTCTTAGGTCCACACTTCGAAGGGCTGTTTGGAAAGGGGAGTTGAATTTTGCACTGTGTGGCTAGGAACAGTAATTAAGACCAGAAAGTAGACATATTGGGAAAGCAGTTTTTTAGTAAATATAAGGAAAATTTTTGTACAAATTAGAGGTTTCTAACACAGTGCTTCTAAACTTTGAGTGTATATGAATTATCTTGGAATTTTGTTAAAATGCAGAACCCAGTTCTGTAGCTCTGGGGCTGGATCTGAGGTTGTGTGCTTCTAACAAGGTGCCAGTTGAAACTGCAGACTGCACTGAGTAGAGTGCCCTGAATAATTGGTTTCCAATAGAGTTTGCTACTAGCCACGTGTTGCTATTGAGCATTGTGAATTTTTAAGTTTAGTCACATATGATTAGTGGCTATCATATTGGACTGCATAGGTAGAAGACATTATAAGTTCCCTCAGCACGCTTAACAGTTACGTTCACTGGGCAACACTGTGTGTAGTTATTGTAAAAATATTGAAGGTAGGTTGGACTATTTAAAGTTGCAGTAGTTTGGACTATTTCTCACCATCCAGATTCTTGCTGTGATATACTCAGCAGTGCCGAGAATTACTAAGGATTTTCTAGTGTAAAATTCATTTATTTATTTTAAATAACAGAAAAAGTTTTTTTGATAAGCAGATCATGGTGCGTGTGTGCGTGTGTGTGTGGGCGTATATATTTTGGAGATTAACTGGGGAGGAGTTCAAAACATAGACTTGGGTATGACAAAATTTCTTTACACATCTGATTAATGCAAATAGGATTTCTCAACACTTACACCCCCAAAAGCAATAGAATTTATGCTAAACTCTAACTTCCTTGTAATAAGTGATATTTGACTACAGTACTATATATATGTACATTAGTGTACATAAAGTAATTGGAGAGGAAAGGTAGCATTAACCCACGAAGAAATACATTTTCCAAATCTGTTTTTTCCCTCTGTCAAAATTTGCAGATGATGTTTTAATTAGTCATATGCTTATAATAATTGTAATGATATACAGGAGAATTCTCTTTTTTAAAAAGTACAATTTCCATTTTATTTTCCTCTAGAGAATAGTTTCTCTTCAGTCCTTAAGGATTCAGTTGCTTACATGGTCTTGGGTGAGGGTCATGAGGCAGCACCCACAGGTTTAAATCAGGGTGGGGTGTTTGGTCCCTGTGGGATTTACAAGATGAATTGCTGACTACCTTGCTATGAATGGCACAACTCACACTGTAATGTAGCTTCATACACAGCTTGGGAAGAACATAGGAGGCAAAGACGCACACTGCAGAAATGTCCCTGACTGCCGTGGCCTCTACTATGTTTTGCATGACAGGCTTCTTTTTTTTTTTTTTTTTTTTTTTTGAGACAGAGTTTTTTTTGCTCTTGTTACCCAGGCTGGAGTGCAATGGCGCAATCATCTCGGCTCACCACAACCTCTGCCTCCTGGGTTCAAGCAATTCTCCTGCCTCAGCCTCCCGAGTAGCTGGGATTACAGGCACATGCTACCATGCCCAGCTAATTTTTGTATTTTTAGTAGAGACAGGGTTTCACCATGTTGACCAGAATGGTCTCGATCTCTTGACCTTGTGATCCACCTGCCTCAGCCTCCCAAAGTGCTGGGATTACAGGCGTGAGCCACCGCGCCCGGCGGACAGGCTTCTTAATAGCCTTTTCCTTGGGCATGCATCGGACATAGAATGTGCCACTAGTGGCCACAGCCCTTTTTGGCACAATTCTTTGTCATCTTGGAAGTAAGGACCTGAGAAAACTACAGAAGAGTTCTTGACACTTAGAGACTTACAGTCATGGGAAATTTTTTTAATTACCGTTTTAACTTTCATTTTACATAAATATAGATAAGTGTGACAGAGAGGGATCAGTAAAAGCTTTTCAAGTACAATCATATTTAGAGTAAAATTCTGTGGACACAGTGGAGTGAAAATATGAGTTGGAAAAAGATGTAAAAAGTTTTAAACTTTTCAGCGTTCAGCAATTTCATGTTTTGTTTTGTTTTGTTTAATGAAGATGGTGGGTATCCAGTCACCTGTAGCATTTGTATTCCAACTAAAAATACAAAAATTAGCTGGGCATGGTGGTGGGCACCTGTAGTCCCAGCTACTCAGGAGGCTGAGGCAGGAGAATTGCTTGAACCCAGGAGGCAGAGGTCGCAGTGAGCCGAGATCACACCACGGCACTCCAGCCTGGTGCTTGGCGACAGAGTGAGACTCTGTCTCAAAAAAAAAAAAAAGAGTGATAAAACAGTTCTGAGATAACATGTTAACATTTTTTGTACTAGAAATTACATTCTCTGCAACTTAAAATGCTCATAGATATTTTTGTTACTCTTTAGAAGTACTGGAGGCAAGCTGTGATCTAGTTCACAAAGCAACTCAGTGATTGTTTGCCTTTCTTTTTAAAAAATGAGGTGGTTTTGCATGGGAATGTGTATTCTGACATTAAACTTTGATGATTTATGTAGAAAAGGAGAGATTATAAAATAGTAATTCACACAATAGGTTCCATATTTATGAATTTTTTTTTTCAAAAAAAGACAAAAAAAAATTTATTGCCATAAATTAATGCAGTAGGTATATCTGAGAAAAAGCACACATCAGTTGTTTAGGGCAATAAGCACCTCTAGCACATTGCCCGTGTGTTCCCCAAGCTGCCTTCTGCTGCTGCTTGAGATAGCTCCATCTCGCTTCTGTTTGGCTTTTTGCTCCTGGAACTTTCTGTCTCCAATCACAGACATGGCCGTCTCCAGATTGGAACTCTGGATCCTCTTCTCTGCATAGTTGGTGACTCACTCCAAGTTCACTGCACCGCCGTCATGTTTCCGTGGCTTCTCGGGAGGTCGCTCTGGGCCACTGGTCTCAGTCTCTGCAACTCCAGCTCCACATCCCCTTCGGTCACCATATCTAGTTCCTGAAATTTCTTAATCGAAGACTTCTTTCAGGAAATATAACTAAAAGACGATAGGTTTAGATACTCAGCATAATAGGTTCCTGAGGGAAACCAGGAAGTTAGGGGACCATCCTTAGTCTTTGGGGTGAACATCATGAGCTTTCCCAATACATCTCAGGTTGCCTTCAGAACAGATTCTAAATCTGGCTGAATAGGTTCATTTTTATGTTTTTGTTTTGTTTTGTTTTGTTTGTTTGTTTGTTTTAGAGACGTTTCACCATGTTGGTCAGACTGGTCTTGAACTCCTGACCTCAGGTAATCTACCTGACTCAGCCTCCCAAAGTGCTGGGATTACAGGCGTGAGCCACCGCACCCGACCTCCATTCTTATATTTTTAGATTTATATTTGTGTACTGGGTTTATGGAGAAGGTAATAAACAGGCATTTGTTTTTTTTCTCCAATCAGGTTTGAGACTTACCCACTAGGTTATTATTGTCTTTAATGTTATGTTGTCATATGTTTATACACCATTTAAAATCATTAAAACATAGTTTATGTGTCCATTTCTTACAGGTTGCAGATATTTTATTCCAAACGGCCCAAAATGCTGGGATCAGTTTTGACACAGTGTGTGGAGTACCTTATACAGCGTTACCATTGGCTACAGTTATCTGTTCAACCAATCAAATTCCAATGCTTATTAGAAGGAAAGAAACAAAGGATTATGGTAAAATAAAAGTAACATAAGCATTACGTTAATTAATCTGTAACATAATACTGTTAGAATTTTTTTCTCCTCTGTGCACTAATGTTTTAGCAGAGTCATCTTGAGTCCTTTAAGTTGTTACTGCCGGTGGAATTTGTAACTGTTACTATAAGTCACCTTCCTTTTTTTAGAGTCTAGGGGTGAAAAGCTTTGTAGTAATTGAAAAAAGGTGCTTTTTGTGGTACTGTATCTATGAAACCCCAACTTTTTTTTTTTCCACCAGTCCTTCCCTCATCAGCAAAATTTAACAGCACATACTTTCCCAATAGGTTTGTATTTAAACTTCATAAAAAAGTAATGCATGGATAAAATTATTCTCAAACAGTGTAAATACCTAGAGAGATGCTTTTGTGGGTTCATGGCAATAGATTATCAGGTGGCTTGCTTTAAAAACTGATAACTGGACCAGCCACCATGGCTCAGACCTGTAATCCCAGCACTTTGGGAGGCGGAGGTGGGCGGATCATTTGAGGTCAGGTGAGAGCAGCCTGACCAACATGGTGAAACCCCGTCTCTACTAAAAATACAAAAATTAGCTGGGCGTGGTGATGTGCCCCTGTAATCTCAGCTACTTGGGAAGCTGAGATAGAAGACTAGCTTGAACTGGTAAAGTGGAGGTTGCAGTGAGCCGAGATCACACCACTGTACTCCAGCCTTGGGGACAGAGTGAGACCCTATTTAAAAAAAAAAAACAAAAAACCTGAAAATCGGCCAGGCGCAGTGCCTCACACGTAATCCGAGCACTTTGGGAGGTCAAGGCAGGAGGATAGCTTGAGCCCAGGAGTTGGAGACCAGCTTTGGCAACATAGTGAGACCTTGTCTCTACAAAAAATTGAAAAAAAGAATAAAAAATTAGCTGAGTGTCGAAGTTACATGGGAGGCTGAGGCAGGAGGATGGCTTGAGCCCAGGAGTTGAAGGTTGCAGTGCGGTATGAATGCACCACTGCGCTGCACCCTGGGTGACAGAGCAATACTATCAAAAAATAAATAAATAAAACCTGAAAATCAATCTTAATGATAGTAAGGAATTAATGGACTTTTTTGTTTATGTTGGTGTATTAGTGTTTTGTTACTTTTTTTGGAAACACATCCTTTTACAGATGCATTCTAAAAATTTTTGTGATAGAAGAAGAAACATACTAATTGAGTTTTTGCTGTGAAGAGCAGCGTTAATTTTTCTGTTTTTGGATTTTTTTTGAGACAAGGTCTCACTCTGTTGCCTCGGCTGGTCTTGAACTCCTGGTCTCAAACCGTCTTCCTGCCTCAGCCTCCCAAAGTGCTGGAATTACAGGTGTGAGCCACTGCACCCAGCTGAGATTTTCCGAGCTAAAAAAAAATTTTCTATATGAATCCCTATGCATAAGAAAACTCTTGTTTCTATTTTATTATTTTACATTTTAAAAATTTTTTCTAGAATTAAAGTATGCATTTTAAAATATACTGTAAGTACTTGTAGTCTTGTGTTCTAGCTTAAGCTCATTTAATTAAACTTGCAGTTGTTCAAGGGGAGGAAGGGATTTGATGAGTCTATAAAGTCTACAGCCCAAGTTACTTACATATTGTAGATTGTCTGAAAAATAGTCTATAGTGGGATTTGGGGTAGAGACGTATATATTTAGTCACATTGCATTATATAATCTTTAGATTGTAGTAATGGATTTAAATGATTGCTGAATATTTTTCCTTCTGAATTTATATCTTCAAAAAGCCAATTGTTTGGCTGATCTTGAATAGTAAACTTATAATACTTTGATGGGAAAATGAATTATTTCATTGATGATACTGGATTATTCTGTGTTTCATAACTTTCCTTGATCTAGGTGATCTTGCTGTAAGAAACTCTGTATTTAGGCTGGATGTGGTGGGTCACACCTGTAATCTTAGCACTTAGGAAGTCTGAGGTGGGAGGATTACTTGAGCTCAGGAGTTTGAGACCAGCCTGGGCAACATAAATGAGACCTTATCTCTATGATAAAACAAATTTTTTTTAATTAAAAAACTCCAAAAATAAAAAAAACCTCCATATTTGAAAATTTGATCATAAACACATTTAGCAGTGTTTATAATGTAAAATAATTTACTTGTTTTACTATAAATATACTATATGTGTAACTGGCAAGTTTGGTATACACACGCACACATATACATATATATTTAAATTTAGAATCAGCAGAATTTTTTCTTTTCTAGGAACTAAGCGTCTTGTAGAAGGAGCTATTAATCCAGGCGAAACCTGTTTAATAATTGAAGATGTTGTCACCAGTGGATCTAGTGTTTTGGAAACTGTTGAGGTTCTTCAGAAGGAGGGCTTGAAGGTCACTGATGCCATAGTGCTGTTGGACAGAGAGCAGGGAGGCAAGGACAAGTTGCAGGCACATGGGATTCGCCTCCACTCAGTGTGTACATTGTCCAAAATGCTGGAGATCCTCGAGCAGCAGAAAAAAATTGATGCTGAGATGGCTGGGAGAGTGAAGAGATTTATTAAGGAGAATGTCTTCGTGGCAGGGAATCAAAATGGTTCTCCCTTTTCTGTAAGGGAAACACCCAAAGAACTCAGCTTCGGTGCACGTGCAGAGCTGCCCAGGATCCACCCAGTTGCATCGAAGCTTCTCAGGCTTATGCAAAAGAAGGAGACCAATCTGTGTCTGTCTGCTGATGTTTCAGAGGCCAGAGAGCTGTTGCAGCTAGCAGATGCTTTAGGACCCAATATCTGCATGCTCAAGACTCATGTAGATATTTTGAATGATTTTACTCTGGATGTGATGGAGGAGTTGATAACTCTGGCAAAACGCCATGAGTTCTTGATATTTGAAGACCGAAAATTTGCAGATATAGGAAATACGGTGAAAAAGCAGTATGAAGGTAAGTGTAGTATTCAAGAATCTGCAAAAATCAGAAATCCAGCTTAAACTGGCTGAAGAAAAAAAAGGAAATGCTCATGTCACTGAAAGTCCATTCACAGAGCAGGCTGTCAAGCATGGTTGGATCCAGGAGCTCAAGTGATGTCTTCATGACCTGCTTTCTTTCCGTCTCTCAGCTCTGCTTTCTTCTCTGTTGCCTTCTTTCTCAGGTAGGCATACTCAACATGCTCACCCCAAGCCAATCACTCTAGCTTGGGATATAGAATACCTTCATTAGCTAGCCTGGACAGTCTGCTCTGCAGTTGTGAGGTTGTTAATTCTATTTGACCTTCTTTTTTTTTTTTTTTTAATTGTATTTGAGCTCTGGGGTACATGTGCACATCCTGCATCCTGCATCCTGCAGGATTGTTACATGGGTACATACATGCCTATTTGACCTTCTTGAAGTAAGAACCAGGCAGAGATAGTTTTCTTAAAGAAAATGGGTATGCTGATACCAGAAGAAGTTATGTGTCTGGCCAAGCAAGTATGACAGATATCTCTGGCAGAATATGATGTTTTGAATGAAAATTCCACATAAAGGAAACAATGAAAAAGAGTATAAAATAGTAAGATTGGCTGGATGTGGTGGCTCACACCTGTAATCCTAGCACTTTGGGCGGCCAAGACAGGTGGATCATCTGAGGTCAGGAGTTGGAGACCAGCCTGGCCAACAAGGTAAAACCCCATCTCTACTAAAAAAAATAGATATATATACAAAAATTAGCTGGGTATGGTGGGGCACGCCTGTAGTTCCAGCTACTCGGGACGCTGAGGCAGGAGAATTGCTTGAACTGGGAAGCGGAGATTGCAGTGAGCCGAGGTCGTGCCACTACACTCTAGCCTGGCGACAGAGTGAGACTACGTCTCAAAAAAAGAAAAAAAAGTTAAGATTTATTTGTGGTCGGGCACAGTGGGTCATGCCTATAATCCCAGTACTTTGGGAGGCCAAGGCGGGCAGATCACCTGAGGTTAGGGGTTTGAGACCAGCCTGACCAACATGGAGAAACCCCGTCTCCACTAAAAATACAAAATTAGCCAGCCATGGTGGTGCATGCTGGTAATTCTAGCTACTCGGAAGGCTGAGGCAGGAGAATTGCTTGAACCTGGGAGGTGAAGGTTGCGGTGAGCCAAGATGGTGCCATTGCACTCCAGCCTGGGCAACAGAAGTGAAACTCCATCTGAAAAAAAAAAAAAAAGATTTATTTATAGCAGAAAAAGTTCTACTGATAAACATTCTTTATATAAAATAGTGTATGTGTTGGTTGAGAAAAATGCTTAGTTCTACTGCCTATTTTCTGTAAATTTGTCTGTTTTTACAACTATGGTCAGACTGTATTTTAATACATTTTTCACTTAACCCTGTAACGATATTGGTGTTGGTATTTAACATTTTTTTGTAGGCATCTTTGAGGTAATTTCTTTAATGTGTGCATGTTCAGAAGCTATTTCTTTTAAACAGATTTGTCTTTAAGTGACTTCTTCCTATGCTTAAGATGTCCTGCCGTCGTCACATTGCCCAACTTACTTTAGCCAACTGACTGGTGTAAGAGTTTTATACAAAACTCTTCAGGTCTACATAGAGGTTTTTCAAAAATTAGGCCTTTTACTCTCTACTTTTTTTTTTTTTTTTTTTTGAGACGGAGTTTTGCTCTTGTTACCCAGGCTGGAGTGCAATGGCGTGATCTTGGCTCACCGCAACCTCCACCTCCTGGGTTCAAGCAATTCTCCTGCCTCAGCCTCCTGAGTAGCTGGGATTACAGGCACGTGCCACCATGCCCAGCTAATTTTTTTTTTTTTTTTTTTTTTAGTAGAGACAGGGTTTCACCATGTTGACCAGGATGGTCTCGATCTCTCGACCTCGTGATCCACCTGCCTCGGCCTTCCAAAGTGCTGGGATTATAGGCTTGAGCGCCCAACCATCTACTTTCCACTTTTAAAAGGAATATAGTTGCCTATTGAAATTAGATCGCTAAGGAGACCTAAGGAACGCATAGAAATGTTGAGCGATAGTAAAGCTGCTGAGAGACCTCTGCAGAGTGAAAACTTATTATCTTCAAGAATTTTATTTTTTTGAGACAGGGTCTTGCTCTGTCACCCAGGCTGGAGTGCCGTGGTGCAATCTTGCCTCACCGCAACCTCCGCCTCCTGGGCTCAAGCGATCCTCCCACCTCAGCCTCCCAAGTAGCTGGGACTACAGGTATGTGCCACCATACCTGGCTAATTTTTTGTGTTTTTGGTGGAGATGCAGTTTTGCCATGATGCCCAGGCCGGTGTTGAACTCCTAAGCTTAAGCAATCTGCTTACCTCAGCCTCCCAAAGTACTGGGATTACAGACATGAGCCACAGTGAGGAACTTTAAATTGTTGTTATTCTTGGCATCAACAAATGTTTGTCTTTACTGGAGTCCCTTTCTAATAGTTTGAGCTGTATTTGTGGTCATGAGCTTCAGCCTGCAAGGAAAAACGGTCCTGCTAGTTTTGCTGATAAGCCAAGTGCAGACCTTGGAAGTTTTTTTCCTCATTGTGATCTCTCACCCAGCTGCTTACCTAAATAACAGTTAAATTTTTCACAGAGGGAACCATGGGTCTGCTGATAATCACTAAAGTTCCTGAAGTGTTTGATTCTCTCATTAGCATGTTACTAGAAGATTATTTCATATCGTAGTTGGTTGATTGGACAAAAGGTTAGAGGTTTTTGTTAGAAAATTAAAAATCTTTTTCTCCCTTCTTCTTAGGAGGTATCTTTAAAATAGCTTCCTGGGCAGATCTAGTAAATGCTCACGTGGTGCCAGGCTCAGGAGTTGTGAAAGGCCTTCAGGAAGTGGGCCTGCCTTTGCATCGGGGGTGCCTGCTCATTGCGGAAATGAGCTCCACCGGCTCCCTGGCCACTGGGGACTACACTAGAGCAGCGGTAAGTGATGGAGGGACGGGGTGAGAGGAGGCAGGGGCTGCTTTGCTGTATGCTATAGGGCAAGAAAATATCTCTTAATCTGGCATCTTTGGAACCTCTGCCAAAAAAAAAAAAAAAAAAAAAAAAAAAATCCAGCTCTTGTTAGTATGACAGTGTACTAATGCTAATTGGGTAAAATTCCTTGATAGTTAATAGCATTTTATGTTGTGTAGTGGATACTTCAGGAATTTGTATTGTACTCCAAGAGAAACTTTGAGAGCCAGATAATTAGTCAAAACACTTACTAAATCTACCAGGACTTTAAGATAATTGTTTTTTTTCATCTCACCATGAGTTGAGAAAAGATAAGAGCTTCCCAGACATGTAGTTTCTCAGAATCTCCCGAGTCCTACAGAGATGCACGTTCCCATGACAGCAACCCACATGCAGTGGTTTTCTCTTATTCTTGTCAGATATTTTAGAATATAATACTACTTTTTAAAAAATTGTCATGGGGGCTGGGCACAGTTGTTCACATCTGTAATCATAGCATTTTGGGAGGCCAAGGTGGGAGGATTGCTTAAGGTCATGAGTTTGAGACCAGCTTGACATCATAGTGAGAACTTTACAAAAAAAAGGAAAAAGCAAATTAACCAGGCATGATGGTACATGCCTATAGTCCCAGTTATTTGGGAGGCTGAGGTGGGAGGATCACTTGAGGCTGCAAGGTGAAGGCTGCAGGGAGCTATGATCATGCCATTGTACCTCAGCATGGCAAGAGTAAAAGCCTATCTCAAAAACTAAAAAAAAAAAAAAAATCCCTAAGAAAATCCCCACGATTTTTTTCCCTATTTGAAAATTCTAGAAGTAACGGATTTCTGTTTTTTTTTCATATTTCAAAGACTATCTGGAGACTTAATAGAACTCATATGGCTCTACGGTCAGATTTTAACCCCATCCCTGAATTGACTGTAGATGTCTGATTTCCCAACTCTCACAAGCACAGGAGCCATGAGTCAGTTTTAATATTTGGCATTCTGGCAGTCTGGGTCTGGCTCAAGGATAAGACATGACTTGTTTGTTGGCAGTAGTACTTGATGGCAAGAATGTATCAAATGAGTCTTAGGTCTCGGGGAAGTACCAAATCAGAAAGCCAGGCAGACCTTCTAAGGGCACTTTTATGAATGTGAGGTAATAGTATAGAAATCGGGGAGGACAGTTGATGTTACAGAAGAGGGAAAGTGGTAGAGGTAAGGTTTCTTTAGCTCTTGAAAGCGTATCTGTTCTTTATGTGACAGCTGCCTCTGGATGTGAAGTACCCTGTCTGTGTAGTCAGTAAGCCTTGAATGTGGTTTCATACCATTGTAATGTATTCTAGAGTACTCATCTCAAATCCATTATGGAAGTAGGTGAGTCACCAAGCATTATTAGAAATAAGTAATTATGCAGCATGTTGATTTTAGATGCATATGGTATAGGATTTTTGTTTTAAGTATGGTTTATTGTGGGAAGGGATGGGAAAGGGTCATCTCAGAGTCTTACTGAAGCAAATGTGTTTCATAATGGTTTCGATCTAAGATGACCTGTTTCAGATATAGGGAGTTTATATATATGGAAAAGGTGTCTGTAATACAGCAAAGTTTCTAACTGGATAATAGAGCATAAGCTGGGCATGGTAACTCACACCTTTAACCCCAGCACTTTAGGAGGCCAACTTGGGGGGATCCCTTGAGCCCAGGAGTTCAAGACCAGCCTGGGCAATATAGGGAGACCCTATGTCTATTTTTTTTTTTAAGTTTTTTAAAAAAAATAGAGCATATTTTTACTTTTATTCTGTGTGATTAACTTTTATTGTAATATGTTCTGTTACATTCCATTTAGGTTAGAATGGCTGAGGAGCACTCTGAATTTGTTGTTGGTTTTATTTCTGGTTCCCGAGTAAGCATGAAACCAGAATTTCTTCACTTGACTCCAGGAGTTCAGTTGGAAGCAAGAGGTAAATCTAAATCTCTTCACTGGTCATGGTTATTCCGAAAATGCTTCTTTACCCATGGCAGGCAAAATACTTTGCATGTTTTTATACATTTGCTTAAGAGAAGCCTTCTTAGTCTAGAACAATAATGAATCAGCCCTTTGGTAACTGTGTGTCTTTGGACAAGTCAGTTTACTTCTTTTAGTCTCATTTTCTTAATCTGTAAAGCGGGGATGATAACAGTATTGACCTCATAAGGTAATCAAGAGGGTTTAATGAGAACATGTAGGGTATTTAACACACTGTCTTGGCACAGAGTAAATATTCTGTACTTGTAAGCCCTTATAATTCTTTGACTAAATACTGTAGTTAGGATTTAGGCTGTTAAGAATACTTAAAGTATCTTGAATTTGGAAGATAATAAGCCATTTAATACAATGCTTCTAGAACAGCAGAATTTAATGAAATAAAAAAGCAAAATTTAAGGATTAAGATTTATGCATAGTCTGTGACCACTTGATGGGGTTGTGACAGAAAGGTTCTTGTATATGGTAGTGGTTTAGACTTGCTCAACAGTGCATTGTGGTGATTCTGAGATGTATGCTAAACTTTTCTTAAATTGTGAGGCCAGTCTTTTTTGTATTTTTTTGATATTGAAACTTTCTTGGCAGCATATGAGTTTTACTTTATTTTTAAAATATATTGTTAAGCTACAGATGATCTAAAATTTGACCTTGAGGAAGTATATATTCAAGGCAATTTGAATCTATGATTTTGGGGAAAAAATTACTTGAAAAAAATAATAAATAAGGCCAGGTGCAGTGGCTCATGCCTGTAATCCCAGCACTTAGGGAGGCCGAGGTGGGCAGATCACTTGAGGTCAGGAGTTCGAGACCAGCTTGGCCAACATGGTGAAACTCCATCTCTGCTAAATACACAAAAATTAGCTGGGCATGCTGATGTGTGCTTATAATCTCAGCTACTTGGGAGGCTGAGCCAGGAGAATTGCTTGAATTCGGGAGGCGGAGGTTGCAGTGAGCCAAGATTGTACCACTGCACTCCAGCCTGGGTGACAGAGCAAGACTCTGTCTCAAAAAAATAAATAAAATAAATAAATAAAAATAATCTTTACCATTGAAAAGGAGATGGTGGTGAGCATCTTTCTCCATTTGAGGTCTCTGGCCTACCACAGTGAGTCTCTTCAGCTTCTGTTTTTACCTACTTGCTGTACAAAAGGGGAATGAAAATGGAAGTATTTTTTTTTTAACGTTTTTTTTCTGGAGAGGGCATCTTGCTCTGTCACCCAGACTGGAGTGCAATGGCGGAATCTCCGGCTCACTGGAATCTCTACCTCCCAGGTTCAAGCGATTCTCCTGCCTCAGCTTCCTGAGTAGTTGGGATGACAGGCATGTACCACCACACCTCGCTAATTTTTGTATTCTTAGTAGAGACAGAGTTTCGCCATGTTGGTCAGGCTGGTCTTGAACTCCTGACCTCAGGTGATCTGCCTGCCTTGGCTTCTCAAAGTGCTCAGGATTACAGGCGTGAGCCACTGTGCCCGACCTAGGAGCATATTTTTATTTAAAGTTGGTTGGATCCTTTTTCAGAGAAGTCATGTGACAGATTTTCTGATTTTTGTTAAACAGTAGTTTTTGTGTTTCTTGTAGGAGATAACCTTGGCCAACAGTACAATAACCCACAAGAAGTTATTGGCAAACGAGGTTCTGATATCATCATCGTAGGCCGTGGTATCATCTCAGCAGCTAATCGTCTGGAAGCAGCGGAGATGTACAGAAAAGCTGCTTGGGAAGCTTATTTGAGTAGACTTGGTGTTTAAGTGCTTCAGATACATTTTTGTGAAGACATTGAAGATACGTGGTCCCTCTGAAAGTCACTGGCTGGAAATCATCAGCTGCCTTTACTCCTGCTTGGATTCTTCCACAGGGCCTGTGTAAGAATGGCTTTTGGAGTTACCATGGTCTTCAGGAAATACTGAGTAATTTGTAATCACTGCATTGTTACTCTATTAAGTTCATTCCGAAGCTTGTGTTTTTTGACACTAGTGTTTGTTATATAGCCACAGTCCTGTAGGTGAGGGTCTTCCACATTTGAGGATCCTTCCTATCTCTCCAGGGGACACTAGACTGCTTTGTTATTCTTTTATGTTTTTTTATTTTTACTGTTTTTGTTTGTACTTGAGGTTCTGGGGTACATGTGCAGATGATGCAGGATTGTTGCTTACGTGCATACTTGGCAAGGTGGTTTGCTGCCTCCATCCCCCTGTCACCTGTATCTGGCATTTCTCCTCATGTTACCCCTCCCCAACCTCCCCACCCGCTGCTGTTCATCCCCAGCTCCTCCCAACAGACCCTAGTGTGTGACGCTCCCCTCCCTGTGTCCCTGTGTTCTTGTTGTTCAACACCCACCTAAGAGTGAGAACATGCAGTGTTTGGTTTTCTGTTCTTGTGTCAGTTGGCTGAGAATGATGGTTTCGAGATTCATCCATGTCCTCTCTACAAAGGACATGAACTCATCGTTTTTTATGGCTGCATGGTATTCCATGGTGAATAGGTGCCACATTTTCTTTGTCCAGTCTATCATTGATGGGCATTTGGGTTGGTTCCAAGTCTTTGCTATTGTAAATAGTGCCACAGTGAACATACATGTGCATGTGTCTTTATAGTAGAATGATTTATAATCCTTTGGATATATACCCAGTAATGGGATTGCTGGGTCAGATATAATTTCTGTATCTAGATCCTTGAGGATTCGCCACACTGTCTTGCACAATGGTTGAACTGATTTACACTCCCACCAACAGTGTAAAAGCGTTTCTATTTCTCCACATCCTCTTCAGCATCTGTTGTCTCCTGATTTTTTAATGATTGCCATTCTAACTGTCATGAGAGGGTATCTCAATGTGGTTTTGATTTGCACTGCTCTAATGACCAGTGATGATGAGCATTTTTTTATATGTTTGTTGGCACATAAATGTCTTCTTTTGAAAAGTGTCTGTTCATATCCTTTGTCCACTTTTGAATGGGTTTGTTTTTTTCTTGTAAATCTGCTTTAGTTCTTTGTAGATTCTGGATATCAGCCCTTTGTCAGTTAGGTAGATTGCAAAAATTTTTTTCCATTCTGTTGGTTGCTGGTTCAGTCTAACGATTGTTGCTTTTGCTGTGCAGAAATTCTTAAGTTTAATTAAATCCCATATTTGTCTGTTTTGGCTTTTGTTGCCAATGCTTTTGGTGTTTTAGTCATGAAGTCCTCGCCTATGCCTATATCCTGAATGGTTTTGCCTAGGTTTTCTTTTAGGGTTTTTATGGTGTTAGGTTTAAATCTTTAATCCATCTGGAGTTACTTTTTGTATAAGGTGTAAGGAAGGGGGTCCAGTTTCAACTTTCTGCACATGGTTAGCCAGTTTTTCCAACACCATTTATTAAACAGGGAATCCTTTTCCCCATTGCTTGTTTTTGCAGATTTGTCAAAGATCAGATGGTTGCAGATGTGTGGTGTTACTTCCGAGGCCTCTGTTCTGTTCCATTGGTCTGTATCTCTGTTTTGGTACCAGTACCATGCTGTTTGGATTACAGTAGCCTTGTAGTGTAGTTTGAAGTCAGGTAGCATGACACCTCCAGCTTTGTTCTTTTTGCTTAGGATTGTCGTGGCTATGCAGGCTCTCTTTTGGTTCCATATGAAGTTTAAAGTGTTTTTTTCCAGTTCTGTGAAGAAGGTCAAATGTAGCTTTATGGGGATAGCACTGAATTTATGAATTACTTTGGGCAGTATGGTCATTTTCACAATATTGATTCTTCCTAACCATGAGCAGGGAATGTTTTTCCATCCATTTCTGTCCCCTCTCATTTCCTTGAGCAGTGGTTTGTGTTCTTTCGCACCCTTTGTTAGTTGTATTCGTAGGTATTTTATTATCTTTGTAGCAGTTGTGAATGGGAGTGTGCTCATGATTTGGTTCTCTGTCTTGGTGGTGTATAGGAATGCTTGTGATTTCTGCACATTGACTTTGTATGTATCCTGAGACTTTGTATGTATCCTGAGACTTTGCTGAAGTTATTTATCAGCTTAATGAGATTTTGGACTGAGACAATGGGGTCTTCTAAATATACAATCATGTCATCTGCAAATAGAGACAATTTGACTTCCTCCTTTCCTAATTGAATACCCTTTATTTCTTCTTCTTGCCTGATTGCTCTTGCTAGAACTTCCAGTACTATATTGAATAGGAGTGGTGAGAGAGGGCATCCTTGTCTAATGCCTGTTTTCAAAGGGAATGCTTCCAGTTTTTGCCTGTTAAGTATGATATTGGCTGTGGGCTTGTTGTAAATAGCTTTTATTATTTTATTATTACCTTCCATCAATACCTAGTTTATTGAGAGGTTTTAGCATAAAGGGCTGTTGAACTTTGTTGAAGACTTTCTCTGAATCTATTGAGATGATCATGTGGTTGTCTTTGGTTCTGTTTATATGGTGGATTATGTTTATAGATTTGCATATGTTGAACCAGCCTTTCATCCCTGGGATGAAGCCTACTTGATTATGATTGATAAGCTTTTTGATTGTGCTGTTGCATTCAGTTTGCCACTATTTTATTGAAGATTTTTGCATCAATGTTCATTATGGATATTGGCCTGAAGTTTTCTTTTTGAGTCTCTGCCCAGTTTTGGTATCAGGATGATGTTGGTCTCATAAAATGAGTTAGTGAGGATTCCCTTTTTTTGTATTGTTTGCAATAGTTTCAGAAGGAATGGTACCACAAAGGGACACCCATCAGACTCACAATATACTTCTGGTAGAATTTGTATGTCTTTGTATGTCTGGTAGAATTCTTTGCTATAAACTTGTCTGGACCTGGACTTTTTTTGGTTTGTAGGCTATCAATTGCTGCCTCAACTTCAGACCTTGTTATTGGACTAATCAGGGATTCAGTTTCTTCCTGGTTTAGTCTTGGGAGGGTGTAAGTATCCAGGAATTTATCCATTTCTTCTGGATTTGCTGGTTTATGTGCATAGAATTGTTTGTAGTAATTGCCGATGGTGGTTTGTATTTCTGTGGCTTCAATGGTGATATCCCCTTTATAATTTTTTATTGCATCTATTCGATTCTTTTCTCTTTTTTTATTCGTCTGGCTACTGGTCTATTTTGTTGATCTTTTTCAAAGAACCAACTCCTGGATTTATAGGTTTTTTTTTTTTTTTTTTTTTTTTTTTTTAAGGGCTTTTTGTGTTTCTATCTCCTTCATTTCTACTCTGATCTTCTATTTCTTGTCTTCTACTAGCATTTGAATTTTTTTGATCTTGCTCCTCTAGCTCTTTCAATTTTGATGATAGGGCGTTGATTTTATGTATCTTTCCTTGCTTCTCAGGTGGGCATTTATTGCTATAAATTTCCCTCTAGACCAGGCGTCCCCAAACTACGGCCTGCCGGCTGCATGCGCCCCCCTGAGGCCATTTATCCGCCCCCTCCTGCCGCACTTCAGGAAGGGGCACCTCTTTGATTCGTGGTCAGTGAGAGGAGCACAGTATGTGGCGGCCCTCCAACAGTCTGAGGGACAGTGAACTGGCCCCCTGTGTAAAAAGTTTGGGGAGGCCTGCTCTAGACCCTGCTTTAAATGTGTCCCAGAGAATCTGGTACGTCGTGTCTTCGTTCTTCTTGGTTTTGAAGAACATCTTTATTTCTGTCTTCATTTCATTGTTTATTCAGTCGGCATTCTGGAGCTAGTTGTTCAGTTTCCATATAGTTGCGTGGTTTTGAGTAAGTTCTAATTTGATTGCAGTGTGGTCTGAGAGACTGATTTCCATTCTTTTGCATTTGCTGAGGAGTGATTTATTTCCAATTATGTGGACAATTTTAGAGTTAAGTGCAATGTGGTGCTGAGAAGAGCGTATATTCTTTGGATCTGGGGTGGCGAGTTCTGTAGATGTCTCTTAGGTCTGCTTGGTTCAGATCATGTGCGTTCAAGTCTGGATATCCATGTTGACTTTCTGTCTCATTGATCTGTCTAATATTAACAAAGGAGTGTTAAAGTCTCCCACTATTATTGTGTGGGAGTCTAAGTCTCTTTGTAGGTCATTAAGAAATTGCTTTATGGACGGGCGCAGTGGCTCAAGCCTGTAATCCCAGCACTTTGGGAGGCCGAGGTGGGTGGATCACGAGGTCAAGAGATCAAGACCATCCTGGTCAACATGGTGAAACCCCGTCTCTACTGAAAATACAAAAAATTAGCTGGGCATGGTAGCACGTGCCTGTAATCCCAGCTACTCAGAAGGCTGAGGCAGGAGAATTGCCTGAACCCAGGAGGCGGAGGTTGCGGTGAGCCGAGATGGCGCCATTGCACTCCAGCCTGGGTAACAAGAGCGAAACTCCGTCTCAAAAAAAAAAAAAAAGAAATTGCTTTATGTATCTGGGTGCTCCTGTATTGGGTGCATATATATTTAGGATAGTTACCTCTTCTTGTTGCATTGATTTTTTTTTTGTTGGTTTGAAGTCCATTTTATCAGAGACTAGGATTGCAACCCCTGCTTTTTTTTTTCTCTCTGTCCGTTTGCTTCGTAAATCTTCTTCCATCCCTTTGAGTCTGTATGTGTCTTTGTACATGAGATAGGTCTCCTGAATACAGCACACCGATGGGTCTTGACTTTTTATCCAGTTTGCCAGTCTGTGTCTTTTGATTGGGGCCATTTACATTTAATGTTAATATTGTGTGTGAATTTGATCTTGCCATTTCATTACTGGCTGGTTATTTTGCCCGTTAGTTGACACAGTTTCTTCATTGTGTCGTTGGTCTTTACCATTTGGTACGCTTTTGCAGTGGCTGATACTGATTGTTCCTTTCCATGTTTGGTACTTCCTTCAGGAGCTCATTTAGGCACGTTTTGTAGCGATGAAATCTCTCAGCAATTGCTTGTTTGTAAATGATTTTATTTTTCCTTCACTTATGAAGCTTAGTTTGGCCAGATATGAAATTCTGGTTTGAAAGTTCTTTTCTTTAAGGATGTTGAGTATTGGACCCCCACTCCTTTCTAGCTTGTATGGTTTCTGCCGAGAGATCTGCTGTGAGTCTGATGGTCTTTCCTTTGTGGGTGACTCAACTTTTCTCTCTGGCTGCCCTTGGCATTTTTTCCTTCATTTCAACCCTGGTGAATCTGACGATTTTGTGCCTGGGGTTGCTCTTCTTGAGTAATATCTTTGTGGTGTTCTCTGTATTTCCTGGATTTGAATGTTGGCCTGCCGTGTTAGGTTGGGGAAGTGCTCTTGGATAATATTCTGAAGTGTGTTTTCCAGCTTGGATTCATTTTCCCCATCACATTCAGATACGCTGATTAAGGGTAGATTAGGTCTTTTCACATAGTCCCATATTTTTTGGAGGCTTTGTTCATTTCTTTTCACTCTTTTTTCTCTAGTCTTGCCTTCTCATTTTATTTCATTGAGTTGATCTTCAATCTCTGATATCCTTTCTTCTGTTTGATCAATTTGGCTGTTGAAACTTGTGTATGCCTCATGAAGTTCTCATGCTGTGTTTTTCAGCTCCATCAAGTTGTTTATTAAGCTGGTTATTCTAGTCTAGTTAGCATTTCCTCTAAACTTTTTTCCAGTTTTTAGTTTCTTTGCATTGGGTTAGAACATGTTCCTTTAGCTCAGAGAAGTTTGTTATTACCCACCTTCTGTCAATGCATCAAACTCATTCTCCATCCTGTTTTGTTTCCTTGATGGTGAAGAGTTGTGATCCCTTGGAGGAGGAGAAGCATTCTGGTGTTTGATGGTTTCATCCTTTCTGCACTGTTTTCTTCCCATCTTCATGGATTTATCTAGCTTTGATCGCAGGGAGCTGCTTAAGGAGGATACTGTCCCTGTGTGCCTGCAGAGGTGCTGCTGGGCTGCCACTCAGTTGAGCTGCTGTGTATTTTTTGGTCTCTTTTGTTCACACAGGAAGATTAGACCTGCCTCTGCAATGGCGGCTGTCCTTCCCCGCACCGAGCTCCATCCTTCTGGGTTGAGCTCAAACTGATGCGCTGGCTGTGAAACTCTGGAGTGAGAGGGCTTCAGTTTGCTGGGCTTTGTGGGGTGGGACCAGCCTAGCCGTATTGCCTGACTCCGTGCTTTCAGCTCCCCTTCTTTCTGGGTGGTGGGTAGCTCTGTCCCGAGGCCCTCTCAGCATTAGCCAGTACATCTGCTTAGGTCTGTGCCAGCAACCTGCAGCACTGGCCGAAGTTGCTGCTTAGCTCTGTGCAGGTACCTCGTGGGCACTTTGCAGTCCGGTGAAGATCTCCTGGTCTGTGGGTTGCAGAGGGCTTAGGTGAAGTGCAGTATCTGAACCCGAATGCTAGAGGGGGAGAGCCCCCGATCCTCTGGTTAGATGCACTTCCTAGGTGAAGCAGTGCCCCTCCCTGCCTCAGTTTGCCCTCTTTGTGTTATACCCACTGTCCAACCAGTCCCATTGAAATGAACCTGGTATCTCGTTTGGAAATGTGGACATCACTTGCCTTCTGCGTCTCTCTTGCTGGGAACTGTACTCCAGAGCTGTTTCTGTTTGGCCATCTCAGCGGAAGTCCTTTTTTTCTTTTTGAGATGAGATCTTGCCCTGTTGCCTAGGCTAGAGTGCAATGGTGAGATCATAGCTCATTGCAGCCTTGACCTCCCACGTGACCCTCCTACCTCACCCTCCATTGTAGCCAGGACAATAAGCATGCACCCACGACCAGCTAAACTTATTATTTGTATACATAAGGTCTTGCTGTGTTGCCCAGGCTGGTTTCAACTCCTGGGCTCAAGCAATCCTGCCTCAGTCTCTCAAAGTGCTGACATTACAGGTGTGAGCCACTGTGCCCAGCCTGTTATTCTTTTAATTGCAGTAAGTCAGAAATTTTAGGGTACCAAGAGGCTAAAGTCAACACAGCTTTTCTTGTGTCCTGTATTCTCTGTCTAATGTGTTGCCCAGATAATATCTAAATGTTAGCCATTCTCCATCTCCAGCCTAAAAGTGACAGTCCGGGTATCCACATGGGCTGGATCCCAAAACTGCCATTGCTCACTCTCCAGTGAGGGGAAGTGAGGAAGGGTAAGGTGACTGTAGCTCAGCTTCTGAGCTAATATCTGGCTGTTATTTCAACAACTGGAGTTGGAGTTCAGGCTCATTTTTTCCCCTAGGCAGCAATTATGGACCAGTGATAACACCAGCGATCAGCTTTCTGTGACTGACTTCACAGTCAGGAGGTCTAAGGTTCCATGTGGGCATTTGCCTAAGGATCCCACGTAATTGTCCCAACTGTCATTAGTAGAGGGGAGGTCAGCCTTCATTAATAATAAAGAGAAAGACCACATTCACGGTGGTGGTTGAGCAGGGCAGGGCGAGGGCTATCCTGGTGCTAACTGCACCAGCATACTCACATTCCTTCTCCTCTGGGGCTCACCTGCAGGAAGTGGCACAGGGTCAGCCATTCCCCTGTCCTTGTCAGCTCTTTCCACCTGACAGCCCACTCTTCTCTAATGACTGAGAGTCCCCAGTGCTGCATCTCCAAGGAAATTGTTTCTGTGGGAGAGACACCAGCTATCAAGAAAGTGACCAGAAGGAACACGAAGGGACTTAGCCCTTGGGGCTACACTGGAGAAGCCAAAACTCATGAAGGGGAAGAGAATTTTCTGACAAAAACTTGCAAGAATCTCATGTGTCTTCAGTGTTGAGAGGCCTTTGGAGTGATGTGCTGAGGTCTCAGGTACTCACTTTCCTGGGTGTCGCTTCCACATGTCAGTGGTTCTTCCACTTTAGCAGACATCAGGATCACCTGGAATCTTGTCAGAACAGGTGCCCGGTCCTACCCCTGGTGTTTCTAACTCTGGGTATCTCTGGGATGGGGCTTGAGAATTTGCATTTCCAAAAAGGTCCTAGGTGATGCTGCGGTTGCCTGCACAGACACCAGACTTCAGAACCACTGAACTGGTCATTCATATTTCTGCCTCTGCAGTGAGGTGGCCTTGAGATCTACCTCCTCCTGCTGAGAGTCACATGCTCTGGTCTTTCATTTAGAAATGTGGGCTCCTGGCCGAGTGCGGTGGCTCACGCCTGTAATCCCAACACTTTGGGAGGCTGAGGTGGGTGGACCACTTGAGGTCGAGTTCAAGACCAGCCTGGCTAACATGGTGAAACCCTTCTCTGCTAAAAATGCAAAAATTAGCTGGATGTGGTGGCACATGCCTGTAATCTCAGCTACTTGGGAGGCTGAGGCAGGAGAATCACTGGAACCCCAGAGGTGGCAGTTGCAGTGAGCCAAAATCGTGCCACTGCTCTCCAGCCTGAGAGACAGAGCAAGACTCTGTCTCCCAAAAAAAAAAAAGTTGGCTCCTGCCATCTCCAGGATGGAGACACTGTTCCTGTTAATGAATTCTATTTTATAGGACCCCTGTTAGGTGTCTTGAGGGGAAATGAGAGGAGGATCTCAAAGAATCACCCAGCCCCTGACACTTAAAGTGTAGGTCCTGTGCCCCACACCATCAGAGATTCTGCTTTAGCAGATTTGTGGTTTGCCCAACAGCCTGGGTTTGTGCATTTCTAATGGGTGCCTCAAGAGATGTGGCTGTTTCTTAAGAGTCAGCCCAGTACTGTAGACCTTTTACCTAAGCGGAAGCCCAGTCTGGAGTCAAAACTTTAGAGGACAAGTTGATTCATACAGAGAAGAACTTGGGCTATATGAGCACTGTTCTTCAGCATTGAAGTATTTTGGAGGCATTAGTTTACCCTTTCTTAGTCAAGGAATATTTACAGAACATGATCTCTGGGCATTGTAACTCCTGGTCTTAGTGCAGAGTGTAGGGACAGTCTCCATGGGGTACACAGAGTATCTGTGAGACTGATGAAGTTGAGAACACCATTCCTGGCCTCTCCAGCCACTCAAGGCATTCTGTAGAACATAAGCCCATAGATAGTGTGTGTGCGCATGTGCATGTGCGTGTGTGTGTGTGCGTGTGTGTATGTGTGCATGTGCGTATATGTGTATGTGTGTGCTGGAGGAAACTAAGAAACTCTTTGGTGGACCTCCTCTTATTTGGAACTCCCAAAGTCTAGCTCCAGAATACTAATTGGATCGGCTCAGTCTCACAGCCAGCCTGTAGATCTCAGTCCCAACACTCCCACTACTGAGTCAACTCTAGGAAAATCTGCTGAAAGTAGGCCCAGGGCCTGTTAAAGCCATTTTTTGTTTGTTTGTTTTGAGACATGGTCTCACTCTGTTGCCCAGGCTGGAGTGCATCACGGCTCACTGCAGCCTTGACCTTCTGGGCTCAAGCAATCTTCCCAAGTACCTGGAACTACAAGTGTGCACCACCACGTCTTGCTAATTTTTAGATTTTTTTCGAGATGGTTGGCGAGGGCGGCGGTGGGGGCGGCGAGGGCAGGGATGTCTCACTGTTGTCCAGACTGGTCTTGAACTGCTGGGCTCAAGTGATCCTCCCACTTCCCTCCCAAAGTGCTGAGATTACAGGTGTGTATAACCGTGCCTGGCCAAACCTGTCTTGAAAAGCACTGGAGGGTAAAGATAGCAGCCTGAGGACATTTTAAATGTTCCATCCCACACAACTTCCTATCACCAACCTCTTCCAAACTAAATGGTTGCCAGGGCCAACACATGGGCGGGGCCTAGGACTGTCCATATGACCAAACTGTCGGGATCTCCAAGGAGGACAGGTGTAGGGCATTGTCTCCTTTAAGCTGGTGAGAGAGAGGAACAATAAGGAGGCTTGGGACGTGGGGAGTAAAGAGGTGTGTGTGTGTGTGTGTGTGTGTGTGTGTGTGTTTGTGTTTGTACGCCTCAGTACCAATGGATCTTCCTGACTCTGGAGGGACTGAGGGACACCAGCATTCTGGTTAATGAAATGCTGCCCATAGATGCAGTCTGCAGGCCCCTGGCAACCAGTGGTTTGCTGCTGCATGAGGATCCACCCCTCCAACCATACAGAACCAAGGATAGGCAAAAGAAAAGCTCCAGAGGAACTCCCAACACATGAGGGAAGAAAGCAAAGAACACCTCCAACAAGTGTGAACTCCAGGAGAGAGAGTGGGGTTTCCACTGTGTTGGGCTCAGTGCTGTGTTCTCAGCCCCTGGAACAGGGCCCAACAAGTGTTTCTGAATGGATGGATGGACCAGTGGCCCCTGATGAAAGTGAGCTGCCAGAGAAAACAGACCTCCCTCCATTCACCAAGACCAAACTGACGGAAACAAGAAGGCATAACTACAAGGTTTTGTTTGGGGAACTAATAGACAAATGTCTGAATTTGAAAGTTTGATGGAAAAATTATAAAGGGATGGTAACATTGAGAGTCACTCACAGGCTGGAAAACCAAGAGGAAGAAGTGTATCAAAATTTGAAACAAAAATGCAAAGTAGAATCGATGGAGTAGATAAGAGGCTTAGCAGATAAAAGTCAGGAGTATTAGTACAAAAAGAAAAAATGGGAGTAAAGGAAATCATAAAAATAATTGAGGAAAATTAATTCAAAAAACTCAGGTTTGAAAAAATACTTGAGTCTGCAGATTAAAATGGCCCACTGAGTTCCAAGGGGGAGCTGCAAATAAAGACATACTCCTAGGCATATCCTATAAAATGATTGAACTTCAAGGATAAGAACTTAAGAGTGTTTTTGGTGTATCCCAGGGCTCTGGCTCCTGTGCACACTAGCGAGTGACATGCACTGAGCATGTGCCTTTCAAAGAGCTCATCCAGTGGAAGCTGGCAGAGCACAAGGTAGTACTGGCTGCTACAAATGGAATCTGCCTGTCAGCAACTGAAGGGGTGACTATATCTAGAATTTGAGGAAAGTGAAATCAGAAGCCTCATAGAGTTCATCTAACCTATCATCCCATTTCACAGATGACCTTGAGGCCCATTGAGAAATTATTTGCACAAGGTTAAAGAACTCATTCCAGACAGAGCAGGGACTAGAATCTCCATCTCCTGACTTTGGTTTTTTTGTTGTTAATTATTTTTACCTCCTTTCTATAAGAGTAGATATATTCAACTTTTTACCCCTTTATTTTTTTGGAAGACAATATTCTAGGTAAAGAACAAAATCACAACAGCTAGTTGTGTTGGCCACACAGACACTTGCCCAGCCCCAAATTCTACACCATCTTAACGAAATGCAACACAGTGAGGACACCCTCTTCCACTGCAATTCAAAGCAAGGAAGCTGCGAAAGACGGAGAAGTTTAACTGGTGGTTACACTTTATACCTTCATTGTCAATTACATTTTCATACTAAATTAACTTGGTCATGAGAGCTGATTTTCCACTTCTCCAGTTTGAACTTCTTGGTCAGGCCAATCCACCTGCAAGTCTGCACTGTTTCAGCACCTCATTGACACCCTCACAGAGCTTTATGTCACCCTGGTTCTGGCACAACCCAAAAACTCCTCTCATAGAAGCAAGGCTGCTGCTGCTGTGCAGCTCGATTCCCTGAGGTTCCTAGCAAGTGATGCTGGGCCTTTTGGCCCCAGCATTACTTCCTCCACTGATCCCACTCTGATGACATGACTCAATGTGTACCCGACAGCAGAGCCCACAGCCACACGCCGCAGCATTACTTCCTCCACTGATCCCACTCTGATGACATGACTCAATGTGTGCCCGACAGCAGAGCCCGCAGCCACACGAGTTACAGCAGTTGCCATCTGGGTCATCAGACCTAGCTGCCAGGGGCACAGCCGCAGGAGAGCCAACTGCAGAGGGTGCTGGTGGCTAAGCTAGCTGCTAATGCTGGCCTGGGTTCAGTTATCCAGTGCCTGGTGGGTGGGAGTCATTCAGTACCAATTCTGAGCCTGAGCGCAAACTCTCATGTTTCTGCTCATCCTTCTCTGGCTTCTGCCACCACATGGGAAAAACATGCCCTGGTTAGCCCATGGCCTCTGAAGAGCGACAGAAAGTAGAGTAGAACCTACTCCAGCCTCCCCCAGCCCAATGCACTAAAGCCCCAGCTTATCTGTAAGCTTGGGAGCGTGATAAATGCTTAGCAGTGCATGCCATGGAGTTCCGGAGTGGTTTATTAACAGCAATACCTAGCTAAATACATTTAACATATGCTGCAGCTTCTTAGATCCAGCCTGGTTACCAGGAAGACAAAAACTGGGCTCCACCAAGAACAGTCATCCTTCCTTCTGTCTTCCCAACCATCACCTCTGGCTGCGTCAGTGATCTCTCTCAGCAAAAGAGCTGCTTGGTCTTGTGTGACTCCTATACTTCACAGCGGACTGAGTGTCAGTCATTGAAAATGACAATGAGTAACCCTATGGACACTGCAACTTGGTTCCTTTGACCCTTAATAGGTGGGTTTGAATTGTGTCTTCAATGCCAGGGCTGAATGAGGAAGGGCATTCTTTCTTTGAAGGAATATGGTATAAAACAAACAAAGAGTAGAAAAATCAGGACTGATTTGAAAAATCAGGATTGGAGTTATATTTTAAAAATATATTTTTTAATAGAGAAGAGGTCTTACTATGTTGCCTAGGTTGTTTTTGAACTCCTTAGTTCAAGTGATCCTCCTGCCTTGGCTTCTCAAAGAGCTAGGATTGCAGGTGTGAGCCACTGCACCCAGCCAGTTGGAGTTCTTTACATTTATTTTATAATCAGTGCTGTTTTATTAAATGTGGATTTTATTTTGGATTACAGGATGTAGAATGTCGTATTTTCTTAAGTCATAGGGCCTTTCACGTTTGTAGTCTGACCTTGTATGACTTACCCTGCAATCCCTTTGTTTTCCCCATAACCCTTCCAAGTTCATAGTTGGCCTTTGTGCCTCAGGAAAGGAAGTCCACAATAGAAATACAAAAAGAAACAAAATAATCAGAATATTTTTTAACTTCTAAAGTTCAAGGTTTTGGCATAAGTCTGGTTTAGAAGAACACATGCCTAGCCCTCTCCTTTCCACCAAGAGGGAAAGCCTTCCTCTAGGCAAGAAGCAGAGGGCCCCTCAGTCAGGTCGTGGTGTGGGCTCTTGCATGCTGTGGCTGAATCCCAGGGAAGGCGGGAGGAAGGCAGTTGACACCCAAAATAAGAGTGGGGAAATGACAGCAGAGGAGGCCTGTGTCTCATTTTTCAGTGCTGGGGTTGGAAGCCCAGGAGACCAGTGAAGATCCAGAGAACCTTCACCCCGGCTCAGTGCAGGGCAGTGGACTCAGAGGCTATGTGTGTCTGGGGCAGAGCCTGAGGTAGCCTGAGCGTTCTGTGGCTCCGAGGTGACATCATAGAGAAGCTATATTCTGTCTTTCTGAAAAAGGCATGGGACTTAGCTGAGAAGCAGACCAGGTGGGCCTGGATGTCGCCATCATCATGTAAGGATATTTCAGATGGGCGATTCAACCAACGTTCTCATGAGGACACCCACGTCTTTGGGATTGGGGATCGGGGCCCTTCTGCACAGACAGCTCAACAGCCCTGCTTCCAACATCCTAACACTGTGTTGTCTCCCTGCATTTAGCAGCCCTGCAGGGTAAGATGTGGGGAGGATCCTGAAATGGATGATGATGTTTAATAAGACATGCTGTCCTTGTTTACCAGGAACCTCCTAATGTTTTCTGCCATCACTTGAATAGATACTTGAAGTACAGATGATGTTGAGTTAAAACAATAAATAAATAAAATTATGGGTTCTTTGCAGCCTGAATAGATGACCTAAAAGTTCCAATTTGCCTCGTGGCATTTGCTCAAGGAAAACCAGTGTAGGTAGTCTTTGACCTCCTTTCCTCCCTATCCTTTCTGCCTTCTGAGTACTAAACTCTGATTTTTTTTTTATCATGCCCAAATTCCTAAGGAGTCTGGGCAGTCATACTGAGGGACTCTTCCCAGGTCAGCAAGGGGCGGAGTTTCAAAGGCAGGAGTTTGAAACTCCTCCATCCAGGAACGTAAAGTTATTTGTCTGGATTTCCCATGCGTGGGCTAGGTGGAAAGATCCAGGTGGGCTCCTTTGTCCAAAAAGCCCACCTAAAGCTCTGGGAGGAGGGGGCTCTAACTCAAAGTTGTGGACCAAGTAGCCAATCCAGTATCAGAGTCAAAGATCAATCACTCCAGAGGAAGTTCGAAATAACTCTCTTTGGACGAGGATATGAATTGGGAGGGAATAACTCAAGGGTTAAAATCCCGCTGCTCCCTCCCTATATGGATTCCTTCTCTGGATCCCTTCCCACGGCAGGGTGCGAGCTGTGTCTCTCTCTCTGTCTCCCTGCCTAATAAATCACTTCTCCACAAAACTCTTGGGGTCCACAATATTTATTTGAACAGCAAACTCACCATGCCTCCAGGGCCCCTTTTCCCTATTATTTGGGGTAAGAGAGGCTAAGAACCTCGGATTGGGGAACTGGGAGCATTTTTGGGATGCCCCCACCCCAGTTACATCTTTTGGCAAGCCAGCCCGGAGTATGCTGGACTCCAGAGCAGTAAGTGATAATGGACCCCTTTTGCTTGCTAATCTGTCCTTTTGCTTGTTTTAAATTTGTTAAGGAGATAAAGACTGGGTGCAGAGGGTGGCAGGGAGGAGCAGCAGCAGAGGCAAGACCAGGTGGACATCGCCTGCAGAAAGCACTAGGTGGCTGGGCCTGCGTGGGACCCCGAGCAGCCAGCAGCTGGGTCTGGGCGGCTGAGGCAGCAGCTGCCTATGCAAGCCACACCCAGCTGGTCCTAAGACACAGGCTTCAGGCTTTCTGGGATCAGACTCTCCAAACCCCAGCTCTTAGGAACTGGGAGCATTGACCAGCTCCCCTTTCTTGCTGTTTTTTCTTTCTCTGGGCCAAGCTGAGGGTCGGCAGGAGGAAGGGCAGTCCCAAACTCCCGGTTCAGTCTGGTCAAGGTTGGGGGCCTGCTTAAACCTCTTAAGAAAAAGCCACATATGTGAGCCATGCCCAGCCTTTCAGGCCCCAACCTCCTGCGTCCAGATTTCTGTAATGCAAACTTCTTTCTGGCTCTTTCCTCTAAGATATTTCCTACACGAGGCTCTCGGGATGGCAGTCCAGGGACCCTTACCCGTGGTGCCCTCAGGCTTATGCCTATGAGGACCTCCTACAGTATACATGGCCAGTTCCCTTAGTCTGCAGTGCTAGGTTATGTCCTAACAGAGCTAGGTACGGGAGGCTGTAAGACATTTTGGGTTTTGTCACCCACAATTTCCCAATCCAACTGAGTGGTGGCAGAATCCAATGATGTACAATGTGTCTTGCCTAGGATTGGTTCTCTGTATGGCAGAACCTCTCCATCTAGAATACCATAGTCAGACCTTGTCTGAGGCTCAGATAGTTAATTACAGGCCCCATAACCTTAGGGCATATTCCTATGATGGAGAGTGGGGAAGGGGAGAAGGCCCGGGTCCCAAGGGCATAGTTCTGGCCTCAGCCATGCGGCCAGCTGTTACCTTCTTTAAAATTGTTGTGTTTTGATGCCCCTCTCAAGAAGTTTATCCTCCTAGGGTAGTTTTATGGTCAGGCCTATGTTAATTGACCTATTGCTAGGGAATATTGGCACCCATTGCCCAAGCCTCAAGGATGCGCTGGTACAGGGCCACTAATCCCAGAAGTCCCCATGTCCTTAAGGTGGCCATAAGGACATTCAGACAATGAGTGTGTGTCCATGACATCGGTAAGTGTGATAAAACCCAGCACATGGCGGGAAGGTTGGGGGGAGGGGGCGGGCCAGAAGATGATCATGCATCTAGGGCACAGGAAAACTACGAGGTGCTATAACTGGGGGGGTGCCCCAGGGCTAGCAGTTGCAAGGAATAACCAGGGATGTGGGCATCCCTGTGTTCGACTTCAGATGAGTGCTACTCTTGCCAAGGCAAAATCACCCTTAAAGTGTATCCTGGATAATTGGGACCAATTTGACCCACGATCTTTGAAGAAGAAGTGGCTCATTTTTTTCTGCCAAACAGCATGGCCATGATACCCTCTGCTGAGTGGAGAAACCTGGCCTTCTAAGGGAAGTATAGATTATAACACCCTTCTACAATTCAGCCTTTTCTGTAGGAAGGAAGGTAAATGGATTGAGGTCCTCTATGTGCAAGTTTTCTTTTCCCTAAGGGATAATCCTCAGCTATGTAAGGCCTGTAACCTATACCCTACTGGCCCCTCCTCAGGACTACCCCTCTACTTAGGACTCTCTGTGGCTCCTTCCTCCACCGATGCTGACCAGGTCTCCTCAGCTCCCATCACCCAAGAGGAGTCAGGGAGAGCCAAAGCGGCCGAGGCACCTCAGGCTACCAGGATGCTCCAGCTTTGCCGCCCATAGGAAGTAGAAGGAGAATTTGGTCCAACCAAAGTACATACCCCCTTTTCACTTTCTGACTTAAAGCAAATCAAGGTGGACTTAGGAAAATTTTCAGATGACCTTGACAAGTACATAGATGTTCTGCAGGGCCTGGGTCAGTCCTTTGAATTAGATTGAAAAGATACCATGTTATCGCTTAGTCAGACCCTAACCAGCAATATGAGAGAGGCTGCCCTAGCAGTGGCTCAAGAGTTTGAGGACACCTGGTATCTTAGTCAAGTACCTGACCAAATGACACTAGAGGAGAAGGATAGATTCCCTACAGGTAGACAAGCAGTCACTAGCATGGTTCCTCACTGGGATCCTGACTCAGAACAGGGGAACTGGAGTCATAGGCACCTCTTAACCTGCATACTTGAGGGATTAAGGCGAACTAGGAAAAAGCCCATGAACTATGCAATGTTACCCACCATAACTCAGGGAAAGGAAAAAACCCAACAGCCTTCCTTGAGCGGTTATAGGAGGCCTTAAGAAAGTATACTCCCCTGTCACCAGACTCCATAGAAGGTCAACTAATACTAAAAGACAACTTTATTATACAATCAGCAGTGGACATTATGAGGAAGCTCCAGAAGATGGCCCTGGGGCCAGAACAGAATCTAGAATAATTACTAAATCTAGCAACTTCAGTTTTCTGTAATAGAGACCAGGAGGAGCAGGCCGAAAGGAACAGGAGGAACCAGAGAAAAGCCACAGCCCTAGTCATGGCCTTCAGGCAAGCAGACCCAAGGGGCTCAGAAGAGAGAAAGGCTTGGGTTGGCTGCCAGTCTGGCAGAGTTTGCTATTACTGTGGACTACTGGGACACTTTAAGAGAGACTGTCATCGAGACCATCCTGGTCAACATAGTGAAACCCCGTCTCTACTAAAAATACAAAAAATTAGCTGAGCATGGTGGCGCGTGCGTGTAATCCCAGCTACTCAGGAGGCTGAGGCAGGAGAATTGCCTGAACCCAGGAGGCGGAGGTTGCGGTGAGCCGAGATCGCGCCATTGCATTCCAGCCTGGGTAACAAGAGCGAAACTCCGTCTCAAAAAAAAAAAAAAAAAAGAGAGAGACTGTCCCCAGAGGAATAGACCTCCTCCTCCTCCTTGCCCACTGTGCCATGGGGATCATTCGAAAGCACACTGTCCCAGGGTATGAAGGCTCTCATGGTCTGAGGTGGCTAACCAGATGACCTAACAGCAGGGCTGAGGGTGCCCAGGGCAAGTGCCAGCACAAGCCATCACCCTCATTGATCCCCGGGTAAAGCTGACCATAGTGGGCCAGGTCAATCTCCCAGACACTGGTGGGGCCTTCTCAGTTTGATTTCCTGTCCTGGACAGTTGTCCAAGTCTGTAACTGTCCGAGGAATCCTAGGACAAGCAGGCTCCTGATATTTCTTCCAGCCCCTAAGCTGTAACTGGGGAGATACACTCTTCTCCCATGCCTTCCTCATCACGTCAGAAAGTCCCACTTCCTTACTAGGGTGGGACCTGTTAGCCAGAGCAGGAGCCATTATCTATATGAACATTGTCAGAGAGGAAATCCCTTTCTGCTGTACATTATTTCAAGAAGAAAATTAATCCCAAGGTTTGGACAATGGAGGGACAATTTGGGTAAGCAAAGAATGCATGCCCAATTCAAAAAAGGCTAAAGGAGCCATCTCTTTTCCTTACCAAAGACACTACCCCCTAAGACCAGACACCAAAAAGGGGCTACAGGATATTGTAAGGAACTTCAAAACTCAGGGTCTAGTGAAGTCCTGTAACAGCCCTGTGATACCCCAATATTAGGAGTACAAAAATCTAATGGACAATGGAAAGATCTAGTGAAAGATCTCAGGCTTATTAATGAAGCTGTGATTCCCTTTATACCCAGCTGTACCCAACACATACACCTTGCTCGCGCAAATACCAGGTGAGGCACAATGGTTTACAATCCTGGACCTTAAGGATGCCTTTTTCTGTGTTCCATTACATCCTGACTCCCAGTTTCTGTTTGCCTTTAAAGATCCTTTAGACCAGAATTCTCAGCTCACCTGAACAGTGTTACCCCAGGGCTTTTGAGATAGTCCCCAGTTGTTTGGCCAGGCTCTAGCTCAGGACCTTAGTCATTTTTCATATCCAGGTACCCTGCTTCTTCAATATATGGATGGCTTACTTTTAACTACAAAATCAGAAACCCAGTGTCAGCAGGCCACCCAGGACCTCCTAAACTTTCTAGCCACCTGTGGATCTAAGGTTTCCAAATCAAAAGCCCAACGTTGTAGGCAAGAGGTAAAATATCTAGGGCTTGTCTTATCTAAGGGCACTCAGGTCAGAGGACCCAAGATGGCCAACTAGGAACAGCTCAGGATTGCAGCTCCCAGTGAAAGTGCAGAGGGTGAGTGGACACCACATTTCCAGAAGGATTTTTATTGCCCACAGACCAGGAGATTTCCAGGCGGAGGAGCCCCATGGGTCACCATCATGGCTGTTTTGGCCCACATGGCTGCTTTGCCAGCACCCTGGCACAACGGTTCTCCATACAAAATACACTGGTCTGGGTGCCCTCTTAGCTGGCGATTGGAGTCCTGGGAGGGCAGATCGCCCATTCATCTGATTTAAAAGGGGACTCAAACAGGGAGCCAGGCCAGGAGATTCCTGGGCAAAAAAACTGCCAGGAATCTCAGCACCACTGTTTCAGCTGGTGCACTGAGTCGCTGCACAGGAAATCACACAGATCCTGGCATCTTTTCAACAGGCGACTGGAACACATGGGAGAGAGTCGACAGTTCAACTAAAAAAAAAAAAAAAAAAAAAAAAAAGCTCTGAGACAGGGAGCCAGGTGATCCAGCTCAGCTGCCCGCCCCCTCCCCCCCAAAAAAAAACCAGTCATTGAAAATGCTCTGGGTTGAGAGTTTCACAGCAAGCACAGCTGAACCTGGGACAGTCCAGCTCTGTGGGGGAGGGGCGTCAACCATTACTGAGACACTCCAGCACTACGGAGGCAGTCCGCCATCGCTGAGGCAGCCCGCCATTGCCAAGGCAACCTGCTATTACAGAGAGAGTCTGCCATTGCCGAGGCAGTTCTAACTATACCCATATCAACAGGACTGCAGGGAAGTTCACATGGCAGCTGGGTGGAGCCCACAGCAGCTCAGCAAAGCCTCTGCAGGCAGACAGTGACTAGGCTGCCTTCTCGCTGGGCAGGGCAGCCCTGGGGAAAAAAAAAAGGCAGTAGCACAACAGAAACTCATAAATAAAGCCCTAACTCCCTGGGACAGAGCACCTAGGGGAAAAAAAGGGGGAGTTTATGAGTTCTGCTGTAGCAGACTTAAACGTACCTGCCCAGCAACTCTGAATGAACAATGGAGCTCACAGCTCAGCACTTGAGCTCCAGTAAAGGACAGACTGTCTCCTCAAGCAGCTCCCTGATCCCTATATATCCAAAGAGTCACCTCATAAAGGAGAGAATACACTGACATTTGGCAGGTATCCTTCTGGGACAAATAAAGCAGCAGAAGAAACTGGTAGCAACCCTTACTGTTCTGCAGCTGCTGCAGGTGATCCCCAGGCAAGCAGGGCCTGGAGTGGACCTCAGCAGTCCTTCAGCAGAGGGGCCAGACTGTTAGAAGAAAAACTAAGAAACAGAAATAATTTCATCATCCACAAACTGGAAGTTCACTCAGAGACCCAATCTGAAAGTCAGCAACTACAAAGACAACAGGTGGATAAATCCACAAAGATGGGAAGAAACCAGCACAAAAAGGATGAAAACACCTGAAACCAGAACACCTCTCCTCCTACAAGGGATCTCCTGGATGGAGAATGAGTGTGATGAAATGACAGAATCAGACTTCAAAAGGTGGGTAATAAGAAACTTCTCTGAGCTAAAAGAACATGTTCTAACCCAATGCGAAGAAACTAAGAACTGAGAAAAGATTTGAAGAAATGCTAATGAGAATGGACAACATAGAGAGGAATATAAGTGAATTGATGGATCTGAAAAACACAACACAAGAACTTCACAAAGCATGCACAAGTTTCAACAGCCGAATTGACCAAGCAGAAGAAAGGATATCAGAGGTCGAAAATCAACTCAATGAAATAAAATGAGAAGGCAAGATTAGAGAAAAAAAGGGTAAAAAGGAATGAACAAAATCTCCAAGAAATGTGGGACTATGTGAAAAGACCTAATCTATGTTGGATAGGTGTACCTGAATGTGACAAAGAGAATGAATCCAAGCTGGAAAATGCTCTTCAGAGTATTATCCAGGAAAACTTACCCAGCCTAGAAAGGCAGGCCAATATTCAAGTCCAGGAAATACAGAGAACACCACAAAGATATTACTCAAGAAGAGCAACCCCAAGGCACATAATCGTCAGATTCACCAGGGTTGAAATGAGGGAGAAAATGCTAAGGGCAGCCAGAGAGAAAGGTCCGGTTACCCACAAAGGGAAGCCCATCAGACTCATAGCAGATCTCTCAGCAGAAACCCTACAAGCCAGAAGAGACTGGGGGCCAATATTCAACATCCTTAAAGAAAAGAACTTTCAACCCAGCATCTCATAACCAGCCAAACTAAGCTTCATTAGTGAAGGAAAAATAAAATCCTTTGTGGACAAGCTAGTACTCAGAGATCTCATCACCACAAGGCCTGCTTTACAAGAGCTCCTGAAAGAGGCTCTATACATATAAAGGAATAACCAGTACCAGCCACTCCAAAAACATACCAAATGGTAAAGAGCATCAACGCAATCAAGAATCTGCATCAACTAATGGGCAAAACAGCCAGCTAGCATCAAAATGGCAGGATCAAATTCACACATAATAATATTAACCCTAAATGTAAATGGGCTAAATGCCCCAATCAAAAGACACAGACTGGTAAATTGGATAAAAAGCCAAAACCCATCAGTGTGCTGTATCCAGGGAACCCATCTCACATGCAAGGATACACAAAGGCTCAAAATAAAGGGATGGATGAAGATTTACCAAGCAAATGGAGAGCAAAAAAAAAGCAGGAGTTGCAATTCTCATCTCTGATAAAATAGACGTTAAAGCAACAAAGATCAAAAGAGACAAAGAAGGACATTACATAATGGTAAAAGGATCAATGCAACAAGAAGAGCTAATGATCCTAAATATATATGCACGCAATACAGGAGCACCCAGATACATAATGCAAGTTCTTAATGACTTACAAAGAGACTTAGACTCCCACACAATAATAGTGGGAGACTTTAACACCCCATTGTCACTATGAGACGGATCAACGAGGCAGAAAATTAACAAGGATATCCACGACTGGAACTCAGACCTGGAACAAGCAAACCTAATAAACATTTCCAGAACTTTCCACCCCAAATCCACAGAATATACATACTTTTTTTTTTTTTTTTTTTTTTTAGATGGAGTTTCGCTCTTGTTGCCCAGGCTGGAGTGCAATGGCACAATCTCGGCTCACTACAACCTCCGCCTCCTGGGTTCAGGCAATTCTCCTGTCTCAGCCTCCTGAGTAGCTGGGATTACAGGCACACGCCACCATGCCCAGCTAATTTTTATTATTTTTAGTAGAGACGGGGTTTCACCATGTTGACCAGGATGGTCTCGATCTCTTGACCTCGTGATCCACCCGCCTCAGGCTCCCAAAGTGCTGGGATTACAGGCTTGAGCCACCGCGCCCGGCTAGAATATACATACTTCTAAGCACCACATCACACCTACTCTAAAATTGACCACATAATTGGAAGTAAATCACTCCTCAGCAAATGCAAAAGAACAGAAATCATAACAAACAGTCTCTCAGACCACAGTGCAATCGAGTTAGAACTCAGAATGCAGAAACTAACTCAAAACCACACAGCTTCATGGAAACTGAACAACTGGCTCTTGAATGTTGACTGGATAAACAATGAAATGAAGTCAGAAATAAAGATGTTCTTCGAAACCAACGAGAATGAAGACACAACATACCAGAATCTCTGGGACACATTTAAAGCAGTCTCTAGAGAAAAATATATAGCAATAAATGCCCACCTGAGAAGCAAGGAGAGATCTAAAATAGACACCCTATCATCAAAATTGAAAGAGCTAGAGGAGCAAGATAAAAAAAAAACTCAAAACCTAGCAGAAGACAAGAAATAACTAAGATCAGAGCAGAACTGAAGGAGATAGAGACACAAAAAACCCTTCAAAAAAAAATCAATAAATTCAGGAGCTGGTTTTTCAAAAAGACCAACAAAATAGACCGCGAGCCAGACTAATAAAAAAGAAAAGAGAGAATAACCAAATTGATGCAATAAAAAATGATAAAGGGGATATCACCACAGATTCCACAGAAATTTAGACCATCATCAGAGATTATTACAAACAACTCTATGCACAAAAAAACTAGTAAACCTGGAAGAAATGGATAAATTCCTGGACACTTGCCTCCTCCCAAGCCTAAACCAGGAAGAAGCCGAAACCCTTAACAGACCCATAACAAGGTCTGAAGTTGAGGCAGCAATTAAGAGCCTACCACCCAAAAAAAACCCAGGTTCAGACGGGTTCACAGTGGAATTCTACCAGATATACAAAGAGGAGCTTGTACCATTCCTTCTGAAACTATTCCAAATAATCCAAAAAGAGAGAATCCTTCCCAAATCATTTTATGAGACCAACATCATCCTGATACCAAAACCCAGCAGAGACTCAACAAGAAAAGAAAACTTCAGGCCAATATCCGTGATGAACATAAATGCAAAAATCTTCAATAAAATACTGGCAAGCCAATTGCAACAGCACATCAAAAAGCTTATCCACCATGATCAAGTAGGCTTCATCCCAGGGATACAAGGCTGGTTCAACATACACAAGTCTATAAATGTAATTCACCACATAAACAGAACCAAAGACAAAAACCACATGATTATCTCAATTGATGCACAGAAGGCCTTTGACAAAATTCAATGGCGCTTTGTGCTAAAAACCCTCAAGTAGGTATTGATGGAACGTCTCTCAAAATAATAAAAGCTGTTTATGACAAACTGACAGCCAATATCATACTGAATGGGCAAAAACTGGAAGCATTCCCTTTGAAATCTGGCACTAGACAAGGATGCCCTCTCTCACCACTCCTATTCAATATAGTACTGGAAGTTCTAGCCAGAGCAATCAGGCAAGAAAAAGAAATAAAGGGTATTCAAATAGGAAAGGAGGAAGTCAAATTGTCTCTATTTGCAGACGACATGATTGTACATCTAAAACACCCCATCGTCTCAGCCCCAAATCTCCTGAAACTGATAAGCAACTTCAGCAAAGTCTCAGGATACAAAATCAATGTGCAAAAATCACAAGCATTCCTATACACCAAAAACAGACTTAAAGAGAGCCAAATCAAGAATTAACTGCCATTCACAATTGCTACAAAGAGGATAAAATACCTAGGAATACAACTAACAAGGAACGTAAAGGACCTCTTCAAGGAGAACTACAAGCCACTGCTCAACGAAATAAGAGAGGACATAAACAGATAGAGAAACATTCCATGTTCATGGTTAGGAAGAATCAATATCGTGAAAATGGCCATACTGCCCAAAGTAATTTACAGATTCAACGCTATCCCCATGAAGCTACCAATGACCTTCTTCACAGAAGTGGAAAAAAACACCTTAAACTTCGTATGAAACCAAAAGAGAGCCCGCATAGCCAAGTCAATTCTAAGCAAAAAGAACAAAGCGGGAGGCACCACACCACCAGACTTCAAACTATATTACAAGGCTACAGTAATGAAAACAGCATGGTACTGGTACCAAAACAGAGATATAGACCAACTGAACAGAACAGAGGCCTCGGAGGCAACACAACATATCTACAACCATCCAATCTTTGACAAACCTGCCAGAAACAAGCAAAGGGGAAAGGATTCCCTGTTTAATAAATGGCATTGGGAAAATTGGCTATCCATGTGCAGAAAGCAGAAACTGGATTCCTTCCTGACACCTTACACTAAAATTAACTCCAGATGGATTAAAGACTTAAACATAAGACCAAACACCATAAAAACCCTAGAAGAAAACCTAGGCAAAACCATTCAGGACATAGGTGTAGGCAAGGACAGCATGACCAAAACGCCAAAAGCATTGGCAACAAAAGCCAAAATAGACAAATGGGACCTAATCGAACTCCACAGCTTCTGCACGGCAAAAGAAACAGTCATTAGAGTGAACGACAACCAACAGAATGGGAAAAAATTTTTTACAGTCTACCCATCTGACAAAGGGTTAATATCCAGAATTTACAAAGAACTAAAACGGATTTACAAAAAAAAAAAAAAGAAAGAAAGAAAGAAAAAAAAAGCCCATTCAAAAGTGGGGGAAGGATGTGAACAGACACTTTACAAAAGAAGACATACATGAGGCCAAAAAACATAGGAAAAAATGCTCATCACTACACACTGGGGTCTGTTGGGGGGAAATAGGGGAGGGACAGTGGGGGGTGGGGAGTTGGGGAGAGATAGCATGGGGAGAAATGCAAGATATAGGTGATGGGGAGGAAGGCAGCAAATCACACTGCCATGTGTGTACCTATGCAACAATCTTGCATGTTCTTCACATGTACCCCCAAACCGAAAATGCAATTAAAAATTCTTTTAAAAAATGCTCAACATCACTGCTCATTAGAGAAATGCAAATCAAAACTACATTGAGATACCATCTCACGCCAGTTAGAATGGTGATCATTAAAAAATCTGGAGACAACAGATGCTGGAGAGGATGTGGAGAAATAGGAACACTTTTACACTGTTGGTGGGAGTGTAAATTAGTTCAACCACTGTGGAAGACAGTGTGGCGATTCCTTAAGGACCTAGAAATAGAAATTCCATTTGACCCAGAAATCCCATTACTAGGTATATACCCAAAGGATTATAAATCATTCTACTATAAGGACACATGCACACGAATGTTCATTGCAGCACTGTTTACAATAGCAAAGACCTGGAACCAACCCAAATGCCCATCGATGATAGACTGGACAGGGAAAATGTGGTACATATACACCATGGAATATTATGCAGCCATCAAAAACAATGAGTTCATGTCCTTTGTAGGGACATGGATGAACCTGGAAACCATCATTCTCAGCAAACTGACACAAGAGCAGAAAATCAAACACCGCAATGTCTCACTCATAGGCGGATGTTGAATAACGAGAACACATGGACACAGGGAGGGGAGCATCACACACTGGGGTCTGTTGGGGGGAAATAGGGGAGGGACGGCGGGGGGTGGGGAGCTGGGGAGAGATAGCATGGGGAGAAATGCTAGATATAGGTGAAGGGGAGGAAGGCAGCAAATCACACTGCCATGTGTACCTATGCAATAATCTTGCATGTTCTTCACATGTACCCCAAACCCTAAAATGCAATAAAAAAGGAACCCCAAAAAGCTAACATCCATCAAATAGAATGGGACCCTATAGCTGAGGCAGCCTTTCAGACCCTGAAGCAGGCACTACTGCAGGCTCCAGCTCTAAGTCTTCCTGTGTTATGGAAAAGTCAGGAGTGGCACTGGGGGTTCTCACTCAGACTTAGAGGGCCATGCCACAACCGGTAGCATACCTAAGTAAGGAAATTGATGTGGTAGCAAAAGGCTGGCCACACTGTTTGCAGGTTGTAGCCGCGGCGGCTATATTGGTCTCAAAAGCTGTTAAAATAGTGCAAGGGAAAGATCTAACTGTATGGATTTCACATGAGGTAGCTGGAATTCTGGCCTCCAAAGGAGACTTATGGCTGTCCAACAACTGCTTACTCAAATATCAGGCCTTAATGCTCGAAGGGCCTGTACTTCAGCTGCACACATGTGCAGCCCTTTACTTCCTGAGGAAGGGGCAGACAAAGAGCATGACTGTCAGCAGGTTATAGCCCAGAACTATGTGGCTCGAGAGGATCTCTTAGAAACTCCTGTAGCCAATCCTGTCCTTAACCTATACACTGATGGAAGTTCATCTTTGGAAGATGGAGCTTGAAAGGCAGGATATTCAGTAGTCAATGATCAAAGAGTGCTTGAAAATAATTTCCGTCCTCCTGGAACTAGTACCCAGGTGGCAGAACTAGTAGCCCTCGCTCAAGCTCTAAAATTAGGAAAAGGAAGGGAGGGGGAACCATATACAGAGATTCCAAATATGCTTGCCTGGTTCTGCCTGCCCATGCTGTCAAATAGAAGGAAAGAGAGTTCCTAACCTCGGCAGGAACTCCCATTAAATATCATAAGCAAATTTTAGATTTATTATAAGCTGTCCAAGACCCAAAGAGGTAGCAATTTTGCACTGCCGAGGTCACCAGGAAGGAGATGAGAAGGAAGTGGAGGGCAGTCGCCAAGCTGACCTAGAGGCAGAAAGGGCGGCTAGACTAGAATGTGCAGAAGGACCTTTAAAATGGGAAAACCCTCTCCAGGGAACTAGACCTCAATACTCATCAGAAGAGGTAGAGTGGGCAATCTCCCAGGGACATAATCTTCCTTCAGGATGGCTAGCTACTGAGGAGGGCAAAGTACTCCTACCTGCTGCCAGCTGGGGGAAAGTACTTAAAACCCTACATCAAACCTTCCATATGGGTATAGAGAATGCATAGCAAATGGCCAAATCTATTTTTACAGAAAAAAGGTCTCTTCAAGGCTGTCCAACAAATAGTCAAAAGACGTGAAATATGCCAGAAAAATAATCCTTTGGCACATCGCAAATTTCCTCCTGGGGAACAGTGAACCAGTTATTACCCAGGTAAGGACTGGCAAATGGACTTTACCCATATGTCTAAGTCTCAGGGACATCAATATCTGCTTGTATGTGTAGATACCTACACAAACTGGGTTGAGGCTTTCCCCTGTAAAACAGAAAAAGCCCAAGAGCTAATAAAAATCCTCATCAGGGCCGGGCGTGGTGACTCAAGCCTGTAATCCCAGCACTCTGGGAGGCCGAGGCGGGTGGATCACGAGGTCAAGAGATCGAGACCATCCTGGTCAACACAGTGAAACCCTGTCTCTACTAAAAATACAAAAAATTAGCTGGGCATGGTGGCACGTGCCTGTAATCCCAGCTACTCAGGAGGCTGAGGCAGGAGAATTGCCTGAACCCAGGAGGCGGAGGTTGTGGTGAGCCGAGATCGCGCCATTGCACTCCAGCCTGGGTAACAAGAGCGAAACTCCGTCTCAAAAAAAAAAAAAAAAAAAAAAAAAAAAATCATGATCAATGAAATGATCCCTAGATTAGGACTTCTTTGCTGTCTTCAAAGCTGCAGTGACCCAAGGAATTTCCAAGGCGTTAGGAATACAGTATCATCTCCACTGTGCTTGGAAGTCTCAGTCCTTGGGGAAAGTGGAGAAGATGAATGAAATTCTTGAGAGACATCTAAAGAAATTGACCCAGGAAACCGACCTCCCGTGGCCTGCTCTATTACCAGTAGCACTCTTAAGGGCTTGAAACTCTCCTCAGAGAATAGGACTCAGCCCCTGTCAGATGCTTTATGGACAGCCCTTTCTTACTAATGATCTCATATTAGACAAGGAAACAGCAGATCTAATAAAAGATAGAGCCTCCTTAGCTAAGTACCAACAGGCTCTTAGGACCTTTCCTGAAGGACACCCTAGGGAAAAGGGGAAAGAGTTGTTCTGCCCCGGAGACTTAGGGCTTGTTAAGTCTCTCTCCTCAGACTCTCCCTATTTAGGCCCATGTTGGGAAGGACCATTTTCAGTTATTCTCTCTACCCCGACGGCAGTTAAGGTGGTGGGAGTTGACTTGTGGATTCATCACACTCAGCTGAAGCCTTGGACACTGGAAGAAAATCATAGGCCCTCCACTCCACAGTCTGAAGTTCCAGGAAACAACCCTTCATACACCTGCGAGCCATTAGAGGATCTATGTTTGCTCTTCCAGCGAGATCCCCAGGAAAGTAACTACTCAGGAGTCTAACTTACAACCTGGCATTAACAGGACTATCACTCTTCACTTTACGATCTGCGACCAGACTCTACGGTCACCCCTATGGATTGGCTTAATAGCTCTCCTCCTCTCCTTCCCCGCGCCTGCCCCCGTGACAATTTACACCGACTCTCAGCTGCAGTCTTCTCTTGCCAAGTCCACACCATACTAAAACTCCAATTATTCCTTTCATAGTGGTGGGGACGGGGGAGCGGGGCACTGGCATAACAGGACGACTTTGTCCTGGAATTGGGGAAATGACTACCTCTGTCTCTACTCAGTTTTACTATAAGCTATCTCAGGAGTTAAATAATGACATGAAAAAAGGTTGCTGATTCTCTCTGCAGAAGCAGTGGACTCTGCAGAAGCAGCTTAACTCTGTAGCTGCCATGGTTCTTTAAAATGGAAGGGCCCTGGATCTGCTAACAGCAGAGAAAGGAGAAACCTGTCTCTTTTTAGGAAAGGAATGCTGCTACTTTGTAAACCAATCGGGTATTGTCTTAAAGTTAAAGAACTCAGGGATCAATCAAACGCAGGGCGAAAGACCTTCAAGAAACAGGATCACGGAGCTTGTGTAACAACTGGCTGTCCTGGCTCTACCCTCTTCTAGACCCGTTTATAACCATTCTATTATTGCTGCCCTTCGGGCCTCTCATCTTTAACCTTCTTGTCAAAATCGTTTCTTCTCTAATTGAGGTCATGAGGCTACAAATGGTCCTGCAAATGGAACCCCTGAGGTCCTTGGCTCATGAGCTCTATCGTGGACCTCTGGATCAACCTGCACCCCTGGAAAACTCCCCTCCGGAGGAAACCTCAACTGCAGGGCTCCTTCTATGCCGCAATTCAGTAGGAAGTAGTTAAAGAGTGATCTACACCCGCGTCCCAACAGCAGTTGGACTTTCCTGTTCAGAGCGGGGACTGAGGGACTCTTCCTGGGTCCGCAAGGGGCGGGGTTTCAAAGGCAGGAGTTTCCCAGCTCCACCCCTCCATCCAGGAACGTAAAGTTCTTTGTCTGGGGCTCCTTTGTCAAAAAAGCCCGTGGAAGACTCTGGGAGGAGGGGGCTCTAACTCAAAGTTGTGGACCAAGTAGCCGATCCGGTATCAGAGTCAAAGATCAATCACTCCAGAGGAAGTCTGAAAGAGCTATAGTCTCTAGGGGCAGCCACTGTAAGACTTCAACAGAGCTTTGCTTTCCACAGTCTTTATCTTAACGTGAACATTCCCTTTCTGTCAATCCCAGGTCTTTAGACAAACTCAACCAATTGTCAACCAGAGAATGTTTAAACTGACCTTTAGCCTGGAAGCCCACCCCCACCGCCTGCCCTCAGCTTTGAGTTGTTCTGCCTTTCTGGACCAAACCAATGCATTTCTTAAATGTATCTGACTGATGTCTCATGCATCTCTAAAATGTACAAAACCAAGCTGCGCCCTGACCACCTTGAGCACTTTGGGCACCTGGGCACGGAGGGCTGTGTCATGAGCCATGGTCACTCATAGTTGGCTCAGAACAAATCTCTTCAAATATTTTACAGAGTTTGAGACTCTCTCTGTCCACACTGCCCTCACCTCCACCATCTTGCTGCCCTCTCACTTCCCCAAGGCCCAGAGCTCTCCTCTCGGACTACAGCGTTACCTCTTCCTCACCTCTGTTGCCTTTTTCCCTCTTCAACTCAAGGGCCGTCCCATGGGGGATGTCTCCCAACTTAAATCAAGCCTGAAGGCCTTGTGGCCTGAGCTGAAAAGAGCCCTAAGAAAAGGTGCTGAGTGGGAGGGAAAGCCAAGTATCCCTGGCCTCTTCCTCCTGGGCCTTTAGTGCAGCTCGTCACCCACCTGGAGAGGCTCACACATGGTGTAGCCCCCACTGACCACGTGTTTCATTCAGTACATGTTTTCTAAAAAACTGTTTTAGGGTCATGTGTCAGGACATGAATGCCAACCAGCACATGTCAGCTCAGATCTGGGGCCCCCCTGACATGAAACCCTGCCAGGCCAATCTGCATGTCTCCCCTATGGAAAGGAGTCTTTGAAGAATGGCACTTCTGTGCCAGGAAACATGCCATTTGTGTCAGTTGTCATCTCCCTTCATTTTAAAAAGCAGAACAATTCCTGGATTTTTGGTTAACGTGTGTTGTTCTACACTGGCAGGCCTTTGCAGACTCACCCTCAAAGTTTGAGGAAACAGAGGTCAGGGAAAGAGGCTGACAAATCCAGCTTTTCAGAAACAAATATTTGATAGGGACTTAGGAACGGAAGCTATGTCTGTGTCTTGGGCAGCGTTGAGAAAAGTTGTTCGATCCCTGAGCCATTACCCCCTAAACCCGGGGCTACGGACCACAGAGAAAAAGGAGGGATGCGATTCAGATGGGGGTGTAGGACAGTTTCTTAAGGGCAGAACTTGTGGTAAATACAATAACATCAAGGTTGTTTAGTGAGTACCTACTTTTTTTTTTTTTTTTTTTTTTTGAGACAGAGTTTCGCTTTTGTTACCCAGGCTGGAGTGCAATGGCGTGATCTCGGCTCACCGCAACCTCCGCCTCCTGGGTTCAAGCAATTCTCCTGCCTCAGCCTCCCTAGTAGCTGGCATTACAGGCGTGTGCCACCATGCCCAGCTAATTTTTGTATTCTTACTAGAGAGGGGGTTTCACCATGTTGACCAGGATGGTCTCGATCTCTTGACCTCGTGATCCACCCGCCTCGGCCTCCCAAAGTGCTGGGATTACAGGCGTGAGCCACCGCACCCGGCGTACCTACTCTTACATAAGGAACAATAGATAAACTGGAAATCTTAGAGGCCTTTCCAGAACAGGAGTTAATCAGAAGCCAACATGACAGATTCTCTTCCAAGATGGAGTTGCCTTGACCTCCACGTGTATACCAGAGACTGCTCACGTGGTGAGGACAAGAGAGAATGATTCAAGGAGGAAGGAGAGACATTTTATAATATTTTAGTCTGCTCTTAGAGCACTTGATTTTATTTCAGTAGAGATGTACGCCCCAAGGACAGAGACTCAGATGACTCCCCAGTCAGCAGAATTCTGGGATAAGAAGAGACAGACTTTTTCCAGGATCAAGTGGAGAGCAGAGTAATCTAGAGAAGGGATCCTTGAGCCTGGGTCTCACCAACCCTCACTCAGGGTGTGACTGTTCTCAATCTCCCCTTTTGTAAAATGGGGAAATATCTTCCCTGGATGTGGTATTTGTGGACAGTTGTGAGATCAAATGAGGAGTTTGTTTTCAGTCACAGGGGTCTGATATTCTATGTGAGTGGGACCACTGAAGCTTTCAATGATGAGTCTTGCAGGGAGGGCGTTTTTGAAATCAAACTGAGATGATGACCCTGAGAAACAGACTTGGACTTTTTAGCATCTTCCTTATTACACGGTTATAGGCATTGTTCTGACAAGGGTGTCTGTAGCGTTCACCAGAATGCCAAAGCAGTCCATGAGCCACAAGCGTCAAGAACTCCTACCCTCGAAGGTCAGTGGGGTGGATGCCCCTGTTGGGCTGCCCCTTAAAGCTTATAGCTTGCCTTTCTGCACCAAGAATTTGGCACCTTAAAATGAAGATATTGTGCAGCTGGGCATCTAATCAGGAGGATCAGGAGATGTATGGAGGGAAATGTAGGAAGAGGATAGGGTGTTAATGGAGGGGGTGGTGGGAAAGGGGTAGCACTCAGAACCCGAGGCGCTTTCTCTCTTGTCCCTGTGTTATGAACAGTCTGGTCCACTAAATGCATTCAGTGCCCAACTTCCTAACCATCAAGATACCAAACCGTTTGTACAGGCCCCATCGTGTGACAGAATGAAGCATCAGTCATAGGGAGAGATTCCTGACATCAACATCTAAGACAAAGAAATTGGATATGAAGGCCTTCTCACTGACACATCACCCAACCCGTCTCGGAGGTGGCTCTGTCAGATGGGGCTGGCCAGGCAACGACTGTCCTTCCCTGCTATGGGTCCCTCCCAAAGCAGAGACTGAGCAGGCAGGGCCTCTGGGGCTAAGAACTGTTTCTCAGGCACAGCCTTCTCATCAGCAGGAGCGCTGCTCAGCTGTCTCTCCTGTTCTCCCTCCAGCTCCAACTCTGCACCGTGGAGGGTCTGAAGGCCTGAATAGGAGCTGGGTCCTGGCCACGATGTCTGGAGCCCTGGAGCTCCAGGACTGGGGCTGGGTGTCAGGTGGGAGAGACCCAACTATGGCTCCTCAGTTGGGGGACCTCCAGAGGAGCCCCGACGCCGAGGTGGAGCCAGGAAGAAGGCCACAGCTGTCTTGAGTGCTCACAGCCTCCATGCAGCCGTCACCCAGCTCCAGGCACGTTTGCACGCCCTGTCTGCATTTCCAGTGCCCACTGGGCAAACCCCCAGCTTCCTCAGGCACCTCACACCCCGGGGGCGTAACACTTACCTCTTCCGGAGACTCGTCCCAGCGCCTGTCACTGTCGGCCTTTGTGTCTTTTTCTTCTCCCATCCCGCTCTGTCAGCTTGTTACCAGCCGTCTTAGTCTGCCCTGGCTGCCGTAACAAAACACCACAGACTGGGTGGTTTCAACAACTGAAACTTACTTTCTCCTAGTTTTCAAGGCTGTGGAAGTTCAAGACTAAGGTGTCAGTAGAAATGGGTTCCCCTAAAGCCTCCCCTGTTGGCTTGCAGGCAGCTGCGTTCTGTGTCCTCACATAGCCCTTCCTCTCTGCAGCCCTGGGGGCTTTTCCTGGTTTTACAAAGACACCAGCTGCATTGAGTTAGGTGCCGCTTTATTACCTCATTTAATCGCAATTCATTCTTTAAAGGCTCCATCTCCAAATCCTATCACATTGGGGGTTTAGGACTTCAACAGATGCATTTTTTTGGGGGGACATAATCTAATCCATAACAGTAGCTGGGTATACAAGGCTGTCCTTGGAAGCGAGTAGGAACCACGGTGTTGGATATCGTCCAGGGATGGATGGGCAGGAGCTAGTTGAAGAGCACACTCCAGCCGAGAAGGACCTTCTGTCCGCCCAGCCAATCTCCCCATCTGTTTGCTCTCACCTGAAATTCATCCCAAGGGTTTCATGATAATCACCTCAAGCGTTGATCCGAATTAAACTAATTTAAAAATCCCATTTCTTTCGTGGAAGAGGTAGCTATTGGTTCCTTTAGTTTAATAAAATGCTGGTCAACCAAACCGAATCAGAATTCCCTTACCTAACTTCCTTCCTTTCTTTTCTCTCTTCTCTTCTCCTTTTTTCTTCCTTTCTTCTCTCTCTTTCTCCTTCTTTTTTTTGTAGAGACAGGATCTCATCGTGTTGCCCAGGCTGCTCTCTAATTTCTGGGTTCAGGCAATCCTCCCACCTTGGTCTCCCCAAGTGTTGAGAATACAAGCGTGAGACACCGTGTACACCGTGCCTGGCTGAAGGCCCATTCAAAAAAAAAAAATCTTGGCCGGGCGCGGTGGCTCAAGCCTGTAATCCCAGCACTTTGGGAGGCTGAGGCGGGTGGATCATGAGGTCAAGAGATCGAGACCATCCTGGTCAACATGGTGAAACCCCGTCTCTACTAAAAATACAAAAAAATCAACTGGGCATGGTGGCGCGTGCCTGTAATCCCAGCTACTCAGGAGGCTGAGGCAGGAGAATTGCCTGAACCCAGGAGGCGGAGGTTGCGGTGAGCCGAGATCGCGCCATTGCACTCCAGCCTGGGTAACAAGAGTGAAACTCCATCTCAAAAAAAAAAAAAATCTTAAAATTACATATCTGAGGGTGGGTTGTGAAATAAAGCATTTGAAATAGATTGTCTTTGTGGTCACTTTCAGCTACATGGATAACCTTAAAAATCACACATTGGGTCGGAATCTAAGGAGACAGATTTCCAAACAGCTCATCCCAAGAACTTCCAGCAGAGGGCACCAAGGGACCGTGAGTGCTGGTTCTACAACACTCCCCTGGCGTCAGGTGGCGAAACACTCCCACCTTCCACGTCAGGTGGAACTAGAACAAATCTTCCTTTGCTATCTGTGGCTCAAGAATGTTGTGCCCAGGCCACGCACAGTGGCTCACGCCTGTAATCCCAACACTTTGGGAGGCCAAGGTGGGAGGATCGCTTGAGCTTGGGAGTTCTAGACCAACCAGCCTGGACAACATAGTGAGACCTTGACTCTACAAAAAATAAAGTATTATCTGGGCATGATGGTACACACCTGTAGTCCCAGCTACTTAGGAGGCTGAGCTGGGAGGATCACAGGAGACCAGGAGGTTGAGGCTGCAGAAAGCTGAGATTGCACCACTGCACTCCAGCCTGGGTGACACAGTAAGACCATCTCTTAAAAAAAAGAATGACATGTGCTTATAGAAAATGAGATTCTGAGCCAGTCAATGATTTGTCTCCAGGAAACCAACAATTAAATCAGAGAGAAACCCAAAGTTTCTTCCAAAATTACATTTATTTTTCTCAATTCAGAAAATCTCAAGGCCAAAATTTAATTGATCTGTTTAATGTTTTCATTTACATTTGGCTTTATCCCAAAAATGGTTTAAGGCAGTGTCACCAAGTTACTAGGTCTCTATTTCATCCTATTTACACAAGATGAAGGAGACTTAAGTCTGTTCGGATTTGCCGCAGGGAATAGGCTCTATTTAGTGACAGGCATTTGACTATTTGACTTAGTTAGTGTTTGCCAAAATGAAGTAAGGGGAATTTGGTCCAGGGCTGAGGACAGATCCATTTGGAATGAAAACATAATAACCTTGAAGTGATTCCAGTGGCAACAAATGATCTGTGAAAGCTTTTCTGAGGGCAAGCAGGAATAAGGAGGCTAGCCCTCTGGCCAGCATGAGATGGGGTCTTTGGACCAGTTTGTCATTCATAACCTCCTAACACTCGGCCAAGCCATTTCCTGTCTCTCAGAATCATTTTCCTCTTCTGTACATACGGGGAGAGGATCAGACAGCCATGTCAGATATGGGAACCTGAGGGGACTTCATGGCTTTGCAGGAAATGAAGCTCAGACGTGTTTTTTGCATTGGGCCTGTGTGGGCCATAGGTGTTTTGGGAGCGAGGGGAGGCCTTGGAAGGGAACTGCTACTGCTAATGATGTTTAAGAGGTGACTGTGGGTGGGAACTGCCACTCAGTGCCTCCTGTCTGCACAATGTATTTCCAGCCTCAGCCCCTCATAACAAGGGAGGGAGACCAGGGGGTGGTTTTCATGGCGTCTAGCCTGGAACTCTCTGTCAGTGAAAGCTGGGAGGGGCCAAAGGCACCTGCTCCGGGCTCCTCTGCACAGCCCTGACTGCCCTGAGCACCTCATGCTTACTTGATGAGACCCAGTCTGGAGTATCAGACCAGCCTGTGTCCCCTCCCTGAGGAAGGACAGGCCGCTTCAATCCCCCTTGGGGGCACCATTGTAATTCTGCTTAGAAAGAAACAAATACACAGAGAGGATCGGGCAAACACAAATTCTTTTGGTTTTAATCTTTACTTTCAATCCCCAACAATCTTGTTTCATTACAAAAGCACTAAACAAACACAGACAGGAGAGGAAACAGACATTTGCAAATGACGTACCTTCAACAGGCATCTCAACAGCCCCATCACCAACACCTGTGTGCAAGCCATAGCCAACAGGCAGAAAAGTCTCAGGACTCAGGACTACACCATAAATGCAGGATCTTTTTATTTCGTAAAAAAATGATCAGTGTGAAAAAAGCCAAACTGTATGCTGGTTTTACACACTCTCACCCTTCCTGACAGTCTTCTGGTCTGGCCAGGCCGGGGGCCCGGCACTCCTGGAAGGGAGAGGCAGCCCAGCATCTCAGTATTTCACCGCGACAACAAGCTGGATGTGGCAGGGAAAGCTGAGAGCACCGAGGTCCCCTTGCTTTGTCCCGAGCTCGGAGGGATGCAGCCTGGCGTGGCTCGGGTCTAGCAGCCAGGTGACACGGCCAGGCACCTTCCTGTGCAGGCAGTGGGGGCTCCTGGCTCAGGCTCACTAGAAGGTCTTCTCTGCGGTGCCTACCTACGGAGCTGTGATCAAGTCGAGCAGCCATGCAAGGCGTTTCAGTCTGACTTTTTCATTAGTTCCTCCCTCCAGCCCCTTGGAGAAGGAAACATCAGTCCACAGTGCCGTTGTAGGATTTGTTGAACTTGTTGAAGGTGAAGTCCACGGTGTGCGTGGAGATGGGCTTTCTGTACAGTGGGTTTGAAGCCTACAGAACACAGCAGGGAAGAGAATGAGGATACATGTTAGCTCACACACGCGAACCGACAGACGCAGGCCCTAGAAACCCTTCCCAGGTCAACCCCCCAGGACAGCAGCAGGCAAAGCACTCAGGTGGGAGGAGACAGCCGTGGGCTCCAGGATAGTTCCGTGTCCCCCGAGAAAGACCTCGCCTTCTCTAAGCTTCCACTCTCCACCTCTGGAAGGAGGAGTTGAGTCAGAAGGTCTCTGAAGTCTTTTCCAGCCTTAACAGAAACCAAGCCCGGAGTTCAAAAGGCACTGACTCTGTGCTCAGTCCTTTGGGTGTTTGCAGTCAGTCTGGGGTGACCAGACTGCAGGTGTGTGTACTGTAATGGACCACAAGAATCTGAGCTCCTTTCCTGTGGGTCTGTGGTCTCTCTGAGACTGGTCAGACTCCTCCTGCCAAGGCGTGCCCAGGGCCTCTGCCCCCATGACCCTCCTGATCTGGGTCTAGAACAGGGATGTGTGCTGGTCCCTCTGCACCAGGGCTGTGCAGTTCTCTCTGTCCAGAGCTGGGCACAGCCTTTCTGGTATTGATTTTTTGTTTTTAATGCCAAAGACGTTAGTGAACCTCTATGGCTAACACAGCACTGAATCCGGCCACGGCTCTAAGCTTGAAGTGCCCTCTGCTTCCCATTTTCCACAGGCTTACCATTTCGTAGCGGGCCCTGGATCGCTCGCTCTGGAACTTCGCAAACTCCCTCCGGTCGTGGATGGTGACAAGCAGCTTCCAGATAGCCAGGAGTGCAAGCCCAACCAGGAGGATGCTGCCGACCACAGCCAGGAGGATGGTCATGGCGTTGGGGGTGTTTCCACACTCTAGGGGACCAGAAGCATGGTAAGCAAAGCCACCAGCATCCTCGTGCCCCTCCCACCCCCAAAAGCAGGCATTTCGGAGATGAAAGTTGTGCCCCTCTCGAAGGTCTTCCCCTTGGCTCTCCCTTAGATCCTCACATTGCTTCTAGAAGACATGGGCAGGAAGTTTCCCCCAATGTACAGAAAATGAAAGAGTCAAAAGGGACAGTGACTGTTCCAAAGTCACACAGCAAGTGTACTGAAGTCTGGATGAGAGCCCAGGGGCACAGCTGCCTTTCCCCTCATGGGCAGTGCCCACGCCCCGCCTGGCCCAGTCTCCAGTGTGGGATGCTGGACCCACTCAGCTTTCATGTACATGGTTCTAGGAGCAGACTGCGCAGGCAGGAGGTACCATGAAGCCACTTCCACAAGGTCTGGGCTGGGGCCAACATCTGTAAGCCTTTAGTGTGGAGTCCACTGGAGCAAATGTGCTTATTTTCAAAGAACCGCAGAGACAGCGTTGGACACAAAGCCTCATTCTTACAGGCGTGCATCCTAGGCTGGTACCACACTTCTGCCTCTGGCCTCAGGAAGGCACATTATGTGGTTGGGCCCAATTTGGAAAAATAGTTTGCAGCACTGTGAAGTGAAGAGAGGAAATCTTTTTCTGCTCCACCCCTGCCTCCTCAACCCCAAAAAGAATGTAAGGGGTGATATTAGAAATTCCAATGACTCCAAGGCAAAGGCTGCTGGTCGCTGGGTCCAAGCAGAGGCAGAATCTTGGTATCTGGATCAAAGCTTGGCCTCTGCAGTGGTTCTGGGAGCTGAGCATGGCAGCAGCAGGAATGTGGAACTGACCGCTCCACTGTCCTTGGAATCCACACTGAGAAGCTGCGGTGGCCCCGCCTGGACTGTGTGTGGAGCTGGATGCTCCACGACCCGAGTGATGCCCTGCCCAGCCCTGGTGGGTCCAGACGCCCCGCACCCTCCCTGCAGAACACAGCAGCTCCTTGCTGCCTTTGGCTGTGCAGGGTAGGTTTGTTCTGTGGTTGCTTTTACCTCTGTGCTCCTCCAAGATGAGACCTTCCCCAGGGACAGGGCCCTATCCTTCCATAACTCCCACTGCCCTGACTCATGCCCCACTAGAACTTTGCCCCAAAATGGGCCCCCAGCTGCTCATTCATCTTTCTTTTAAACCCTAGGAATGGAGCAGCAGTGACCTTAGATCGGATCTTCATGAGAAATTGTATTGGTTAGGCGCAGTGGCTCAAACCTGTAATCCTAGCAGTTTGGGAGGCTGAGGCAGGTGGATCGCTTGAGCCCAGGGGTTCGAGACCAGCCTGGGCAACATGGCAAAAACCTGTCTCTACCAAAAAAATACAAAAATTAGCCCGGTGTGTTGGTACATGGCTGCAGTCCCAGTTGTTCGGGAGGCTGAGGTGGGAGGATCACTTGAACCCAAGGAGGCTGAGGCTGCAGTGAGCTGTGATGGCACCACTGCACTTTAGCCTGGGTGATAGAGTGACAGCCTATCTCAAAAAAAAAAAAAAAAAGAAAGAAAGAAAAGAAAAATAAGAAATTGTATCCCTCCTCTCCCTGGAGTTTGGAAAGACCGGTGAGGAGAGAATGGGCAGGGGCCCCAGGGAATGGCATCAGAAATCAGAACTGAGAGCTGGCGGAGTGACCCAAGCCCCTCGCAGCCCTCACCCACCTGGCTCCCTGAGAACTGTCAGGCTGGACTTCCCATTGGGGAGCTCCGCGTAGGTGAACATCATGACGCAGTCCTTGGGGGTTTTGTAGAAACAAAGCACAGCTTCCGGGTCATCTTTCGCTGGAAGAAAACCAAGAGGGAAATGGCCTGAGTCTCTCTGAGCAGCCCAGAGCCGCTGACAGTCGGGGCAGGGAGCCGAGCACCTCCAAGAAGGAAGGGGTGTGGGGGTGTGGGCAGAAAGCCTTAAGGGGAGGCTGGCCTTTGAAGATGAGTTCAGGTTTCTCACACCAAGAACGCAGGCCCAGGGCTGAATTTAGATGGCTTTGGGGCCACATGGAACATATTAGAGGATCTCCAAGCCTCTGAAGTGTTTTTCAGGGGTGATGTGAAATAACAGAAGGTTTTAATGGTTTCGGGGTGGGGTTAGGTGAATGGATTGGCCACGGAAATCAAAGGGAGAAAGAAAGAAAGCCATCACAGCCCCCTTTGAGCTTGAGTGAGGCTTCACATTTGGGAAACAGGCCAGGTCATTTGGGGCTGAGAACTGGCCGCAGAGGCCAAGAAGCAGCGACTCCTTCCTGGGATGCAAAATCAAAGAGAACCACGGGGCGATGAGGACAGCAGGTGAGAGGCTGGTGCCCACCGTGGTGCCCACGCCTGTAGATAAAGTGAGCCAGTGTGGAGGTCAGCCCCAGACGACGCCCAGCCTCCCTTCTCTGTATTAAGAAACCCCCTCCTGGAGCTGCCTCAGCAACTCCCCACCCCTTCGCTGCCGTTCCCCACCTTCCCCCGTCCAGGCATTACCTACATTCTAAGGCTCCCTGGGAGAGAGTTACGTTGTTTTTTAGGTGAGAAAGGAACTAGGGAGGTGCAAAGAGAGGTGAGGGGTGAGGAAATGTGGCAGTGATAGAACCTGGAGAGCAATGGAAGGCGAATGCCAGGGCAGGAAATGCTTTCCAGGTCTTGCCTTTTTAACCTTTTTAACCTTGCTGCTTGAAGGAGCTGCAACCTGGAAGCAGATGGATTAGGGTGGTTATCGGATATGAAAGCCTGAACTTCCCGTCTCAGCTCTCTTCTGGGCTGGGTGAGTATGAGTGAGCATGTGAGTGTGTGTGTATGAAAAAACCTGGAAGAAGGAAGATAATGGGTAAATGATGGATTAGAACATACACTTTCTCTGCTGCTCTGTCTCAGAGGGCTGGCTTGGGAAGCAGCTGCGCATGAGTGGCCATAACTGCTGTGAACCAGGCAAACCAGTCCTTGGGCCACACACAGAAGACACCCTTTCCTTCTCTGACCATGTGTGCCTAGTTAGGGGCAACCAGCCCAGGTCTGCAGGCAGAACCTGAGGTCGGCCAGGCTCTGAGCTGCAAGACAGAAGCTGGGGCAAGAAGACAGGCATGTGAGGAACCGGACTGGTCCACTCCCCAGTCTCCTATGGAGATAGGTAACACCTGGCACACAGTAAGTGCTCAGTGAACATGTGTTGGATGTATACATAGCTCAGATACTGAGAAGCAACCGGGCATGATAGCTTACACTTGAATGCCAGCATTTTAGGAGGCCAAGGCAGGTGGATTGCTTAACCCTAGGAGTTTGAGAACAGCCTGGGCAACATGGTGAAACCCCGTCTCTATTAAAAAACACAACAATTAACCAGGCATGGTGGCACATGCCTGTGGTCCCAGCTACTTGGGAGGCTGAGGCAAGAGGTTTGCTTGAGCCCAGGAGGTTGAGACTTCAGTGAGCTATGATGGTGCCACTGCACTCCAGCCTGGGTGACAGAGACCCTGTCTCAAAGACAAAAATCCCTCAGAAGCCATGACTGTAGTCAGTCAAAACCAGGGATGTGGGAACAAGGAAGTCTACAAAAGAACAAAAGACGTAAGTTACAGACAGGCAGTTGGGAGCCAGGAGTCTGCAGAAGCCAGAGATGAAGATAGGGGGAAAGCTTGCCCATGAGGGGAGCTTCAGATGCAGATTTTCTTTCAAGGTGCATAATGTCCCCCCACCATTTAAACCACTTTACAGTGTACAATCAGTTGTTTTACTGAACTCACAATGTTGCGTAACCATTCCCACTAATTCTGGAGTATTTCCATCACTCTAGAAAGAAACCCACACCTGTTGGCAGTCAATCCCCATTTTCCCTTCCCCCTAGCACCAGGCCACCACTAACCTACTTTCTGTCTCCATGGCTTTCTTTCCCTTGCTGGACGTTTCATATGAACAGAGCCACAGAATATGTGGCTTCTTGCCCTCCGCACCGTTGTCAGGCCTCACGGCGCCGTGGCACGTATCAGTACTTCACACCCTTCGTGGTCCGCAGTGTCCACCGTCTAGACAGACTGCACCTTGTTTGCTTTTCCATTCATCAGCTGATGGACACCTGGTTCGTTCCTACCTCTTGGCTATTGTGAATAATGCTGCTGCGAACATTTCTGACACGTTTTTATGTGGACATATGGACCTAATTCTCTAGGCTGTATCCCTGGGTGTGGAACTGGTACCACTGTACAGTGATTGTGTAACTGACTTTTTTAGGAAACTGCCAAACTGCTTTCCTAAGTCTGCACCATTCTACAACCCGTCAGGTGTGGATGAACGTTCCAGCACTGGGTCCTCATGGGGAGCCCCCAGTTATGCCCAGGAAGCCTGGGCGGTGCCTCCTGACTCAAGGCTAAAACCACCCTCCTCCTCAGGCAGGAGAGAAACCACGGCTGTCCGGGTGGCGGCAGCACACTCACCGATGGTGTCCACCCACGTGATCACCTCGTCCCTGCACAGGCTGTGGCAGGTCTGGTTGTCGGGTTTTCCGGAGTGGAGCAGCAGGCACTCGACGCAATCTCTTTGGAAAAGAAATAAAGGTGGGTGTCAGATAACGTCGAACAGCCCCACACCTGTGCCTAGCTTCCTGACAGTGCAGGACCCGGGAAGCCTTTAACTTCTTTCCAGCTACAGATGTTGAGCCTCAGGGAATGTTTCTGCTCTGCCTTTCTTGTTATGTGGGGAAGCCCAAGCGTTCGTGGAGTTTAGTGGCATGTCTTGTCTACGTGTCAAGTTGCAGACCTTTCAAATTCTGACACCAGGAGCCAAATCCATCTGCACTCTGGTCCATCTAATGCCTGGTGAGGAGTCTGCTCCAAGCCAGAGGTTTCTGGGTGATAAAACAGTATTCCCGGCCTCCCAGAGGTCCTCACGCTCCCATGGCCAGAGCTTGATGCCCCACATTGTCCCAGTTTCCCAGATCCTGCCCTGGTCATCACCCAGGGTAGGGATCTCAACCTTCCTCCATGTTCAACGCTCCACAGAGCTATCAAGAGAAATCCCCAGTGCCTGGGCCAACCTCACCTCCAGGGCTGGGTTTCCTGGGCAATTGTGATGCGTGTTGAGGGCGGAGAACCACTGTCCCGGAGAGTCTCGAGTTCCAGCCCCCTTCTCCCTCTCAGACAGAGCCCAGGTGGGCTCTGCCAGGTCCCCTGGGGCTCCGCTGCCCACATACCTGTGAATCAGTTTACACTAGGCTCTGGCACAGGCTCTAGGGTGCTGACTTCCTCCCCGGGAACCCTCGTTCTTTCACAATGGCCTCCTCTAGAAAATGGGTGACAGCCAAAAAGTGACACCTTGAGCCCCTCTCCTCCTACCTCAGCCTGATGGTTTCAATCAGATGGCGGGTGAAAATGCTTAACTACCACATTCGAGTAAGTGGTCATTATGATACGTACATCGTCAAAACCAAGTTCCAGACATTCTCCCTCTGTCACAGGAGACATCCTGGACGACTGGATTCCTGAGGCCACAGGGTGGGGAGCTAAGCTGTGGCTAAGGGGCTGTGAAGCTGAGGTGCAAGGGGAGAGGTCCCTGGCTCCTCTGGTGGCTGGAGGATGGAGCTATAGGATGGTGAGCATGAAGCTCCAGGGAGGAGTGGGCTGTGGCATGTCACTCTTAGGGACTTTGACTGATGGCCTTCAAGGAGGGTGAGACCCCAGGAAAGGCCACTAGAAAACTGGGTCAGGAATCAAGAGCCAGGTGTGCTGGGGAGGCCAGCAGAGTACAGGGGGTGACCTCAGAACCTCAGCTACATGAGGGACAGCTGCTCTGTTTCCACAGGCCTGTGGGTACCAAAGGGGCTGTGTGTCCGGAAAGGTCTCTGGCAAAAATATAGAGGGATGTACACCTGCAACGTGGTGCCTTTATCACCACCTGTTTCTTAACTCCGTGGGATTCAGAGGCCAGCTACTAAAATGTTTCCAGTGCAGAAACTGGGAGGTAGAAGAGCCGAGCTGGATGGAAGCTGTGAGACCATTTCATGAAATCTCCTTTGTTTTACGGAGGAGGACGTGAGGGTCTGCAGCCAGGTGCCCTACCTCTCACACTAGGCCTCCTAAGAGGTTCTGATACGCTTAAGAGCTCAACGATCCCTGACTTGTCCATGAAATCCTCCTCTCCTGGGACTAATTTTATGGAAACATTCTGAAGTTAGAAACAAGATGGTAACTAACTCTCCCGACGGTGACAGCCCCGGAGGGCGGGCAGCTGAGACCTGGCTTGGGGCCAGGAAGGGGTGGCTCCAGCTTCAGTCATTCATGCTGACCCAGCTGCACCCCCAACCCCCACCAGCCTCCCAGATTAGCACAAGTCTAAGAGGGCTGCTTCTGCTCCCAGCCAGGATTCTGTCCCTGCCACCTGATTCTCTGTTGTTAAACCACAGCTCTAGACTGCTTCCGGGAAACACTCCCTAAGTATCCATGTGAACATATCAGTCTAACTTGTATGTCCCATGTCCTGGTCAAAACTTGTAATATATTGCAGTCATGTACTAAAATAAGCCTGCTCTTTAAAAAAATTAAGTTGTTTAGAGAGACTTTGCTTCGAGAGCAGGTTAATTGAAATCAGCTGGGGCTGAGTGTGAACTCACCCAAAGTGAAGAGTGTGGTTGGTTAGATCCAGAAAATGAAGACTGGCTGCCCTGAAACCTCCAGAAAAAAAAGGATGTAGGACATTCAAAACCTGGTGGCTCTTCACAAGCAGCAGTAGAAAAAACAGACTGACGTAAGTCCCCATAAAAAGGACTTTGTTTAAAAAAAAAAAAAGTTTCAAGTAGGCTGTGAAAGAGACAGAGGGTCAGTGTGGCCCAGAGACAAATAAGAAGGAATAGTAGGTTGGGTGCAATGGCTCATGCCTGTAATCCCAACACTTTGAGAGGTTGAGGTGGGAGGATCGCTTGAGTTCAGAAGTTTGAGACCAGCCTGGACAACATAGCAAGACCCCATCTCTACAAAAAATAAAAATTAGCCAGGTGTGGTGGTGCCAGCCTATAGTCCTAGCTACTCAGGAGGCTAAGGCAGGAGGATTGCTTGAACCCAGGAGTTCAAGGCTGCCATGAGCTGTGATGGTGCCACTGCATTGCAGCCTGGGTGAGACCCTGTCTCAAAAAAAAGATAAAAAGAAGGAATCGTGACATTCCCTTATGGCATCTCTTTGCTCTCCTTGCTCCCTTGACATTGTGTAATAAATAACATATTATTAAGTCTATGTCTTCTAGAAAATAAATGCTTTAAACATTTAAAGCTAGAGCTGTTTCCCCCTGGGCCTTTCAGCTGATCTAAAGCCAATCCTCCACTGTCTGCTGCTCCATAGGAAGGCAAGGCTCGTTTAATGGGTTCCATGTGGGTTGTCCTAGCTTGGCCCCCACTCCCCATTAACCTAGTGTGCCCCAAAGACTGGGAGCACAGACTCAAAAAGGTTCTGCTGCTGGTTGCTGAGGTGGGGGCACCTCCCTCGGGCACAAAACGTGGCTAATGGCTAACTCCGTGCTGGGAGAGCCACAGCTACCCGGGCTCCAGATCCAGGGTCCTAACCTTCTCCAGGCCGTTTCTACTTGGATCTCTTTTTTCTCTGCTTTTAGCACATCTGAAGCAGACGTTTTTTTTCTTCCTTACTCTCCCCTATCCCCTCCAATTAAACACATTAAAACTCAGCCCTGTCTATCTTGTCTCTCCATCTGCAGCCAGCTTTCAATTACCCATGCCTGGGTTATTTATGGCAAATGTCCAGCTAGGGGTTCTGCCACCCATAACGTTTCTGAGCAAAGACTGACCAGCAGCCGCTGCAGGCGCAGAGAGCATGAACTCATTTCATTATCAGCCCGAGCCAGACATTTAGAAGGGAAATCTGCCAAGAGAAAATCACAGATGCGTTCCTCAGCCAAAGAGAAGCGACGTTTGTATTATGATTTCTTTCTGATCCTCTGTGTCCCTGCCTCCTTAGCATGGATAATGATGACACAGCTGTTTCTCCAGCAAACTCCAAGAGCAAGTGTCACTTCTGCTTTCCAGGGGCATCATTCTGTAATTCCCTCTAATTTGCACTCTGGTGGAGCGTGCAGGGCTGAGCAGGAGGAGATCGGTACAGCTATGGGAGGCCGTGGTGAGTCAGTGAAGGCGGGGGCCCGGGTCTAGACAATCTCTGCATTCAGCAGCGGCACAGAGCCCACGTTCTATTATCTATATAAATGGAGCAGAAAATTTAAAAGCCATTGCAGTGGTTTCCGGCATGCCTTATCTAGGTCAGGTGCCTTTCTCTCCAGTTATCTTATTATTATTTATTTATTTATTTATTTATTTATTTATTGAGATGGAGTCTCACTCTGTTGCCCAGGCTGGAGTGCAGTGGCACCATCTTGCAATCTCTGCCTCCTGGGTTCAAGCCATTTGCCTGCCTTAGCCTCCGGAGCAGCTGGGATTACAGGTATGTGCCACCACACCCAGCTAATTTTTGTATTTTTAGTAAAGAAGAGGTTTCACCATGTTGGCCAGGCTGGTCTCAAACTCCTGACCTTAAGTGATCCACCCACCTCAGTCTCCCACAGTACTGGGATCACAGGTGTGAGCCAACGCACCCAGCCCCTCTCCGATTTACTTTCTGATGACATTTTGTCTGCATTTCCCATAGGGGTTCTGTGAAACACTGTTTGGGAGCTATCAGTGTGGGAGATTCAATTCATCTGAAAAAAGATGCGCACTTGTGAAAGTATTCTCTTGTGAAGGCACATGATAGTGCACTCAAGGCTCTGAGAAGGTGCCAATGCCAGCTTAATTTCATTTAACTCTGATCTTGTAATTTCTAAAGATGTTTAGGAACAGAGTAGCAGTTTTGTATTTCTTGTTCTGTTTGTTTTCTTACAAAACCCTTAGGGAACCAGCGTTTGAAAGCCACAGTTTCAGTTACTGTTAGTAAGAGTGCCACTCCCCAGCGAGGCTGGCTGGGTGAGAGATTTTGGAGGTGGGGAGTGGAGGCTGGCCGGCCCTGAGGACTGCCTGGCTGGACCATAGGCCTGGCCTGGGGGAGAAGTAAGGTGAGGCTGTTGGTGGAACCAGTACCTCTTGGTGCTGCACGCATCCGGGCAGGTGGGGCACTTCTCACACATCTCCCCGAAGGCCCCCGGCTCCGTGCACTGGCACTGCCCACAGACACAGTGCCCGCGGTCACTGCAGATCTGCCCATCTTTGCCCCGGCATGTGCTGATGTCTGTCGAGCAGTTACAGTTGTCCCCGATGTAACCTGCGTGGCACTTGCATTCCCCGCAGTGACACTCGCCATGGCCTAAAAGGATACATGTAGCACATCAGCGCCTGCTCACCTTTACACACGAACACATAACCATCCGGTGCCCCACCTGCCGGGACTGGGATTCGGCAGGGGATGGAACAGCAACTCTGCCCTCAGCCTATCTGGGGAGAGAGACGGCCTAGAACTGGCATGAAGGGACAGCAGAGGACCCTGGCAGCTGGCGTAGCCAGGCTGGGTCTAGACTGGTGCTCCAGGTTGGTCCAGAACTTGGCCAAGTTGGGCCACAGGGCCAGGACCCAGGGGAGCTTCCTCCTGCCTCAGCTGTGTGAATAACGGCCCCCAACTATGTTCCCACTCCAATCCCCAGAATGTCACTGTTACCTTACAGCGCAAAAGAGCTTTCACAGATGAGATTAAGTTAAGGGTTCTGAGATACGGAAGTCTCCTGGATTGGCTCCGTGGGCCCTAAACATAATCGCCAAGGTTCTTCTGAGAGGGAGCGAGGGAGACCAAAGGAGACTGGGCTACAGAGGGAGGTGGCGGTGGAACGACAGAAGCACGAGGCTGGCTGCTGGCCTGAAGGTGGGGAGGATGCCAAGAGCCAAGAAACGCAAGGAATGCAGCTCTGGAGGCTGGAAAGGCCAGGAAGCGGATGTTCCCTGGGAGCCTCAGAGGGAGTGCAGCCCTGCTGACACCTCCACGTTAGCCCAGTGAAAATGATTCAGGCTTCTTACCTCCAGAACCGTAAGAGAATAAATCTGTGTTGCTTTGTCACTAAATCTACAGTCACCTGTTAAAACCAAGCAGAAAACACAGTTGTTCTCCCTGAGCCCTGGTTAGAAGCTGAATTCCTGCTCAGGGACCCGAGGCCCAGAGATGGATGATCTATGACCAGATGCTGCGAGAAGAGTAGCAGCAGCAGCAGCAGCAAACACTCACCAGTGTTTCCTATATGAGCACCTTCCACGTAGCAACGAGATGACTCCGCACAGCAACTTATGGGGCAGGCATTACTGCCCTTGTTACATGAGGGGTGAAACTAAGACCCAGAAAGATGATGCAGTGGTTGACAGTCACACAGCTAGTGGCAGCAGAGCCAGGACTCGAACCCAGAGACTGGCTCCAGGGTCCATGGTCTAAATCCCAGGGTCCACTGCCTCCTATGAGCACACTCAGCCAGGATGAGAACCTGCGGGGGGATGTCCTGGTCCTTCCTTGCAGGGAGTCCTCTCCATAGTCTGCAAGGGTGGAGAGGCAGGCACTGTCCCAAACGTGTGAGGGGCAGGAGTATCACTCAGCTCAGCAGAACATGTGTGTGTCACACTCGTGGGTATGAGTGTTTGCGTGCAAGTGTGTGTGAGGAAGTATTTGAGTGTATGTTTGTGTTTGGGTGCAAGTGTGCCTGAATATGTGTGTGAAGTGTGAGTTTGAGGCTGCATGAGTATGTGCTGGAGTGCAAGTGTGTGCAAGGGGGTGTGAGTCTATTTCAGTGTGAGAGTCTGAGTGTGTATGATGTTGGGGTGTGAGGGTGTGTTGAAGTCTGTGTGTGCTGGAGTGTGAGCATGCCGGACCATCTTCCAAGGGACCAAGGGCCTGACAGTGTGTTCTCCGTTTTCTACAGTCAGAGGCAGAGCACAGTGCTACAACTGGCACTTTAAAAAAAATCAACTTTGTATTTTTTTTCCGTAATGCCATTATGTGAAGGCTGATATTAATACAACTAAGAGTTTCATTTGCTGAGCACCGTCCATAAACTACTGGGTGCCTGGAGGGGTGGGGTGGGGAGTCCTTGCATTTTACTACCATATCTGAGTCAGTTACGCGGCTTGCGAACTGGATCCCAGCACCTTCCCTGGAACCACCACCATGTGTGACCCACAAAATAATGTAGGTCAGGACTCAACTCCAGAAAGCCTCTTCATCTGCCACTTACCTTCCTGCCCTCGCTTTCCCTGGTTCTGTCCACTCTGGTGTCCAGAACCTGTAGGCGGCAGGGAGACCATCTGGACAGCCAAGCCTCCCAACCCTCCTGTGCTCAGACAGCCTCTCGCTTACCCGGGGGGCTCAGAGCCACAGCAAATGTGTGCTGAGCGGATGCCCTCCCATGTCACAGGCAGCGCTGAGGCAGATGGCGAGCCCTCCAGGAGAGGCGAGGAAAGCCAGACTCGGACCTGGAAGCTGCTGTGGAATGCAGTCTTAACTGCGTAGATGCGGGAATATGAGGGGTAAGCCATTGGAAGGAGCAGTGCCCCACTGCTCAAGGGTTCCATAGCGGAGGCTGGCGGAATGGGCAGCACCAGTCCATCCCCGGGAGGGAGAGGGTAGCCCTGACTCTCCTCTCTACCTGTCTGGGACCAGCACCACTTCTGAGCCTTGGCAGCAGGAACTCCCCACGGGGAGTCTTCACAGGTGAAATGGATCCAATCCACATACCTCCCTCACTCTCTGGTCTCAGGGACCACATTGGCCAAGAGCCTGGTTTCAATGAAAATAGCTCACTGTCAGGGGATCATTTCCCCTCCAACATTTTATTAGGGAAACTTCCAAACCTGCAGCAAAACTGAGAGGACTGTGCAGTGCACATACATCTACTCCCTACCTAGACCTTCTCTTCACATGTGACACACTGCTTCGCTGCACATCTGCCCACCTGTCTGCCCATCCACCAATCGTATTTTTAAAGATGCATTACCAGGTGAGCTGCAGACACTGGTGCAGGCCAGGGGTATACTTAGCACGGCTCTGGAACGCTCCAGTGGCTTGTCTATCACACCATCCCATAAACACAAACACACAAAAAGTAAGAGGCATGCTCAGTGCTATATTCCCAAGCAACAAAGATGGCACAGGGGCCAGGCAGGTGCCTTTCCCTCAGCCTGCATGCTCAGAGATTGCTGGCATCTTCTGGTCAGCCCGGCCTCTCCTAACGCCCTAGGAGGAACACGTGTCATTAAAATGACCAGGGTCATTTGGCCCTGTCCCAAGGATCAATAACCTATCAATCACCATCACGGGGATTTGGAATAGCATCCTGGCTGACAGTGCTCAGAGGACCTCCATCAAAGCAAAGCTAATGTCTACCTCGGCAAAGCGAGTTGAATTTAATGATGCCCACAGAAAAAGTATTTTCATTACACATAGATAGGGATATTGAAGGACGTGTGAAATCCCTGTGCAAGCTGTGAATTGCTACACATGCAAGTTATTATTAGTACCTTGGTTACAATGATCGATGGCCAAATGGACAGGAAGTTGTAAATGTGTCTATTTATACAGATTTTCAGCATTATAGAATTCAACAGCTTTCCATCAGCAAAACAGTGCTTGTGTGGGCTATGGGCCAAGACACGGCCCCTCGCCTCCTCATAAAATTGAATGCTGGCCATTTAGAGGAAGGGGCAGGCTGGGAGGCAGGAGTACAGCCAGTGGCCTGTAAGCCCAGGGAGATGTGAGAGGAAGGCCCCCATCAACACTCTGTGGAGGTCAAGGAAGGCAAATCCTAAAGCAGCTACTAGGCTGCACCACAAACCAGTGAGGGCAGAATCCAGCCCTCTGCGGGTGAGGAGTACTGACAGTGAGCGCAGGCACCTCCGCAGGTGACCTCGTTGTGTGGGGACGGGGTAGACAAGGCACAAGGAGAATGAGGGATTCTGCAGATGGGATACATTTGAGCATTTTCAGATTAAAGAGATTCAGGAGAAAGTGCGGGCAGGGCGGGGAAATGAAGGAATCAAGGGAAAGGCAAACTCTGAAGAGATCACAGTAGAGATGGAGTGGGAGGAAGGAGAGGCTGGGCTCAGGGCGAGGGTGCAGCCGTGGGGAGATGCTGAAGTCTTACATTCCAAAAGCAGAGGAGTTCAGGGAAACAGGGTGACCAGCTGCGTGACAAGCTGAGGGCATGGGCTGGAGCTCAGTTCAGATCCCTGTGTCACCTTGGGCAGGTCCCTAAACTCTGATGATCCATTTCCTCCTGTGTTGATGGGGATAATGCTCCCCTTGCAGGAATGCTGTCAGAAATACCAGCGCTATTGCAAGTATACTGTACTATCTCTGGCACATGGGACATCAGGACATGGGAGCTGGCGTTGCTGTGGGTGCCACTGGAGTGGACAGTCTAGGAACTCGGAGACCCACATGTAGTACAGCTTGTCCACAGGGAACTCAGGGCAGCGGGTAAGAGTGTGAGGCAGGACCAAGGTCTTCCGGGAATGCAGGGTGACCAGGAGCTTAAGTGACAGGAAAAGTGGAGGGATGGTTCAACCTCAAAAGAGGAGAGGGAGCAAAGGGGATGTAAAGCAAAGAGCCAAAGGTACTGCCGGGAGTGGGGGGTGAGACATGTGTGACCTGGGCGTGGGAGGCGCCCCTCCCCCTGCCACCAGCCTCCCCAACCTCTCCCTACCCCACGCTCTCAGAGACCAACAGACCCAGGAGAAGGAGGGGGCGGGGAGTTCTGCATAAGGCTGAGGATGAAGAGGGGCCTGTTCACCATGGAACATGGGTAGTGGAAAACAGAGCTGGGATATGAAGAACCACCTGGAAAAGGGGACAGCGGGGTGTAGTGGTTAGCACAGGGATTCTGGAATCAGAGTGCCCAGGCTGGCCTCCTGAACTTGCTATTTATCAGCAGTGGCTGCCGTTTCACTCCTTTGTATACTGGTTTCCTTGCTTTTAAATGGGGCTAGTAAAAATGCCTTGCTGGTAGGGCTGTTGTGTGATTTAGCTTGCTTAACCTCTCTAAGGCACGCAGAACAGTGCTGGCTCAAAATAGACAAATGGGACCTAATTAAACTCCAGAGCTTCTGCACAGCAAAGGAAACAGTCATTAGAGCAAACCGGCAACCAACAAAATGGGAAAAAATTTTTACAGTCTACCCATCTGACAAAGGGCTAATATCCAGAATCTACAAAGAACTAAAACAGGTTTACAAGAAAAAACAAGCCCATTCAAAAGTGGGCGAAGGATATGAACAGACACTTTACAAAAGAAGACATACATGAGGCCAACAAACATATGATAAAAAGCTCATCATCACTGGTCATCAGAGAAATGCAAATCAAAATCACATTGAGATACCACCTCACACCAGTTAGAATGGCGATCATTAAAAAATCTGGAGACAACAGATGCTGGAGAGGATGTGGAGAAATAGGAACATTTTTACACTGTTGGTAGGAGTGCAAATTATGCAACCATTGTGGAAGACAGTGTGGCGACTCCTCAAGGGCCTGAAAATAGAAATACCATTTGACCCAGCAATCCCTGGGTATATACCCAAAGAATTATAAATGGTTCTATTATAAAGACACATGCACACGAATGTACACTGTGGCACTGTTTACAATAGCAAAGACCTGGAACCAACCCAAATGTTCATCAACAATAGACTAGATAAAGAAAATGTGGCACATATATACCATGGAATACCATGCAGCCATAAAAAACGATGAGTTCGTGTCCTTTGTAGGGACATGGATGAACCTGGAAACCATAATTCTCAGCAAACTGACACAAGAGCAGAAAATCAAACACCACATGTTCTCACTCATAGGCGGGTGTTGAACAATGAGAACACGTGGACACAGGGAGGGGAGCATCACACACTGCGGTCAGTTGGCAGGGACCAGGGGAGGGACAGTGGGGGGTGGGGAGGGTAGGGAGGGATAACAGGGGAGAAATGCCAGGTATGGGTGATGGGGGAGGAAGGCAGTAAACCACCTTGCCATGTATGTACCTATGCAACAATCGTGCATGAGCTGCATATGTACCCCAGAACCTAAAGTACAACTTAAAAAAAAAAAAAAAGAACAGTGCTGGCTCAATAAACATCACTGCCTTATCGCAGTGGAGTGTGTGGGGAGCACGGCACAGATCTTTCTGGAGGATGCACAGGGGCACCCTTTTTGTCAGCCTGAATCAGAGACTTCCAGGGCTAAAGGGCCCTATACGGTTACCTAGGCCATGCTCAGTCCAAAGCAAGAACACCCAGGACTGAAAACACTCAGGGCCTGAGGGAGCTGCTTGGCCAGTCTGAGCCTTGGCAGTGAGACTCACACCACAGAGGCCCCCTTTGGTCCTGCCTGGGGAGCTCCCTAAGGCATGCCAGAGCAGGGTATAGGGACCCTCAGTGGGGCCTCTGAGGCAGGGCAGGAGACCCTCAGCTCTGGCCCAGAACAAAATCACTGCTCTGTTCACCCACAAATGCCACTCTGGGTCTGCAGGGGCCCAGGGCAGCTGTGGGTGACCGCAGAGGCTAGCAGGACGCAGTGGGGCTGGAGAAAGGAAGGAGCCGGGTTGGAATGGGGCAGAAATGAGGAGAAGTTTTCTTCTTCCCATCCTCACCCAGCTCAGCATTCTAACCAGGCGGACGTCAGACCCTCAGGGTACAAATCATCTCTCCATACATAGCTGGCTCAAAAAGAGTTTCCACTAGCTCTGGAATGTACTGTGGCTTCCCTGGCTTCCCTCCGTGCAGCTCCATCCCCTCCCAGAGTCCGTTCTGGCTCACAGAAGGCTGAGGAGGTAGGACTGGGCTCAGAGCCTGAGACAGGAGGGCCGCCCTCTCTCTCTTGTCACTGCCTGTCCCCCTCCCCCATGCCCGTGGCCAGTGTCTCCTGCACACGCACTCACGTATTCCTGCTTCCTCTCATTGTCTCCTCTCAGTTTCCACCTCTCACAGTGTCCCCAGCCCCCTGCCCCCTATGTTTCCCCACTCTCCTCACATCCCCCAGGGGACCCCTCTCCCCGACAGCATGCCCTCCTCCTTCCTCTTCCCCTCCACACAAGGCCATGTAAACAGGAAGTGGTTCAAAGACACAGAAGGAGTGTGGCTGGAAGCCTTTACCCATGGGAGGTAATTTCTCCATCACGCAAAGTCAGATTTCGTGTGTGTTCTAGACAGCTCTGTGCGAGACCCTGGGCTCGGCCTCTGGAATTCTCCATCAACTGTCATAAGCAGAGCAGGAAGCCAAGCCAGCCGCTTGTGTGCTTCAGGTCACTGGTGTCTGTGTGGCTGGGGGCGTGTGACTCTGGCGAGCCGGGGCAGCCGGGACACGGCGGCTGGAGTCAGCTCGGTGACACAGACCTGGGGAGAGCTCAGCAACAGACTGGCTTGGTGCTCACATGCTGGGGCAACCACAGTCCTCTCTGGAGCACCAGAGCCAGCCAGAGCCTGTATGGCTGTCTGTGGTCAAACACATATACAAGCTTCTGAGGGCTGTGGCCTCTGTCTAGGGCTTTGAAGATTTCCTGGGGGGAAATCCCTCCTAAGAAGCGCTATTCCTGGCTCTTTGCTGACAAAGGTTGGGATTACGTAATAGACCCCTTGTCCTCCCATGCCCTCATATGTCCCTGCCTGGAGTGTGCTGCCTGGTGTCTCCCAGCCTGGTCCCCACGGGAATGTGCCCATCCCACTATTTTCCCTCTCCCCTCCATGTGCTGGCCTTGATTCTAGAAAAAGTAAAGACCAGAGATTGAAACGCACAGGTCGTGTTCCCAGCTCCCTCACAAGGGAGCTCAGTTTGGGTCCCGGCACCTCAGCAGCAACGAAGTACACCTCCAAGGACAAGAGAGAAGTTGCTCTTGGAAAGTTTTGCTCTTTTGTAGGTTTCCTGCGCCTGTAAACACAGTATTATCATGCCCAGGAGGAGTTACGGACTGGAGAATTTGCCAACTAAGGCTGTTTCTCTCACAAAGAAAGCACAGCTCTCCCTTGCTTGAACCATCCCTGGAACTCAGCTTTTGTGGGATGTCTCCCCTGCTCTCCTCGGTCCTATCTGTCCCTCCACTGTGCAACTCCTTGGACCTGCCGGCTCTCTGGGCTGGTGCTCCCATGCAACTTCACCGACGTACCTGCTAGCTCTGGGCAGTGGTCACGTTCCTCACCAATAAAAGAGGAATAGTGTCTTGTCTGTCTTACAGGATCAGGGATATTCTTAGTCAGCGTTCAACAGAGAAATGTATGTTTTACTTCAATGTTTACTGTCTTCTGGGAACTTGTAATTCCACTGAGATAATAGGTCATTAAAATCTCTTAGTAAAACTTGATGGAATTCTTACAATAGGCCAGGCATGGATCTAAGCATTTTACATGGATTATCTCATTCATGAGTCCTCCCAATAATAACGCTATGTTGTGGTATAATTATTACTCTAATTTTTACAGATGTCGAAATGAGGCACAGAGAAGCCAAGTAAGTGATCCAAAGCCACATAGCAGGGAGGTGGCAGGGCTGGAATTTGAACCACATCTGTTTGACCAGAAGCCCATACTCCTAACCACTATGCAAAGAGAGCATTTCAAGGAGGGCATGGTCAACAGAGTCCACTACAGCTGAGAAGTCAAGTACGATGAAGGCTGAGAGCCCATGAGATATATCCAGACAAGGTCACAGGGGATCTGCGAAGATCTATTTTAGTGGAGTCACAGGACTGAATCCAAATTAGACTGAGTTAAAGACTAAGAGTGGGGCAGTGAAGAAAGGCAGCGAGTATAGATAATTGTTTTAAGGATGTAGCTGTGGGCTAGGCATGGTGGCTCATGACTGTAATCCCAGCACTTTGAGAGGCCAAGGTGGGTGGATCACTTGAGGTCAGGAGTTTGAGACCAGCCTCACCAACATGGTGAAACCTCATCTCTACTAGAAATATAAAAATTAGCCAGGCATGGTGGTGCACACCTGTAATGCCAGCTATTCAGGAGGCTGAGGTAGGAGAATTGCTTGAACTCAGGAGGCAGAGGTTGCAGTGAGCCAAGATTGCACCATTGCACTCCAGCCTGGGTGACAAGAGTGAAATTCCTTCTCAAAAAAAAAAAAAAAAAAAGAATCTGGTTGTGAATACGGAGGAAAGAGGAGCTCATAGTGAGTGATCCCTTCTCTTCTCTTTCTTTTTAAAAATATTTTAAGGTTAAATAGTTTGGGCATGGTGGCTCATGCCTGTAATCCCAGCACTCTGGGAGGCTAAGGAAGGCAGATCACTTGAGGTCAGGAGTTTGAGACAAACCTGGGCAACATGACAAAATCCTGTCTGTACTAAATATACAAAAATTAGCTAGGTATGGTGCCGGACACCCGCGATCCCAGCTACTCCAGAGGCTGAGACATGAGAATCGCTTGAACCCAGGAGGCAGAGGCTGCAATGGGCCAAGATTGTACCACTACACTCTAGCCTGGGCAACAGAGTGAGACTCTGTCTCAAACAAAACAAAACAAAACAAAACAAAACAAAACAAAACAAAACAAAACAAAACAAAACAAAAAAACGGTGATTAAACAGACCTGGGAATGTTCAAAAGCTGACCCAAAGAATTAGTTGAGACACAGGTATACAATCACTTAGCACACTGATGGATTTGTTTGCTGGTCTGCCTCATCTCATTAGCCTACAAACCCACCACACAATCAAAGCCTGTGTTATATTTATGTCTGTGCGCCACACCTAACATGGTGTCAGGTGTGTAGAGGATGCTCAGAACATGCTGCTGGTTGGCTGTGGTTAAGAACATCACCAGGACAAATGTCAAATCCTAGGGGAAGATATCCAATGCTGGACATTAGAAAAAAAACAGAAGTATTATTGATACCTGAAGAGCAAATGTGATTCTTGAGATATTTCAGATTCTTAACAAATGTCCAGAAAACCCAGAGACTTCAGGGTAACATGAGAAAAAGATGATTAAGAATTATCTTTCCTCTGGCAGAACATGGTTGTAGTCACACAGAAATCACAGCCTTGTGTACCCCACTATTCTTGCACATTGTTTGAATTTCTCCAGCAAAAGGCTCTTTAGAGGTAAATAATGATGCATCTTTAGTCTCAGGGACAGCTGCTCCTCTGTCCGTGGCATATTGTCAACACACCAGCCCCAGCAGTCAGCTGATGGTGTTTCCCAACAGGCAATGCCCTGACAAGCCCCTCACACTTTGTCCTTCATCGGCTGGACCACATGGGGCATTCTGTATCTGAGTGGCAAAATACCACTGCTATTAGAAAAAAAACAATAAGGTGATGTTGCCTTAAGTTAAGGTTCTCCAAATCTCAACATTAACTTTCTGAGTTGACGGTACTGGCTAGAAAGCTAAGACTCCATTGTAAAAAGCAACAGAACCGTCTCAAAGGCTATGTTTGCCTTTCTGGTCTTAGCCACCTGATTTCTCTATGCTAATGCCAGCTGGGTGCAGTGGCTTAGGCCTGCAATCCCAGCACTTTGGGAGGCTAAGGTGGAATGACCCCTTGAATCAAGAGTTGTAGACCAGCCTCAGCAACCTAGTGAGACCCCCATGTCTACAAAAAATTAAAAATTAGCCAGGCACAGTGGCACATGTCTATAGTCCCAGCTACTCGGAAGGCTGAGGTGGGAGGACTGCTTGAGGCCGGGAGTTAAAGCCTGCACTGAGTGGTAACTGTCACCACAACTCCAGCCTGGGAGAGAGAGTGAGATCCTGTCTCAAAAAACGACTACAAAAAAAAAAACCCAAATCAATGCTGATGCCCAGCTGCAATGTCACAGGGAGATGAAGGCAGTGGAGGGGAGATGGAAAAATCCTGTGTTCTTTAATGAAGTCACCTTCCAGTTTCAAAGAAGTCTAAAACCAGCTGAGTGAAATCAACCATAGTCCTCTTCTAGGACCCTGAGAATGCTGATTCAGAAAGAACAACAGAAGGCTGTAGCCAAAAGAAACAGAGGTGCTTCAGGTCAACACCTCGGGTTTGGCTTAACCTGCCCAATCCGCCTGGCAGGCACTTCTGGGGACATGCCAACCACATCTGGAAAGTGTGAACTCACCACCCTCTTGGTCACTGCAACAGGATGCAAGGGTTACTATTTCCAAACTGGAAATGGTCATGGTGTTGTGGTTGGTTAACAGTTCCCATATTCCACCCCAGGTTGGCCGCTGTTCAGAGAGTAGCCGCATTCTCAAAGGACGGAGGTGGTTTGGAATGTGCCATGTGTAGGCCACACTGAAGCCTGGCTGCCCAGACCCCAGTCAAGCCATGAGATGGAGGGAAGCCGTTGCTCAGAAGAAGAGCAGCCCTCCTAGAGTTAGGGGAGGTAGAATTTTCTTGGGTCAAGACTTTTGGCCACAATTTCAGTGGGGAGTGGGGCCCACACACCAGTCTGTTCAGCCTTAGCCTCCCACATGGGCAGGGTGGGTGGCAGCACAGAAATCTCCTGGCACAGTAATAAGTAAATGGGATCGTTCAAGTCAAAAGCATTTTATAAACGAGAAGAGGCTAAGGTGCACTTGTAGCTTTGGCATCATCAATAACAACAGGCAGATACCCACTGAATAGTAAGAGGAGTTTGTGTCTTTCACGAGATCATAGTCATGAAATGATGAGCACCTCAGCTAGTCACTTGGACCACCTGTGTCCTTCAGACCTGCTTCAATGTGTCTGACATATCCTTATGTTACCCAGAGGAACTCACTTAGGAAAACAGGGGCTAAATATTTCCTAAGATTTTGACAGAGAGAAAGAACATTTATAAGGTAAGACTTGGAAAATGTGGGTTAAGTGCCAGGGTGGTGGGAAGGGTCTGAAGCTAATCAAAAAAAGGGAATTTAGGTAGCAATGAGCTAACTGTTTACCTGCAAAAGGCAATGCAAGGTTCTCTCAGTCTGACTCTATAATCAAAAATCACAAGGAGCCATAGGTTCTGGGCTTCAATTTCCCAGATGTAAAGGGTCAAAGCAGGCAATGCGCAGGAGTCACACCATGTGGGACAGGCTCTGCTAGGAAAGGCATGAAATGCAAAAACATCCTCCCAGTTAGGGCTTGCTCAGGATACATCAGTGCAAACTACTAACAAATGAGCCTGTATGTTTCCAAGGAAATGATCTCAATATAGTGAAAAGGCCATTAAAATAGATTCTCAGCTGGGTGCAGTGGCTCACATCTGTAATCCCAACACTCTGGAAAGCTGAAAAGGGAGGACTGCTTGAGCCCAGGAGTTCGAGGCTGCAGTGGGCTATTGAGTACTCCAGCCTGGGAAACAGGGCAAGACCTTGTCTCTTTAAAAAAAAAAAAAAAAAAAAAAGATTCTCCTCACATTATTATAGTTTTGCCTATTGCTAAAGGTCAACTTCATGACATCAAGTAACATACTAACCTGTGTTGCATATTTCTTTAGCTTAGGGACATGTGGACTCACTTGATAGACTTTGGGGGTGATGGCTGTGGGGTGGAGTGACAGCAGGTTCCATCCTCTGAGAGAGCAACAGTCAGAGCCCAGGAAGATGCCCCGGAAAGAGGAAGGAAACCTTTGAGTGGAGGTTTCCTTGGAGCAACTTGGAGCAACTTCCAGACTCAAGGGAGCTTTTGCATCTGGGTGGAGCTCTTAGGTCAGTGCTCTGAGCATGACAGACACTCACCCCAAAGATCAACATAGCTCCATCCAGACCTGCCCCATCTTGCCAGAGGCACTAAACAGCAGAAGCCAATGAATAACCAACTATGTCAAAGCACCTAAAGCCAAGACCAAACTCAAAGTGTCAGCTCAACCCCTAAGAAATGGAACAAAAGGAGCCTTAAGAATACCCATTTCAGCCACCAGAGGTCTCTCACAGTTTTAAATTTAAACATGGGAAATTTTCCAACATGTTACAATATCAAAAGGCTAATACCAACCACACCTCAAGCCTACATGACTAAGATTTTATCTTTGGCATTCTTAGGTCTTCCTAGTCTTTTCCTTTGCTTTTTTAATGTCATTATTTTCTTCAGAAGCCAAACCTCATGACCTTAAGGACCAGGCCTGAAGTTCAAAGGCACACACAGAACCCTCGCACACAAATGTTTGCAAACTTCTCTTCCTAAGTAGAGGGAAGGGGACAGTGACGGGAGGTCCAACACTTAGATTTTCAGAATCACAGGTGATTTGCTGCTTAAGATGTTTCTGGACACAGGATCTGAGCAGTAAGCAAAAGCAATGAAAAAACTCCATTTCCCAAGCTAAGCTCAGAGCACCTAGAAGGCAGGTTCTCAAAAATGCTTCCCAATCCTCTGTTTTTTGTCTTTCAAGATCTCAAAGAAGCCTGAATGGTAAAGGCAGAAGCATAAGATGATTCATGTTCCCATTCCTCATTTCTAGAAAGTTTCAAGAGAAAAAGTGGAAAATTCCAGGAGCAATAAAAATTTAGAAATTAATTCAAGACTGAAACTCCAGCTGTATATCCCTGGCAGCCAGTACAACATTTGGCTTATGAAGAATGCTCAATGAACTTTTGTTGAATGAGATGAATGCAGCAACCTGCCTAGCACAAAATGACCTTCAATGAGAGATCATTGTTTCTGTATTTGTGGCTACATTGTCTCAGATCAGATACTTACTAAGCTCTGGTTTTTCTAAAGCTGTGGTTTCTCCAACCACAAGCTGAAGAGGCTGGCTGACTCCAGAGATGAGCAGCCCAGCTGGCTCATGTGACTAGTTTAAAAGATGCATTATTTCATTATAGGACCAAGCTCTACATTTTGGTAACTTTTTGCCTTTCAAGTGAACTTGAGCAGTGGCTAGAAACAAATGGATTTTTTTTTTTTTTTTTGAGATAGAATCTAGCTCTGTGGTTCAGGCTGGAGTGCAGTGGTGTGATCTCTGCTTACTGCAACCTCCACTTCCTGGGCTCAAGCAATCCCTCTCACCTCAGCCTCCCGAGTAGCTGAGACCACAGGCACATATCACCAGTCCTGGCTAATTTTTTGTAGAGACAGGGTCTTGCTATGTTACCCAGGCTGGTCTTGAACTCCTGAGCTCAAGTAATCCACCCACCACCTTGGCCTCCCAAAGTGCTAGGATTACAGGTGAGCCACTGCACCCAGCCCTGGGAGAAAAATGTACTCAGTGTCCCTGGTGCAAGGAGCTTTATAGACACTGTCCCGTTGGTTCCTCACAACTCCCTTCTGTGGTAGGTTTTTCCTCCTTATTTGATAGATAATAAAAAATCTAGGTTTGTCTCATTCCAAAGCCATTTCCTTTCCACTAAATAAGGAGGCCTCCAAAGGCTTTTGCAGTATTCCCATGCAGGGGACGTGGAGAAATATCTCTGTGCTGGTTGATGACATCGTTTCTGGCAGATTTGCCTATGTTGTCATTGCCTAAGGAACATGCATTGTCCTCAGCCACCCTGTACATGGTATCCTGTCGAAATATTACTTCCACTCACAGGTGTCTCATTCCTTATGATGACAGTTATTGAAGAATCCTGGCCAGGCACAGTGGCTCATGCCTGTAATCCCAGCAGGATTAAGGGCTTGTAATCCTTGGCCCTTAGGAGGCCAAGGCGGGCAGATCATGAGGTCAGGAGTTTGAGACCAGCCTGGCCAACATGGTGAAACCCCGTTTCTACTAAAAATAAAAAATATAGCTGGGCATGGTGGGGGGGAGGGGGCAACTGTAATCCCAGCTACTCACTCGGGAGGCTGAGGCAGGAAAATCACTTGCACCCGGCAGGTGGAGGTTGCAGTGAGCCAAGATCACACCACTGCACTCCAGCCTAGACAACAGAGCAAGACTCTGTCTCAAAACAAAAAACAAAAAACAAAAAACAAAACAAAAACAAACAAACAAAAAAGAATCTGTAACAAATTCTGTTCTCAGAGCCATCATACTTGAGTACTCCAAAATGGAACAGGACTCTCCTGGCCCTCACGGTCATGTACATATTTAGGATTTCTATGCTACCAGGCGAGGGAAATTGCTACATTGGTTTCTGAAGCTCTGGCTGGAGGCTTCTTTTTGGAGAGAGGGGTCCTTTCTCTGGAAGATATATTTTGCATCCTTGTATTTGCTAAAAGCATCTGGGTAACCATCAGCAAACTGAGCAGAGATTAATGTATGTGAAAAAAACTGAAGATATTTCTAGGTGTTTCTATCAGAGGCACACAGTGATGGTGATCCTGCCAGGAGGTCCCTTTCCTGGAGATTAAATATGTACAGTCTAGGTTCATTCACAAGGTACTTTTAGCTCACGCCTGTAATTCCAGCACTTTGGGACACTGAGGTGGGAGGATCCTTTGAGCCCAGGAGTTCAAGACCAGCCTGGGCAATGTAGGAAGACCCTGTCTGTATTATGAAACAAATAAACAAATGGTACTTTTGGAAACCTCTGTCATTGAGGTCACCTTCAAGACAGTCCTGTAGCAAACCATTTGTGAAATATGCCAATTGCAATGACAGATACAGCAGCAAACCGAGCCCCCAGAACGGCTGCCAGGCTACTGATTCTGAGTGTGAACATTACATTTCTAAAGAAAACAATATAGATACGGTGAGAAACACTTTTAAACTGCATCTGGATAACTGTTACCATGGCAGGCGTTTTGTCTGGCAAGAGTCAAGAAGCCTAGTATGTAGCCTTAATCTCAGGAGTGCCTTTAACCAGACAGAGTTAACAGAACTTTGCTAAGTCTGCTGGGAACTGTTAGCCCAGACCCAGAACCCATGCTTGGATGCTGGCCCTGGTCTACTAGGAATTATGCTACTAGTGTTGTGCTTCCTTTTTTTGGTAACTTTTGGGAGAGAACTATAGATGCCCCTTGACTTCTAATTGCCTGCCACATAGTAATAAAAGATTCTTGCTCAAACGTTGGGTAAAACAAAGGTGAGATGTAGACAGGAGACCTTCCTTTGAGGTGCTTTTGGGATCTTACAGCCATGAGACCGAAAGGGCTCTGCTCAAAATTCTACCTTCTATTTGATTTAACTTTCCTCATTATGTGGAACCCAAGAAATAAGCTGACCATTAGCAAGTAAGTCAGTGTACTCCAGTGCAGTCATTTTAAGTGTAGAGAAGGCTGAAAGCATATGGGTTGAAGCTGACCTCAGCAATGTACCACAAGGGAGTAGCTCAAATCCCAGAAAACGCACTGTTTGGGCATAGAAACCAACAAAGAAACTCAAACAAAGTTTGAGCAAGAATCTTCTATTACATGAAAAACAAATGAACAGAACATGCCCCACTTCTCATACTTATTAGTAAAGAGAGTCTGAAGAGTCAACACAAGACTCAAAAGAAAAGAAACCCTCATGATGGCCCCAGGAAGCTCCCCTCAAACACACAGAAACAGTCTGTGGACAGAAGCATTCTCTAAGTCAAGCTGCTTCTAGAAACTACGGGGAGACACAGGAGCCCCAAGCTCACACACATTCCCGTGACAGTATGTCACAAAATAACAGAGTTCAATTGCTTCCAGACCGTAGTCGGATTTGTTCACTGCTCAATTTTGATGACGGATAACATACTGCAAACGTGTAATCTCTTGCACTTCTCCCCAGCCCTGTCTTGGTAGGGGCAAGGACTGTAAGCCTCCTATTGATAGAAAGTCCAGTGAAGTAGGAGTTTCTCTGGGGCGACCCTACCTATTCTGGCTCTAGCTCTGCCTCAGCCACTTCTTCAAGTGCACCCCTCAATCCCACTCTGAAGACAGACCACAACCACACAATTTCCTTCCAAGACAGGCTGCAGGAAAGAGGGGGTGTAACACTGTGAGAGAATGCTGAAGTCAGCTGCTTGGGAATCTCTGAGTCAGCACCTTCATGAGCAGAGTGGTGGCCGGGAAACAGGCTTCCCGGCCACAAGAACTCCAGATGTAGCCATGACCCAAGAGCTCAAAACCAACGCATGCAGTTCTGGAGTGGGAGCCCCAGGCTGACCACAGGTGCCAAGGACCCAGGGACTGGAATTCCTGACCTATCCATTCACAGCCCCTCCTGAGCTGTAAGGTTTGAGAGACAAGGAAGCGCTGGTGCTATAATACTGTGCAAGAAGTCACGGCATGAACATACGTTCAAGTCCTTCCCAGAGCTGGGCTCAGTTCGAGTCTTTCCCAAATTGTCAAACAACAATGACCTCACTCCAGAAATTATTTTCTCCAGAAAGACTTGGATAGCGTCACGTTTCAACTAGTTGTTGCTTTTAAAGTGAAGACATGGAGGAGGCTTGTTGGGGGTGCAATGGAAAGACACTCAAGACATTCTCATCAAGGATTTACTAAAAGTAATTTGACTTCAAGTGCTCCTTAGGATATAATATTATAAGGAAAAAAAACATGATACAAAATTGTATGCAGCCATAAACACACATACACTAACTCAGAAGAAAGTTTAGAAGGAAATAAACTAATCTCTTAACATAAGAGTGATGAAATTATGGATGATTTTAAAATTTCTATCTACTGCTCAGAATATTCTCGACCTAAGGCTACTCACCCAGCTGTCGGGCAAGGTCTTGACTGAGCACACAGCTTCAGAAGTGATGCAAAAGAAACAGCCTGGGTGAAAAGAGCTGATTGTCCGGTTTCCCAGATGGTCCAAATTACTCCTGGTCACCAAGAAGATGGACAGCACCAACTGGCTAAACATCCATCAACTTCCCTGTATTTTTCAACTTTTCTTTAGTAATTGTCTATGGCTTCTCCAGTGGGGAAGAAAAAAGACTTTCCATCTCTGCAACTTCAGGGAAGTTAGTAACCTGAGGCATCATCCATCTGGGAGCCTCAAGGGCTTGGCAAACCTCTGGTTTCTCTACCCCATGATGTGAGCATTTCTCGATCCCACAGGATTCTATGGGGTGAAGGGAAGAGAAAGAGAAAGAGACAGAGCAGCGGGGGCTTTTGGGTATGCGGTCTGGCAGAATTCTGTCATGCAAGATTAACTCAGGACTGTGGGTTCTGGTGATTGGGCAGAAAAGCTGCATGTTCACTCAGTTTTGGAATATTCCTGTTTCCAAAATGACCAGTTTTCCCTACTGAGAGTCACTCGTACCTGATCTCCCACTCATCTTGTGTCTCCCAGGCTCTGTACTCAGAGACATGCCAGTCTCAGAGAGACAGAGAGGCATCGTCCAACATGCAACCCTGTTGTCTCCTTCAGTTCTCAAAATGATGCAGAAACAAGTGGTGTTGGCCCATCTTAGGAGACAGGAAAAGCCAAAGTACAAGACAACCAAGGTCGTAGCCTGATGAACCGTGGAGATGAACCGTGCACATGGCACCTGGCTCGGAAGCCCTGACTCCCAGGCTGCATGAACACACACAGGCTTCTAAGATGAAGACATACCAGAGGGTTACTTCAGGCTCCTGAAGGGGAAGGAGGGACAGTACTGTCATGATTACTAATATCTCTTTACAAGAAAAACTGCTAAAAAAGCCTATTACAGACACTGCCAGGCTGCTTAGAGCTTTCACTGTGGGACTAAGAGGAATGGAAACTCCATTCCACCACCCTGGAATTTTTTAGGCAAAGCCCGGGGACTGTCTGGGGAAAGGCTGGCCCCTCCTGCACTCCGGGCACCAGCTGTGGCCCGCCCCTCTAGCACAGTGTGGCACTGACTCACAGAGGAGCCAGCACTGGGAGTGTCTTCCTCTTGTGCCAGGCAATGTGCTAGGTGCTTCACATACATCTTTTTCTCTCGTAACAACTCTGTGCCCAAGTCACACTAGCAGATATGGTATGATGGGATTTAGGCCCAGGCTTGCCACTATTGAACCCAAACTTTTTCTATTAAGCAGAAAGAACCACCCAGATAAACACCAACTGATCATCACTCTGATGGAGAAAGCGTTGACCCTGTTGCACGCTTGCCATGTCGAATCCTGATTTTTCCACCTGCTTTACTCTGTGATGACATTCCTAAGTCCTGCCCTTTCCAGGGCAATTCTAATTTTAGACGTGCTGGTTCCACGGCACCCATGGGTGTACTCACAGCAAGCTCTGCTCCAGGAAGCTTCCCTTGCTAACCCACGCCTGTGCAACCCTGTGTGGAGCTACGGTTCCTCCTCCCCTAGGGTAGAGTACTTGCACGGTCCTGGTTTGCTTCAGAGGCACCGTGTGCTTTCTTTCCCAGCTGAACCCTAAGTTCCTTTCAAATCCACCCATCCCGATTGGAAGACCATTCTCAAGGAGAGAACCCTAGAAACCACAGAATAAATAATGTGTAGAAGAAACTACAGCCCTGCCTAAAACAGTTTTACTTACTACCTTTGCAGGTGGCATGGTGTTGGATAAAATTTGAGACACAATTTTGATTTACTTAATCAGAATGCGATAGCAGGGTGGGAACTGCCAATTGTCATTTAACTGTAATCAATGTAAAGTCCTGTGTTTAGATTCAGAAAATTAAGTGCTCCAACACAATGCACTAAAAAAGTCCCTCTCCTTCTGAACCACAGTTCTAAATTTTAAAATAAATAAAAAGCCTCAAACTTTTGGAATCCCAGTTAAAAACAAGCTCAAGAGTGTTCTGTGATTATTTAACAGAAAGAAAAGGTGAGCCAGGCATGGTGGCTCATACCTGTAATCCCAGCACGTTGGGAAGCTGGGGCAGGTGGATCACCTGAGGTCAGGATTTCGAGACCAGCCTGGCCAACATGGGGAAACCCCACCTATATTTTAAAAGTACAAAAAATTGTCTGGGTGTGGTAGTGGGTGCTTGTAATCCCAGCTACTCAGGAGGCTGAGACAGGAGAATCACTTGAACCAGAGAGGCGGAGGTTGTAGTGAGCTGAGATCACGCCACTGCACTCCAGCCTGGGTGACAGAGCGAGACTTCCCCCAAAAAAAAAAGGAAAGAGAAAGAAAGAAAAAGAGAGAGGGAGGGAGGGAAGAAGGAAAGAAGGAAGGAAGGAGGGAAGGAAGGAAGGAAGGAAGGAAGGTAGGTAGGTAGGTAGGTAGGTAGATAGATAGATAGATAGATAGATAGATAGATAGATACTGTCAGGGTGCATCCGTGGAAGCAGAATGTCCAAATCACAGGAAACGAATGCTCCACTGCACCCTGGACCAAGCCCTCATCATCCAGCATGACAAGAAATATGCTAAATTCTTCACAAATGATAGCACCCTCAGAGAAGAAAGAGACTTGGGGTGTCTAACCTAGATCAGAAGAGAGAACAGAGAAACATAAAGAAGATTTTTGATGGTTGGCAGGTTGTCATATGGAAGGGGGACTCTAGAATGTGAGCCATTGGGTGGAAGTTATTGAGAAACAAATTTCTCTTCAATATAAAGAGGAACTGTGGGCCAGGTATGGTGGCTCACGCCTGTAATCCCAGCACTTTGGGAGGCCAAGGTGGGTGGATCACTCGAGGTCAGGAGTTCAAGATCTGCCTGGCCAACATGGTGAAACCCCATCTCTACTAAAATTACAAAAATTAGTCAGGTGTGGTGTTGGATGCCTGTAATCCCAGCTACTCAGGAGGCTGAGGCAGGAGAATTGCTTGAACCTGGGAGGCAGATGTTGCAGTGAGTTGAGATCGTGCCACTGCACTCCAGCCTGGGCAACAGAGCAAGACTCCATCTCAGGGAAAAAAAAAAAAAAGAGGAATTCTGCCAGAAAAAATAACAGCCCCCAAAGATGTCCACGATCTAATCCCTGGAATCTGTGACTGTGTGGCCTTACATGGTGAAAGAGATTGTGCAGGTGTGAGTAAGCTGAGGACCTGGGGATGGGGAGACCTCCCAGGGTTCAACTGAGGGTCCCTTGTAACTACAGGGGTCCATAGGAGAAGAAGGATGTGACAACAGAAGCAGATACTACTCTGCTGCTTTTGAAAATGGAAGAAGGAGCTACACGCCCAAGAATACAGGTGGCCTCTAGGAACTGGAAAAGGCTGCGACAGATTCTCCCCTGGAGCTTCCAGGAGGTGTGCAGCCCTGCTCACACCTTGATTCTAGCCAAATGAGATCCATTTCAGACTTCTGACCTCCAGAACTGTAATGGAATAAATGTGTATTGTTTTAAGCCACCAGGTTTGTTGTGAGTTGTGGGAGCAGCAACAAGATATGAATCCAATAGCTAAGAGGCAGATGGCCACTACCAGGCCCAGTGAGCTCCTCATCCCGGCAATCAAGAAGAGGCTGAACATCTCCACCTGTCAGGAATGCTGTGCAGACCAGTCCTGCACGAACTGGGAAGTAAGCTGGATGACCCACTGGCTGGTTCCTGACTCTGAGAGTCCATAATTTATAGCAGTGCCTTCTGCTTTTGAATTTCACACACTAGTCTCCACTTCCTGCCTAGGGTTGGCAAGTCTTGCCCACTGTCTTCTCCAAGGAGAGCCATGGTGGTGACACTTTCTACCACCACCTAGAGGCAGGCTTTGGGAGGATGTCCTAACAGCATCTGGGCCTGGCTCAGAGCTAAGTGATTGCTGGTGGCACTTACCTGAGCAGAGGACTCCCTTGTTCCTGGCACAGGAGAAGTTGTCACACTCACAGAAAGTCCCGTAGATCTTCCCAAACTCACTCTCGAAGCAGGAACACTGGTTGCAGCTGCACTCCCCACGCCCGCTGCACAGCGGCTTGCCCTCTGCCTCCCGGCACAGGTTCTGGTACACGCTCTGGTTCTCCCCATCCTGGCACTCGCACCTGGTGCCCAGGTAGCCGGGGTTGCACTCACACAGGCCGCAGACATAGGTCCCACTCCCACTGCAGCTGGCGCTATTGGGTTTCAGCCTCACACTGCAGCCACATGTGCAGTTATAGGTGACCCCCACCGCCAGGCTGTCCCGGAATCCCACTGGCCGCAGGGCAAACACGTGCTCCATGTGTCTGCTGGGGCAGCTTCGGGCCTCCACTGACACCTCAAAAGATGCCTGGGCAGAAGGAGAAGAAGGGACATCATGACTGGGGCAAGCCAAGGCCTCCCATTTACCCAGAGGCAGGGCCCTCGATGAAGAGCAGCTGTGAACTCCAGCTCTCTTGGTGTACACAAGTAGAACCACCGAGGTGGCCCGAGTAGGAAGAGACCTTAGAACCAGCAAGCTCCCACACTTCTTGGAAAAGAGGATGCTCAGGTGAGCTCACATTTGACGGGGAATTCTTTAACATTCATTATCTTTGCATCCTCAGACCCTGAGGAAATGGGCCTCTGCATAAAGGTACAGGGCTTCTTCCAGTTCACACAGTTCCCGTTCTCCCTTTCTTTTCTCTTCTGTCCTATCCTCTTCCCAGCCCCACTGCAGATGCCTCCTCTCTGCTCATTTAAAAAGTCATTCGGTAGATAAATGTTTCCTGGGCACTGCCTCTGTGCCAGGCACGATGTCAGAAGCAGAGGCATGATGGCACTCCTCTCACGGGGCGCTGGGTGAAGGGCACCTGCCTGGCCTGCCATAGAGAGGGCTCTGTGCCTGCTGGCAAAGGGCTGACTCCAGAGCTTGCTCTTCAAACACCCCCAAACCCCCCATGCCTCAATTCCTCCTCTGTGAGTGCTTATCACAGCTGCATCTTTCACAATCCTCCCATGCCCTTGAGGTCTTAAAAAAGAGTTGCCGACTGATGAAATGCACCATGCGCATGGATGGAGCTTTTCTTTTTAAACAGACTATGTAAGGAAGTGTTTCTAACTCAGGAGCTTCTCAGAGATTGCCTTGGAAACAGGCTCAAGGTGGGCCTGGCTGGGTGGCAGACAGTGTGGGAGGGACGCCTGCCAGCTGCCCACAGGGCTGGGATACAGGGAAAGCAAGGATGAGGCTTGATCTGATTCTTCCAGGAACTAGAGCCTGACTCCCCCACCCTCTCCTCCTCACCCCCCTGAGGAGAGCCATGTGGGGTTTGAATCACCCAGCAGGGCCCTTGGAGCAGGGCACTATGGAGTCTATGAAAACGCACAGACAGGTGGCTGGTGTGCCCTGATGAAATGCCATAGTGAAGTTTTACTCAGAGGTGGGTTCTCCGTTACTCCCTAAACAGACAGAGACCCAGCCTACCCCCCCCCCCCCACAGATGGACTCACTGCATCTGTGTCCAAACGTCTTTATTTTTGAAAAGGCTCCTCAGATCATTCTGAAGCTCAGAATGAGTTAGAAACCACTTTCAGCTATTACTATTCTTAATTCTATTATTTGGGTTGGACTAAAGCTAATTTTTTTTAAGACGGAGTCTTGCTCTGTCACCAGGCTGGAATGCAGTGGCATGATCTTGGCTCACTACAATCTCCACCTCCCAGGTTCAAGTGATTCTCCTGCCTTAGCCTCCTGAGTAGCTAGAATTACAAGCCTGCGCCACCACAGCCAGCTAATTTTTGTATTTTTATTAGGATGGGGTTTCACCACATTGACCAGGATGGTCTTGATCTCCTGACATTGTGATCCACCTGCCTTGGGCTCCCAAAATGCTCGGATTACAGGCATGCGCCACTGTGCCTGGCCATTAAAGCTAATTTTAAAAATGTCATCATTTACTTGCTTTACTGGACAATCTCCAGGTAACAATTTTTTTTTTTTTTTTTTTTGAGACATAGTCTCACTCTGTCACCTAGGCTGGAGTGCAGTGGTGCCACCTTGGCTCACTGCAGCCTTTGCCTCCCGGATGCAAGTGATTCTCCCACCTCTGCCTCCCAAGTAGCTGGGATTACAGGTGCCTGCCACCATGTCTGCCTAATTTTTGTATTTTTTGTAGAGATGGGGTTTCACTGTATTGGCCAGGCTGGTCTCAAACTGCTATTCTCAAGTGATCCACCGCTTCGGCCTCCCAAAGTGCTGGGATTATAGCTGTGAAGCACTGCGCCCAGCCCATGATGTTCATTTTTTGAGAACATTAAAAATATCTGTTTCTAAACATACAGATCCCTATTATTTGGAGATCTTTACTGCTTCTAAAAGGCCTCCCTCAGTTGCTGTGACACGTAGGGACACAGGGAGCGGGGAGAGGGTATAGGACTGAGCAGGAGGACAGATCCTGCTCTCTAAGTCCTGGAGAAAGTGCTGTGTGGCAGCAAACTTCTGTTTCAAAGGACTTGACAGCAGACACCCAGGACTCAGCACTAGCCAAGAAGCTCAACAGGAGCTGCTTTTGGGCAAGTGAGCTGATGATAGCTAGGAGTGCAGGGTCAGGAGACACTGGGAGGACCAGGCCAGCTGCAGACACCTTGGGCTAGCCCCACCTCACCTTCCATCTCTGTGGGGTGGGAAAAGTAGAGGGAGACAAAGGGGAGAGAGAGACTGACAAAAACAACCGTTTCAAGGCTAAGTTCCAAGGTCTTGAGATACAGGGAGGCTCTCAAGGTAAGGAAAGAAGATTCGATCCACTTGGACACTGAAATCGGTTAAAGAATAACACTAATAGGCCAGGCGTAGTGGTTCACGCCTGTAATTCCAGCTCTTTGGGAAGCTGAGGTGGGCAGACTGGATCACTCGAGGCCAGGAGTTCGAGACCAGCCTGGGCAACATGGAAAACGCCATCTCTACCAAAAGTACAAAAAAAATGTGCCAGGTGTTTTGGCATATGCCAGTGGTCCCAGCTACTCAGAAGGCTGAGGTGGGAGGATTGCTTGAGCCTGGGAGGAGGAGGTTGCAGTGAGCTGTGATCATGTCACTGTACTCCAGCCTGGACGACAGACTGAGTTCTTATCTCAAAAAGAAACACACACACACACACACACACACACACACACACACACACACACACAAATAGTTACTAGTTGCCAAGTGCCTACTATGTACCAGGCACTGTGCTGGACATTTGCACAAGTATCTCTTTCAAATGCCCCCAGAAGAAAGTGTCCTCATTTTATCAGAGAGAAAACATACTTGGTGGGGTCAGTGGATTTAGTCACGGTCACGCAGCTGATGAGGAGTGGGGCCAGGCCTAGGGCAGGACCTGTGCCCTCCTTAGCATATCAGCTCCTAGAAGGCACAGTGAGGTCTACCTCATCGGGGTATGAGGGGAGAGCCAGCCTAGCTTACTAAAGGGACCACTTCATGGTGATACCCAAAGTGGTGGCCAGAGGCACTCCACATCTTTCTGTCATGGGCTGGGAATGATTTGAGCTTGCAGACAGGATGGGAGTGGGGACTATGCCTGCCCAAAGCCATCCATCCCTTCTGAGGTCCAGAGAGCAACTTGCTTTCATCTCCTTTTACTACTTGCTTGAAGCTCCCACAACAGTGACATGCTCAAAGCTACCTGTAGCTTGCTTCAAGTTACAGCTGAAACCCTATACTCCTAGGGCTACAACTTGCTGGACTTGTGAAATGAAAAGCCTGTGCCCCACAGAGGCATGTGTAGGTCAGAAACTGAAAAGACTACAAAGGAATGATCTGGACCAAGAGCCGAGGGTATTTACTTATTGCAAGACTGTGGGGAGTGTACACCTGTGAGTATAATTCTCCCATGGAAACTTGCCTGCCTTGGGGTTAAAGCAATGAAAGAGAGAGTTAAGTCTCCTGAATCTTGCTGATATGTCTGTGTTTGCCTGGGAGAAAGTGGGAGGTTAGGGAGCCCCTGAAGTGCTGGCACCTGATCACCAGCATGTAGAAACACTCACACACTGTCTGCCCAGCTGGGCAAGCAAGGAGGGCCAGGCTTTCAAGCAGGTTCTGAGGCCTTCCCCAGACAAGGCTTCGGTCCAAGTGAGGTGCTATCTGTCTGGCCCTGTGCAGCCTGGAGTGCAGCCAGATGCCTGATAACCAGAGAATGTTCTGTCTATTTCAGCCACTGGGTCTCAGCTCCTGCTGGGCACAGGAAGTGCTATAAAAAGCACTTCAGGACCAGCAAGGAAATCTGTTCATTTACCCCTCCTTTCAGAGGCTCCATTTTTCCTACTGGATTTGGAAAGAATCCAGACAGGCTGGAAGGCAGCTGGAATAAGGCCTCTTCAAGTCCCTGCCCTGATTCCTGAGGACTTCAGCTGATACTGAAGGTTCCCCAGTTCCCAGAGACTTTCATTCACCAGCTCTAAGATTCCAGAGGAAGGTCACAGACACAGCAGCCCTCCTGCCTGGTCTTGTTATTTGAACTTCATTGGGATGCTTCTGGTTCCCCTGTGGGGCTGCTGGCCAGATGCACTCTTTCAAAAGGGCTGCCCAGCCCCCACACTGAACCCACCAAATCCAGGGCTTTCCTATGCAGATGACAAATCTGCTCAGATCTCAACGAAAAAGGAGCTGGGATGGGCACAGGCTACAGGGCCCCGGGGAGTGGACAGGAGCAGGAACGGGGTGCTGTGGGAAGCCCATGATGGGGTTCACTGGCTGCTTTGTGCTGGGTATCCGTGCTAGCCTCACAACCAGCCACTTGCATACTGATTTGTTGAAGCCAGTTCCTGAGTAAACTGACTCCTGGTGGTTGGTGTAGGATAAAGGGAGGAAAATTAGGGAAACAACTGAAATCAATGGGAAAGAGAACATCACTGGATTTGGGGCTTTCAAGGTTTGATTTAAGCCATATTTCTCTTTGAGGACATCCCTGACCCTCAGCCCCTGCTACCTCTCCTGCTTCTTGCCAGATATCTGTCTTGACCCAGAGCACACAGGGTTGTCACAGAACCACAGCCTGCACCCCCTCCACCTCTGCAGGGAGCTGTGATGATGAGGAGATGAGGTCCACCTGGCTGCCACTCACCAGCTGGCTCAAGGCTGCCCCTCACATGGGCCGTGTCCTCGTCCACAGGTCAGACACTGAGATCCCTGATGACAGCTAAACCCTGCCTGCTTTTCCTAATACCTCTTCCCCAGGGGAGTCCCAAGACCCTCCAGCTATGCTCAGCCCTCTTGTCTACCCCTGCCTCTATCCCGACCTGCTCAAAGTCCTCCCAACTCCTGCCACCAAAGAATGGAACCCACTTGCCAGATGATGGCCAGACCCCTTAGATTGGCAGGTATGCTCCACCACTGTGGCCCAAGTCAGCCTCTCTCCATTCCGTCCCCAGCCCACTCCTCTTGCCTCCACAGCCATCACCATCAGCTGCTTTCCACTGGCCAAAGGGTGATGCTCTTCACATCCTAGCAGACACACTTTGCCAATAATGCACATGCCAGGCCCCACTGATGGGACCAGCCCACCTTCCCTTCCTATGTCTGGGAAACTCCTACTGGTGCTCTAAGCCTTGGCTCCAACAGCCCCCTCTGCAGTGCTGGGCCTTCCTCCTTGGGCTCCTGCAGTGCCACACCTGGCTTTCTCACAGCACTCATCACCCTCCATGAGGCTGACTCCTCTGCACGTTATTTCCTCCACCAGACTCCAAGCCCCTGACCTGCAGCTTCATCTGTACATCCTGAGCGAGCACAGGATTTGACAGAGAAACACTTACTGAGCATAAGTAGATGTCAGCACTACTGGCAAGTTCTGAAATGTGTGACTTTGGGACACACGTCCAGAGGGAAACACTCACACAGGCAGTTGCACCCCTGCTTGCCAGAGCCCAACTGCCAGTGCTCTGGATACAGTTCAGCCTGAGAGAAGGGATGGAAAGTTTCCCTTCTTGGGCACCAGGCTTAGGAAAATCAGACCAGTCCCAGCTGTAAGTGTACCCCTTCTGTCTCGGGGATCAGAGTTACTGACAGACCCCTCTCTTTCCTCAAAAAGGAAAAGCCCCTCAGCTCCCCGTGCCAGGACTGGCTCCAGGGCCACATGCCTGTGCAGTCATGAGGGTCCCCACTCAGAAGGGCCCATGCTTAAATGCTCTGTGATCGCTGTGTTGGAATTCTTAATGTTATTTTTGAACATGGACCCATATTTTCACTATGTACTATACTACAAATGATGGAGCCAGTTCTGCCTCCAAGGCCCGCAAGAGAGCTGCCTCTCCTGGCCTGGGTGGCCCTTGTGAACAGAATCATGTCTGGTTCTGAGGAGCAGAGTGGCCACTGCCCTGTGCCAGCCTGTCTTCATCCACAGAAAACAAAAACCCCACAGCCCTTGCGGTGGAACCAGGGGTCATGTGACCGTGGCCTTTGGACAGCAAGACAACGCTGGGACAGTGAGCAGAAACAAAGGGCCAGCTCAGGACGCTCGCCTAGGGCCCCTGCTGTTCCCACAGGGCTTCGGCCCATCCGATCCCACAGGAAGAGCTGTCAAAACATGTCAGCCTGAGCAGAAGCTCCCTTCTTTAGTGTTGCTTCGTGTGCTCTAAAAACCATCTCGATACATCTGAGAGTTTCAGAGCATTTGAAAAATCATGTAAAATCTATTTCTAAATTCTGACAGTTTCCCCATTTTTCTGAGGTATCCCAGCAAAAATAAAAATCTGTACACTAGAGCGTCCATCCACAAGTGGCCATGACACCACTGTATGCTTCCTCGAAGCTGTCACTCCCAAAGTGCATGGGGCATAGGGGAAACACATGCACTGTGGCCTCAGAAGCGGCCCCCGACTTGGCTCCTGATGCTTGAGGGTTCTGGCATGCTTCTCAGGCCCCACTTTGAGTCTTAGTTTTTCACACATAAAATGGGGAAGGAACAGCTCCCTTATAAAGCTGCTATAAGAAGCAGACAGCAGCAGTAATGCCCCCACCACAGTTAAGAGGCACAATGGACAGGGCACACTGGACATCCTTATTCCATGCTAACAAATACCATTTGCTCTGTAATGGGGAGTGGGATGAGTGGGATGACCTGGTGTGGAGGGAGAAAGACCTTGGTTTGTCTTGTGAGTTCACTGCCTCTTAGCTGGGTGAGCTGGGTCAGGTCAAGCGCTAGGCTCCCCACATGCAGTCAGCGGCACTCTCCCATGGAGGCTCCTGTTCCTCAGGATCATACTTTACGCTGGTAGAGTCCTTTGAAATAGGTTTGGTAGAATAGAATCATGAGCAACAAGAGGCTGGATAAAGGTGGTGAGGGAGCTGGCTTCAGAACAGAAGGCCCTGGCTTTGCATTTTCACTTCGACACTTACAGGCTGTGTACCTGTATGCTTTGTGCCTCAGTCTTCCCCATCTGTCAGCATGAGTAACAATGTCTTCCTCACAGGGAATTAGTGAACACAGAACCACTCACGGACTAGACCGTTTCTGGCCCTTCCCAAGACTAACTGTATTTCCGCTTCATACTCCATGAGGAACCCCAATATATTTAGAATGACTTTCTCCTTTTGACCCAGGACAGCATAAATTGGCTTCAGTTTTTTTGCATCTGAAAAGAGTTCTGACTTTACAATCTTACTATCCACAAACATTAGTTCCTTCGCCCTTCCTAGCTTCTAAACAATTCATCATGATAGTTGCTTGTCACTCCTCTTTTTCAAAAAAGAACTGGGCTGGGCTAGGCACAGTGGCTCATGCCTGTAGTCTCAGCATTTTGGGAGGCCGAGGCAGGAGGATCACTTGAGGCCAGGAGTTCAAAACCATTTTAGGCAATATAGTGAGACTCTGTTTCTGGAAAGGAAAAAAACAAAAAACAAAAAAAAAAAAACAAAGAAATTAGCTGGGCGTGATGGTGCAGGTCTGTGGTCCCAGCTACTTGGGAGGCTGAGGTGGGAGGATCACCTGGGCCCCGGAGATGGAGGTTACAGTGCACTATGATCAAGCCACTGTACCACAGTCTGGGAACCAGAGCAAGACCCAGTCTCTAAAAATAAAAAAATAACTGAATAAGGAACTTCAGATGTGACGTTTCAAAATATCTCTATTACCACAGCTTCAACTGGCATTACTTTTTATTTATTTATTTATTTTATTTTTTGAGATGGAGTCTCACTTGGTCACCCAGGCTGAAGTGTAATTGTGCCATCTCGGCTCACTGCAACCTCTGCCTCCCAAGTTCAAGCGATTCTCCTGCCTCAGCCTCCCGAGTAGCTGGGACTGTAGGTGTGCATCACCATGCCCAGCTAACTTCTGTATTTTTAGTGGGGGGGGGGGGGGTGGTTTCTCCATGTTGGCCAGGCTAGTCTCGAACTCCTGACCTCAGGTGATTCACCTGCCTTGGCCTCCCAAAGTGCTGGGATTATAGGCATGAGCCACTGCGCCTGGCCTGCTACTTATATTTATTTATTTATTTGAGACAGGGTCTTACTTTGTCATCCAGGTTGGAGTGCAGTGTCCCAATCATGGCTCATTTCAGCCTCAACTTCCTGAGCTCCAGTGATCCTCCCACCTCCACTTCCTAAGTAGCTGGGACTACAGTGCTCCTCACCACGCCCAGCTAATTTTTGTATTTTTGGGAGAGACTCAGTTTTGCCATGTTGCCCAGGCTAGTCTCGAACCCCTGAGCCCAAGCAATCAACCATTTTGAAGCCTCAGCCTCCCAAAGTGCTGGGATTACAGGTGTGAGTCACTGTGCCCAGCCGTTACTTTTTTTTTTTTTTTTTAAGAGATGGAGTCTCACTCTGTCACCTACACTAGAGTACAGTGGTGTGATCATAGCTCACTGCTGCCTCGAACTCCTAGGCTTAAGCTATCTTCCCGCCTCAGCCTCCTGAGTAGCTGAGACCACAGGTGTGCACTACCACGCCCAGCTAATTTTTCATTTTCTATAGAGATGGGGGTCTCATTTTATTGTCCAGGCTGGTTTTAAATTCCTGGCTTCAAGCAATCCTCCCACCTTGACCTTTCATCGTATTGAGACTACAGGCATGAGCCACTGTACCCGGCAGACTTTTTTTTAAAATCACTGTTTATTTGCATTGAGCCTTTGAGCCATTATAATCTGCCAGATGCTTTTCTTTTACTATCAGACTAAGTTCCTATATCCTAGTAATATTCTGAACTAAAACGTCAGACATTAATCTTCATTATTTCAATCCAGCTCAGTTTTGAAAAATACATTTAAATCTTCATTTTTCTGCTTTATAAGATAAGCTGTTTTCTCCAGCTCTGTGACCTTCCCATATTGGATAAGCAGGTCTTCTATGAGTTCAACCCAAGCCAATGATAAACACAGCAGACAAGAGACATTGGAACCTCAGTCAAGACCTCCCTCTGGCTGCATTATCAACACTCTCAGAGAGCTACAAATTTGCCTGACTGTGCTGTTGTCAACACGTATTATTAAATATTTGTTTTATTTTTAAGGATGTCATTTGAAATTGTCGAGAGCCTTCCTGAAACCTGGCAGATGCTAGATTAATAGTCCATCCCTCTCCCATCTCTTTTCCATCATACCTATTTCTCCAAGTTAAGGGTTCCTCGTTTGGGTATATTCCCACACCATCCTTTGGCTTTCCTGACATGCCGCACAAAACATTTCACCCACACATCTATAGAATTCACTTACATGTTGTTAAGGGGTTTTGGCTATTTCTGCCTCATTCCATTTTTTTAATAACTATCTCTTTAAATCCTGTCCTGTCACTGCAAAGCTTTAGTGTTTTGTTTTGTTTTTTAAATCATCTGGATTGAGTGATTATTATAATTGATGAAAACAACATAAATACACTGCAACCTCTGACAATTATTAAAAATAAACAGTAAAAATTTACTGGAACTACCCCTTTGATGAGATAGGGCTTTCCGACAGATGTAAAATAATATTAATTATTGCTAAACAACGCAGGGGTCAGCATCAATTATATTTCTATTTTTCATTTGTAGAGATTTCAGCACAAAAAAAGTTCCCATAAATAGAAAGATAGGAACAAGAGTTCTGTTACAGCAATGTCACCTTGTTCTATGAGGGTCTTCTGAGTTGAAAGCCGTAAGTAATCATTTGTGGCAGGCGCGGTGGCTCATACCTGTAATGCCAGCACTTTGGGAGGCTGCGGTGGAAGGATCCCTTGAGCCCAGGAGTTTGAGACCAGCCTGAGCAACATGGTGAAACTCCATCTCTACTAAAAATGTATGAATTAGCTGAGTGTGATGGTGCAAGCCTATAATCCCAGCTACTTGGGAGGCTGAGGTATGAGAATTGTTTGAATCCAGGAGGCAAAGGTTGCAGTGAGCCAAGACTGCACCATGGCACTCCAGCCTGGGTGACAGAGCAAGACTCTGTCTCCAAAAAATCAATCAATCAATCAATCAGCATCATTTGTAATGACTTATCATCTGACAGCCTGATTACCCCTTCTTTCAAGCTTGTTAAAAGCAAAAGAGGCCAGGCGCGGTGGCTCACGCCTGTAATCCCAGCACTTTGGGAGGCCGAGGCGGGTGGATCACGAGGTCAAGAGATCGAGACCATCCTGGTCAACATGGTGAAACCCCGTCTCTACTAAAAATACAAAAAATTAGCTGGGCATGGTGGCACGTGCCTGTAGTTCCAGCTACTCAGGAGGCCAAGGCAGGAGAATTGCGTGAACCCAGAAGGCGGAGGTTGCGGTGAGCCGAGATCGCGCCATTGCACTCCAGCCTGGGTAACAAGAGCGAAACTCCGTCTCAAAAAAAAAAAAAAAAAAGCAAAAGAAACTTGGAAACAATGTGTCTTAGAAAAGGCCTTGGTAGCCAGTCATGAGAGGCCTTTGTTTTCTCAATTTTGATATGATATTGTGAACTTTATTTGGGGGAGCAAGGCACCACAGTAGGATTTGGGGAGGGTGAGAGGTATGTCTGTGTGTTGTGAAAGGGGGGATGGGAAAAGCTCTACAGTGGAATGTGGGAAAGCTTCAGGAGAGCACTGCTACCAGCCGTGTGACCGTTCCGTGTTTGCAAGTCCTCTCCCTGAAGCCAGGGGATGAGTCAGCTTATATCCGCCTTGGCCGTCATTAGTGCTATGAATGCCAAGAGGACATAGCCATCTATTTGTAAGGTCTCTATAATTTTCCTGTTTCTTAATAGGTTATTTTAAGTGTGGAAGAGAATTATCCCTCACTGATTTTCTGTTTCCTGAGCACTAAATATGTCCACAAAGCAAGTCAGGAATGGAGCTCATGATCTGCTTACAGCGGCATGACCTCCAGAGGATGTGTCACTACTCGCTGGCCTCTGTGCCCATGTCTGTGTCTGTGTTCTTGTCATCCACCTATCCTCCCTGCTCCCACCCTCAAGACCTTGGTTTAGTGCACAGGCACAGATCTTCACACATTATCTGAATAAACTTAATCTGGACAAGATGTCTGTGTCCTCCCTTGCTGTAGAGTCGTCCATTCTATTTTACCAAATAGAATGTGAGGAGTGGTTTTCTTTACATTTTACACAAAAGAAATGTGAGGGTTAGATTATCCAAGGCACAGAGCAATTTGCAGAAGAGTAGGAATGAAAGCCAGGTCTCTTAGATTCCCACCCGTACTCTTCCTCCTGATTACAACTGTGTCAAGCTAAGGGGATAATGGTTTAAAATACCAAAGTCACAACGCCAACTTGAGAAAGCCTTAGGTGGCAATGTGCTGAGGGCTGCCTATTGACTGGGCTCTTTAACAAGTTCAACTGGGATTCCGAACACAGAATGCATAGCAGGTTTAGGAGACTCCTCTGGGAAGCTGAATTGGAAAACAGAATACGAATTCTGAAAGGACTCTAAAAAGTCACAAAGGTATTAGAACTCAAAGACTGATGACCAACGCTCACAAGAGTTCATACAAACTTGGAGTGAGACTTACCGTGTCCCCAATCTTCAGGCCCTCACACTTCCTCTGACCAGGGTAGGATACCCCATCTTGGCAGGTAGCAGTGAAGAAGAGATTAAGATCCTCAGGCTGATCCCAGACTGACAGCTCCACTTTAGACCGGATACTCTGAACACAGAGAGAAAATTAAGCCCAACTATTTAATAAAGGCTATGACTGAGGTGCTCCCACACTGGTTTTCTGATGCCCACATGGCTTGCTGTAACTCAGGAATCCCAAGCCAAGGGAAGAGCCAGTTAGCTGGGTTCCCTGGCCCTCCCTCATCCTTTCCCTTCTCTCTGCACTCACATGACATTTTTTGAGACCCGGCCTGAGATCTCCCTCTGTGAGCTTGGAGAAGGTGATAATGGTCAACCTGCTGTATGACATCTGCTTCAGGGGGTTATGCTCTGTCCCCTGCTGGCTTCTCCAGAGGCACCTCTCATCCCCATCCTCGGCCTCAGACACGCAGTTCCTCAATCTTACCATGTTGCACTCCAGGCTTTGGGCCTTTCCGTGTGCCCAGGGTAATAATCCTTTGCACAATGGCTCCTCCCCTTCCTCCTCCTGGCTGGCTCCTTATTATCCTTCAAAATCAGCTCAGCAGGCAATTTCTCCAGGAATCCACCCTACCATTCACACCCATACCTATCCCAGTCAGATGAGGTCCATATGCATGAATATGAAACTACAAAATGACAGAATCCAATCTTACATGTGGATTGTATTCTCAAGACAGTGAATCAAACAAAAATCAAGTCAAAATTACCTTTCAGAATAGAAGAAATGAAGATTAAGAATATCAAGTGTTTGAAAGGATGCAGTGCAGCTGAGGCTCTCCGACCCTGCTGGTGGAAGCATAAATTGGTGCAACCCTATAGAAACCCATTAGGCTATATCTACTAAAGCTAAGGCCAGCCTCAGACCTAGCATTCACCCAGGATGATACCCAACAGAAGTGTATGCATCACCGAAAAGACATGGACAAGAATGTTTACTGCAATACTGCTTGCAATAGCTAGAAACTGGAAATTCCTCAAATGCCTATCAACAGTAGAATGGATTTTTAAAAATTGTAGTTATGTTCATATAGTGAAATAACATAACGGTAATGAGAAGTAACAAAATATGACTACATGTAGTAATATGGATAAATCTGACAAAGATAACAATATTTTATAACTACATAAAATTCAAAAACAGGCAAAATTACTGGTTGCCCTTGAGGGATTGTGATGGAAGAGGGCACAATAGGAACGTCTAGGGCTTGCTAATGTTCTGTGTGTTTGACCTGGGTGCTGGATACTTATTTAGTTTGTGAAAAGTTTGCAAAATTTTCTGTCTATTAGTTTAAAAAATTGTCCTTGTGGCACACGCCTGTAGTCCCAGCTACTTGAGGCCGAGGCAGGAGGATCGCTTGAGCCCAGGCGTTCAAGGATGCAATGAGCCATGATCGTGCCAGTGCACTCAAGCCTGGGTGACAGAGTGAGACTCTGTCTTAAAAAAAAAAAAAAAAAAAAAAAAAAAAAAAAAAAAGTTGTTCTTGAAAATCTCAAAAGAAGATGCCACTTTGGAGACTGGGGCCAAATGAAGTAAGAAGCTTTTATTCAGAAGTCATATTTTTCAGAAAAATTTCAAAAAACTGTCTGTTTACACACTAAACACATAGTATAGCAAGATGTGCCCATCTGAGAGACAAGGACCCCAACATCTGCAGAGAGCCCTGCAGACTCCCTCTCCCTTCTCGGGTGCACTCTAGGGAGGGTGGCTGTTGGAGAGAACAGCAGACAGACTTGCCTCCTGCTCTTGTGGGTTTTCTTTCTTTTCTTTTTTCCCCTTTTTTGCTGAGCACGTAGTGCTAAAGTTGAATAAGTGAAATATGCAGTTTTCCAGCAAATTAACAGCTTGTTGAAAACACTTTCTGCAAAAAACAGTCTCTCCCTTTGCAACAAATTATCTAAGTGCTTTTACAACTCTAAAAATATGATCTGTCTTAAATCCACTTCCTCTTGCAACTTGCCAGCCTTAAGTGGCCAAGGGTCACAAAAGTGCCACTCAATACGCACAGCACTCTCTGCTGCCTGTGATTAGTTATTTACAGATCTGTCTTCCCTACCATGTTGTGAAGTCCAACGGCTGTATCATAGATGTCTCCAGGACTTAGCACAATCTGTTGTTGGATGAATGAGTGAATACAGGGATGGGTAGACAGATGAATATTTTAACAATGATGCTAAGGGCTCAGGCCAAGTCGGTGAAAATATTTTTTAAAACAAAGTAAATGTTTAAAAATAAATTTATAACTGTGATAAGTATGTGGATGAGATAAAACAGTATATCGCAAAAGAGCTGAAGAGTGAAGACATGTAAAAAATTACCTGGGAAGGGTCACTTGAACTATGGGGCTCTCCTACCCCGCTGTGGTTCACAAACAAAACTTTGGAAGGAAGCACCAGTGTTCCCCAGCAAGGTCTGCCCAAGTTTCCCCTTGAAAGACCCATGGGAGCCGGGCATGGTGGCTGACGCCTGTAATCCCAGCACTTTGGGAGGCTGAGGCAGGTGGATCACAGGCACTTTGGCAGGCTGAGGTCAGGAGTTGGAGATCAGCCTGGCTAACATGGCAAAACCCCATCTCTACTAAAAACAAAATTAGCGAGGCGTAGTGGCACATGCCCGAAATCCCAGCTAGTTGGGAGGCTGAGGCAGGAGAATCGCTTGGACCCAGGAGGCGAAGGTCGTGGTGAGATGAGTTGAGCCATCATACTCCAGCCTGAGCCACAAGAGCAAAATTCCGTCTCAAAAAAGAAAAAGAAAAAGAAAAAAACAAAAAGACCCAAGGAGGATCTGGAAGAGCATTTGGGAAAAACCAAGAGGGACTTGGACTCCTACTCTGTGAGTCAGCATCTAAGAATTAGATGGAAATTAACTCTTATGTTCTACTCAGGCCATAGGCCCCACGTTCTGATGCGAAGTTTGTATTATTCCTGCTACCCACAGAGTCTCTGGAATCATAAACTCTTAAGACATTTCAGGCAGCAAGAACCGTGGAGATGGTGCAGCCCAAACCTCTCATGTATGGAAGCTAGAACTGAGGGCAAGGAAAAGGTGGCCCAGGGCCACTCAGCTGCACAGGACCAGACGCAAGCCTTCTCTACCCACCCCAGGGCTCTCTCTAATCCACACCCCTCATATGTACTTCTTTCTTCGAAAATTGGCTCTCTGTCTACAGAGGAGGTCAAAAACAAAAACAAAAATTGAAAAAAAAAAAAAAAAAAAAAAGGAATTTGGTTCTGTTACTTTGGAAAGAGATTGTCAGGTTGTAGCCTGGTTGTAAGGGTCTCTGCCCCAAAAACTATGAGTCCTGGAGAGCAGGACTGTGTTTTGTTCACTATTTCATTTCCAAGGTGCAGAATGATGCCTGTCATACATTAGGCTGCTAGTACATATCTGCTGAATAAATGAATGGAGTATAAAAACATAGCAGAGGGTCAAAGTGCAGTTCTTATGCATGAAGACTTTTATGTGTGACTCCTAAAATTCCATTAACTCCTACCAGATTTGCCCCTCAAAGTGACGCCTTAGTTCTCCAGTAGGAAAAGAAGACAACGTCAGGAACGTCAGAAGTTTGAAGGCTATTAAATACTCGGTCAGGTTGGGTCACATCTGCAATTGCTTTAAGTCGAGCCAGCTGTGGAGTGGGTGGGAGCAGACTTTATGGCAACAACAGAAAGAGAAACATGTGCTCTGCTAGGGAAAACCACACCACAGCTTCTGATATCACCGTCCACATGCAGCTCCAGTGCTTTCCAACTCATTCCGTTCACTCCCACTCTGAAAAGAGGCCTTTCTGGGTGCAACATGAGACCAGCCTCCTCTGCATATGTGGACCCAGGGCTCCACAGCTGAGTTCCGGAAGGGAGTCTCTCACCAGCACTCATTACAGAGCAAAGTACCACATTGCCAAACTCCCTTGGGATGACTTGGTGATTTCTCACAGTGAAGAATTTGGCACAGCAAGAAAAACATGCATAAATCCAAGTTGAAGATTTCACACTCTGAGAGATGTGTACACCAGACTTGATTCTACAAAGACATGAAATTAAACATATTCCATTTCGCTCCTTCCTCAGCCTGGCCAAATACCACAGCCATTGCAACTGTTACATATGTTCCAACCCAAATCTGCCCAGAATGTCCCCACAGATGGTCTGCCAGCACTCTAGGGGACGTAAAAGCCAACACCCACGCTTAGTCATGTGTTGCCTGACTCATGAAATCCAACATAAACCACTCGGACAGTGAGGCAACAGAAACACAAGTGGTCTGGAGAGAGCTGTGACTGGACTCTGGCGGGGTGTGGAGCAGGTGAAAAGATAGCAGAGCTGATGAAAGCCTCTCCTGCTGCCCTGGCACACCCCACATGCACCAGGGGTCTGTGCCGGGCTCAAAGTCAGGAAATGTGCAAGTTCAAGGAGCCTGAAGTCCAGCCCAGCCCAGCCCTTCCCAGTGGCCAGGACAGCAGCAAGTAAGATGAGTACTCGGAAGAAAAAACCCAGACTGTTTTTCCTACTCTACTCTCACACGCCACTCAACACAACACTTCTGACACCAGATGTGAGGATTTTTTTCCACCCACACACCACACCATTCTCTACTGGACACCAGTGGAGTCTTCTAATTCAGCACAATTCTGACACTATCTTCCTGTACACAGTATCAGGTCCCCCAGGTGAAGAGCTCAACCCACAAGACTGCCCCCACCACGGATGCCAATCGTAAGTACTAGGCTGTCACCTATACTTCCAACTGATCGGCTGTAAATTGAAGTTCCCATGATCCTCCTTCCTTCTTTCATCAATTTGCTAGAATGGCTCACAGAACTCAGAGAAACACTTTATACTTACCCATGTATTAATAAGAGATAAAGGCTGCAGGTGAACAGCCAGATAAAGAGAAACAGGGCAAGGTGTGTGAGGAGGGTGCTGGACTTCCCTGTCCTCTCTGGTGCCACTCTCCAGGAACCTGTCCACAGCTTTCCCAAAGCCCTCCAAACTCAGGCCTTCTTGGTTTGCATGGAGGCGTTGTTACATAGGCATGACTGGTTACATCTCTGGCTACTGAATCAACTCAAACTTCAGCCCCTCTCCACCTCCCCAGAGGTCATGGGGTGGGGCTGAATGTTCCAACCCTCTAATCACATGGCTGGTTCCCCGGCAACCAGCCCCCATCCTGAGGCTATCCAGGGCCCCCCCTCCCCGACCCCGAAGAGTCACCTCATTAGAACAAAAGATGCTCCTATTACCCAGGAAATGACAATGGCCTCGGAAACTGTGTCAGCAACCAGCATTAAAGACTAAGTATTATAACAAAAGATAATCCTAGTGTCATATATATATATCTATATATATATCTATATATATATATATCTCCTAGTTTCTAATACAAAGCCCCTAAAAACCTTTGTGTGTGTGTGTGTGTATATATATATATATATATATCTTCCTATGCCACAGTATCACAGGTTTTAATAAACATGGAACACCAATATACCCCTAACATGGCTTCAACCAACTGAACTTGCTTCAAATACCTTGCAGTTTCACATATTTATATTTAACATGTATTTTTAAAATTTTACCTGAAGGGAGAAGTAGAAGGAGGGAATTATCAGGGGTCACTTTTTGGAGTAATGGACATTTCAGTATCTTTATGGTGGTGATAGTTTCACAGGTATATACCTGTGTCAACACTTATACCATTAAATCAGTATAGTTTGCTATATGTTAATTATGTCAATAAAGCTTTACAATTGTTTTTCACTGGATATGAATAGTTATTGTTGAGAGTATTCTAATAATCATTTCCTTTTTTTTTTTTTTTTTTTTTTTAAAGAGACAGAGTCTTGCTCTGCAGCCCAGGCCGGAGCAATGATACAATCATAGCTCACTGCAGCCTTGAACTCCTGGGCTCAAGTGATCCTCCTGCCTCAGCCTCCCAAGTAGTATGCCCAGCTAATTTTTTTGTAGAAACTAGGTCTCACTGTGTTGGCCAAGTTGGTTTTAAACTCCTGGCCTCAAGTGATCCTCCCAAAGCATTGGATTTACAGGTGTGAGCCACCAAGGCTGGTCATAATCACTCATTTTTAAAAGCGTTGAGTTTCAAAGTTCGTTCATAAGTCATCAGCTTTATTTTACATGTTTGCTTAAGGAACCAGTTTAACTAGCAGAGTCAAGCGACAGTGCTAGGCTCCCACAGTTTCTCTGGGAATTCATTCCAGGTTCCAAAATCGGCTCCAGCCCAGAACAATTGTTCCCTGTACTCATCCCCGCACCTGACTCATCAGCAGGGAGAGGTCTCCACTCCTCTCCTGGCCACTGCCGACCACACAGGGAATACTTTCCCTTCTCACTCCCTGACCCTGGATCCCTGGATTTCCACTAAGAAAATGAATGTAGATATATAAGAAATCCTGCTCACGACTAAGCACTTAGGAGATCCCATGCAGGGCACTGATAATAAAGTCTCCTGCTCCCTGATTTTAAGTGCTCCCAGCAGGTGCAGAGACATGCAGAACTCGCCGGTCACACGGACGCTGTCTGAGCAGTATGCCTTCCCCGCTGCTGCAAGGCGGCCCAGCCAGGTCTATGGAACTGTGCACCATGATGCCGTCCAATATCACTGCCGCCAGGAGCAAGGGGCCTGGGCCTTCGCCAGCCAAAGCTCTTGGGGTGCCCAGAGCTCTGAACTCAGGAGGTGGCTGACAATGAAACGCTGAGAAGTGGTACCCCTCTCAGAAGCCCTAAAGAGGGACTTCACCCCACTCCACAGAGCCCAGATGATCTACTCTTCAGCCATTTCTTCCCAAAGGCCCTGATTCAGCAGGAGGCAAGCGGTGGCCTCCCTGTCTGTGGAAGTGGGTCCAGCAGCAGTGCCCCTTTTGCCCCGTGGGTCTCCCAGCTCTGGCATCCTCAGAGGGAAGAGAGTGGCAGGGAAGGGGTTCTGGCTCTTGCTTTGCTTCTCTTACTTCAGTGTCCGGAGCTTGAGACCTAAGCGGCTCACAGCTCACCCCAGGAAAGAGGGTGACATTCACAGGCCTGGTTCCTCCTTATGCAGGCTCACATCCCAAACCCTCTCTCGGTGTCATACTTCAGCAGACCTATGGTGCCCACATAACCAGCTTAGGTGTTCTCCCTCTTGCTGAAGTGTAAGCCAGATCACTCCATGGAATCTGCAAGTCACTATAGTGTAAAGTTAATTAGGAAACCCTGTCTCAGTGCACTCTGGGTTCTGAAGTGCCTATGGGATCTGGTGAGGCTCTAAAGGTCAGAGAACAGAAAAGAGGATGTTAGTATGTGGGCACTGGGGTAGGAGAGAAGGAAGTCTTCAGTTTCTCACAACAGGAAGTTCCGGAAATATCAGAATCTGTGAGAGCAAGAGGACCCCTGGCTACAACAGGAGATGGGGGTGGTGGGAACAGCGAAGGAAGGGAAGGAAAACAAGCCAAAAATCCTCACTGCTGCCCACCTGGCTGCCTTTAGGATGCTGAGGCTCCAGGGGACTGAGCGCAGGGCGGGCCACACCCCAAGCCCCAGGGTTCTCCCTAGCTGCAGTCCTTTGTAACTCAAGACAGGGCCACATCGCAGGTGGACAAGACCAGTGCTGGGGAAGGCCGGGCTCCAAATACTCATTTGTAACCAGTCACTGCTGGGAAGGCAAGATGACTTTTTGTGTGATGCCACAGTGATTTGTCAGGTTCCCACGTTATCCCCACAAAAACCTATTTTACCTAAGTTTAGGACTAATAATGTTACTTAAGCCACACTTTGTGTATAACTTAGTTTTAACAGGAAGATTTACTCTGAATGCCAATTTAGAAATGACCTGTCCCCTTGAGTGGGTGAGTAGGCACTGGATGCCATAACCATCTTGGGGCCCACAAGGGAAGGGACAGCAGAGGGTACACACTTCCCAGTACAGGGGCTCTGCCTGCCATTTGCCTGAGAGAAGGTAGATCCGAGTCAAGCACTTCTGGAGTGTTATGAATTGAGGGCAAAGAGGGTAGAAAAGAGAAAGATTTAGGAGGTGAGTCTGTGGATGCATAGCTTGGAGTGTGAAAGTGATTCCTAAACCACATCTATAAGAACTTGTACTTAATATATTAGGGCCAACTTTACATAATATGTTATAACAGCATAGAATTTAACAGCCCCACTCACAAACCCTCTGAAAAGACTTGATTACAATCACATCCTAAGTAGGCAGGCAAAACACTGATTCTTTGGCCAGGCGTGATGGCTCATGCCTGTAAAGCCAGCACTTTGGGAAGCTGAGGTGGGAGGACTGCTTCCAGGAGTTCGAGAGCAGACCAACCAGGGCAACATAGTGAGACCCTATCTCTGTCTCTATATTTTTAAATTAAAAACAAAAAACTGACTGTTGATTCTCCTCTCCCATGTTAGTCTGCAGCTCTATGCTGAGCTCCATGAGCCTGAGGGACTCCCGTCCTGCCACTGGGAGGTGAGCTCGGTGTGCAAGCTTTTCACATCTTGCAGCATGGGGCCTGTGGCTCTCGGACGCTCTGCTCCCTCACACAGGGAATATGGTTGCTGGGCTAGCCTGGGCACTGGGTTAGTGCAGAATACCACTGCGGCCCACATGAGGTGTCAGAACCTAAGCACTTCCCAGGCCACCAGCCTGAGTCTGAGCTACTCCCTGGCTCACTGAGATCTGCAGATGAGAGTCAAGATGGCAGAGGTGAGAGGGAGACACATCATGCAGGATGGGCTTCTCCACCCTGACCCCGAGTGAGGCAGAAGAAGACACCAAACTCAAGGGGATGGGGGAGCGCAGCCAAGCAGAGCAGCACAGTGAACCGCCCACCTGAGCCCATGGCGGCTGCAGGACGTCAGTGGGAGGGGGTGGAGTGCAGGTGGCAGTGGGGGAAGAGGCTGGTGACTTACGTTGTATGCATTAATAATCAGTTGAATAATATTTTTGGAGTCTCCGTCTAAAATCTCCACCGTTGTGCCAGGTATCAGGGCTGTAAAATTCTTGGGAAAAAAAGTAAAGAAAAGGAATAAGTTCGTTTTGCCCTGTCAACTGTCAGAGTGAGCTTTGCTACACTAGGCTAGACCAGTAAAGGCTCCTAGCACCATATCCTGCCACCCTCTCCCACCATGAATTGAAGAAGACGCCACAGGGAACGGCAAGAAGAAATGGCACGGGTGAACAGTTGTTGCAGTAGGCCATGGAATATCCAGCCCCGTAGACCCATGGGAAAGGGGCTCACAAGATCTTTCCCTACAGGATAATGTCTTGAGATGCCTCCCCTCCCACAGTAATGGACAGCTCTCTAAAAGCCCACCCTTTAAGGTTGACAGCTCCTGAAAGTTTCTTGCCATCTCTCCCCTGGAATCTGAGGCATTCCCAGGTTCGGCTTTCAGGATCTGCTCAATCTGTTCAGAAGGAGTGAAAAGGGCAACTTTTCCAAGGGTCTCAAGTACAGGTCCTTCCTTTAATAGGAAGCTGAGACACAACTGGTGTCCTCCCAAGGACCTCTGGGGTCCTGTGGCAAAGGGGCAGCCTTGAAGTACCCACCTTTCTTCTGTCATCTGTACTAACTCCCAAGTCTGCCACTTCTAACAGTGACAGACACATCCACTGCCTTCCGCCTGCCTCGGGACTGGATGGGCCCCCTCCCCAAGCAAGGTGTATTTAGCTCTGAGGCAGGACACTGAAGCCAAGGTGGACTTCTTCCCTCTGGAAATAGAGTCTGTGCAACTGAGCCCTCTAAAAATGTAAAATGTTATTTGTAAGTGAATAGGCTTTTTTTTTTTTTTTTTTTTTTTTTTTAATTTGTGAAGGAGTCTTGCTCTGTCCCCCAGGCTGGAGTATAGTGACACAATCTCAGCTCACTGCAACCTCTGCCTCCTGGGTTCAAGAGATTCACCTGCCTCAGCCTCCCTGGTAGGTGGGATTGCAGGCATGCACCACCATGCCCTGAATAGGCTTTATCCTGCTATCTTCCACTCATCAAAAAAGAAAAACAATCCTTTCCCCTTGTTTCATCTTCTCAAATTGATTTGGACTAAAGAAGGATAAAGAACTCAAGAAAATGTAAGTGGCATTTTATCAGTGACAAGCTCAGGCAGGAGTGATAAAAAAACACAATCAGACAAAGGTTCTTCTGCGGACATGTAAGAACAAGAAGGAGAGGGAACTATGGCCAGCTGTTCTGTGGGTGGAGGGTGGAGAGGGATTCCAGATTAAGTTCTCACTGCCTCACCATGTAAAAAAGGCAAGCTTACATTTAGCTTTCATGAGCACGCCGGGGAGATTTGTAATTCAAACGTGGCTCGTCTGTGACTGTGAGAAGGAGCACGTTCATGAGGGGAGTTTCTGAAGATAATCTGAGGTGACCCAGGAACAGTTTCTTTAGACGGAACAGATCCATACATAGGCTTCTCTTTCACTCAGCACATTTATTGGTTTCTGTGGGAATTTTTGCGTCAGGCTGGCCCACTGGTCTCCTATAGTCTGCAGGCTCAGGCATAAAACTCTGGAATACTGGGATTAGCGATGTAGCCTGATAAGATGCCTTACTTTTCTTTGTGTGTATCTTCATTTTATATTTTCCTTCTCTATTAGAGTGTGCCTCTCTCTGTTTCCATTTCATCACCCAAAAATGAGAATTCATGCTATTTTCAAGGTTTTTCTCAGAATCAAATTAGATACTATATGTTCAAATTTCCTGTAAGGTATACACTGCTATGCGAATGCTTAATTGTTTCCTCCTATTATTTTCCATTAGACCAAGACTGGGTTATATTCCACCCCTCCTTAGAATTTCCCCCATATAGGCAGGGTTGTAAACACTCTTTACCACCCCCTTCACCCTACCCCACATTCTAATCTCCCAGTCACCTTAGGGTCAGCCTGGCCCCCGGAATTAAACCACTAGCCTCCCTCCCCTCCAGCATACCTTGTACAGCATATAATGGTTTTTCGTCACTGCAAAGATGAGGTTGATGTTGTTCTCCGCCAATTTCTCTCCAAGCAAGGCAAGGGATGGATAGTCCTAGAGCAAAGGCAGAAGTCAAGGTTGCGACATTCCTAACAAGGAATGTAAAAGAGGCGAGCTTACATGAGCACACCGTGCCTGGCTCCAATGCACACTCAGCAGCCAGCATTTGCCATGGAAGCACCTTTTCCTTAGGTGAGCCCTTAGAGTCCCTTAGTAACTAAGCCTCCTTGGCAGCTCCTGAACTGAGGAGCAGAGTAGAGGAGACCCTCAAGGAAAGGACCCTCTGGCATCCACCAAACTAGATTCACTCCTCCCACCTCAGAGTGGAGAGGTGATGAGTGGAGGTTTTCCATATCTGGTCTGTGTCTCCATCCTTTCAGCAGGGAGGGGGATGAGTGCGGACACCCTAGAGAACAGCCACCCCATCCTGCCCTCTGCCATCAGCGTTTCTTATCTCTTTCCTCTGTCCTCTAAAACTTTTTCTCCCTGCCTGCTTGGCCTATTTTCCTTCTCCTATGCCTATACGTTAGGCCTGCCAACATGCCCCGCAGGTCCTGCTTGTGGCTCAGACAGGCAGAGGAGGTAGCCAAGCTCCGGACTAAAAGTTGTGCCATGGGGCAGGGGTGCAGAGAAAGGAGGAAGAGAGGAAGGTCAGAGGCAGCTTAACAGTGTCCTAAAGGATTTCAAGGACTGATGGGTATGGGAGTCCGCATCTGGTGAGGTCCTACAGTTACAGTCCTTTTTTTTAGATTCCATTATTCCTAGACAAGATGGAAGGCTTGGGCACTGACCATCTCTTGAAACTGGAGAAAATGGGGTTTGCTAGGAAAGAAAATTGGGAAGAATTCCTCTTTGGCCACCAGCATGGATTTGAGAAAGAAAAGGGTGCAGATTTTGGAGGAAAAACTGCACAGTAAGTATGCGAGATCTTGATCACTGTTGGGTCTGGGTGATAGGCATATGGGGTTCATTTTGCTGGTCTATTATTATGAATGTTTGAAATGTTGCACAAATTCTTTTAAAATGCATAGTTGTGGTTATAGACCGTTGGGAGAAGAAGGTCCTTGGGACCTCCCATTCCGTGCAGAACACTTCTGCCCACTCCTGACACTGACAGGCAACTCACACCTCTGGGAGTCCATTTCTAGAAGTCAGGAAGTCATGCCCTAAAAGTCCTATCCCAGTTGTGACCTCTGCAGGAGCACAACATCCACCCTCTTTTAAGATCCCCTCCCCACTATGAGATCTACCCTGTTTCCCCTGGGCCACCTGTATCCCAGACAAACACTCCCCATTTAGATGCACACTGGCAGAAAGATGAACCAGCTACAGAAATCCCTGAGAAATGTTGTAAGTCAATGAGGGGTTCCAAAAACCCAGGGGGAGAAGACGGAATAATGAAACTCAACACCAGGAATGGATCAGGAAGCCAATGAATACTGAGGGCCAGAGGAAGGTTTCAAGGCTGGGTGAGTACTCTGACCAAGGGCAGGGTCATAGGAGAGGCATCGGGGAGTGGGGGATCTGGTCCCCAGCACTCACCATCTGGTTGGATGCAGTGTACTCGTTGGCCTCATTTAGGTGGCACTGGCCGTCATGTGGCTGCACCAGGCCTCCCAGTTTTCCATCCAATGCGATGTGGGGCACATCATCTGTTGTGAACACCAGCAAATGCAGTGCATCTTTTCGCCAGCCAATCTTCTCCTGAAGGACAGAAGGTGGATGGGTACACCGGTCTTCCTGCCCAGTCCTGCCCTGGTCGTGCAGGGCACTGGCCCATCTCCAGGAGTCATGGCCTGAATCAGAGGCATTCCCCTTGCCATGCATACCTGGGGCATACTAACAAAACCACTGGGGAGGGATTCCACAGAGGCTCTGAAGAGACACAGCCTGGACTGGAGAAGCCCAAATGTACACAGATACATGTCCAAGCCTTTGCCCACTTTGGCCCATGCACCTGGAACTCCCTCCCTCCAGCCCATCATACTCTGATCTGCTCCTTTCAATGACCCCTGAGGACTGCTCCTGCTGGATGCTTCCCCTTTTAGCCTCAGCTATTCTTCCTTCCCCAGAACGACCTTTAACCTTCCCGCCACCTGCTCCCCCATCAACATCCCCTGGTTGGCTGGGCTAGACTAAGATGATGATTAAGTGACCACTTCAGTCCCCCAATTAGACCTGAGTCCATCAGAACAGAGCACTCAAATGACCAATAGGTGGGGTTGTCTTCTTAAGGTTTGGTAAAACCTGCCAACTATTCTGGTAGATATAAACCACTCCAATCGTTACTTGAGACATGGTGGTGTTTAAAGTCAATAAGATCCCTTTTCTCCCTTTACTGCTCCATGATCTGGAATTTATTCAGTCTTCAGACTGAGGCACAGCTGAATACAGTCTGTATTGTAAAGGAAGGACTCTGCATTTTTCATACTCAGCCACTGCAGCACCAACTCTACACAAAAACACTCCCAGTCATCATTTTTAGAAGCAGCTAGATCCTCATACAGAGCAACAAACACTGGGATATGGCTGCCTTCTTAGTAATGGTGAGAGGGCATCCCAAAATGTGTCGGTAGCAGTGTGAAGACATGAAAGATTTAAACGCTGCAGAGAGTCTTCTATACCTGCACACTTGCTATTGAAATAGGAGATTGAATTTACAGACCTTACAGGTTAAAAGCTATTGCTCTTACAACAGATGAAGAGTAGAGGGTATCATCCTCCCTTTCTTATCATCATAATGGTGGATAAAACAGCCAAAAGAGCTATGATATTTTCTCACTGGCTCCAGGGGCAGCATGGAAATAAAAAATAAATAAATCACAAAAGAATCAGCCAACATGAGGAGGAAAAGAAGTATGAAAAGAAGCCAGTGAGGACTGACAGCCAGGAGACCTATTGTGAGCAAAGGGATTAACCTTTTGGGGAATCAGTTTCCCAGACACTCAACGTTCACCCAACATTCAATCACTTATCTCTCACTGGATGCCAGGCCCCACAGAAGGCACAGGGTCCACAGAAAAGCTAATTGCAGACCTCAAAGAGCTTACAGTCAAATGGAAACAGCAACTTCAATACACCATGACAGGAGTGTTAATGAAGGAAAGTCCAATGCTAATGGAAGCTAGGGAGAGGAGGAAGAGGGAGAGGCTGCCCAGCACAGGCAACACTTAAACTGAGCTGGAAAAATGAGGAGGACACTTTAAGGAAGCTGAAAAAGGGTGTAATGGCTCACACCTGGAATCCCAACACTTTGAGCCATCCACTCAAGTGAGAGGATGGCTTGAGGCCAGGAGTTCAAGGCCAGCTGAGGCAACATAGGGAGACCCCATCTTTACACACAAAAAAATTAAAAATTAGGCAGCCGTGGAGATGTGCACCTATAGTCATAACTATTCAGGAGGCTGACGCAGGAGGATCACTTGAGCCCAGCAGTTTGGGACTGCGGTGAGCTATGATCATGCCACTATATTCCAACCTGGGCAACAGAGCAAGATCCTGTCTGTAAAAAAAAAAAATGAATAAAAATAAATAATTTTTTAAAATTTAAAGAAAGCTGAAAGAAGAAATAAGGAAGGAGAAGGCAGAAGGAGTGGGCATTCTAGGTGCTAACAGAATCTCAGAAGGGAAAGCAGCACAGTGAGGAGGCCGGGAACATTTTAGGAACCTGGAGTGACAGCCTAGAAGGTCGCTTACTGCAATAAATGCTGAGCCATAACAAAACTACTTATGGGCAGGAGCTGGGATAATGGCTCCTCTTGCTGGCAGGATTGGAAGGGTCACAAAGAGGCTTCCAGGGTACTGGTGATGTTATGTTTCTTGACTGGGTATTTTCACCTGTGAGCATTTATCAAGATGTATAGTATATATATAAACTATATATAACTACATACAAAAAGATATATATAACTATATAGTTTTCTGTATGTATATTTTGATAAAGAGTTAAAACCTATTAAATAAATGAGGCAATGCATTATAAGCCATGGAGTATGGAAAAGAGGGGGCCAGACGCCTGGGAAATAAAGCACAATTCAGAGAAAGTGTAAACTAGTAGAGTTTTTTGCAGGAAATGTCAATCTGTTATCCACAAGGCCACAGCCATGTGCTAAACACCACAGCAAGGAAGCAGAAAACCAACTTTTAATTTGACAAAATAAGTATTAAGAACCTTAAGGAAAATCAGAGACCTTAATAAATGGACAGATATCATTTCAGGACTGGAAAAGCCAATGGTGTTGAGATGCCATCTCTCTGCAAATTGATTTACAGATTTAACACAATCACAGTCAAAAGCCTAGAAGGCCTTTTTGAGAAAACAGCAAGCTGATTCTAAAATTTATATGACATCGTAAGCAATGGAAACTAGCCAAACAATTCCAAAAAGAACAAAGTTGGAGGACTTATCTTAGGTCAAGACTTATTACAAAACTACAGTAATCAAGGCACAGACTAAGAGAAAATATTTGAAAAAAATCTGATAAAGGATTTGTTTATGGAATACGCAAAGAACTCTCATTAGTCACTAAGAAAAAAACCAAACAACTGAATTTAAAAAGTGGTCAAAAGATTTGCATAGGCAATTTACCAAAGAAGAGATATGGGTAGAAACAAGCACATGAAAAGGTCCTCAACATCATTCATCATTAAGGAGATGCAAATCTGAACCACAGCAAGATCATTAGGTCATTATTTGAATGGCAAACCAACAAACAACCTCTGGCAGTATCAAGTGCTGATAAAACTGTGGAATGATTGGAACTCTCATAATTACCTATGAGACTACAAAACGTTTCATCAACTTTGGAAAAGTTTGACAGATTCTTATAAAGTTAAATATACACTTACTATCAATCCAACAATTCCATTCTTTGGTATTTACCCAAGAGAAATGAAACTTCATGCTCAAACAAAAACCTCTATGCAAATATTTATAAAAATGTTATACGCAATCATCAAAAACTAGAAACAACCCAAATGTCCATCAGTAGTGATTAGACACATTATAGTACATTCATACAATTAAATACTACGCTGCAATAAAAAGGAACAAGCAACTGATAACAAACCACAAGATGGATGAATCTCAAAAACATTACAGTAAGGGCAAAAGGCCTGACTCAAAAGGCTAATTCCATTCATATGGTATCCGGAAAAAGGCAAAAATAAAGGGACGGAATACAGATCAGTAGCTGCCGAAGTGGCTTAGGGTCATGGGAGGAGATGGATGACAAAGGCATATTGGGAAACTTTCCAGGGTAATGGAAATAATCTATATCTCAATTCTGAGGGTGGCTATAAGATTTTACACCTAAAAAGGGTAGATTTTACTCTGTGTGAATTATCCTTAACTCAGCGATTCTACTTCAGGGGAATCTATCTACAGGAAGTATTCTGAAATACATGCAACAGTATTTTTACTAATAGTGAGAAAAAGGGAAAGGCATGAATATCCTACTGTGCAGGAAAAGGTGAGTAAACTCAGATATCTCCCTTCCGGCCATCAGAATACAGAGAAAGTATAAAGTCATGTGTAAATATCTATAATATAAGCTGAAAACAAATAATTTAGCACTATACTTGTAGTGTGATTACAAACTACTTAAGAAACAAGCATAACCCTTGTTACGGGGTAAGAGAACAAAATACCCCATAGGGTCATTGTGGTTGGGACTGGGGTTAAGGGTATAGACAATCTTTTTCTTTTTCCCATTATTTTCCAAACTGTCTTTAATAGGCAGGCAAGGACTGGCTGCAGTGGCTCACGCCTGTAATCCCAGTACTCTGGGAGGCTGAGGTGGGCAGATCGTTAGGTTGGGAGTTTGAGACTAGCCTGGTCAACATAGTAAAACCCTGTCTCTACTAAAAATAAAGAAAGGCAGCACACAGTGGCTCACACCTACAATGCCAGCACTTTGGAAGGCCAAGGCGGGTGGATCATGAGGTCAGAAGTTTGAGACCAGCCTGGCCAATATGGTGAAACCTTGTCTCTACTAAAAATACAAAAATTAGCTGGGCATGGTGGTGTACGCCTATAGTCCCTGCTGCTCGGAAAGCTGAGGTAGGAGAATTGCTTGAATCCAGGAAGCAGAAGTTGCAGTGAGTCGTGATCACACCACTGCACTCCAGCCTGGACGACAGAGCAAGACTCTGACAAATAAATAAATCAATAAATCGCTAGTTGGGCATGGTGGTGGTGCCTGTAACCTCAGCTATTTGGGAGGTTGAGGCAAGAGAATTGCTTGAACCCAGGAGGCAGAGGTTGCAGTGAGCAATGATCGTGCCACTGCACTCTAGCCCGGGTGACAGCATGAGACTCCATCTCAGAAAAAAAAAAAAAAAAAAGGCAGGCACAACTTCCGCAAAACTAAGCTGTGAATGTGGCAGTTCTTCCATGCCAGTTTCTCGAGGGCCTTCTGGGGACACAAAATGGGCTGGCAGTGAGAAGACAGGACAATGTGGAACTTGGGTGCCTTCTGTTGAGCATGTGAATTTTCTCGCTGCCCCTAATTACTTGTGCAGTTTCAGCGCAACTATTCAACATCTCAAGAGCTTTTTTCTTATCAGGAAAACAGAAACAATAATACATAACATGTATTGTACACTGCCATTATTCCACTTAATCTTCACTACGATCCTTGTGACATAGGTAATATGTTGCGATCTCATAGGTAAAAAAAAAAACTGGTGTTAGGAGAGGTGAAGTGACCACCCCATCATGTAATAAATGGTGCATGTAATAAATGGGATAATTCATAAACGTGCCTGGTTCATGATAGGCTCTCAACTTGTGGCTGCTCGATCCAAAACAAATGTTTGTTGAATGGAAGGTTGCATCTGAAATGGAAATAGCTCCACAAGTGAAGGATGGCTCAGCCTAAGAATAATAATTCTGTTTTCTGTGAAGTGGGCTCTTGTTACGTACATGGTGTTAACCAACTTGGTTTGTTAACCCAGAGGTTGGGCTGCTGCAAATGAGTTGGGACATGCTTGTTCATCACCCAGGCTTTCAGGCTTGGAGGCTTTACAAGTGGTGACTCCACAGAGTATTTACATTAAAAATAATTTCCCTTATTGTTGGGTTGGCTGGCAGAGCTAGCTGTTTTGAAGGCTTGAGTTCTGTATTCCATGTCTGGGGAAGGAAGCAATAGTGGGAAGTGGATTGAACAAAAAACAAAAAAAAAAAAAAAAAGAAAGAAAGAAAAGAAAACAATGAACTACAAATGGAATATAGCATGAGGGCCAGAGTATATTAGCATTGGAACAGATTCTGAGGTCAAATCTTTGCTCTGTTCTAACTGTGGGCCCCTGGGTCAGTCACTTAGCCTCTCTTAGCCTCAGTTCTTCATCTATAAAACAGAAGTAAACCTGCTTTGCAGAGCTGTTGCTATGTTTAGACAGAATGTATTAAAAAGTATTATAGTTAACACATAAAAGGGACTATAAAGGGAACTTGTAACTATTATTCTAGGACCAGTAATAATTTTTACATTTCTTCTTTTCTCCTTTTGCTAATTGATATGTGAAGTGACATAACTGTTACAGGGAATATGAATTATTACATACTAAACAATTTAAAAGCCTGTATTAATTCAAAACTACAATAGGATCCTACTACATGCCTTTAAAGTGGCTAAATTTTAAAAGACTGACCACATCAAACGTTGATAAAGATATGTAGAGACTGGAACCCTCACATCCTGTGGTAGGTAAAACGATAAATGTTCTTTGGAAAACAGTTTTGCAGTTTCTTAAAAAGTTAAATATCTACCATATGACCCAACCACCCACTCCTGGCTACTGACCCAAGAGAAATGAAAGCATATGTCCATACAAAGACATAAACATGAACATTCACAGCAGCTCTCTCATAATAGGCAAAAACTAGAAGCAACCCAAATGTCCATCAACAGGTGAATGGATACATAAACTGTGCATCTATGTGATGGAATACTACTCAGCAACAAAAGGAATGAACGGATATACTCACAGCATGAATGAATCTCAAAGTAACTGCTAAGGGAAATAAGGCAGGCAAAAAAAGACTGGATATTAGACATATGAAATTTCAGTAAATGCAGTCTAGTGTGTAGTGACAGAAGGCAAATTCATTGCCTGGGGTAAGGGAGGCAGGAGGGAGAGGAGGAAGAAATGACAAAGGGCATAAATGCACTTTTGGGGGTGCAGGATGTTTGTTCACTTGATCATGGAGTTGCTTTTGTGAGAGTACATAAATGTCAAAACTTGTTAAACTGTACACTTTCGATACGTGTAGCTCATTGTACGTCAGCTATACCTCAATGCTCAGGCTGGTCTTGAACTCCTAGGCTCCAGCCATCCCAGTTTCGGCCTCAGCCTCCCAAAATGCTGGGATTACAGGCATGCGCCCCCACACTGGACCCAAATACTCTTTCATTTAAAAGCAGTATCCACACAGAATTTTTGTGCAGGGGCTCAGGTGTCTGGCCCCGCGTCTGCCTTATCTTGTTTTTGTGATCTTAGACAAGTTACTTAATCTTTCCCTAGCTCAGCTTCCTCACTTATAAGAGGGAGATAATAATAGTATTGATAAAATAGGGCTGATGAGAGAATTAAACAAGATGATACATATTGAGCAGCCCACTCAGTACATGGTATGGGATAAACAGTTAGTAATTAATAGTTATCATCATAGCGTTTCCATGGAACTGAAAAACTGTCACTTATGTCTATAATTCGGAAGCACATTATCTTATCTTTAGATTGTATTAATAGAATTACGGGTGATTTTTTTTTCCTTTCAGCTTAACTACATTTTCTAATTTTTTATGTTGAATATATTCTCTTTTTACAAAAAATAGTTTTTAAGAGAAGGAGAAGATCTACTTATTTAGCTGAACTTTGTCTCTGAGTAAAGTCAAAATGTAAACAAAACCAATTTCATGAAATATGGCAGAGGTGAGCCTCCGATGAAAGCGTCAGGGTACGCGGGGCAGAAATGCGCTGGACAGAGACGCACGAAGCCCAGGCTCCGGTCAGGGCTGCGAGTACTGTAACTTCTCTTTGTTCACTGGTTAAATTCACCACGAGGTCTGAGGTCTGTTTCCAGCTGCCACTTCCACACGCACGCGAGGGAATGACCTCGCCTGTTTCATCTCCCACAGAGACAGGTAAAAGGACTTCCCTCTCCACCTATTCCCAGGATCTCACAGCTCTGGTCCTAGGCCCTAGGATGCCTTTCAGCCAGTGCTCTCCTCTCCTCTAAACAAACTGGCGTGTCCTCCCAGCCTCCCTCTGATCTCACCACCCCAAGGGAAGAAGTGCTCCTCCCTCCTTGAGGAAATGCAACCCTGCAAACCCCACCCTCTTTGGAGAATTTATTCCATCAGTCACTCTCTCCTCTGGTTCCTTCCATGTGCCTACAAATATGCACATGGCCTACTAATAACAAGCCTTCAGCCTTCTCTTGACCCTGCTACGCCACCAAACTCTCATAACTCGCCTCTCTTTCTTTTTTAAGACTAGCAGACCTATTCCATTTCCTCCTCTTGGTTCCTTAAAATCTGACCTTACTCTTAGTCATCCGTGAAAAGGGGAGGCAGGAATGAGATGGAAGACCAGCCCTTCCCAGTCCCTGAGAAAAATTAACAAAAATGGACTCCTCCCAGGAGGGAAGACAGACTTGCTGGCTTGCTTACTTCCAACATCTGGGCCCCAGAGAACATAGGGTTTGGCAGGGAGAGAAACAAATGGTTAGGGAGTAAAGGACCTGGTTTCACTAGTTTGACGACACAAAATTCCAGCCTGTGGGGCAATCTGGCTTCTTAGGGCTGAAAGGAGTCACACTCTGTGGCTACAGGTCTGACAAAAAAGGAAGTCACTCAGAGGACCAAGAACAGCTTCCATCCTTCTCTGCCCCACCCGCCACAATTTGTCCCTGGTCTCTGTCACACCTTTCACCCACATGGTAAGGTGGCTCCATGGGAAGCCAGAGGAGCCAGGAAGAGATGTTCTAGACACCAGCTCAAAGTCAGCTGCACTTGGTATATAAAATGAGCACGTATAGCAGAGTTCGTGGTCACTGTAGACAAATACAGGGGAAGCTCAGAGGGTGTGCTGCTGAGAACCAGAGAACAGAGGCTCCAAGGGGCTGCAACAGTACAAAAGCACCAATGGGTGACTGGGTAGAAAAAACAGAGAAAACGTGTAGCACCTGAAGTCTGGAAGGAACCCCAGAGGTTCTTGTACAGCCTCCTATCCAGTGCAGGGATCTTTCCTCCAGCACCCGCCACCTGGGTTTGGGACCCACACACATACTCATTGCCACACTGCTGAGCTCTCCATGTTAGAAAAGTCTTCCATGGCCTGACACGGTGGCTCATGCCTGTGATCCCAGCACTTTGGGAGGCCAAGACGGGTACATGACCTGAGGTCAGGAGTTCAAAACCAGCCTGGCCAACATGGTGAAACCCTGTCTCTACTAAAAATAAAAAATTAGCTAGGTGTGGTGACACATGCCTGTAATCCCAGCCACTCGGGAGGCTAAGGTACAAGAATTGTTTGAAACTGGGAGGTGGAGGTTGCAGTGGAGCTGAGATCACACCACTACACTCTAGCCCGGGTGACAGAGTGAGACTCCACCTCAAAAAAGAAAAGAAAAGAAGTCTTCCTTACACTGGACTCCAACCTGCTTTCCTATGGCTACCGTAGTACATCCCCTGGAATAGACAAAGGGTCTATTCCCTCTTCTATAACAATATCTGAGGTCGGTTACTATGCTTCTTCCCATGGCATCTCTCCTCAGAGGATGTGGTTCCCATACCCGGCACCATGCACTCATGCCCTCTGCTCTCTCGCTGTCAATGTCTGCCTTAAATACAGCTCCCAGAGGCAGGCCAGCCACGGTTCCCTGGATGTGATCTGACCTGCACAGGGGAACTAGGCTGAAAAAGTGGCCTGTGGGCTCTGAATTAGACCTGGGGCACGTGGCCTGTGTTTGGCAGCTGAGTCTTCCCACTGGCCCAAGTTAAGCCTGGGGATCCCCAGGTCCATTTCATATCAACTTATTTATGCAAATGGATGATGGCAGAGCATGAAAAGTGAGACAGGCAGATTCAAGGACGCCCCGTGGGAAAGTGCAGGGGAAGGCTCAGACCTCCAATTCCTGGGAATCTGAGGAAAGCCAATGTCTCACTCAGCTGTCAGAGAACACAAGTGGGGCCTGCCTGAACATGGGCTGGCTCACTGACCTTGACTTGCTAGTTCAAACACGAGGGAATTCCAGAATAAAGATGCCATCCCAGAGACTGTAGCTTTAAATTTCTAGGTTCTCTGATCCCGTGGTCAATCTGCCTAATTAAAATTAACAGTTGTCCAAATGAAGAGGCCCTAAGAATGTTATCAGTGCAGCCCACAGGCCCCAGTTGTCACAGAAGAGTCACCAAGCACAGGCACTGTTTCGCTGGAAGAGAGCCACCATGTGAAAAGCAGCATCTGGCCTCGGGGCTGTCTGAGAAAGCCCAAGAGACCACAGCCTGCGGGTCTGAGACACCCTCCAAATGAGGAATGAGAAGACAGATATCAGAGTTTCCATTTTACAGACAGGGAAGCCAGGGGCAAAAATAAGCATTTCACGTATCCATCGGCATGCTAACCTTGCGTTAATACCAGTGGCCTCCCTGGAAAACCTTGAGGGCTGACAGAGTCACATGGTAACTGTTTCTGATAGACAGGAAACTCTTCGCTCCAGAAAAAAAAAAGGGCACATGCAACTGTCTTGGCCTGAGACTGTTTCAGTATCATTCTACAGTGGCAAACTGGGTCAGGTGGGTAATTGTGATGGTTCCTCAGACTGGGACTGTGCTCTCTTTGGAAGCACACCCTTCCCACTTCTCCATTCCTATGTGACTTCAAAAGATGGCAGACACTTTAATGTCAAGATTAAGCCATACCAGCAGGTGGATATGGTTTCCAACTCTGGTGCTGCCATTTGTGGCTGTAAGACCTTTGAGAAGTTATTCAACCTTTCTAGACTTGTTTTCTCATCAAAGGAGATGGTAAAGCCACCTTCAAAGGAGTATGTGAAAGAAACCCTGCTAAATACCTGGTACAGAGCCTGGCTCTCAAAAGCACTCAGCCAGTGTCGATCAACAGCATCATCAGCACCAGCGCATCTCTAGGAAGCAAGAGACCAGGATGACCCCTTGAAAGAGAAAAATACTGTAACTGAACCACTGGTCCGAAGGAGCCAGTCCTTCCAGAGTCTGTGTTCTGGCTGTGCCTTAGATCATACACATACATCAGTCCTGCAACTAGAGTGACTCCAGTGGAGACAGGCACCACGGCTACTTAAACTCCACATTCCCCACAGCATTTAACAGGACGTCTTGTACACAGTAAGTACTTGAGACATTTTCAAACGCAGTAACAAAACACTGTCCAACAACCTTTCCGGCAAGCAGTGAGGAAGAGGGGAACAGGTTTTAAGGCAGGAATGGGGAGGGAAAGTGGACTGACCTGGCCAGCCAGTGGGCAGCTCCCACAGTAGATCTGAGCTTGGGGACAGGGGAGTCTTAATTCAAACATAGCACATCAGGGAAAACAAGGTTACATGGCCTCTGTGATTGGTATTCTGAATCGTGTTGACATTCAGGCATATTTCCATCCCTTTATAACAACAAACACATTCTTTTTAGTTTGTTTTTCCTACGTCCATCTACTCTTTGCAATGAAATATCTTTTTGAAAAAGTCTGTTCTGTGGCTAAACTTAATGAGGCCAAAAGTGGAGCAATTCTTCCCTTGGGAAAAAGAAATCCTGGTCTATGACTCAGGATATGGACATTCCTCTTGAGCCCAAACCCCAGCAATGTGCAGGATAATGTTTCTAATGTGTTCTCTGTGACAGGGTCCAGTCTGAATTCTAGGTTGAACCATATGAATTTTCCATTTTTGCAGGAAAAAAAAATTAATAGGCAAATACCAAATATCATCAATAGTTAAATATCAATAATTTTATACAGTTCAATCTAACGTTTCCAAACAGGTTGTTTTATTTCCCTTCTAATGGATCTGCAGGCTCAAATAAAATCCCAGGGGATAGAGACTTCTCATCTATCTTTAGTTTTCTCCACCATACCTGCCACTGAGCATTTACTGGATAGCCAATAAATGCCTCCTGAATGGAAAAGTATTACCAAGTAACAGTTCTGCTGGTTCTGCTTTAATGAATTTGCATGAAACACTGTAAATTCCATGGAGGCAACTTGGTGGATGGGAGGGTGGAAGTCCCATCCAGGATGGGACAAGCTTGGGACCAGAAGAACCTGGTATTACTGAACTTCAGAAGCATAAAGGCACCTGTGAGAAAGAAGCCTTTGTTCACCAGATATTTAATGAGGACCCATTATGTGCCCAGCAGTGTGTGGTGCTGGGAATACATAGTCACGAGAAAAAAAAACTACATAATACCTGCCTTTAGGGAGTTTACTATCTCAAAGGGAGGCAGGCATTCTAGGAATGCTTCAAATAAACAAAAATAAGATGATAACTGGGACAGAAGTGATTAAGGAGCCCGAGTATCCTGATCTAGTTGGGGCGGTCCGTCAGGGAGGGCTTCTCTGGCAACTAGACAGTACAGCTGAGATCTGAAACACAAACAGGTGCAGGTTAAAGGAAAACAGACTCAGAGTGAGGAAGCGGGAATGGACAGGTGGAGCACAGGGGCTTCCCGGCCAGGGAAGCTACTCCGTGTGATAATATAATGGTAGCTACCTGTTGTCATACATTTGTTAAAACCCACAGAAATGTACAACATCAAGAGTGAACCCTATGTGAACTATGGACTCTGGCTGAGAATGTGTCAACACTGACTGGTTCACTGACTGTAACAAATGTACCACACTGATGTGGAATCCTGATGGTGAGGGAGGCTTTGTGTGTGGTAGTCAAAAGGAAGTTGTGGGAATTCTGTATTTTCTATTCAATTTTGCTATGAACCTAAAACTACTATTAAAAAATAGTATCTATTGAAAGAAAGAAACAGAAAGAAAGGAATGGAGAGAAAGAAAGGACGAGAGAGAGAGAGAGATAGAGAGAGAGAGAGAGAGAGAGAAGGAAGGGAGGAAGGGGTGAAGAAAAGAAGGAAGTCAGAAAGGCAGGAAGGCAGGCAGGCAGGCAGGCAGGCAGGTAACAAGCCAAGAATACAGGGAAGGAGTATCAAAGAAAACCAGGAATACAGGGAAGGAGTGTCCAAGCAGAGGAAACAGCACGTGCAAAGGCCTTGCCTGAGTCAGAGTAATGGACTCCAGGTCACTGTGGCTGGAATGCAGAGGCCACAGGTAGAGACTGAGCAGAGAGCTGGACAAGATGAGCCCAAGAGCAAATTCCTGTCTCCTTTCATCTTTGCCCAGTAGACATTCCAAGCAAGAAGGAGCCTCTGACTTAAAATTAAAAATTGGGCCGGGCATGGTGGCTCACGCCTGTAATCCAAGCACTTTGGAGGCCAAGGTGGGCGGATCACCTGAGGTCGGGAGTTCAAGACCAGCCTGACCAACATGGTGAAACACCATCTTTAAAAAAAGAAAAAAAAAATTGACATTCTCACCTGGTACAGAAATAGATCCCCAGCCATCAAAGGGGTCTCCTAGCCTTTCCCAGGACAATTATCCCCTGCCTTGGTCAGTGAAGGGAGCCACCAGCATGTGCAGACACCTCCTAAGCACAGGTGGAGGGCAGGCACGTGACTGGTTTACACTAGAGGGCAAAATGAAATGCAAACTCTCCCACATGCCCTGTTCACAATACTGAGTTATGACTCAGCCAGTTCCCACCGCTCAACCCAGAACAGCAGCTGTCAGCAAGGCTGCGAAGCCCACAACACGGCTCACAGCAGAGGGCAGAGCAAGGAAACCACGGAGTCCTGCACTTGAGATGTCACCTCAGAGACCAAAAAAGTAGAAGGATTCAGGAGTGCGCATGAAACGACAGCCCTCTGCCACACAGAAAGCCGAGGGAAAGCAGCGCCACACCTGTCCGACAACAACCCTGCAGGGCGGAGGGTCTGCACGCCTGCATGCACAGCACTCAAGGAAATCCAGTGCTTTAATGGTGTTTCCCAAAGACACAGCGGCACAAGAAAAGGAGGCAGCCTGGCGCTGGATCAAGCCCAGAAACCTGTGGTGCGATGTGCTAGCAGAAGCAGCTCACACATGCTGAGACAGACAACCCAGACAACCCAGAAGCAGAACATGCGGCGGGTCCCTCCCTTCAGGTGGCGCAGAGGTTTGAGGAGTTGGAGGATGCCTCCCTTGAGGAAAGAGAGGCAATTTCCTGTATTTCTCAACTCATGCTTGGAAAAGTGACCCAAGTCTGAGGTCTAAAAGAAATCAGGCAACAAGTCAAAAGAAACCAAGTCCATTCTGCAGGAACTGGGAGCTAGGACAGGGCAAGAGCACGCCCTAAGTTGTGCCTGACTCTGGGACTGGAGAATTTTCCACATTTTACAGGTAGCTGCAGCAGCTCCTACTGGGTCTGAGGCTTAAGCCTAAACCAAAGAGACAAAAAAGCAAAATCAAAGGCCCTGAGCAAAGGGGACAGGGCTGTGACCAAGTCCTCTGCAAGAAGTGGCATTGGCTGGCACAGATGGAAGGCAGCCTGGAGCACCTCCCTCCAGCCCCGTGCCTCCCTGCATCTCCCAGACATGCTCTCTGACGCCTGGAAAAGTCAGCTGGCTTCCATGGAGCCAGCCGATAGCAGAAGAGGCAGAGCTTGAGTCAAGAACACGACTCTAAATTCAGTGCCTGCCTAGATTTGGAATGTATTATTAAAAAAAAAAATTAAATAGGCTGGGTGCAGTGGGTCACACCTATAATCCCAGCATTTTGGGAGGCTGAGGTAGGCAGATCACTTGGGCCCAGAAGTTCAAGACCTGCCTGGCCAACATGCCAAAACCCTGTCTTTACTAAAAATACAAAAATGTTAGTTGGGCAAGGCTGCAGTGAGCCGTGATCACACCACTGCACTCTAGCCTGGGCAATGGAGTGAGACTTCCCTTCCAAAAAAAAAAAAAAAAAAAATTTAGGCTGAGTGCAGCGGCTCATGCCTGTAATCCCAGCACTTTGGGAGGCTGAGGTGGGTGGATCATAAACTCAGGAGTTTTGAGACCAGCCTGACCAATATAGTGAAACTCTGCCTCTACTAAAAACAGAAAAATTAGCTGGGCCTGGTGGTGGGCACCTGTAATCCCAACTACTCGGGAGGCTCAAACAGGAAACTAGATTGAACTCAGGAGGCCAAGGTTGCAGTGAGCCAAGACTGTGCTATTGCACTCTAGCCTGGGTGACAAGAGCAAAAACTCCATCTCAAAAAAAAAATTTTTTTTTTTTTTTTTTTTTTGAGACGGAGTTTTTGCTCTTGTCACCCAGGCTGGAGTGCAATGGCGTGATCTCGGCTCACCCGCAACCTCCGCCTCCTGGGTTCAAGCAATTCTCCTGCCTCAGCCTCCTGAGTAGCTGGGATTACAGGCATGTGCCACCATGCCCAGCTAATTTTTTGTATTTTTAGTAGAGACGGGGTTTCACCATGTTGACCAGGATGGTCTCGATCTCTCGACCTTGTGATCTACCCGCCTCGGCCTCCCAAAGTGCTGGGATGACAGGCTTGAGCCACCGTGCCCGGCCCAAAAAAAAATTTTTTTTAATAAATAAATGCAGTGTCCCTTGTTCTATGGTGCATTATTGCTACTTCCCAGAGCACACGGTCACTGAGGGCACAGGATTTCAAATCAACAGAACTCATTCACATTCTGGTTCTACTCCTTACTAAGTGCAATTAATCCTTGTACTCAGTTTCCACCCCTGTAAAATGGGAACAATGCTTAGAGTCCTACCAATATACTGTAGGACTCTGGTAAGTATCCTCCAACAAGAGTCACAGCTTGTCTGAGGCTGTGGTCTTCATTTTAGAGAAGATATTCTGGTCAGGGAAGAAATGTCTCAATTCCTGACAAAAAAAATTTATTCAATATATAAATTTACCTTGTTTAAGACTTCTTCATCCACCTATTTCTGAGAGGACATAAATGCTATAAAAATGGAACACATGATGCAAAATTAAGAGAATCAGGATTAAAATAGAAACTCTGTCTAAAGAACACAAAGGATAAGTGCCAAGGCTCTAGCAGTGAAGACAAACAGGGAAACATGCTGGGTTGCATTGATCTTATTTTCTGGCTGACCAGAACAAGCAGCACATAGAACACTGTGCAGCCAGCATGTACTCAGCCAAGCTCAAATGTGCAACTTCTTTAACCTGGGAGCCATGAAGAACAGCAAAGTGATCACTGACAACTTGGGAGCCCGAGCTTCCAGACAACTGCTCACGCTCTGTCCTCCCTAGGCCAAGGGCACTCCCTGTTTCGAGAGAATAGAAAAGCAGACATATTTCTAGTCTGAACTACACATCACACTTCTGCCTGTACAACTTCAGAATAAACAACTTAGAGTCAAATTCCTGGCAGAGAAACCATTATTCTGACCATAAAAAAGTATAAACAGGTTCAATCATAGATACTGGCTAAAGATAAGAAATTATGCACAGTGGCATTCTCCAACTCTAACCCAGCCAGGAACAGTGCATTAGAAAAAATGCCTGCCTTGTTGAGAGAGGTGTCCCTTAGCTATGGATGCTGTTAGATGGCCTCTCATAGCAATGTGACCTGCAGGGGATAAATAAGGCAACTCAAAACTTCACTCATAGAAGCAGGGTCCTTATCAATGAAATGAATCCTAAACAGAAGCAGGTAGTTTCCTTCTTTTCACAAAGAACAGCGTTCCAAGAGTAAGCCACAGAGCTGGGATTTAAAGTCAGACATGTGAATATTCCATATCCCTAAATCCCAACAAGTTGATACCTAACAGCCTATCCAGGGAAACACGAGTAAGAATGAAACCAGAGTGAGAATAAAGCCAGGACAAAGTGTTCCCTATGGCACTGGGAGATAGGCCTGTTATCAGCTCCATCCAGGGCACAGGGTCAGAGGAAGTAGAGCGTGCAGAGCTGCCGGGGAATTGCCCAGCCAACTCTAGCCCTTATAAGGCACAGAGCCAGCTGCACAAAATTCCAGGCCTTCTCCCTCTGTTCCACTGTTTGCAGGATTCAGCGGAAGGGCCTTTAATCTGGGCAGATCAGGAGGAGCCACAGCATTCAGTAAACAAAGTAAGGGGTACTCAGGACTTAAAATGATAGCTACGACTTGCTTCAAACGTGGGTGTGGTTGGGAATACAAATGAAACAAGACTGGTCATGAGTTGCTAATCATTAAAGACGAACAATGAGAGCATGGGGTTTCATTTCACCATTCTTTATTCTGAAACTGTTCCAGAATAAAAAAAAAAAAAAAGAAAGAAAGAAATCATACATATTCACTGTGGAAATTTAGGTAAATATTAAACAAAAAGCCACCAAGAAGAAAATAAGCCTGTCATCTATCAGAAAAATATAATCCTGTCACCTAAGACAACTACTGTTACCGTTTTGTTCAATTTCCAATCTTTTCCACATTTTTCCTTCTTTTGCTTGCAAAACAGAAGTATACTGTCCATATTGTTTTATAACCAGCTTCCCATGACCATCTTTATCTTATGTATTATTCTAAATATTCTTAAAATGTTAAAACATTGAGTTGTATCTTCCCTAAGGACAATTTTTCCTAGAAGAGGGAGTGTAGAGAGAACAAAGTTACTATTAGAGCCAACGGATACTAATATCTTACATATTTTTCTTTTTTCTTTCTTTCTTTCTTTTTTTTTTTTTTTAAGACGGGGTTTCACCATGTTGGTCAGGCTGGTCTTGAACTCCCAACCTCAGGTGATCCACCCACCTTGGCCTCCAAAGTGCTTGGATTACAGGTGTGAACCACCACGCCCGGCCTCCTACATATTTTTCAAGTCATTAAATATTTTAGATAGTATGACTGCTGCATAGTCTTTATCCCAAAGGTATTCCATAAACTACTTCCAATTTTTTGTTACCATAAGGCTGTGGTGAGCCTGGAAGGATGATATATATTATAAATAGGTGATGTCAAATGAGAAAGAAATTGCTTAGTATGTGCCTGAACATAAACTGACAGCACAAAGGAAAAGAAAAGGCGAAGAGAGATGCTGGAGGCTGATCAGTTGCATAATTCTGAGCAATTATTAACTTGCCAGGTATTCCCTTTTGTAAAGGTCATGGTGAGGTATAAGAGAAAATCTGAACAGGTACAACACTGGAACTTCCTCACAAAGTACCTATCCGTCAACAATAATTCACCAGGTCCAGATGATGAATTAAAATCTGCTAGCATCGCCTCTGAAATGCTTGAGTCTTGAAATACTGAGTTTTCAAAAGGTTGAAGAGTTCATCCATCGGGGATGGCACGGGAAGGTTCCATAGACGTAAGACTAGATCAAACGGCTTCTCAAAGACTACTGTGGTCCAAGCGATCAATCATGCCCTTTCAATTCATCTAATTAAATAAAATATACTCAGGCACTGCTTAGGCCTGTAATTGGGGTCTTTCTTCAGGGAAAAATGAATTTCTCTCTCAGAAAAAGAAAATCCATAAAATCATCAAGGTGGAGAGATGAAGGGGGTCCTGTCTTCCCTGCACTATTTTTTTCCTACCAAGAAGCAGAATTTGGCTGAATGTCTGTGGAGAAAACACCTCCTACAGTCAATATCTGAAAGTCAGTCAAAAATAATAATTTTTCTTTCTGAATCAATGTCACAAACTATTTTGTGAAAATTTGAAAGGTTCAGAACTGAATACATTCTAGCTATGTTCCAAGTGGCTCTCTCAGACTGCTAAAAGACACCAGGGACTTCTGAATCAAACCATTTGGCTCTGGCCAGCAGCTGGGAAGAGGCCATACTGCAGCTGTCCTGGATAGGAAGCCACTGCTATCTTCTTCTCCAGGAGGGGCGCATGGACTCTGTGACGAGCAGAACCACAGTGGGACCAAGAGAGTGGCAGATGGCCCTGCTGCTTTCTTTACATTTTACCTTCTCCTTATTCATTTCCGTCTGTCACTTTGGTTTTTTATTTCAAAAAGGACAAGTTTTCTTCCCATCTTGTCAAGGATTGAGTGGAGAGGAAACACGAGTCTGTGTGACACACCAGACTCAAGCTCTGAGGTCAGAAACTATGTAAGTGAGCAATTAAGTGCTTATCATTAGTAAGTGAATAGCAGCTGCAGCCTCTCTAGTCTGAGTTGTAGCCTCTGACCCTGTCCTCCCCAAATGGAAGAGTCTCCACCTATTTTTTTTTTTTTTTTAAAGACAGGGTTTCACCATGTTGGTCAGGCCGGTCTTGAACTCCTGACCTCAGGTGATCCGCCCACCTTGGCCTCCAAAGAGTCCCCACCTATTGAGGAATCTGCCAGAATTTCCAAGAAACCATTACCAATTATTCACTCTATTGAGTGAATTTCCAAGAAGGCATTACCAATTATTCATTCTATTTTTCTATGAAAAAATCTAAATGTATACACAAAGACTAGGAAGAGACACACACATTTTTAAAGTATGTGTTATGATAGTGAATTCAAGAGTGGGTTTTTGTTGTTGTTGTTGTTGTTGTTGTTGTTGTTGTTGTTGTTGTTATTGGGTTATTTCAACAGTAGAAAATTATTTTAAGACTATGTTATTATCAATATTCCATTTATATATTTTGCTAAGATTGGAACCTCTCGGAGCATGAGTTTATTTCTGATCTAAGTCTAGGCCCTTCCTCTGGATTCATATATCGCAGAGAAGTAGGAGGTAAACAAATAACTAGAATTGCAACCAAAGATGTCACACAATTCTTTTTCAACTGGGTTTCCCAAAAGAGCAAATCTCTAAGGTTTGCCAAAATTGATCCAGAAAGTTCTACAAGCTTCTATGCCTATGACTTGACCTTTACTTTTTTCCCCTGAAAAGAAACCAAAAAGCCAATGTATAAATGCAGAACAGCTGTCTTCTGGCAGACAGTACTCCATTGCACACAACCACACCCTGACACAGAGACATACACCAGCCCAATACATTCCCGAGCTCCGGCTGATTTGATTGCTGTAGATCTCCCAGAGGTTCCACTGAGCTCACTCTCTGACTTTGAAGGGGTCAGGAGCCACATGCTGGGGCACTCAAAGTCTCCTGCAGGAAGTACCAACACCCACTGATGCTCTCTACCTTGACCTCCCTGTGCAGGGACAGGACCAGAAAGGAAAGTTACCTTGCAGACAGCAGCCTGGAGTACTGCATCAAAGCCCCCCTCAGGGGCATCTCGGTTCCGGGACACCCTCTGTTTCCGAACTTCCTCATTGAAGCTGTCCACTCTGTCCGTGAGAGGCAGCAGATGGCGGAACCCAAAGGAGGGGACACAATTTGGAAACAACTTGTAACTAGAGAGAAAGAACAGAAGAGTCACTTTTCCATCATTGTCTGTAAATCTTAACCAAGTTTTCTGAGCATTCACTGAGTGCCTTTAGAGGCACCAATAAATATTTACCCAGCACCTACTACATGCCCATAGGACAGGCACAGCGAGCAAAGATAAGTGACATAGTCCTTACTCTCCAAACATCAGCCCTAAACTGCAGGCAAGGCAGCCAAGTTGTAAATGAACGGTAGGGGCAAATGGTTCAAAGGAAACAGATAATAGTAGGCTACTGTGATTGGAGGAAGACCTGACATGGGCCTTGAAGGATGTGTGGGACCCAAAGTGTGGGCCAGCCTAGGCACAATGGAGAGGAAATGTCCTCTGGGCTAAGGAACGTGGACTATGTCCAGTGAGGGCAACGTAAGTGGAGTTACTCCATGCAGCCAGCTTCTACATCGATTCTGCTGCTGCCGCCACGTGATAAAGGATCACAGGATCACATAACCTCATCAGGTCAACCCACTCAGTAACCACGACGTGCAGGCACCCGAACAAATGCTCAACGGAACAGGAATGAAAACATCGTATCTACTTCTTCATTCATTCCTAAATATTGTACTGACAAACTACCAATTCTGCTAAATGCAATAAAAATTATTGAGAAACTAAGTATCTTCAAATGAAAAGTTATATCTGGAATTGGGAAAGAAGGAAGTATTGCACATCAGTAATAGGTTAATACCAAGCCTTTCTCCTGAAATATTGGGCGAGCTCCTTCTCAGTCTTCTGTGGAGACTACAGCTGGCCCCATTCCTGAAGGAAGTTACTTTCCATTACAGCTCTAAGACTTTCAGCTTGATCTAGAGCTAACAAAATTGGAAGAGAGAGCTTATATTGTTTTACAAATGGGTTCACAAAGTAAAGGGAAGAGGTGAGAGTGTCCCAGCCAGAGAAGAGCATGTGCAAGAGTCCTGTGGCAGGAGGGAGCACAGAGCCCAAGGACAGAAGGTGGCTGGGGGGCTGCGGTGCAGAATAAGGGGCGACGATGGGCGAGGAGGAGCCTAGAAGGCAGGCTGGGCCGGACTGTGCAGGGTGTCTGACTGTGTTAAGGAAGTGCCTCTTTCAGAATAAATGAATGACAGAAAACGAGCACTAACAGGTCTGAGGGAAAAGCTTTAGAATCTAATTCAAGCCGCATGCCTGAGAAAGAAAACAGCTAGGAGGACCCTGCCTTAACTGTCGTCAAAAAGCAGCCTCACTAGGGCAGGTCTGGGCAGGCTCCCCTCTGTAAAGAGGCAATCTTTGGCTCTGTAAGGGGCCATTCCATTCCGTTTCAGGGCTACAGTCCCTGCTCCATCCACACAGTCACAACAACACAGCACAGTGTCCCCAGCAACAGGCCTACCCTGCAGAGAATCAATCAGTCCCACTCCTGTGATACTCCCCGCGCTCTCTCTCTCTCTGCCTGGCTTTCCTTTGTGTTTCTTTCTTCTCCTTTCCTGAAATCTTCATAAACGCCTTGTGCTTGGACAGGTGGAACTCGCTTTTAACCTTAACCTTGGGCCACCCGAACTTTCCATTACCTCCTAGTTTTGTCATAAAAAGAACAATCATGGATATTACATTCCCAGCTGGAAGAAGGAACTGAGGTCCCATCTGCAGCTACTTGGCAAGTGGATAACAGGCCCAGAAGGAAGTCAATCTATCCAAACTCTCCCCTCTCTCTTCCTCCAGGATCCTGCACTCTCCTATGTGGCTCTGGCCCATGATTTAGGACTTCAGGTGTGTGTTTTTGTTATATTTGGTCAGGTCCGTTGCAGAGAGGGAGGAAAAACACTGAATAATAATGGCTGTTTTATCAGGAAAGCTGTGAGTAACTCACTACAGCTCAGCATGTTTTACCTTCTCCCTTTTACTCCTGCAAACAGAAAACACCAATGAGCAGATACATTTTTACTGCAAAAAAAAAAAAAAATGACTGTTAAGAAGTTAGCAGTGAGAAAAGCAGTTGCCAGAGAGAGGCCTTCATTGCAGAGAATTAACTATAACCAAGCCAGAGTCACTTCATACCAAGAGGTGACTTGGTATGAGCTTTGTCACACAGACCCTAGGTGTGTCTCCACTGCCACCGGGATAGGATGTCCGCTGGGACAAGTTATCTGACTTAATCCAGAATAGCCATCTGAGTGGCCTGAAGACCTGGATGTTTTGGGGTCATGCCGGGAGACCAGCCCGCCCCTCTTGTGTGTCTGTGCTGTAGGACCCCAGATAAGCGCCATGCACATGGAGTTACTAAATTGAGGATTATTAACAAGGGAGATTAAAAAAAATAAAACTTACATGGTTAAAGAGCCAAGGGAATGTCTATATGTATAAAAAGTGAATCCAATTTGAAGACACCAGACCAAGGCAAATCCAGAAAACAATCTAATGCCTCAGGACAATAGCATGGATCAAGCTGACACGGAAAGGCTCTCCTCTAACTCTAATCATATGGAACCACTGGATAAAATGTCATTCAAAAATTTTTAATATATACCCTAGACTGGAAGCTTAGAAAGTAAATCCCAGAAATGAAGAGGAAACTGTTTAATAAATAAATGAACCTTTTGGAAGTATTTAGTTTTGGTGGAAAAAAAAAAGAAAAGAAAGGAAGGAAGAGAAAGAGAGAAAGAGAGAAAGAGAGAGAGAGAGAGAGAGCGAGAGAGAAAGCACGCGAGCGCACATGCACATGCCAAAAACTAAAAAAAACCAAATGAATGGACTTAAAAGAATTGGTGGAGGCCAGAGGCCATGGCTCTGTGATCTCCGCACTTTGGGAGGCTGAGGCAGGCAGACCACCTGAGGTCAGGAGTTTGAGACCAGCCTGGCCAATGTGGTGAAACCCCATCTCTACTGAAAATACAGAAATTAGCCGGGCCGTGGTGGTGAGCGCCTATAATCCCAACTACTCAGGAGGCTGAGGCACAGAATCACTCGAACCTAGGAGGTGGAAGTTGTGGCGAGCTGAGATCGCACCACTGCACTCCAGCCTGAATAACAGAGCAAGACTCTGTCTCAATAGAAGAATAGGTGGGAAATGAGCAGGCACTCATGCCAAGGATCCCCCAGTGTGTCAGGCCTTAACTGAGGCCCTATGGGCTTGGAGCAGGGTCTACCATAAACAGATGCTGAGCCTCAGTCCTGCCCAGGGCTGAACGCTGGAATAGGGCTCTCTGCACAAAGCCAAGCACTGCAAAGAGCTGTGTGCCACTAAAGCCAGAAAGGGAAACACTCCAGCTACTGGTCTAGGAAAGCGGCACAGAAGCTGACCGTCTACCATGAGTGAGATGAATTACCCAGAACAACTGTAACTCCAGGCCTGAGCAATTGGAACACACTGCTTTTATGGCAAAGAAATCCCCAAATGAAAAATTAACAGAAAAACTGGTCCTACGCTGAACTTGGAGATTCTCGACAGCAGCACACATGAAACTGCTCTGCAGGGATGTTCCCACAACCTCCAGTGAAGATGTACTAGTGAGAAACAATTCATGAGGGCAGGTCAGTAGGTCCAGTACACTGACCTGCTGTAGATCCCCCTGAAGGATCCATGATTCAAGAAGCAGAAACAGAATAATTTAGAATACTTTAGGCCAGGCACAGTGGCTCATACCTGTAATCCCAGCACTTTGGGAGGCAGAGGCGGGCGGATCACCTGAGGTCAAGAGTTCAAGACCAGCCTGGCCAACATGGTGAAACCCCATTTCTACTAAAAATACAAAAATTAGCCAGGTGTGGTAGTGGATGCCTATAATACCAGCTACTCAGGAGGTTAAGGCAGGAGAATCACTTGATCCCAGGAGACGTAAGATGCTGTGCTACCTGGATGCAGGAAGACAAAGCTTGGCCTGCTCACCAAGCCACAGTGTGCCCCTGCGGTGCGCGTGTGGTGAGCCGAGGTGGTGCCACTGCACTCCAGCCTGGGCGACAGAACAAAACTCTATCATAAATAAATTAATTAATTAAAATAAAATACTTTAGAACAAAGATATTTAAAACAGTCAAAGGGAGAAAAGAATAGAAACCAAAAGCCAGATAGGATAGTGTTAGAAAAACAAAACAGCAGGCTCTGGGGAAAAAATTGGTATGAAAAACAGAAGCGTCTAAAAAAGAACCAAATATAAATTAAACAAATGAAAAACACGGTCACTGAAATTCAAAAATGAAATTTCAGCATATGGATTAAACAGTTGAAGAGCTAAATGGTAAACTGGAAGAAATGCAGCTAAGAGAGAAAAAGAAAGTAGAAAACATGGGAGAAAAATTAAGACACAAAGTTTAGTATGAGAAATTTCAACTGACATCGAACAGTATCAGAGAAAATAGGAGAAAGGAAATAAGCAAAGGGAGATCATGCCTGTACTCTCATATTAAACAAGCAGACCAAGTTATACGCAATAGGAGAGAACTCTCTGTTGTTTTTTTTGAGACAGAGTCTTGCTTCGTTGTCCAGGCTGGATTGCAGTGGTGCCATCTCAGCTCACTGCAGCCTCCGCCTCCTGCATTCAAGCAATTCTCCTGCCTCAGCCTCCTGAGTAGCTGGGATTACAGGTGCCTGCCACCAAGCCCGATTACTTTTTGTATTTTTAGTAGAAACAGGGTTTTGCCATATTGGCCAGGCTGGTCTCAAATTCCTGACCTCAAGTGATCCGCCTATCTCAGCCTTCCAAAGTGCTGTGATTACAGGTGTGAGCCACTACACCCGGCCTTAGCAATATAAATAAAAATCCAACCTAGATACATTGGTGTGCATATAATTACAGAAGAAGAAAAGCACAGGAAAATACTAAAGCCCACCAGAGACAAGGAAAATGATTAGACAGACAGAAAGCTTAGTATCAGCCACAAGAGATGCCAGAAGACAATGGAATAGCACCTTCAAAGCCGTGAAGGAATAGTATGACTTCTTGGGAGAAATGTGCAAAGGTAAAAATATAAATGGGGATGAAAGGTATCATCTCACTTGCACAAAATTTTACATGATACATATTTCGACAACAACCCCATACTTCTAACAAGAGAAAAAATGTTCAGAACGGGAAATAAAGTGCCAAACTAATCCTTCAAACCTTATATCAGTGAATATCATGTGACTCTTCCCAGGGAAATGGTACCTATTACTAGGAATAGCATTAAGCAGTTCCTTAATCTGATGATTAAATTACTCTAAGCCTTTCTTCCCATAGCAGCCCTGGTACTTCTTACTTCAGATTTCACATTTCTGTTGCAGTCTATGACGGGAAGGGGTGAGTCTAGGATTTGGGTACTTTGGCAGAAACACTGGGAGCAGAAGAAGGAGGGACAGACATTACGGCAGTCCCGTGCACACTGGCTCTCTCTTCTCAGAGCTGTCCTGCACAGTGATTAAATCCCTTCTCCTGACTCCCTCATCTCCTTAAAACTTCCTGGGGGCTAATGCTGCTTCCACCACAGGAGAGAAACACCTAACTGAAGGAGCCACTGGAGCTTAAGAAGGGCTATGGTTTTCCACAGCAGCTGGAGGAAAGGGATAGTTTGACAAGGATGAACAAACATCCCTGAGCTGAGGCATGGAAATAGAAGCAGGTGCGACTGGCCAGCTGCAAGACAAGAGGGAGTGGTAGGAACTGTGGCAGCTAAACAACCTGTGGTCCAAGCCCAGCTTTCCCAGATCTCCCAGTTTTTTAAGAAAACCTAGAAATCCTAGTTATTCTCAATTAGATTTTCTGATTAAAAAAAAAAAAAATGTTGGTAACTATCTCACAGTGCTACTAACAGAAGACAAACAAAGCACACGTACAGGCTGGCTCAGGCCCAGGAACAGCCAGATTACATGCCCAAGAGCGTGCCCTTCTCTCCGAGGAGCAGTGGTAAATCTCTGAGGAGACACAGGATGATGCGCTGCCTGGATGTTTGGAGATAAAGCTCGGCCTCCTCACCAAGCCACACTGTGCCTCGCGTTGCGCGTGCCTCCCCAGCTTAGAGAAGAGAGCTTCGCATAACTCAGGCCCACGGTTTCCATCCAAGCTCTCCTTCTTCACTGCACTTCCTGCCTTACAATCAGCTTCAGTGTGCCTTGTACTCACTGTCAAGAGTTTTACTGTCTGCAAGGGGGTCTGCCTTCGAGGGCTTAGAGAGTGAGCTCTGAATAAGTAATGTGTCATAACCTTGAATATTTAAATGCTGAGCGCCTGGAGCCAGCCCTTGATTCTCTGCCAGCTTCCAATCTAGAATCTGTCAGTGGATGGGCCTTAGAAGAATGAAAGTGGGGACACACCCTATCTGTCTGGAGAAAGGGCCCAATTAGGACAGAAGTGAAAAGAAGCAAATAATATCACTATTCCAGATAAATTGAAAAAAGGCTTGGTGAAGGCTTGCATTAGGATGGTGCTGCTCCTGGTAAGTAACAAAACTTCAACAAAAACACTTGGCACCTGGACTTAGCTGAGAGGGCCTTGGAGACAGGATCAAAGTAATAATAATTCCTGTGGCTACCTGTCGCCAGGAGGAAGCCGAACAGCAAATAATGACGCTTAGTGCCTCTTCGTGGTTAAAGAATTTGAAGTTTCATTTGTATTTAAAACTTTTTCTCGTCTGATTGTTTTTCCACCAGTGTCAGTTCCCAACCCTTGGAAAAGATCTAAGGCACCTTCTAGGAGAGTGTACAGGAGGATTCAGAGGGACTCAGAAGAGCCCATGCCACCAGCACACTAACATGCTCCCATCACCCAGCCCAACTTGGAGCTGGGAGCTCTGAAGACTACCAAAGAGGACTTGTGGAGAGATGAGGGCTCAGGGGTTTAAGAACAGCTCTTTCCCCTTGGTGGCAACTGGAAGACCAAGAAATGAGAATGGTATCACAAGATGGAAGGAGCTAGATCCCTGAGTTACTGCCTGAAGAGCTGCCAAGGAAAGCTGCTCAGCCCTCATCAGATTTTGCACAAACAAAAACAAAAAAACCTTCCATTATGTTGAGCCACTGAGATTTGGAGATTGTACATCACTGCAATATAGCATAGCCTACCATTATCCTCAGGTAAGCCCCTAGGGGATGGGGGTAGGGTGGTTTTGGAGTAGGTATTATTACTTAGCCTAAGGTAAAGTATCTGTGTTGTAGTGTGATTTGGATGGGGAAGAAGGTATTATATTAAATGCAAACGCAGGCTACATGCAGGCATCTTACTCCTGTAATCCCAGCACTTTGGGTGGCCAAGGTGGGTGGATCACCTAAAGTCAGGGGTTCGAGACCAACTTGGCCAACACAGTGAAACCCCATCTCTACTAAAAATATGAAAATCAGCTGGGTGTGGTGGCATGAGCCTGTAATCCCAGCTACTTGGGAGGCTGAGGCAGGAGAACTGCCTTGAACCCAGGAGGTGAAGATTACAGTAAGCCGAGATTATACCACTGCACTCCAGCCTGGGTGACAGAGCAAGATTCGGTCTCAAAAAAAATGCACATGCAGACTCTAAAAGTAGCGTGTCTGTATTCATATTCCAGCTCTGCCCCTTGCTATTTGTATAATATTGGGTAAGTTTTTCTCTCTAGGCCTCAGTTTCCCCATGTTTAAAATCTGGCTTATATCTACCTTAGAGACTGCAACAGATTGTTATGAGTTTAAATGAGATAATCCATAGAAAATCTTCAGTATGAGGCTTGACACTTAGTGAAAACTTAAGTCTTAGTTGTTCCCTATTCTCTTTTGGACTTTACATCCCAAACCCTCACTAAAGTTAAATGCGGAGATGAGGAAGCAAAAGTTGGAAGCTACCATTCACTGTCATCACTTGCATAATCTTGACATTTAAAGAAACTCCTGAAAGACTAAAAAGAAATGAAACCAACCTAGTAAAGGTTGTTGCATGGGCTGAAGAATGCAATCCCCTCATACAACCACCACTCCCAACCTGCACACAAACACTCCATGGCAGAGACCCATTCACCAATCCTATTTCTTTTAATTCCTGGGCATACAGCTATACCAGTTTCCAGCCTCCTGGCTCAGTTCTGTTCCATCTAGCAGCATGTGGGAGTGGGCATGGCCAAAGCCTATCCTCCTGTGCAATATCCTCCAGGCAGCATGACCTTAGAAGCCATGACCTTAGAAGACGGTAAAGCTGAAAGATGGAAGGCACCTGGCTCCCTGAGTCACTGCTTGCAGAAGTTGCATGGATGAAGAGACCCAGCTGGATTTGATAAGCAGGACTAATAAATTTCCAGTAAGTTTGACCCATGATACACTTTGTTGTTATAGACTTGTTGCAGCAGTTAGAGATACCTGTTTTCTTTTTTTTTTTTTTTTTTTTTTTTTTTTTTTTGAGACGGAGTTTCGCTCTTGTTACCCAGGCTGGAGTGCAATGGCGCGATCTCGGCTCACCGCAACCTCCGCCTCCTGGGTTCAGGCAATTCTCCTGCCTCAGCCTCCTGAGTAGCTGGGATTATAGGCACACGCCACCATGCCCAGCTAATTTTTTGTATTTTTAGTAGAGACGGGGTTTCACCATGTTGACCAGGTTGGTCTCGATCTCTCGACCTTGTGATCCACCCGCCTCGGCCTCCCAAAGTGCTGGGATTACAGGCTTGAGCCACCGCGCCCGGCCGAGATACCTGTTTTCTAATAAAATGTCAAACCTTTTCTAGTTCAGGTGTTTGACTTATGTTGAAAAAAAAATGCTTACCTTTTAAATGGGATTTTAATTTAAATTTGTGAGAATAAGTTATAGCTATTTATAGAAAAACAACAGGAACAAATTTTGAATTCATTTCTCCCAAGCACCTCAACCAAGTTGCTGCAACCAAGGGGAAAATTTAAGTTGCCCTGCCTGCTGCCTCCCTGACAATCTGGGCCCATCACTCCCTGAGGACATTCTCTGAATTCTATTAATGTGAGCAAATGGTGCTGGGCAAGGCAGGCAGGAAAATCAAGGGGTTATGAACATTTTATCTTTGCAAGCTTGTGATAGTTCATTCACTTATTCACATGTCAGAAAAGGAGAGAATGTGTGCTCATCATTAATCAAATTAAACGCCTAAGCCTGGCCACCCGTCCCAACCATGCCTTCCCTAATTCTTTCTTTGAGCTAAATTTTCCTGCTACTCCATGCTCCCACCCTGAAGTATCCAACAGAAGGGCAACTGGTCACTTACCCAATGCATGGATTGGTCTGGTACCTCGGTGCTGTGTAGGAGAAAGGAGAAATGTCCTTATCGACAAAAGACCCGAACCCCAACCGGAAGTTGCTGGTGAGCTTCCTCATCTCCTCTGCGAGTTTCGTGCCCAGGTTCCGGATATTGTCCAAGTCATCCTTCATGGACAGGGAGAGGTCCATCAGGTAGTACAGGTCCACAGGATAGTCTTCCACCTGGCGAACCTGCAGCTGGAAGGTGGTCTTGTCACCTGCACCAACAGAGAGGCCACACATGTTAGAGGCTGTGAGACCTGCAAAGACTGAGTGATGGGATTTACTTTCAAAGCTGGCTTACCTCTTACTTTTCTTTAGGAATTGTGTGCCTCCCACAAGAAAGATTTTGTTGGAAGTAAAGCGCCTGAAGGGAATATGGTGCTGAGGATGGAGGCCTGGGTTCTCCTTCCCAAACATTGGGCTTAGCATTTCTTTTTTTTTATTTTTGTGAGACAGAGTGTTGGTCTGTCACCCAGGCTGGAGTGCAGTGGGGCAGTCTTGGCTCACTGCAACCACTGCCTCCTGTGTTCAAGCAACTCTCAAGCCTCAGCCTCCTGAGTAGCTGGGATTACAAGTGTCCACCACCACGCCTGGCTAATTTTTGCATAGTTAGTAGAGACGGGGTTTCACCATGTTGGCCAGGCTGGTCTTGAACTCATGGCCTCAAGTTATCCACCTACCTCAGCCTCTTAAAGATTATAGGCATGAGCTACCACATCCAGCCTGGGTTTAGCATTTCTAAGGAAACTCCTTAACAATCAGGCTCCTTGGTGGTGTTCTGCCTTCTCTGCAGCAAGGACCCTTGGGTCATCAGCGGACAGTAAGCCAGACAATTTCATGGACATAAACTGGGTGGAGAGTAGCCCACCAACCATATACCAACTCCAGTGAAAGACCCAGCCATGATGGAAATGTATGTGTGAAACAAAAGGCAGGGAAGAAAGGAATGAGAGAGAGAGATGGGCCTGAGTGGGGAAGAATCAAGATGGGGACAGAGATATGCAAGGCAAGGGAGGGCAGAGAAACAAAGATGGTTGTTTAAAATTTCCCAATGGGCAAAAAATACACATGCCTAGGCCATGTCACCTGTTTTTGTTTCTATTTCCCTCACCATTTACCAGACTAGTATTTAGTTTGGGAGCATATTTAATGTTTTGGGATATCACAATCACAACTCATTCTTATCAGAAACTTCATACATAAATACAGGAAGACAGATTCCAGATTTTAGCTCCATGAAAAAAAGAAAACCAGAAGAAAGAGGAAAGTCACCCTAGATTTGTCTAACAGCTATAATAAGATAGCCAACAGGCAGAGAAAAGGGGAATTAATTCAGAGGAAAAGAACAAAGAGGAAAGCCAGTGTCTAGTAGGTGTGGTCTTTGCTGTCTCACCCAATAGAGTTCAAAGAGAGGCTCAAGTCAGAGCAAGGACCCAGGCCAGGATAATGATTCTTTTTTCCCTGAGACAGAATCTTGCTCTGTTGCCCAAGCTGGAGTGTAGTGACGTGATCTTGGCCCACTGCAACCTCCAGTTCCCAGGTTCAAGTAATTATTTTGCCTCAGAATCCCGAGTAGTTAGGACTACAGGCACGCACCACCATGCCCAGCTAATTTTTGTATTTTTAGTAGAGATAGGGTTTCATCATATTGTCCATGCTCATCTTGAAACTCCTGACCTCGTGATCCACCCACCTTGGCCTCCCAAAGTGCTAGAATTACAGGTGTGAGCCACGATGCCCAGTCAGATAATGATCTTAAAATCATTTCATAATTTATAAAAACAACTCACTGGCCAGGCGCAGTGGCTCATGCCTGTAATCCAAGCACTTTGGGAAGCAGGTGGATCACCTGAGGTCGGGAATTTAAGACCAGCCTGACCAACATAGAGAAACTCTATCTCTACTAAAAATACGAAATTAGCCGGGCATGGTGGTGCATGCCTGTAATTCCAGCTACTTGAGAGACAGAGGCAGGAGAATCACTTGAACCCAGGAGGCAGAGGTTGCAGAGAGCTCAGATCGAGCCATTGTATTCCAGCCCAGGCAACAAGAGCAAAACTCTGTCTCAAAACAAACAAACAAAGAAAAAAATTAAATCACCTAGAAACAACTTTAAGGCTCAACTCATACCAGGTCATTCTATCTGCCTTGGGCTTATTAACATTTCAGAAATGCCAAGAGATGTCCTATTTCTCCTGCAGTAGAACTGTCTATACATACTTGAAATTTGGATAGATTCTTTGTGTATTTAGAGGCACAACAGCAAAGGTGGCCTCACTCCTGCCCAGCGGGTCTACACCTGACTTGCCAGCAGCGTCTCAGAGCAACCAGTCTTTCATCTCAAGCTGACAACTAGCCAACTGAAGCCTTCTTGAACTTGCAGAGAACTCAATCCTCTCTGCTCCCTCTCCTCCTCCCACCACAACAAGGCATGTTTCACTAACTAGACCATGAAGAATCAAATGATCAAGATTTTAGTTCAAGTTCCAGCTCTGTCCCTTGAATAGGAGTGCAACTTGAGCCTCGGTTTCTTGAAATATAAAATGGAACTAACAACAACACTCACAGCATCAATTAAGCCTATGAGGTGCTCAGGAGGGAGGGCAGTGTTTTATGAGCAGTACAGGCTTGCACAGATGAAGTATGAATATGATCATTACTGCCTGTAGCCAGAGTGGCAGTTCTGAGCCTGCTTCCCCTGACTTGTCTTTGCATGTATTGTTCTAGGTGCCTCAGAATTGATGGAGTTTGAGTTGCCTATTGGTATAAGCCTATTTTTAAAGATCATCTGAGTCTGACTCAAACAGGAATGTTCAAGATTTTCTTCCAGAATGAATTCCAGATTGCTGCAGTGTCTGCCTCTGGCTCCCATCAGAAAAACACAGCAGGTCCTGCCAAAAGACTCCTTGGGTGCCACATCATAGTGAGGAAGGGGCAGGGAGGAGGCGGGAGTTGACGGAAGGAAAATCCCTCCTTGGCCCTTGCATGGGCAGACGACAGACCCCAAATGGACAGAGCCTGCCATCCTATCTCCTCCGCCTGATGCCATGATCTTTTCGCAGGTCTTCTTCATTTTTGCCACCTGTCCCCCCAAGTTCCCAGTTACAACTTATTTTATCCGGAATCTACTTCTACTTTTTTATGAATTCTAAGAAATTAACAGACGGGCATTTTAGAACCAGGAAGCAAAGAATGGCTTGGATTCTGGGAGGTGGAGAGGCATCTATGGGACAGAGGCTTGGAAGCAAGGGAGCTGGGTTTGAATCCAGATCTGGTCACAAGGACTCGGGAGAACTCAGGCTGCCTTCAATGCACTGCTTAGTTTTTGCATCAGTCAAGTGGGAAGGATATTAACTATTGTAGGGATTAAAGGAGATAACCACCACACAAATGTTCCTACACAAAGAAAACTTTGGCCTCAGTTTTCCCAAAAGTCAATTACTAAAGCAATTTCCTGTGAGGATAAAAAGAGAGAGAGAGAAAATCCTGCCAGAAACTTGAATTTCAACAGCTACAGCCTTGAGCATATACATTTACCCCCAAATTTTCCAGACACGAAGGCAGAGGGAAAAAAGGTATGATATATACGTCCCTTTGTATCCTAAGAGACTATTCTGGAGCAAGAAATTTCTTGGCATTACGTTCTAAGAGAAATCGATCAGTAAGAAAACACATATGCGCGCACACACACACACACACACACCCCTTTCCAAAGGCAGGCTGCAGTTGTTAAAAAGAAATACTGTCCCATTTTTCCAGAAAGAGAGGGGTATAAGATGATAACATCACTGATGTTCAGAATGAGGGTTTATTGCTGCCTCTAATATGCTTGATTTTAAATGCCACAGGCCCCTGAATAGGCTGTGGCAATGACAGAATGTTCTGTCGGCAGATCCTGGAGGGACTGACATTCCTGGTCAAATCCATGGTGTGGGCATTAAGCTTCCCGTGTACCAACAACTCCCCAAAAAGGGAGGCCTCTAACATTAGCAGCCTGAAGGTGAAGCCATTATTGCATGTAAAGTGCACTTTCTGCTGAGAGGAGGTCTGGGGTATGTTTTCCACCTTTGGGTACACTTCCAGAACCACACATGCTTAAGCACTCTCCTCCCTTCCAACTCTTTCCTGGCCACGCTGCTTTCCTGTGCCACCCAAGACTTTAAACCAGTTGCCACCTCCTGATGCCCAGCAGAGTGAGAAGTGCTTCTTGCCTTTATGTGCTTGTTTTGGTCTCACCTGTCTCTGGTGACAGCATTCTAGCCCATGTGTTCGGATTCATGCTCCTCTGCTCCTTCCCTCTCCACCTAGCGTCTCTACAGCCTTGTGTATCCTGTGGCTATACCCTCTCTCTTTGGGGCTGTTCCATGTAATCCCTGGCAGCCTCAGGACCAGGGTCAGGATCAGAGAAATGGCAAACTTAAAAGAGAAGCTGATCACCTGGTACCTGTGAGGTGCTACTCCCCAGGCAGCCCCTCTCACGTCCTTCTGGTTGTTCCTGGTTCCAGAGTACCCAGCTCCAACTGCATTTTGCACAGAATCTTCGCACTGCTCAGTTTGTAAGTACAGATTCCTCCACGTAATCAGGTTATCAACCAGCATTCCATCTGAAATGCATTTTTAAAGCTTTCTTCTCTCTGCCCTCCCTTTAATAACAAGTGGAAAGTTGGTTTTTTTCACAGGGATATGTATCAGATGACAAACATTTCTAGAGAGTGACTTGAGAATTCCAGCAAAAACTTTTTTTTGAGACAGGGTCTTGTTCTCTCACCCAGGCCAGAGTACAGCGGCATAACCACGGCTCACTGCAGCCTCAACCTCCTGGGCTCAAGTAATCCACCCGCCTCAGTCTCCCAAGTAGCTGGGACCACAGGCATGCACAAGCACGCCTGGGTAATTTTAAAATTATTAGTAGAGACAAAGTCCTGCCATGTTACCCAGGCTGGCCTCAAACTCCTGAATTCAAGTGATCCTCCCATCTCAGCCTCCCAAAGTGCTGGGATTACAGGCGTGCCCAGCCTCAAAAAACTTGTTAAAATTTTTTATTTTTTTTTCTTCTTTCTTCTTTTCCCTCGGGTTTCCTGCCTTGAAGCCAAAAGCTTTTAAGACTGATTTTTGTTCAAAGTGTTAAGACAAAGTAGTACCTCAGCAAATAAAGACCCCTGCCATCCCAAAATAAATGCAAGTGGTTTTTGATTCCCTAGAAGTACTCTTCTGTGCTGGAAACTGAAAGAAAGAAGGGAAACATAAAAATCAACTCTGTTATAACAGGACTACAACTGAACGGAAAATTAGCACCCTGGTGCACACATCATAAACGAGCAGATAGCTCTTCCGGCCACTACAGCAAAAAGCAATTAGTATACCAGGAATAAATTTAGATCTAGAGCCAAAGTATTGCCTCACTGGTCTAGAACAAGGCTGCCAGGCTGTACTGCACCCCCTCCCCACCTCAAAATTATAACTGTTGACCGACAGAACCAAGAAACAAGACACGTGAAGAGATGATTGTTTCCTCCATAGTGTCTGCCTCCAAGCCCAGGGCTCTACACTTCTAGTTTCCTTTAAAATAACCCCTTATCCATCTATCATCAAAAGACTTTCTTCATCTATTTAAGCTATGTACACTGTCACCCAGGGTGGCAACTTTATTGCAGAAACAATACCTAAAAACGGCTACTTCCAAGTAGAACCTGGAAGGAGAAGGGAGGAAAAAAATAGGGGCTTGTAGGAAACCCGAAAGCAACCCGTCACTTGTAGGTTAGTTAACAGAAATGTAACTATGTTGGTTTCCTGGTTCTGATAACATACTCTGGTTATATTAAGATGTTATCATTGGCTGGGCATGGTGGCTCACGCCTGTAATCCAAGCACTTTGGAGGCCAAGGCAGGCCAATCACCTGAGGTCGGGAGTTCAAGACCAGCCTGATAAACATGGCGAAACCCCGTATTTATAAAAAAAAAAATTAAAAAAAAAAAAAGAAGTTAAAAAGATGTTATCATTGAGGGCAGCAGAGGAGGGTATATAGAACATCTCTGTGTTATTTTTGCAACTTCTGTGAGTCTAAAATTATTTCAAAATTTAAGAAATCCACCAATCAAGGGTCATTTTTTAGGAGGTTAAAGGATTGAGGCCAATAACAACTTTAATAAACCCTTCCTAACTCCTCAGTGTTTCAAAACCACCTTTAGCTTTTGACCACTCTCAATATGCTTTACTTTCCAGTTTATGTCCTTTCTTAAGGACCGTATGATCTTTGTTAGGGATTTTCTAAGGTTCTTATCCTGACATGTAGTTTTCAGTATTGAAATAAAATGGAAAACATGATCCTATATTTACACAAAATCCTGCTTAAAGTTTGGCAGTCTTTCAAAAAGTTAAACATAGAATTACCACATGACCCAGCAATTCCACTCCTATAGACCCCAGATTATTGAAAACATATGTACCCACAGTAGTGTGTGCATGAATGTTCATAGCAGCATTAGTCATAATTGCCCAAAAGTATAGGATGTTAACTGTGAGTTTATTTAAAAAAAAAAAAGAAAAGAAAAAAGAATTGTACCACAGTAGAAACAGCCCAAATGTCCACCAACTAAAATGTAGTAGATCTATACATACACAGTGGAATACTGTTTGGCCATAAAAAGGGATAAAGTACATGCTACAACATGGATGAACCTTTAAACATATTGCTAAGTGAAAGAAACCAGCTAAAAGAGCCACATATTATATGATGCATAGGAAATGCCTGGAATATGCAAAACTATATAGAGAGAAAGTAGATGGGTGGATTCCAGGGGCTGAAAGGGGACGGTGGGAGATGGAAGGTAAACAGTACCTGTTCAGGGGTATGGGACTTCTTTTCAGAAAACGTTCTGAAATTAGATGGTGGTGTTGACTGTACAACCTTGCAAATACGGTAAGAATCCACTAAATTATACACTTTAAAATGGTGAATTGTATGGTCTGTGAATTATATCTCAGTGTAAAAAAAAGAATAAAAAAGCCCTGCTTAGACAAAAATCATTTTTAATTTTTATTTCCATCCTGAGACTTATCCTGGAATAATTACTTTGCCTTCATGAACTGTCTTTCATGTTGCGCTGAGGCTTGTCCTTGACTAATCTGTGATACGGCTGGCAAAGTCTTATATTTCACTCAACAAATAACTATTATGAGGCATGGCGGGGAGGGTAGGGCGAGGGAGGAGACACAAAAGCATTTCTAAAAATATATAATGGAGGCCCAGTGTGGTGGCTCACACTTGTAATCCTAGCACTTTAGGAGGCCAAGGCGGGCAGATCATTTGATACCAGGAGTTCGAAAGCAGCTTGATCAGCATGGTGAAATCCCGTTTCTACTAAAATATAAAAATTAGCCAGGTGTGGTGGTGGGCAGTTGTAGTTCCAGCTACTCAGGAGGCTGAGGCATAAGAATCACCTGAACCTGCGAAACTGCAGTGAGCTGAAATCATGTCACTGCACTCTAGCCTGGGTGACAAGCAAGACTCTGTCTCAAAAAGAAAAAAGTACACACACACACACACACACACACACACACACACACACGTATATGTATATTTTTTCATTATATATGCATATATACCTGAAATATGTATGTATACATATGTGTATGTGTGTGTATGTGTGTGTGTGTGTGTATATATATATATTTTTTTCAGGTATATATACATATATAATGGAAAAACCAACCCTTATATACCTGAAAGCCCTTCCCAGAGTCAGGGGGGAATTTCCCTGAGGTAAATATGCATTTTGCATAACTGAAAATTTTGCTAACTGTAACATGATATTTTCCTCTCCCCACAAAGATGTACTTGGGGTTTGCCTGTACTTCTCTTTTGTAAATGTTAAAATTATATTTTCAAAATTTGAAGAGGCATCACTAGTTTCAAGTGTTTCTATATTTGGGAAACATATTCACAATGATTATAGGTCTTAGGAACTCGTATTTTCATCAGATCTCTTCCTGGTCTTCGTCTCTTCAGACTGAACTCATCGCCTGGGTGTGTTTTCAGGAGGCAGTCAGCCCCTCCATCTGCTTGATCCCCCAGCACTGGGCTCTCCACATCGACACCTTCTACAAGACACAGCTGCACACAGCACCCATGCTGTGGTTTTGGACAAACATAGGGTCATGGTTTCCATTTTATTTCTAATACCAGAAACCATATCATAGTGCTTAGCAGGAGATGTAACTATGCCAAATAAGAATGATTTTTTCTTTAATTGAGCATATGTTAAGTTTTATGCATAAATATGGATTGTAATCAAACCTGCTCAAACCATTACTCAAATGGCTTGGTTTTTATTTTCATACTGGAGCTTCAAACTCCTGGGTTCAAGGGACCCTCCCACCTCAGTCTTCCCTGTAGCAACAAGGTTTCACTATGTTGCCCAGGCTGGTCTCAGATTCCTGACCTCAATTGAACCTCTCTCCTCAGCCTCCCAAACCGCTGAGATTACAGGCATAAGCCACTGCACCCAGCCTTCAAATCACTCTCTAACTCTTCTATGGGGGCTGCTGTAAAGGCCAGTTGATAATCAAGCCAACCATCTCTGCTCACACTCTCACCTTAATTCTGATTTTAAAACTGGAATTATTAAAGTGCTGACATCTTTGGATTTCTGTGATGCAACTCTTTCCTACATTAAGTCTACCTAAAGAGTAATAATTTGCCACCATAAGGGATACTTCTGGGAGAGAACACCACAGGCTTTAAGAGCTATTCTAGATGAGGAGTTCCAAAAATGTAAGCTAAAACCTCCCTCCACAATGACTCTGAAACTGCCAACTCTTTTGGTTGGTGTGAATTCTGTCCTCATTTTCAAAGATTATTGAATGAAAATAGCACATGATTATAAATACATTACGATAATAAGTAGAGGAAAAATATAAAGAAGTAAATAAAGGCTGAGATATAGTAAAAATGAAAAATGATATTACATTAAAGTGGATTATTTTTCTGGAATTTCATGTTATTGCTATACTGCTACTACAAAAAAAGAAGATACGCATTCACATTAGTCAATACACTATTCTTATACAACACAATGTTCCCATATATATATATATATATATATATATATATATATATTTTTTTTTTTTTTTTTTTTGAGGCGGAGTTTCGCTCTTGTTACCCAGGCTGGAGTGCAATGGCGCGATCTCGGCTCACAGCAACCTCCGCCCCCTGGGTTCAGGCAATTCTCCTGCCTCAGCCTCCTGAGTAGCTGGGATTACAGGCACGCGCCACCATGCCCAGCTAATTTTTAGTATTTTTAGTAGAGATGGGGTTTCACCATGCTAACCAGGATGGTCTCGATCTCTTGACCTCGTGATCCACCCGCCTCAGCCTCCCACAGTGCTGGGATTACAGGCTTGAGCCACCGCGCCCGGTTTAATGTTCCAATATATTAACAGTCTACAACAACTCCTATATTCCCTTTAGGTGCAAACCCTTGCCCCTGAGCCTGCCTTTACATAAGATATTTCTCTTTCCCCAGAGGACATTACCAACCATCTCCCCTCATAAGGGCTCAGGGCTCAGGGCACAGCTGACATTTTAACTTTCTTTCTTTCTTTTTTTTTTTTTTTTTTTTTTTTTTTGAGAGGGAGTTTCGCTTTTGTTGCCCAGGCTGGAGTGCAATGGCGCAATCTCAGCTCACTGAAACCTCTGCCTCCCAGGTTCAAGCAATTCTCCTGCCTCAGCCTCCCAAGTAGCTGGGATTACAGGCATGCTCCACCACACCCAGCTAATTTTGTATTTTTAGTAGAGATTGGGTTTCTCCATGTTGGTCAGGCTGGTCTTGAACTCCTGACCTCAGGTGATCTGCCGTTCTTGGCCTCCGAACCTGCTGGGATTACAGGCGTGAGTCACCATACCCGGCCTCAGCTGACTTTTTTCTACCAACTCACACAGCTTTGTCAGGGTTCCCTTCCTTGTCTCTCTCAGCTTAGTATCTCACCAAACAAAAAGGCTGAGTGCCGCGTAGAGTGAGAAGGTTCGCAAAAATCCTAACTTCAGTTAATCTCAACACTGATTCCTGCGCAGGCAACCCAGTAGTTTAGGTTTCTCTATCCAAGTGGGGCCATCTTACACTCTTCTTTTGTTTCTCATTTTCAAGACAATTAAAATAGACAAAATAAAACATTTCTCACCTATATGATGCCTTAGAGCTCTTTCTTTAAAAACTCATGGTGCAGACCATACAATGATAGCCACAGCAACAACAACGAGCTTTACTGAGTGCTTACCACGTGTAGCATTGTATTAAATACATTTTTGAGGTACTGAGCATCCCCAGTCAAACCGCCATCTGGCACCCTTGGCTATTGCTCTTTGAAAATATAATTTTAACTTTGAAAAGTTCACTGATACAAAAAGTCCTATTTAAGCCTCTGAACAAAGGTGACAAAGACCCTAAGATGCTGACAGATGGAGTAACTTGCCCAGGGCCTTGGAGCTAGGGACAGAGCCAGAGCTAGAACCCAAGAGAGCCAGCCAGATCCATGATCTTTCTGCTGCTACAAGGTGCTCTGGAGGCATAAACTGTCTACATAAACCATCTACAAATAGTTATTGCCAATGGTTTCCTAGACCATGGGATGGAAGAAACGGCTAAAACTCAGTGAAATGTGAAAAAATCTGCCCCTTCCCAATAGCGTGATACTTTCCAATTTAGCCACACGCACATCCAACCTTTTGACATTGCAAGGCTTCTAATATCCAGAATATTAGATGATGAAAGTGATGAACTACAAACAATCATGGGTTACCAAGACCTGGGGCTGAATGGATTCACCACCAACTAAGAGACCTTCAGCAGGTTGTTTCATCATGTGTAAAATGACAGCTACCTGGCCAGGCACGGTGGTTCATGCCTATAATCCCAGAACTTTGGTAGGCCAAGGAGGGTAGATCACTTGAGCTCAGGAGTTCAAGACCAGCCTGGCCAACATGGTAAAACCCTGTCTCTACTAAAAATGCAAAAAAAAAAAAAAAAAAAAATTAGCTGGGGGTGGTGGTGCATGCCCAGCTACTAAGGAGGCTGAAACAAGAGAATCGCTTGAACCCGGGAGGCAGAGGTTGCAGTGGGCCAAGATTGTGCCATTGCACTCTAGCCTGGGTGACAGAGCGATACTCCATCTTGGGAAAAAAAAAAAAAAAAAAAAAAAAAAAAGATAGCTACCTTAAGGTAGGTCAAGTGTTTAGCACATAGCACATGTGCAAAACTGTTTCTTTTTCTTCTTCCTTTTTTTTTTTTTTTTTTTGAGACAGAGTTTCACTCGTTACCCAGGCTAGAGTGCAATGGCTCGATCTCGGCTCACCGCAACCTCCGCCTCCTGGGTTCAAGCAATTCTCCTGCCTCAGCCTCCCGAGTAGTTGGGACTACAGGCACGTGCCACCATGCCCAGCTAATTTTTGTATTTTTAGTAGAGATGGGGTTTCATCATGTTGACTAGGATAGTCTTGATCTCTTGACTTTGTGATCCACCCGCCTCAGCCTCCCAAAGTGCTGGGATTATAGGCGTTAGCCACCGCGTCCGGCTGCAAAACTGTTTCTTTATATTACATTGTAAGTAATTATATTACCGTTTCCTTATTTTAAGCAGCTCTCAGGCTTGCAAGGCTCCAGGGACACAAAACAAAATATCTCCACTCTAAAAGTGTGTCCTTTCAGAATGCTACAGACAATGAAATATTACTCAGCCGAAAAAGGAATGAAGTTCTGACACATGCCAAAATATGCATGAACCTTGAAAACATTACACTTAGTAAAATAAGTCAAATGTCAAAGGACAAATATTGGATGATTCTACTTAAGGCAGGTACCTGGATTAGTCAAGTTCAGAGTAGGACAGTAGAGTGGGCAGCCACTATGCCTTGAATGACTGTAATTTCTACCATCAGTTGCTCCCTGATTTAAACAAAATTAAAAAATAAAAATAAATGAAAAATAGAAAATAAAGTAGAATGCCAGTTACCAGGGACCAAGGGAAAGAGAGAATGAGGAGTTAATGTTTAATGGGTATAGATTTTCTGTTTAGGATGATGAAAATGTTCTGGAAATAGATAGTGGTGATGCTTATACAATATTGTGAATGTACTTAATGCTGCTGAACTGTACACTTAAAAACCCTTAAAATGGTAAATATTATGTATATTTCACCACAATTGTTTAAAAATAGCAAATATATTCCTCTGTCCACAGGAGGCTATCCACAGACACATTGATAAGAACATACTCTGCTTCCTGAGGTCTGAGCCTCACCTCCCCATAAGCATCTGGCTCAGATCTCAGCCTGGCCTGACTCATTGCCCCATTATTAACAAGTTCCACCTTGCCCATGGGCCCTCCTGAGCCCAGGGCACCCAGCCCTTACTGTGGGCAACTCACCTGGCCGGAGGTTCACGGCAATTTCCTGCGGCGTCATCTGAATGACATCCCAGCCCGCTGAGCCAGAACCTTTGCTGCTGAGGGGCAGACTCCGCAGGACACGGGAGCTGCTGGCTGGGCTCTCCATCTGGCCTCCACAACCGTTTCTCACAAGGTTTGCCCTCAAATCACACCGAGAGATGACTGACCGTGGGCTGCCAAAGTCCTAGGCAGGGAAGCAGAGGAAGAGAGCAGGAGGTGGTCAGGGTGTCTCCCGAAAACATCGCATGTCGTGGCCACATCTCCATCCAGTTCACCTTAAATTCTCTACATTCCATTTTCATTGTCTGAAAATGGAGGAAATGGTAAACCCTATCCCAGATGCCTCACCAAATATTGTAAGGATTAACTGAGCTGTTGTATATGAAAGCATTTTGTAAACTGTAAACACATAATAAAAATGTTCAGTTTCATTCTTATTTTGATGGTTAAAATGCTCCTAACTGCCTACACGATTAGCAAGGGAAATGAACACGATCAAAAGTTGTATAGCTAAAGTTTTTTAAAAGTTGCTATATATTGCTGGGTGTGGTGGCTCATGCCTGTAATCCCAGCTACTTGGGAGGCTTAGGTGGGAGGATCGCTTGAGATCAAGAGTTTGAGACCAGCCGAGGCAACATGAGACTGCATCTCTACAAATAAATAAATAAGTAAATGAAATCATATATAGTTAAACAAATAAGATGACATATAAGTGGCTGAAAAGTCTTCCCCCGGGCATTCAAGAGTTAACCTTTGAGCTGTTCACTCATTATGTTTTACAGCCACTGGATGCCGAACCATCGTTCAGGAGAACAACATGGTAGTACAGGTCATATCCACTGACCCAGTGCTCTACTCCAAGAAACTTCTTACAAGAAAATCAGCCAAAGAGAAAGGAAGCATTCTATGTGATATATAATATTATTTAGAATATAATCTTTAAAACTTGCAAACCTAAATCCTTAAACCATAAGAATAACACAGCATATCACTTCAATAGATGACAGTCATTAATAATAATCAGGGGGTTTAAGAAGAAATTTAAAACATTTACACTAAGGAGGAAAAAAACCCAGAATATAGAATTATATTTATTAGAATTTGAAAGAAAAATTTAAAATGAGCTGTTATAGTAAAGAGATGAAAACATTTTTGCTTTTATCTTTGTTGTTTGTATGATAATGACACATCGATAAGAATAATCTTTCTTTGGGTTTGGAAGAGAGCTGGTCATCAAACGACCCAACCTCATTTGGGACACCAGGAGGTTAAAGTATTAATTTTAAAATGAAACAATATACTTTGTTATAAAACGTGAAGCCTCCCAGGTCATTTCTGGCAAAAGGGATTTTAATGGCAAAGCAAGCCCAGGCTTCTCTCTGAGTACCTTTTCACTGGCGAATGTAAAAAACAAGATCACCCCCTCCAGCAGGCCAGTGCTGTCTTATGAGCCTTCATGGAGGAGTTAGGATACTGGTCTCTTCCTCTTCTCTCAGGAACACTTTGCCAGAAGCCTCACGTGAGTCAGCATCCCTTGACCACTTTGTTAGAAGCCAGACTGCTGGCAGAGGCGCAAAAATCAGAGGAATGCACCCTCCCTCAAGGTCTCAGATGTCCTGGAACTACCCAGTGCCCTTTAGAATCCTTGTAAAATTCAAGACAAAGAAGTCAGCCTGGTGTGGTGGCTCACATCTGTAATCCCAGAACTGTGAGAGGCTGAGGCAGGAGGATCATTTGAGCCAGGAGTTCAAGGCTGCAGTGTACTGCGATTGTGCCACTGCACTCCAGCCTGGGTGACAGAGCAAGAGCTTGTCTCAGAAGAACACACACAAAAAAAACAAACACAAAAAAGAGCAAGAAGTCAAGAAGACTCTGCAGTGGTTTTAAATAAGTAAAACCAGATGTATTCTCCTAAGCCTATGGTATGTATGTTTGTTTTCTAGGTGTCTTTTTTTTTAATAACAGTTTTTTATTTGTGCATTAAATCCCCGAGGATCTTGCCTGTCAAGAACCTCCAGGACTACACCACAGTGGCTCCATAAACACTTGTTGTGGATCAAGGTTAGAAAAATGAGTTTTCTGGCCAGACATGGTGGCTCATGCCAGCATTTTGGGAGCCTGAGGCAGGAGGATTGCTTGAGCCCAGGAGCTCAAGTATATATATATATCCACAGATACACACACACACACACACACACACACACACACACACACACACGCACACACACATATTATTCTGGCCTTAAATTTAAAACCCCAAGTGGGGTTCCAGGTGGTCAAGCTTGGCTCTGATAGAGCAGTTCTAGTGAAGCAGAGAGAAGAAAAGCACAGGGGTTGGGGAAAGGAGGGGTAACGACCTGAGGCCCTGCCAGTTTGGGTCTGCTGTCTTGAGCTGTCTGAAGCAGATGTCTAATTGGGTTTCCAGAGCTTGAAAAGCACAGGGGCTTGCCTGCCCAGTGCTTACTCTGTTAGTGAATTTCTGAATTTCTCACTGGCAAACTGAGCCCTGCAATTCAGCCCCTCTGATTCTGAGGAGCTGACTATACTTGGCCCAGTTCTGTTTGTCAAGGTGCACCTGTTTTGATCAGTCCAGTGCACAGCCCCACCACCAGGATGGCAATGGAAGCATGGTCAGTCTCCTCAGAGTGATGGGAACCCCTGACACCCCTTCCACTGGTCTGGACCAGCTTATACTCTGGAATAGATCAAGGCACAGAGCCAACCTGCTTCACCTAAGCAGGAGGCAGGTACACAATTCCATGCTTCCTGAGATGATCCTCCACTGCTGGGATACCTGTACTGTCAGTGAACTTCATCTGAGCTTCCCAACGTTCTGCTCAAAGACATTTTTGATGGATACCACCCATCATTGATGAAGGACTTGTACAGGGCCAAATGTACCTGCTGGGACCATCAGGAGACTTAAAGCCCAAATCATATTTCCCAGAACTGAAGAACTCTGAGGCAGCCAGGTCAGTGCCAATCACAACCTTAAGAGTGTTGCTGGCTTCCCCAAGTGCACACTGTAGCAGCTCTGGGGCTTCTTTATTCTCTAGGACAGGTGTCCCCAAACTTTTTACACAGGGGGCCAGTTCACTGTCCCTCAGACCATTGGAGGGCCGCCACATACTGTGCTCCTCTCACTGACCACCAATGAAAGAGGTGCCTCTTCCTGAAGTGTGGTGGTGGGGGTGCTGAATAAATGGCCTCAGGGGGCCGCATGCGACCCGAGGGCCGTAGTTTGGGGACACCTGCTCTAGGATGTTCGGAGTAAAGCCCTCTTCATGCCCTTCATTAGTAGCAGCTTTCCCATGTTTCTCCTTAAAAACATCATTCAGCTGAGGTTGTGATAAACCTCAACTCCAAAGCACACGAGGCTTCCCTGAAGTTAGCTGCACCAACAACAAGAATCATGGGCTCCTACACTGTCATCTGGTTGCCAGTGTGAAAACCACTGCTAATCACATTAAAGGTGTAACTTGCAGGGTTGCACTGACTTCGGAAGTGCAGACCAAGTCAGCAACATGATGGTACAAAGGGACTCCCATTTCAGCAGCTCCAGCCTTGGAGACAGCAAGGGACACCCCATACGCCATGTGGATCAAAGTTAGATTTCTTCTCAGTGCCATGCATCTCCATCCTCTATCATCAGTGTCAAAGTTCGTTTTCTTGCTACCTGGGGCAGGCTAGATGGCTGTATTGATGTGCTCAACAACTTTGAGATGTCTTTACCTATATACTGAGTCCTGTCATTGACCCAGAGATCTAGGGACTCAGAGCCACTAGCTGAGGCACCTTGGGGCATAGGAGCTCTGAGGGCAAGGCAGCTACTTCAATAGGGGAATTCCCCCAGGAGGTGAAGTTCTCTTTTACGGAGTCTGAAAAATAGCTGTGACTAATTTCTTTTGATTGACTGATTTTTGGCTCAATTAGGAAGGAGTAAGCCATGACTGATTTTTAGCTGTGGGTTCGTGTAGACCAAGAAAAGGAACTGAGAGTGCTACAGACCTCAACAGAGGGAGACGAGCCACAAACCAAGAGCCTCGTCTCTATTCCGTGTGTTCTTTTCTAGGCAATTTTGTTTTTATTTTTCAGACAGTCTCACTCTGTCCTCTAGGCTGGAGTGCAGTGTTGCAATCTCAGCTCACTACAACCTGTGCCTCCCAGGTTCAAGTGATCCTCCTGTCTCAGCCTCCTGAGTAGCTGGGATTACAAGCGTGTGCTACTATGCCTGGCTAATTTTTGCATTTTCAGTAGAGACAGCGTTTTGCCATGTTGACCAGGCTGGTCTCAAACCCTTGACCTCAGGTTGGCTGCCCAAAGTGCTGGGATTACAGACGTGAACCACAGCGCCCAGCCTAGATATTTTAATTTTGAACAAGGATATATGCATATTTAAAGAGAGAAAACCAAAATGACAGAGACCAGGTACATATCTTGTAATGACTATGACCTTCTAGGTACACAAACATTATAAATCAAGAAAATGTCCCTTAATCCTTAATAGTTTAAGGTTAAAAAAAGGGGGGAGGGGGAGAAAATGTCCTGATACCTATATTTCTAAGCTCTGAATTCAATAAATACAGACAACTCAAATCATAAAGCCTTGGAGAAAAGACAGACTCATGATTTGGAAAATCCTCCTTCCTCAGCTAATTAATGCAGGAACAGAAACCAAATCCCATGTTTTCACTTATTAGTGGGACCTAAACACTGAGCACCCAAGAACATAAACATGGGAACAACAGATACTGTGAACTACTGGGGAGGGGGCGTTATGGGTCAAAAAACTACCTATTGGGTACTATGTTCACTACCTGAGTATGATATCCCCATACAACAAACCTGCATGTGTACCCCGTGTATCTAACATAAAAGTTGAAAGAAAAAGAAAATCCTCCCCACATGAATGACATCCTGATGTCTGAGGGTGTAAGAGCTTCAGATCCCAGAGACCTGACATTTGGACCCTCTGCCAGGTGTCGGATGTAGCAAGTTCCAAGGGGAAGGGTCCTTGGCTGTATCACCTGGTGCCATGACCTGGCTTCCACAGGTGGGGATCAGAGGTCCACATGCCTAAGTTCACCCAAGAAGTCAGAGTTCAGGCTTCTTGGGCCCAAATCCAGTGCTCTTTGCCACATGTGCCTCCCACTTTAGCCAAGTCCACTGCCAAGTTCTACAGCAGGAAACGAACTTTGGGCACACAGATTCCATCCTTCTGAAGGCAGTATTTCTCTGCTGCCCCAAATACACAGATCTGTTACCTACCAAACGTGAGGGATAAATATCCGCTTGCAGAGAAGCAGGTACAGAGGGGCCTTAACCTGTAGAAAAGGAGGGGGCACTTCATCTCAACAGGGAAAAATGGAAACTAGCTCCAGGATGGGCTTCTAATGGGACACAGCACAACGGCTTGCAGATGACCCCTATCCTCTATGCAGAAGAGGTTACCGCACACAAAGTACTGATCCCTGGTCTCCAGAAATGCCCTCAACAAATTCTCCAAAGGAGAAAAGCAACAGAATGAGAACAGAAACCTGAAGCACCCTGGGCAGCTTTTTGGTTTTTACTAAGAGACTGGGTCTCGCTCTGTCACCCAGGCTGGAGTGCAGTGATATGATTGCCACTCACTGCAGCTTCAACTTCCCAGGCCCAAGTTTCTTCCCACCTCAGCCTCCCAAATAGCTGGGACTACAGGCACATGCCACCACACCCCACTAATGTTTTAATTTTTGTAGAGACCAGGTCTCGCTATGTTGCCCAGGATGCTCTAGAACTCCTGGGCTCAAGCAATCCTCTCGCCTCAGCCTCCCAAAGTGCTGGGATCACAGGTATAAGCCACCAGGCCTGGTCTATTGCTGCTTTTAGTCACTAAGTGGTAATAACACTTGTCAGAACACTGGTGTTTGCAACTTATTGTAAGCCACCATGCTCACTCACCCCACCATCACTGTTACATGGAGGGTAAGATGAGGTTTGCTACTTATTGTAACAATGAAACACCTGACTCCGTGTGCGCACGCGTGTGTGTATGTGTGTGTGTGCCTATTCCCTCTCAAACACAAACAAACAAACAACAACTATATATATATATATGCATGCGCCATGTTGGCCAGGCTGGTCTGGTCTTGAACTCCCGGGTTCACCTGCTTCGGCCTCCCAAAATGCTGGGATTACAGGTGTCAGCCATGACACCCAGCTCCCCTATATATTTTTTTGCTGATCAAGATCTCTTTTCCTGCCGTCAAGGCTAGTGCTCAATGGGTACTCAGTTGTCCAGTATCATGGCCAGGGCATTCAGGTTTCTCTATGCCAAGTTTCTCTATTACATTATTTGAGTGTCATCCTGCCTACTATCGCTGAAGGCTAAAACTCTAAAAAAGTGAAGGTGATTGTTTTGGGGGAAAGGACAAATTCTTGTTTGTTTCTGAAACAGAGTAGAAGATTTGAGAAACTATAGGCCCTTGAGCAAAAGAAACTCAAGCAAGAAAGGAAGCCAGTATGCCCAATCCCTTCGACGAAGAGGGAAGAAACAAACTAGTAAACAGGCGGAGAGCCCAGGGGAGAAGTGGACGCAGGCGGGGAGCTGGCTTCTTGCTGAGGCCGACCTTTCCGGCTGGGATACGGCAGGGTCTGGCCACATGACCAGCCAAGCCTGCAGCCCCAACTTTGCAGAACCCTCAGGGATTTGAGGGCAAGGTAGCTGATGACAACCAAAATGTGTGCCAACAACACACTGCCACGTATACTCCCTGCCTGGGGGATGGAGAAATCCCTCTGCCGGCTTTCAATGGACTCATTCAATTCATTGAACAAATCTTTATGAAGTGTCTACAATAGGCCAGTATTATTTCTTTCATTTAGTCTGACCACAAGGAGATGTTCTTTAAGGAATCTATAGTTTATGTGAGCTGGATTGAATACTGATTCTTTTCATTTCAGTTGACCCATCTTGTTCCCAGCCTCTTATCTGTCTCCCTCCTCATGCTCCTCCCTCCAATCCTACTGATGCTTCATTTCTTCTTCTCCACATCCACTTCCCCAGGCAAAGACCGCTCACTCCAGCCCAGGCTTCACTAGACTTCTGCCATGCCCGACCCCATTTCCACACATTCAAATACTTCAAGCCTCATTGTTCTTCTCCCTGTGAGATTTCAGCTCCACTGTGGTGGCCTTGCCTAACCTGGTCCTCTCCTAGATTTCACGGCAGCCGGTACCGCCCACAGCCACACCATTTCACAGAGCCTCATATTCAGACCCTGAAAACCTCTCAACTTCTGCAAGCCCTAAGGGCAATCTCTCTGCCTTTGCCTCCTCTCTTGCTTTCCCCAACCCTGCTTTGTGTTCTCACAGGGAGCATTCGTCCCTCAGCCTTGCCCACTTCTCCCAAACCACTGTCCTCTTACAAGTGACAAGAGCATAAGCTGCCAGGACGCTGAGCCCATTCTCCCTTTCTTCTGGGGCACAAAGCAAGTCTCCCTGTTCTCACTGCACTTAGGCATTGCCATGTGACTGGATTTTAGGCAACAGTGTGAGTAGGAAGAATGTAGGTAAACCCCAGGCCCTGCTTTGAAAGCATCTGCACACTCTCTTCCAGGCACATTCCTCAAGACAACTGACTGGGTTGTAAAATTTACAATCTTAGGGTGAAGACAAAATGTCCATTTAAAAAAATGATGGACAAAATAGACCATAAACTGCTGGGGTTTGTGTATGTTGATATGGTTAGGCTTTGTGTCCCACCCAAACCTCATTTGAACTGTAATCCTTATAATCCCCATAATCCTCACATGTCAAGGGAGAGGCCAAGTGGAGGTAACTGAATCATGGGGGTGATTTCCCCCATGCTATTCTCTTGATGGTGAGAGAGTTCTCATGAAATCTGATAGTTTTATAAGGGGCTCTTCCCCGTTTGCTTGGCACTTCTTCTTCCTGACACCTTGTGAAGTTGTCATGTCTTCTCTTCCACCATGGTTATACGTTTCCTGAGGCCTGCCCAGCCATGCTGAACTGTGAGTCAATTAAACCTCTTTCCTTTATAAATTACCCAGTCTTGGGTATTTCCTTATAGCAATGTGAGAATGGACTAATATATGTGTCTTAAGCTGTGCTGTACAAACAGCACCACAAGCGGCCGGGAAGTGGACCGAGAAACAAATGGCCAAGGCTGTCTAGAAAAAGGCAAGGAGTACGTTGCAGAGAAGCAGGGGCAGTGTGCACAGGCCAGGACAGGCAGGGGGCCACACATCCTGGTCTCAGAGTAGTGGAGAGTCTGGCAACTCTGGACATAAAGGCAGAAAGTAAGTCTGAAACCCTCATGTAAACCACGGTGAGAAAACAAAGGCAAGAGGCCAGGCATAGTGGCTCACTGTCTGCAATCCCAGCACACTGGGAAGCTGAGGCGAGAGAACCACTTGAGCCCAGGAGTTCAAGACTAGCCTGGGCAACATAGTGAGACCTGTTCTCTACCAAAAATTAAAATTTTTAAAAATTTAAAAACTGTCCAAGTGTTGTGGGATAGGCCTGTAGTCCCAGAGACTCAGGAGGCTAAGGTGAGAAGATCGCTTGAGTCTGAGAGATTGAGGCTGCAGTGAGCTATGATCACACCACCACACTGTAGCCTGGGCAAGAGAGTAAGACCCTGTCTCCGAAAACAAATAAACTAAATAATTAAAAATGAAAAGAAGAAGAAGAAGAAGAAGAAGAAGAAGAAAACAAAGCCAAGAGAGCTGGGGCTGATGTGGCACAGAGCCAACTGAGAGAACCAGCAAGAGCACCGTGCTGGGGGCTGTGGGGAAGGACACGGGTGAACTCACACATGATATCTGTGGGAGGAGGTGGAGCCAGGAGCCGTGGAATTAGGTTACAAGGGATGTGAAAAGCAGGGATAAGGAGTCTCCATTCCCATCTCAAGTAAAATAAGGGGAAAATGGGATCTAGAGCAGGGGAATCCCCATGGGATTCATTCTCATAGTTGGCCCTCATTGGCTGTCTTCTGGGCAGCAGCACTTAGTGTAGACAATCACATGCTCATTACATCTTTGATGATGTCCTGGGATATACAGTTTAGAAAGCACCCAGCCACACTTATTCTGTCTGCTAAGGGGCTGGGGTTGATCAAAACCATTCATGGCCAGGTGTGGTGGCTCATGCCTATAATCCCAGCACTTCAGGAGGCAGAGGCAGGCAGATCACTTGAGCCTAGGAGTTCAAGACCAGCCTGGGCAACATGGTGAAACCTCATCTCTACTAAAAATACAAAAATTAGCCAGGTGTGGTGGCACACACCTGTAATCCCAGCTACTCAAGAAGCTGGGTGAAAGAATCACCTGGCCTGGGAGGTTGAAGCTGCAGTGAGCCATGATTGTATCACTGCATTGCAGCCTGGACACTGAGAGTGAGACACTACCTCAAATAAATAAATGAATAATGAATAACCATTCCTGAACTCTCCTAACCTGGCTCTCTAAAACATGCTCTAGGGAAAGGTCACCCCCAAAGAAGATGGGAAGCTGCGTTCCAGGGCAGGGATCATAGGAGTTTCTTCAGACAAGAATGAGGCTCCTGATGAGCAGAGAGGGAGGCCAGTGGGCTGAACAGGGAGCCCAGGTGTGGGCTAGGGTGATAACAAGCTCCTAGGGACACGTTCATTTACTGTCAGCATCAGGAAGTCTGACTTGTGGAAGTACTAGCACAAGGAAGGAAGCTACTTAAAGTAAAAATGGACCCGGGCTTCTGGATTTTCTAGCCACATCTCACTAGAAAATACTCATGGATGACAGTGGCAGCCATTCAGGAGGCTCAGCTAATCAGCCCCATCCGTAAGTCCCCTCATGCACCGATCTCATTTTATACTCCCAGTCGTGCTGGAGGTTTGGAACTGTCATTTTCATTTTACATATCAAGAAATTAAGAGTAAATCATGGCAAAGCTGATTGAAACTTTGGTTTTCTAACTCCATGTCTTTTTAACAGTACTCTTTTATCAAATACAAATTCCTGCCAGATTCTTGGCTGGATACTGGGTATCCAAAATGAATAAGACAGTTTAGTTTCTCAAGGAGATGATGATTTAGTGGGTAACAGGCATGAAAACAAATTAAAACAGAAAGAGGTTATAAGTGCTAAAAAAGCAGACTACAGGGGGACAAAGAGGTAGTCATTGCCTGCACCTAGCAGACATACAATAAATAGCTATCCAGTAAAATCCTTTGCGCAACTACTATGTGCTAAGCACCATTCGGGAATACAGCAATGAAGAAAACAGATAGAACCCCTGCCCCTAACACTCCAGTGGAGGGAGCTTATATTCTCATATCAAATGGATATACAGATAAATGGATGGATGGATGGACAGATGGAGATAGTCATACACAGGTCTTTATGAAGTAGCTGAAGTTAAACTGATTTTTTTTTCTTTTTTGAGACAGGGTCTTGCTCTGTTGGTCAGGCTGGAGTGCAGTGGCACAATCTTGGCTCACTACAGCTCCTCTCCCTGGGCTCAAGTGATCCTCCCACTTTAGCCCCCCAAGTAGGTGGGACCACAGGCATTCACCAGCACACCCAGCTAATTTTTTTTTTTTTTTTTTTTTTTTTTTTTTTTTTGTAGCGATGGGGTTTCGTTATGTTGCCCAGGCTGGTCTTGAACTTCTGAGCTCAAGCGATCCACTTGCCTTGGCTTCCCAAAGTGCTGGGATTACAGTTGTGTGCCACTGCATACTTGGCCTGAAATGAATCCTAAAAATAATACATAGGTATCAGTCAAGGAAAGGAGGGCCGGGCATGGTGGCTCACACCTGTAATCCTGGCACTTTGGGAGGCCAAGGCAAGAGGATTCCTTGATGCCAGGAGTTCCAGACAAGACTGGAATACATAGAGATCCCATCGCTTAAAAAAAAATGTTTAATTAGCCAAGCATAGTGACACATACCTGTAGTCCCAGCTACCTGGTGGTTGAGGTGGGAGGATTGCCTAAGCCCAGGAGGTGGAAGCTGTAGTGAGCTACGACTATACTACTGTATTCTAGCCTGGGTGACAGACCAAGAAAGATCGTGTCTCTAAATGAATGAATGAATGAATAAATGAATGAATGAAAGATAGATAGATAGAAAAAGAAAAAGCCAAGAAGGCTCTCTAGGGAGGAGGAACAACACCAGGAAGATCAAGCAGGGGTTTATCAAGCTGGGCTCTCTGGGGATCTGCAGGTGGTTCCCTCTGGCTAAATGTCCATCAGACAAGAGATGACAGGAGGAGGAAGGCAGGAGCCACAGAGCTTGGATCTGCCCTGCAGGTCACACAGAACGAAAGGAAGATTAAGAAGAGTCATAACAAAGATGGTACAACTAATCACAAATGCGATTAAAGGTTTATATGTTGGAAAGATTTCTCTCTCAAAGTAAACTGAGAACTCTCAAAGTTTTAAAATTGACGTTTTAGAGAGTTCACATAGCAAGCAAGAGGTCATGTAGTCTGGAGGGAAAAGCTTGGGCTCAGAAGTCAGATTAAAACTCCAGCTTTGGCACACTTGTGTGACCTTGAGTGAATCACTTGACTGCTCCGAGCCTCAGATTTTCATCAATAAAACGAATGTCTTACACCCACCTGACAGAGCTGTTGTGAGGATCAGAGATACTGTACAATGTACAAGTGTATGACATCTAGTAGAGTCCCCACATGATCATTTTTAGCCATCATAAGTTAAAGGAATCCCTAGACCTCTGAGGCTCCCATGCTGGAGAATAACCCCAGTCTCCTGAGAGCCATCTCTTTGTCCTCCTGACAGGAACCGCACACTGAGTTGCAGACTGAGCCAGTCCTAAACAGCAAGTCCTGGGTTCTTTAACAAATAACCTTAATGGGGCATTTATACAGGGAGGGTTTGTGACCCAGAAATTTCCCTCAAGACAGGAAATTTAGAAATCGATCATTTTCTGATTAGGCCACCATGCTACATTCCCTTCCCTCCTTCCTTCCTTCTTTCCTCCCTCCCTCCCTCTCTCTTTCTTTCTTTCCTGATTTATTTAGTAGGGATAGGGTCTCGCTATGTTGTCCATGTTGGTCTCAAACTCCTGAGCTCAAGCTTCAAGCAATCCCCCTGCCTTGGCTTCCCACAGTGCTGGTGTGAGCCACTGTACCCAGCCCACATTGCTTTATGATACCAATAACCTAACATTGTCCCAAACCTGTATCTCTTCCTACAAGGCTTAAAGAAATGGAAGCCATTATTTTTAAATAAAATCATTACATAAAGGCTAATTCCTAATATTTATTCTCAAGTAAGCCCACTAAGATGACTGGTCTCCACCAACATGCCACCCATTTAGATAGGTTTTGAATCATTATGCAACAGACTCAGTTCGCAAGCTCAGGTCTTCTGGAGTTCTTATACCAAAGATCAGAAAACTAGAGAAGAATCCTAATTGGTTTCTAAACAAAAGAGAAGGAAAGTCTTGTTTCCCCAAAATAGAATTAACATTCCACACTATCAAGAAACCCAGTTTAACTTCTCGTTTCATAAACTTGGATTTGTCATTGCTCTGGCTTGACGGGGAAGAGGCAGCTTAGAGAAGCCACAGAAGGTTTTTATGTACAGTGAATTGGTGTGCTGCTGTGTCGCCCCTCCTCACCGTCACCATGTCGACATTTCTTTCCTTTGTCCTCCCCTCCCCCACCCACATACCTCTTTGGAGCACCAGGCACATTTTGGGTGGATTAGCAGACATTCTTCACATGAGGTGGCACTTCCACTAGCACATATGTTGAGACCTTTAAAGCAAGATAAAGATGCACCAATTAGTTCCTGGCTATAAATTTCATGGATCAGGCCTTTGAATAAGTAGGGGGAATTACTTCCTTCTTTAACAGCAGACCTCTCTGAGTCTGAAGGGTGCAGGTCCCAATGCTAATTGCAGGTTAAGGCTCATTTGCTGAGGCTGCACATTGAGTTTTTGAAGCGTTCATCATGCATGCACACTTGTGTTAGGAACTTCGTTTCTTCCGCTGGGCCCACTTGGATTTTCATTTCCCCCATAACTCAGAAAATCCTCTTTCAGTGAGACAGAACAAGGCCACTTTACATTTAGTCAGTCCAAAATGCCAAAAATAGTACAAAAAAGAAAAGAAAAAAGAACAGATTGGTTTTATTCAGGCATTTTTAAAAAAAGAAAATCCTAAATCACATACTCTCACATCAAAATTTATGGTGTACTGAAAGAAGCCATGTATCCCAGGAATACAACGTTGAATTAAGATAGAGGAAATCCTTTGATTCAACATATCTATTAATAGGTCAAATAAGAAAAACCCAAGGCTGGGCATGTTGTCACGCCTATAATAATCCCAACATTTTGGTGGCAAAGGCAGGAGGATTGTTTGAGCCTAGGAGTCTGAAACCAGCCTAGGCAAGATAGGGGCCCCGTCTCCAAGAAAGACAAAATTTCACCAGGTGTCATAGTATGCACTTGTAGTTTCAGCTACTCCGGAAGCTAAGGCAGGAGGATCACTTGAGCCCAGGAGGTCAAGGTTGCAGTGTGCCACGATCATACCACTGCACTCCAACCTGGGCAACTGAGGGAGGCCCAGTCCCAAAAGACAGACAGACAGACAGACAGACAGACAGACAGACAGAAAGAAAGAAGGAAAGAAAGAAGGAAAGAAAGAAAGAAAGAAAGAGAGAGAGAGAGAGAGAGGGAGGGAGGGAAGGAAGGAAGGAAGGAAGGAAGGAAGGAAGGAAGGAGGGAGGGAGGGAGGGAGGGAGGGAAGGAAGGAAGGAAGGAAGGAAGGAAGGAAAGAAAGAAAGAAAGAAAGAAAGAAAGAAAGAAAGAAAGAAAGACAGACAGACAGACAGACAGAAAGACTGAAGAACCATCCCAAAATGGAAAGACATCCTGTGCTCATGGTTTGGAAGAATATTGTTAAAATGTCCATGCTATCCAGTGTAAAAATTCGATTCACTCTTTATCAAAATTCCAATGGTGTTTTTCACAGAAATAGAAAAACAATCCTAAAATTTATACAAAAGCACAAAAGTTTCTATGAAACCTGGATAACCAAAGCAATCGTAAGCAAGAAGAACAAAGGTGGAGGTATTGTATTACCCGATTTCAAAATATACTACAAAGCAACTATAATTAAAACAGCATGGTACTGGCATAAAAACAAACATATAGACCAATGGAACAGAATAAAGCACCCAGAAATAAATCCAGGCATTTACGGTGAACTGATCTTCAACAAAGTGGTCAAGAACACACAATGTGGAAAGGTTGGTCTCTTCAATAAATGGTTTTGGAACAACCAGATATCCACATACAGAACAAAACTGGACCCTTATCTCACACTGTATTTTAAAAATCAACTCAATATGGATTAAAACCTTAAATGTAACACCTGAAATGTAAAACTGCCAAGAGAAAACATACGAGAAAGGCTTCCTGACACTGGACTAGGCAATGATTTTTGAATATTACCCTAGAAGCACAGGCAACAAAAATGAAAATAGGCAAATGGAATTCTATCAAACTAAAAAGCTTCTGCACAGCAAAGAACAGAGGGAAGAAACAACCTACTATATGCAAAAGAATATTTGCAAACCATACATCTGATAAGGGGTTAATATCCAAATACATAGAGAATTCAAACAACTCAATGTTAAGGAAACAAATAACCCAATTAGAAAAATGAGCAATGGGCCAGGCATGGTGGCTCACACCTATAATCCCAGCACTTTAGGAGACTGAGATGGGAGGATCAGCTGAGGTCAGGGGTTTGAGACCAGCCTGGACAACATGGTAAAACCCTGTCTCTATTAAAAATACAAAAATTAGCCAGGCGCGGTGGCTCAAGCCTGTAATCCCAGCACTTTGGGAGGCCAAGGCGGGTGGATCACGAGGTCGAGAGATCGAGACCATCCTGATCAACATGGTGAAACCCCGTCTCTACTAAAAATACAAAAAATCAGCTGGGCATGGTGGCACGTGCCTGTAATCCTAGCTACTCAGGAGGCGGAGGTTGCGGTGAGCCGAGATCGCGCCATTGCACTCCAGCCTGGGTAACAAGAGCGAAACTCCGTCTCAAAAAAAAAAAAAAAAAAAACAAAAATTAGCTGTGTATGGTGGTGCACCCCTGTAATCCCAGCTACTCGAGAGGCTGAGGCACGAAAATCACTTGAACCCAAGAGGCAGAGGCTGCAGTGAGCCAAGAGAGCGCCACTGAACTCCAGCCTGTGCGGCAGAATGAGACTCTGTCTCAAAAAAAAAAAAAAAGAAAGAAAAATGAGCAACGGACCTAATAGACATTTTCCAAAAGAAGACATACAAATAGCTAACACGTATAAGAAAAAATGTCCCACGTCACTAATCATCAGGGAAATGCAAGTTAAAATGACAATAAGCTATCACTTCATACCTGTTAGGACGGCTATTAAAAAGACAGGCCAGGCACACTGGCTCCCACCTGTAATTCCAGCACTTTGGGACACTGAGGCGGGTAGACCGCATGGGGTCAGGAGTTCGAGACCAGCCTGGCTAACGTGGTGAAACCCCATCTCTACTAAAAAATTAAATTAAATTAAATTTAAAAATAGCCAGGCATCGTGGTACACGCCTGTAATTCCAGCTACTCCGGAGGCTGAGGCAGGACAATCACTTGAACCTGGGAGGCGAAGGTTGTAGTGAGCCAAGGTGGCACCACTGCCCTCCAGCCTGGGCGACAGAGCAAGATTTTTTTTTTTTTCCCCAAAAACACAAAAAGACAAAAGATTGCCAGTGCTAGCAAGAATGTGGATAAAAGGGAACTGGGAAACTTTGTACACTGTTGGTGGGAATGTGAATTAGTACAGCTATTAGGGAAAACGGCATGGAGATTCCTTAAACTAGAACTCCTGTGTGTTTCAGCAATTCCACTTCTGGGTATATAGCCAAAGAAAATGAAATCAGTGTGTCAAAGACATACCTGCACCCCGATGTTACTTGCAGCACTATTCATAACAGCCAAGATATGGAATCAACAGACAGATGAAGAAAATGTGATATTTTTAAAAAGTGGTATATACATACAATGGAATCTATTTAGCCTTTAAAAAAATGGAGAAAATCATTCCAGGATGAACCTGGAGAAGACTATTAAGTCAGGCACAGAAAGACATACTGCATTATGTCATTTATATGTGGACTCGAAAAAAGTTGAACTCAGAGATACAGAGAGTAAAACGGTGGTTGCCATCGCTGGTAGGGGTAGGGTGGAGAAAGGGGAGATGGTTAAAGGGTGCAAAGTTAGCCGGGCGAGGTGGCTCAAGCCTGTAATCCCAGCACTTTGGGAGGCCGAGGCGGGTGGATCACGAGGTCGAGAGATCGAGACCAACCTGGTCAACATGGTGAAACCCCGTCTCTACTAAAAATACAAAAAATTAGCTGGGCATGGTGGCGCGTGCCTATAATCCCAGCTACTCAGGAGGCTGAGGCAGGAGAATTGCCTGAACCCAGGAGGCGGAGGTTGCGGTGAGCCGAGATCGCGCCATTGCACTCCAGCCTGGGTAACAAGAGCGAAACTCCGTCTCAAAAAAAAAAAAAAAAAAGGGTACAAAGTTTCAGAGAGAATAAATAAGTAAATAAGTTCTGGAGATCTATGTGCAGAATGGTGACTACAGTTAATAACAATGCATTGTATACTTGAGAATTGTTAAGAGAGTAGATCTTAAACACTCTCACCACACACACAAAAAGGTAACTATGGGAGGTGGAGAATATGTGAATTAGCTGGATTGTAGTAATTACTGCAAATGTATACATAGAGTAAAACGTCATATCAAATATATACAATTTTTATTTGTCAACCATACCTCCATAAAGCTGGAAAAAGAAAAGAAACATTTAAAAAGTAAAAGAGAAGAAGTGCCAAAATAGGGGGGGGGAAAAAAAAACCATCTTGCAACTGGAACATTTCCCTAATTTGCTAATTTTAACTCCCTGCCTCTCCTTTGTCCCTAGCAGCAAAAACTCACAGAAATTGCAAATGGCATAATTGCTGACTGGGAGAGGGGTGGGTGCAAGAGGTGGTGGAGGGGGGAAGGAAGCTTTACCATGTCACCCCAGGGACTTTAGAAGGAAGAAATACCAATTGAGATAAGGATGGTAGTTGGGACAGAAGGGGAGGGAGAAATAGCCAGAACCTGAGAGACTAGGAAAAAAGGAATAGAAGCTTTGAGAGCCCATAGAGGGTGAGAACAAAGGTTTCCACCAGCCCTAAGCCTGAACCCTCGGCCTCCTCCTCCTCATTGACCTCACCCAGGGAGGCCTGCAGCAGGAGGCTCTGGTGCTGCTGGGACCCACCCACCGTGCCTTATCTTACTTCAAGAGGAAAAGCCATCCCAGGCCCAAATGTGGACCAAGAAGGTCTGAACACAACCTACTGGGAAGCTGGACCTGCCTGTGCTGATAACCTTCTAATTTTAAATGAATTCACTCACTCAGTGAGTTTTCTTTTTTTGATTTCTTGTTTGAGACAGGGTTTAGCTCTGCTGCCCAGGCTGGAGTGCAGTAGTGCTATCACTGCAGCCTCAAACTCCTGGCCTCAAGTGATTTTCCCACCTCAGCCTCCCGACTGCAAGTACACACTACCATGCCTGGCTAATTTTTTTTTTTTTTAATTTTTAATTTTTGGTGGAGACAGGGTCTTGCCATGTTGTCCAGTCTGCTCTCAAACTCCTGGGCTCAAGTGATCCTCCTGCTTGAGCCTCCCAAAGTGCTAGGATTACAGGTATGAGCTACCACACTTGGCTCACTTAGTGATTCAAATCCAGGAAACTCTGCATTCAACAAACCCTAAATGCTCAGCACTGGACTGGGGGATGCTAGAGATACACAGGTGAATGATCCACCAGCTCTTGATGTCCAGGAACTCACAGTGTGCCAGGTACAGGTACCAGACAGGTACTCCAAGATCCAAAACCACAGGCTGTATGCTGATACGTGCAGTGCCAGACTCACTCCCTTGGCATCTTTCCTCTCTCCACCTATTAATATTTCAGAGTTTGGACTTTGCTGGATGAGTCACTCGGCACCAATAAGCATTTTGAAAAGGAAGGAAGTGATGAATAAAAAACTAAACAGCCGGAGTTCACAAATGTCAGAGTGTTAGGTCCAGGTCATGCAAACAGGAACTAGCAGGCCAGACGATGGCCACATCTCATCTTCGTTGCTGTCTGCATAGTGACTATTCTCAGTTCAGTGGCAACTCCCTGTATCTCTTTTGCTTAATGTCACTGAAGCCCAAGGTTTACTGCAAACTATAATCTAAAAATATGTTCTTCTGAAATTTACTGACTCACCCCTGTGTTTATCAATCATCCAGGGAGCCACCACGTCCGGTTGGTCATTCCTTCAAGATGCAAGAAATGTTTATCCTAAGCCAACCCTTCCTGTCTGCAACCTCCAGTCCCAACAGCCCAAGCCAGGCCCTCTGGTCTAAATTCCTGCCACAGCCTCCTAGTTGGCCTCCTTCCATTCAGCCTTTCCCCACTTCTGTACACCCCAGAGGTCCAAGATTAGACAACTACTACTAAAACAGACATATACCTGCAATTGGCATTTCCTGATCCAGAATATTCAGTGGGATAACAGAAGTAAACACAGAAGCTAGAATGCCTTTCTGCCTTGAAGTTGGCAATGCCCTGGAATGCTTCTCCCCACACCCTGAATTCCGCCCTCACATTTGTCACACAATGGACAAAAGAGTCTCAGTATAGACTCTTGCAATTAAACAGCCATATGTCTACATATTACCATGAAATGCAAAAATGCTCTAGAAAGGTTCTATCCCAGCAGTTCTCATCCTAGACTGCCTTTATGAACATCAGACATCTGTGCAACACTCAACAATACCAGCCTTACAGATCTGACTTCTATTTTTAAAACACCAATTCATACCATGGAGTACTATACAGCTGTAAAGAAAAAATGAGCCTGTTCTCTGTATTGACATGAAGCTAAGTTAAAAATAAAAAGCAAGATCCATACTGTGTTTTGTGCTGCCTTTGAATAAAAATGGAAGAGGAATATTTGTAATATATGCATAGAAACCCTCAGGATACATAAGAAAGCTTATTAGCTTTATAATAGGAATTATACAGGAATAATCTGTTTAGGAAAGGGGTCACAGAAATATCCTGCACTGAAGGGCAACAAGAAAGATGAGAGGCTTCTCACTTTGAGTTATACTTTTTAAAAATTATAGAAATATATTACCTAATCAAAAGGTAATTTTTTAAAAAGGCAATTGATTACCTCTATGTTCTTCTTCCAAATTTTGTCTAATCATGGGAAAAAAATCAGACAAATCCCAAGAAGGGGATGATCTACAAAATATCTGACCTGTACTTTCCTTGTTTTTCCACAAAAAACAAGGAAAAGACTGAGAAACTGTCATAGCCATAGGAATCCAAGGTGACATGACAACTCAGTGTTTTGTGGTATCTTGGATGGGATCCCAGAACAGAAAAAAGACTTAAGTAAACACTAAGGAAATCTAAACTGACGGACTTTAGTTAATAATAATATGTCAATATGGTTCATTAATTGTAATAAAGGTACCATACTAATGTAAGCTGTTAGTAATAGGCAAAACTGGGTGTGATGTGGACGGAAACTCTCTGCACTATCTTCTCAATTTTTCTGAAAATCTAAAACTGTTCTAAATTTTTAGAAAAGTTTTTTTTTTTAGGGCCAGGCACACTAGCTCACGTCTGTAATCCCAACACTTTGCAAGGACCAGGAGGGAGGATCAACTGAGGCCAAGAGTTAAGGCTACAGTGGGACACGATCATGACAATGCACTCCAGCCTGGGTGACAGAGTGAGATTCTGTCTTTCTAAAAAAAAAAAAAATTAAAAATTAAAAATTAAAAATACATATATATATATATATATGTATATATACACATATACACATAAAAGAGAGTCACCAAGCACAGTGGTTCATGTCTATAATCCCAGGACTTTGGGAGGCTGAGGCAGGCAGATCACCTGAGGTCACGAGTTCAAGACCAGCTTGGCCTACACGATGAAACCCCATCTCTACTAAAAATACAAAAAATTAGCCGGGCATGGTGGCACGTGCCTATATCTCAGCTACTTGGAAGACTGAGGCATGAGAATCGATTGAACCCAGGAGGCAGAGGTTGCAGTGAGTCTAGATCACATCACTTTCCTCCAGCCTGGGCAACAGAGTGGGACTCCATCTCAAAAAAAAAAAAAAAAAAAAAAAAGAAAAAAAGAAAAAAAAAAGAAGTACATATGTAGAGATTTATTTATTTATTTTTGAAATGGAGTCTCTATCTGTTGCCCAGGTTGGAGTACAATGGTGTGATCTCAGCTCACTGCAACCTTGGCCTCCGAGGTTCAAGTGATCCTCCTGTCTCAGCTTCCTGAGTAGTTGGGATTACAGGCACATGCCACCATGCCCAGCTAATTTTTATATTTTTAGTAGAGACTGGGTTTCTCCATGTTGGCCAGGGTGGTTTCAAACTCCTGACCTCAGGAAATCCACCTGCATCGGCCTCCCAAAGTGCTAGAATTACAAGTGTGAGCCACCGTGCCTAGCCGAAATATTTTAAATAAAGTTTTTCTAAGGCCATTAAAATCCTTGGAGGAGAGGAGGGATCAATTGAGCACTAAGCATCGTGGCTGTGTCAGGGACACAGGTAAATGAGACCAGGGCAATTCACCAGGTAGCAGGTGAGACAGACGAGCTGCAGCCCCTAGTCTCCCTAATGGAATGGGCTATGAGGCAGCAGGAGGAGGAGATAGTTCTACTCTATCCAGAGATGCAGGGAAAGAGAACAGGATAGCCTGGGCATAAAAGACCCAAGGAATTATTCGTCCTTGTTGGTTATATGACCTAGGGCAAGTCACTTCCTCAAGTAAACTTCGGCTTCCTCATGCAAACAATTCAGGGAGTGGACCAAACGGCCTCCACACCAGCTCAAAAATCCTGACACAAGGCCGACCATGGTGGCTCATGCCTGTAATCCCAGCACTTTGGGAGGCTGAGGCGGGCAGATCACCTGAGGAATTCAAGACCAGTCTGGCCAACAGACGAAACCCCATCTCTACTAGAAATACAAAAATTAGCCAGGTACAGTGGTGCATGCCTATAATCCCAGCTACTTGGTAGGCTGAGGCAGGAGAATCACTTGAACCTGGGAGGAGGAGGTTGTGGTGAGCAGAAATCACACCAATGCACTCCAACCTGGGCGACAGAAGGAGACTCTGTCGAAAAAAAAAAAAAAAAAAAAAGAAAGAAAAAGAAAAGATTCCAACAGAATATCTTTTTCCCAGGATGTTTCTTCCTAAGATGCCACTTTCATAGTCCCTGACTTCAAAGCTAGCTATAGAAGGCAGAAGGGACTTGAGGATGGGATGCATCCCCTCTTCACCTCCCAATTACCAAGACTCAGGTTCATCCCTTATTCATGCAACAAGTATGTGTCTAGCACTGTTCTAGGCATGTAGTATACAGAGATGAATAAACCTAACAAGACTCCCTTATTCACGGATCTCACATCCTGGCTGAGGGAGAATTCTACTTAGGGGAAATAGACCGTGAATAAGATATGTAGTTACATTAGATGGTGATGCGTGCTAAGGACAAAAATTAAAGAAGGAGAGGAGATAAAAAGAATGTGGGATATAGGGAAGAGGCTGCAGCTGTAGCTGGGAGCGGCCAGAGAAAACTTGGCTGAGCAGGAGACGCTAAGAAAAGGTTTGCAAGGTGGAGGATGCCAGTCATGCAGCTATCTTGGAGAGTATTCCAGGCAGGGAGAAGGGCTGCTGTGGGAGCATGGCTGGCACGCCGGAGGGACAGTGGGAGGCCCATGCTGCTAGATCAAAGGATGCGAAGGGAAAGTGGTGAAGGAAACTTTCTGGGACGCATGGAAGGAAAGTCATGGAAGTCGGGGGAAGAGTTCATGGAGCCTGGCAGGACTCTGGGAAGCCATTCGAAGGTTTTAAGCAGAGAGACATGATCTGACTTGAGTTGGATCTTAGGATCACTCTGAGTGGGAGCTGAGAATAACTAAAGGGAACAAGTTGCAGAAGTAGATCCCAGCTCTACAAGAGACAACTAGCTCTGAAAACGTCTGGCTGGAGTTGGGGAGGGAATCCCATAAAGAGAGGGCAGGCTACCCTGCAGTGCCTTCAAAGCATCAGCCTTAGGGGATGAATCAAGCCTGTCTTCGAACAAACTTTTCACCAAGTGGCCCGGGAAGCAAACTCTGCATTCAACGGAAGCAAGAAGCTCAGAAACAAATGGACGCCTCTAAATAAAGCGTTCCTTTACATTTATAGAGGCCATTAATCCCATTCCAACCGGAAAGAAGGAAAACAAACCATGGCAGTCAGCTCTCCAAGGCCCTCAGCTCCAGCCAACTGGAAATACCTGTGAAAAGAGACCTATCCCATTAACCCAGCTGCACACTGCCATGTGAAAGGGGCCCTATTATTAAGTAGCATGTAATTGTCCCACATTACTGATATCGTTAAAGCATCTCAGAATATTTCCATGGCCAGGCTGAAGAAGAAAAGTAGTTACCAGGGCACACAGGCACAAAGGGCCTTTTGCCAAACTACTTTAGATATTTTAATTCCCCGTTGCCTCAGTAGCTAAATAAGCATGGAGAACAAGCAGGCAGGGAATACTAATTAGAGCTAATTAGACCCTGCCCTCTTCTGCCTCAATCCCCTTTATAAAAAGCTCCCCCAACTCAAGGATGAGTTAAAATGTAAATCCATAGGATAAACAGGAGTCTGCAGACCAATGACTTCATTGTCCTGTCAGCTCTAAACCAGTGCCTGGTTACCTACAGAGAACTGCAGACACAGCCAGATTCCAACAACTCCATCACAGAACACAGGAAATGTGGTAGGGGGTGAGGGGGAGGGGAAGGGTGCTGCCAACAAGAGTCCACTAAATAAAACAAAGAGCTTTCTTAGGATGTGCAGAGCATTCACTAGAAGAACATTTGATTGCTTTTTAAAAAGAAATGAATGTGACAGCACATATAATTCCAGTGCTGTTGCAGAATCAAGACGGTGCTCCTCTCTGTCTTAGCAAAGGCAGCGTGGAAAAGCCTTACCTCAATGAGAGCCCTGGTTTTGTGGGATGACCATGTCCTAGGATTCGGTCTGCAGTCTCCTGGCCATAAGTTAATAGAGAGAGCAGAAGATAACACTTGGTGGGGTTGGGAAGGGGTTGTCAGCCGGCCAGGGACTTGTTTGAAATGAGTCCCTGAAACCTAAGGTCAGTTTCCCGTTGGAAATCCGTACTGAGATGAAAGTGAGGTTAGAGTAACAGAGAAAGCCACTCAGCCACTGGTCCAGGGACAGACACCCAGGCAGGCATGGCCTTGAGGGTCACCTTTCTTTTCTCAAAGTAATTTTTTCTTTCAAATCATGTTCCTAGTAGCAAGACAGGAACACAGCCTGAATAAAGTACCTGTAGTGCTTCAAGAAGAAAAAAAGGGGAGGGAAGAAAAAAAAAATACCAGAATGTTGAAGTTAATTCAGCAACACTGAGAAACCAGGAGAAATCACACAGATATGAGTCAGCCTCTGCTAACCCTGAGAAGCTTCAGGGCCTTAAGAGGTAAGCAGCAAGTTCTGGAGGCCAGTGGCATGGCTTGCTCCGCCACCACCATCAAAACCGGTGGTCAAAGAAATGGGCGGAGGCTGGATGTGGTGGCTCACACCTGTAATCCCAGCCCTTTGGGAGGCTGAGGCAGGTGGATCACTTCAGTTTGAGACCAGCCTGACCAACATAGATAAACGTCACCTCTTCTAAAAATACAAAATTAACAGGGTGTGGTGGCGCATGCCTGTAATCCCAACTACTCAGGAGGCTGAAGCAGAAGAATCACTTGAACCTGGGAGGCAGAGGTTGCGGTGAGCTGAGATGGTGCCATTGCACTCCAGCTTAGGCAACAAGAGCAAAACTCCGTCTCAAAAAATAAAAAAATAAAAAATAAGAGAGACGAGCAATGGGAAAAGGGAACCCGAAAGAGCTGCAAATGAACCACCACGCTCAGTGCTTTTCTCCTCCCTACGCTGAGTCAGGTAGGACAAAGGGCACTGGACCAACATTGTCCCTGGTTCACCACTCCTGATCCAAGTACAGGGGAAGGGCAAGTCACTTCCTTCCTGAGTCCAGGTGAGAAAATGGACACCACTGTGAAGATGTGACCTTTGAAAAAGAGAAAGCACTATGCAAGTGGAAAATAATGTATTTTTAAAAATTATTTGCGGCCTGGCACGGTGGCTCATGCCTTTAATCCCAGCACTTTGGGGGGCCAAGGCAGGCAGATCACCTGAGGTCAGGAGTTCAAGGCCTGCCCCACCAACCTGGTGAAACCCCGACTTTACTAAAAATTAGACAGGCATGGTGGTGGTGCCTGTAATCCCTGCTACTCCAGAGACTAAGGCAGGAGAATCGCTTGAACCTGAGAGATGGAGGTTGCAGTCAGCCGAGATGGCACCAATGCACTACAGACTGGGCTACAAGAGTGAAACTCTGACTCAAAAAAAAAAAAAAAAAAAAAAAATTGCAACTGGAAATTATTATAATTCTGTTTATCAGAATTACAGAATATCAAGCTGGAAAGGAACTTAGAAGCCATCTCCTTTGGCAGTTTCTAAACTTCAGATTTTCAAAGAAAACTAAGATTTAAAAACAAAACAAAAAAAAACAGAAAAAGAGAAGGGGCGGTTAACAGGATTGCCAGATTTTCTTATTTTGCCAAAATTAAAATCTACTGTCTATTATCATTAAAAAGTATTAAAGGAACATTTACCTCCCAAAAAAGAAAAAGTGCCCACTTTCAAACTAAAGGAAAGTCCTTGTGGAGCAGGGGAGTGTTGACAATACTTTCCTGTGTGTTTCGGGATACTTCTCCCTGCTCTTCGCTTTCCCTAGGGACCCATGAAAATCTCCAAGATGAGCACTGGCTGCCGGATGGGTGTCTGGAATCCACGAATCTACTCCAAGCTCTGGAGTTATTTTCCCATTTAAAACAAAAAACCAAAAACCTCGCTACAGCATTACATTTTAATTAGAGTCCGAACTAATTTTTTGTTTACTCAGACCCCTCCTCCACTCTTCAACCTAAACCTCCACTGCCTTATGTAAATGAGACAGCCTGGGGGAACAGTCCTCCCGTCGGGCAGCCAGGCAACCACTTGGCTCACTAGAGCCATCGAGTATCTCCGGCTGGAAAGTGAACAGAGCACTCTTATTTCCTAAAGGAGAGGAGAAAGTCCGCATCCCAAACAAGTGCATCCTTCCTCGAGGGCCTCCGAACTGCCACGTCTGGTCCTCTCCCAACTCCGAAAACTAAGAGCAGGTAACCGAGGGATCCTCGCACGGACGCCGGCCCACGGCAGCGTCGGGCTATGGCAATCTCCACAGTCCCTGTCCTCTGCTCCAGAATCCACCACAGTTAGGGGAGTGTGAGGCTCGGAGTGTGTGCAAATCGCGGGAGAAAGTCGGACAGAAGGAATATGATAAAGTCCCAGGTGGGGCCGTGGTTTGGGACGCGGGTCCCCCCTCGGGTTTGCGTGGCCTGGGTGAGGGTGAGGAGGAAGCAGGCGGGAGGGGGCTGCATCTTCAAACGAAGGAGGTGGGCTAGGAGCGGCGAACTCCAGGATTCGCTCTGGGCCCTGCGCCCCCGCGTTTCGGGAGACGAGCCCTCCGGAGCGGAGGTGGCCCCGGGCTTTGACTGGGGCTTCCAGCCTCCCTTGCTTCCCCGGGAACCGGACACCAGCAGCATCCCCCCCCGCCCCCGGCAGCCCGCCTGTCCCCGGCCGGCCACAAGGGTCGCTTTGTGCCCGCGAACGGAGAGCCCGGGCCCTAAGTCAGGGCTGGTGGCGGTCCTCCCCGTGCCCTGGGCGCGGGCGCTGGCGGGCGAGGTCAGCAGACCGGCCGGGCTGTTTACACAGGAAGGGAAGCTCCTCCTCAGCCCGGGAGGGGACAAGCGACTCCCGACTGCCCGGCGGGGCTGCGCGCGGTTGGTGGCGCACGCAGTTCGGGAGAGCCCCGCGGGGCTGTCCCCCAGCGACTGGCCCACCAGGGAGTGCCCCGAGGGCGCCCTCCGCCCTCCCGCGCCGCCTGCGCTCCCCGCCCCTCCGAGACGCCAGCCCGCGGCTGTGTGCGCGACCAAGTTTCTTTGGGCTCCGCGGGCGGCGCGGCTTACCTGCAAGCCGGGGCAGGAGCGCACAGAGCCCCAGCAGGCAGGCGAACAGCGGCGCCGGGGCCCGCGGCATGGTGGGGTGCCCGCCTCAGCGGCGGCGCGGGCGCTGCACTCCGCGGGGGCGGGCGGGCGGACGGCGGGGGCCGGAGCGCGGGGGCCGAGGGCCGGGGGCCGCAGCCGCATGCCCCGCGCGGAGCTCCGGCTCACGGCGCCCGCGCTGGCCCGCGCCCCGCCGCCACCATCCCTCCTGCAGCGCTCACGGCCGAGTCCCGGGGCCTCGGCTGCCCTGGCTGGCGGGCCGGGACGCCTGGGCTGTCGCCGCTCGGGACGGCCCCGGCGGGCGGCTCCGGGCAGGGGAGGGGCTGGCTCCGCTCCGCGGCCGCCACTTGGGCTCCGAGAGGCGCCCCGCGCCGAGGCTCCCCCGCGCGCCGGCACACTCTGCCCTTCGCCTCCGCCCCTTCCTTTCCTCCCTCCGGCCCGCCGGGCTCCACTTTCCTCCTCTCCTTTCTCCTCCCCTTCTCTCCCCTGCCAGGCCCCCGCCCGGCCGCCACACGGTCAGCTTACGGCGAGGCGGGGCGGGGCGAACTCCGGGCCGGGCCAGCTCCGCCCTGCGCGGGGACCGGCCCGGGACGCGGAGGCCCGACTGGGCCAGGTGGAAGTCGCTCGCGGCTCACTGGGGGCGTGGGGGGCTCGAAAGCACTGAGTCGAGCCCGCTCCGGTTGCTTAGCCGCCCGTCGCCACGGGAAGGGGCGGGGCACGCCGGACTGGGCGGGCGGAGGTTACTTGGGCCAAAGACGGTTGCCGGACTGCGAGGGGGAGAGCAGGTACTGGGGTCGGGCCGGGGCCACTCCTCCTCCCGCAGCCGCACGGCCCGCGGCCCTCGCCCGAGGTGGGATGTAGACGCCGGTGCGCGGAACCGCAAGGCGACTTCTGGATGGGCAAGGGAGGGCACAGTGGGGCGTGGAGGCACAGGTAAAACCTACGTCTCACCTTTTTTTTTTTTTAACGGCATCTCGCTCTCACTCAGGCTGGGGTGCAATGGCCCGATCTCGGCTCACTGCAGCCTGGACTTCCTGTGCTCAAGGGAACCTCTGCCTTAGCCTCCTGAGTATCTTGGACTACAGGCGAGCACCACCACACCCGGACAATTTTTACATGTTTTGTAGAGATGGGGTCTCGCTGTGTTATCCAGGCTGATCTCGAACTCCTGGGCCCAAGCAGTCTTCCTGTGTCTGCCTCCTAAAGTGCTGAGATGATAGGCGTGAGCCACCTCGCCCGGCCTCTTTTCACTTTTTAACGTTTGCACCTTTCAAGGATTTGAGACTGGCCAATATGCCGCTATACTTCGTTTTCCTTACTGATAACCTGTCAGTTTCCGTGGTCAAACAGACTCAAAAACATGTCCTCAGGCTTTCATCTTGTCATTTACATATGAGGGGGGTCTGAATTGGCCAATAAGGAGTGGGGTGGGATCTTCCTGAGCTGGTGCTGCAAAGGATCCCTTGGGCTGGGCTTAGCTACAGCAAGTGGTTTATAGTCCGGAGAGAGTAGGTAGGGGAAGATGACAACAGAATACCTACCAAGTACGGAGAGCTCACTGCCAGCCAGGCACTGTTCTAAGTGCTTTTCCCATATTAATTCATTTCATCCCCCCCACAAACCCTACTGTTATTCAGTTGAGGAAACGGAGGGACAGAGGGGTTAACTGCTGGAGGAAGTGACAGCTGGGATGCCTTGTTCAAAAGTGCAGCGTGGCTTGGCTAAAACTGAAGCAGTAAGGGCTAAAGAACAAAGGGGTCTCACCTTTGCAGGTCAGAGACCAGGTGGGAGAATGGCTTGGAGGGCCCAGTGGAAAACTGTCCTAACTGCCCAGCTTAAGGACTTTGGATATTAACCTTTATTTGTCACCTCCTCCCAAACTCTAACAAGGTGGTGCCTCAATTCCTGAGGAAGTAAACTTCTTGAAGTACAGTATAGTGTGCCTGGGGGCAAAGACGCAGCAGTCCATAGCAAGCTCCTTTATAGTATTTGTGAAAGGAAAATAAATCTTGGGGCCCCAAAATCACTAAGCCAGGAGAAAAGTCAAGCTGGGAACCATGTCAGGCAAAACTGCCTCCCATTCTATTCCTAAATAAGATAACTACAAAGTTAAGAAGCTGCATACCTGCCTCACAATTTGCCTACAGGAAGTCCTTGTGGACAAAGGACAGACAGAACTCAAAGCCATCCCTCTGAGGCTCACCTGAGACAAAAGAATATCCGATTGCTCCCTCCTCCCTATTGTTTGTGTAAAAATACAGATTCACTGAGCCAGACTAAATTATTTAGTGGAAAGCTGATCCAGGACTGAAAAGAATGCAACCTTTTGTCTCTTATCTGCTTCTAACCTGGAAGCTCCCAGTTCATGTTGTCCTGTCTTACAAAACCGAACCAATGTACATCTTACACATATTGATTGATATCTCGTGTCTCCCTAAAACGTATAAAAGCAAACTGTACCCCCCCCATCATCTTGGGCACATATCAGGACTTCCCATTATTGGCACATCCTTAACGTTGGCAAAATAAACTTTCTAAATTTACTGAGACAAGTCTCAGATATTTTGGGTTAACATATTCTTTAATATCCTCATGTTTGTTTTGATGGAAGATGCTTGTCCCTAAACATTTTCCAGGAACTGCCCTGGGTTTATCTTGGAGCTACCTGCCCCTCGGGTCAGTGGCCTTGGAGCTACTCTTATCCCAGTTTTCCAGGCAATGATTATAAATAAAGGGGCCAGCAGCATGTGGCTCATTCCTCTAATTCTAGCACTTTGGGAGACCGAGGTGGGTGGATAGCTTGAGGCCAAAGTTCCAGACAAGCCTGGCCAAACATGGTGAAACCCTGTTCCTGCTAAAAATACAAAAATTAGCTGGATATGGGGGCTGATGCTTGTAATCCCAGCTACTCTGGAGGCTGAGGCCTGTGAATCACTTGCGCCCAGGAGGTGGAAGTTGCAGTAAGCCAAGATCGAGCCACTGTACTCCTGCCTGGGCAAGACGGTGTCTCAGTCAGTCAATCAAAGCCCTGAAAGAGCTTCAGCTATGAGATATTGTGTCCCAAGTGGTGATTTTAAAAGATTTGTCTGGCAGGGGTGTGTAGAATAGATTAGGTGGAAGGAGAGTGGAGTCCTGGAAACTGGGTAAATTGCATTAATAACTACCATAAAAATTAGCATTTGCCCAGCATTCTTTAAGCCTAGGCCCTTTGGAGCAGATCCTCTGTGTGTCACCTTCCTTACTCCAACTATGGTGTTTTACAAACTGTTGGAATATTAGTTTGATCTGTCTCCAACTCAGACACAATACAGACCGCCACTTACCTAAACTGCACCTGGAAACTTCGATCAAACCTGCCTCTGCTTCCATTCTTACTGTTATTTGCATCCAATAGTACTGAATATTAAATGCATTTAATAAAGAGATCTTCCAAACAGGCTTTGTGTGGGCAACAAGGCTGTTTTATTTCTCACTTGGGTGCAAGTGGGCCGAATCTGAGAAAGGACAGGCGAAGGGGGTAAGGTGGGAATTGACTTTATAGGTTGGGGTAGTATTTTGGGGGTCAGGGGTGTTGCAGAGTAAGATCAATTACAGTGGTGGGGGGTAGGGGCAAGGAGTATACATGACCACAAGTTCAGTTACGATGGCGGGTGGGGGTTAGGCAGAAGAGCAGTTAAGATGGCAGGATGGGTGAGAGGTATTCACATTATCATAAGAACAGTTAAGATGGCAGGGTTGGGTGAAGGGCTTGTCCTGGGAAGCTCTGCTGGGAGATCAGGAACAATGGCAAACTGCCGGCGGTGGGTGGGAGACGATCAGCGGATCAGCCCAATCAGATCGGCGGAGGCAGGCAGGACTTCAGACTTTCAGGCTCCAGGCTTGCATATGGAGACCTGACAGTTACCAGTCCCGCTCCTATACTACCTGGTGGTTCCCTGGGCCCCTTACTTGCCCAGACCTGCCATAAGCTCTAAATCCTGAGTGATCCGGCCTCCAACATCTTAAAACTGGTTTGGAGATGCCTTTTCTAATACATCTGAGCTTTTACTTTCTGGTTTATGCCTTTTTTCTTATCTCTTCTTCTTTTTTAATTAAGCTGGAGAGTGGAGATGCCCTTCAAATGCTTTGACTTTCTCTATTTATTAAATTCACCAGGCACTGATTGCTCACCTCAAGGCAAAACTTCCCCACAGCCACTGGAACAGTTTCCTTTGTGGCTACTTCTGGAACATTCCATGTCTGATCACTGCTAAGCTTCTGGACTCCAAGGAGGTTACTGGTTTTGAATCAGTTTGACTATGGGTTTGAACATGAATAACTCAGAGAAATTTTGTTTCTTATTGTTAGTCTTAAAATATGATGAGTTCAAGAATTAAATATAGACTTATCATATGATCTAACAACTCCAGCTCTGGGTATATACTTCAAAAAAATTGAAAGCAGGGACTCAAACAGATATCTGTACACAGGGGTTCATAGCAGCATTATTCGCAATAGCTAAAAGGTGGAAACTACCCAAGTGTCCATCAACTGATGAACAGAAGACAGGATGTAGTAGATACATACAATGGACTGTTATCAGCCTTATAAAGGAATAAAGCCCGTTGCAGTGGCTCATGCCTGTAATCCCAGAGCTTTGGGAGGCAGGGACAGGATGATTGCTGGCGGCCAGGAGTTTGAGACCAGCCTGAGCAACATAGGGAGACTGAGGAGGGAGAATCACTTGAGTCCTAGAGTTGGAGCCCTGTACCTGGAGGTTAAAGTGAGATATGCAACAGAGTGAGACCCTGTCTCAAAACAAAAAAAAAAAAGGAAAGGAGAGGAAATTCTGACATTCTGACACGCAGCTGGGAGCAGTGGCTCACGCCTGTAATTCCAACACTTTGGGAGACTGAGGCAGGAGGATTGCTTGAGCCCAGGGTTTGAGACCTGCCTGGGCAACATGGTGAAACACCATCTCTACAAAAAATACAAAAATTGGCTGGGCTCAGTGGCTCACACCTGTAATCTCAGCACTCTGGGAGGTAGAGGTGGGCAGATCATGAGGTCAGGAGTTCAAGACCAGCCTGGCCAACATGGCAAAACCCCATCTCTACTAAAAATACAAAAACAATTAGCTGGGTGTGGTGGCACATGCCTATAGTCCCAGTTACTCAGGAGGCTGAGGCAAGAGAAGAGGTTGCAGTGAGCCAAGACCGCGCCATTGCACTCCAGTTTGGGGGACAGAGTGAGACTTCATCTCAAAAAAAAAATTAGCTGGGTGTGGCGACGTGCCTGTAGTCCCAGCTACTTGGGAGGCTGAGGTTGGATCACCTGAGCCTGGGGAAGTTGAGAGGCTGCCATGAGCCATGATTGTACACTGCACTCCAGCTTGGGAGACAGAGTGAGACCCTGTCTCAAAAAAAAAAAAAAAAAAAAAAAAAGAAAAAAGAAAAAGAAAAAGAAGGAAGGAATGGAGGGACGGAAAGAAAGAAATTCTGTTATACTACAGATAAATCTTGAAAACATGCTAAGTGAAATAGACTGTGTAGAAAATGACAAAATACTGTATGATTCCACTTGTATAAAGTATGTAGAATATAAAATTCAGAGACAGAAAGTAGAATAGAGGTTACCAGGCCCTAGAGAGAGGAGAATTAAACTTCACTAAATTTATGTGTAAATACTTTCAGTTTGGTCTCAAACTCCTCACCTCGAGTGATCTGCCTGCCTCAGCCTCCCAAAGTGCTGGGATTATAGCAGTGAGCCACCATGCCCCCACTCAGGTTGGGAGAATGGAAAAGTTGAGGAAATAGATGGTAGTAAGAATTGTAAAACACGGTGAATGTACTTAATGCCACTGAATGGTAAACTTAAAAGTGGTCAAAATGGGTCAGGTGTGGTGGTTCACGCCTATAACCCCAGCACTTTGGGATGCTGAGGTAGGTGGATTGCTTGAGCCCAGGAGTTCAAGACCAGCCTGGGCAACATGGTGAAATCCCATCCATTTTTTTAAAAAAAAAAAAAAAAAAAAAGCACTGTGGCATGTGCCTGTAGTCCCAGCTACTCAGGAGGCTGAGGTGGGAGGATCACTTGAGCCCAGGAGGTCAAGGCTGCATTGAGCCATGACTGCACCACTATACTCCAGCCTGGGTGACAGAGGGAGACTCTGTATCAGAAAAAAAAAAAAAAAAAAATTAAAATAACAAATTTTATGTTATGTCTATTTTACCCATAAAAACAAACAAACAAAACTTAAAATCAGATTCGTTAAGTTTCCTATTTCACAATTCAGATTTTCCCACTCCCAAAGTGACTTGTTATATTGGACAATACAATTTATAATTCAGGTCAGAAATATTTTACTGACATATACCTGTAATTTAACAAGCAGGAAGAAAAAGAGTTCAGGGACAGAAAAACAACTATTCTACAAGTATACTCCTTAGTTTAGATAAGGCACTTAATTTGCTCTGCTTTTAGTAGTTATGCCTAGGATTTGTCACACGGCAAGAAATGAGTAACTCTGGTGGCAGAGTATTACAAAGTTCTTTTGTAGAGATTGACAGGTCTATGACACATGTATATAATTTTCTTTAACGTTAAGATTAACTTTTTTAGGCCGGACACAGTAGTGGCTCATGCCTGTAATCCCAGCACTTTGGGAGACCAAGTCAGAATCACCTGATGTCAGGAGTTCAAGACCAGCTTAGCCAACATGGCAAAACCCCATCTCTACTAAAAATACAAAAATTAACTGGATGTGGTGTTCCTGCAATCCCAGCTACTCAGGGGGCTGAGGTACCATAATTGCTTGAACTTAGGAGATGAAGGTTGCAGTGAGCCAAGATTGTGCCCCTACACTCCAGCCTGGACAACAGAGTGAGACTTTGTCTAATAAAATAAAATGAAAATGATTAACTTTTTATTTGAAAAATACTCAATTATATTTCTTTTTGTGGGAAATTGCTCCACCATAAGTTTTTCTTTCCCTGTGCACCATGAGGGTCCTCATTAGGAAAAAGTAATCCCTGTGCCAGCTCTGAGAGTTCACAGCCAATACGGGACTACTGAGGGCAGATCCAAAGAGGACATCTAGCTGATGGATGAAAACAGGAGACAAGCAGATGACAAGCCCGGGAGCATACTGGGTTCCCTGTTAGTGAAAATAGCCTATTATGGTAACTGGCATATAGTAGATCTCAGTAATTTTTGTTTGATGGCTTATTTTTAGGTTCAGCGTGTGCACAGTGATCATTGCCAAGTTTGAGGGGAGTGGAGTTTCACATCAAGAAACAGAATAACAAACAAATCTTGACAGAAATTTTCAACATAGGGATAGGTGTTTCTGTTCAGCATTGTTGCTTTTAATGTGCAAATGTAGCTGTAAGTCACAGGAATGTCATATTTCTCTGAAGCTGTTAAGACGCACACACGAGCATTTAATTATGAATTCCAAAAATACGCATTATTACGTCTTTCTGAGGGCAACTTTTCAAAGGTTAATTTTGAAAATGATTTTTAATTATATATTCCAGATGAAATAGACATTTTCCAGCTTTCATGAACTATGTTAAAACAAATCCATTAATGAAATTAAAGTTGTAGTATCTTTCAACTAAATTTGCCATGCTTGTTTTCTTTTTCTTTTTCTTTTTTTCCACATAGGATATTGCTTATCTAAAATTTTCTTTAAAATTGTCAGTAGAGCTTAGATCTGGAGGAAACTCTCCTGGATTCTTTCTCTAAATGCCCCCTTTCCACTGGAGCAAAGCAATCGCAATGCGTTCCTCTTTTTCTGGAAGTTTTCTCATATTATGTAAAGGGCATAGATTCCTTTCCAGTTATTTCAGTAAAAAGTAGAATGAATGAACACAAATACACATAAACACACACACTATATTTTAAACCAGTCATGTTTAGAGACTTCTTGAGTAGATGCCAGGAATAGAGTGGGCAGGAGATGGAGAAGGGACACAGAACAGGTATGGTCTACACCAGGGGTGTCCAATCTTTTGGCTTCCCTGGATCAATTGAAAGAAGTCTTGGGCCACACATAAAATACACTAACACAAACGATAGCTGATGAGCTTTAAAAAAAAAATTCCTCCCAAAATCTTACAATGTTTTAAGAAAGTTTACGAATTTGTGCTGAGCCATATCCAAAGCCATCCTAGGGCCTGTGGCCTGTGGGCCACGTGAACAAGATGGGTCTACACAGATGTGACTTGGGGAGAGATGCTATGGGAGTGGAATGATAAAACAGAGGGCCCAGAATATCACAGCTCCAGGCAAGGACAGAGATGCCTGAAGTTGGAAGAACCAGCATATGGGAACACTCTTGGAAGCTAAGCCAGCATTCTTCCTTGGCCACCCTGGCACCAGTTTCTTGGAACTCTTTTTTGTGAGACAGGGTCTCACTCTGCTGCCCAGGCTGAAGTGCAGTGGCACCATCATAGCTCACTGCAGCCTCAACTTCCTGGGCTCCAGCAATCCCCCTGCCTTAGCCTCCCAAGTAGTTGGGCCCATGTATGTGCCACCACACTAGACTAACTATTTTATTTTTTGTAGAGACAGGGTCCCCCTGTGTTGCTTATGCTGGTCTTGAACTCCTGGGCTCAAGTGATCCTCCTGCCCCTGGCCTCCCAAAGTGCTGGGATTACAGGTGCAAACCATCATTCCTCTTGCCTTTGCCTTGTCTTAGGTATACTAGTAGCCTTTAAAACAGTGCTTAGCTAGCAGTTCAGCAGCCTTTCAAAAGATAGGACAAGCTTCTGGATCCCTACCCTTCTTGCAGTGTCATGTTTGGGGCTGGGGTGGGAAATAGAGGCTGAGCAGATGCTCAAGGACCAGGTACATAAGAAGCCATGGCTCAGCCATCAGCCACCAGCCCAGGACCCAGCTTTCACTTGTTTGTAGCAGCTGATGCCCCTTTTGTAGAATATGGCCCCTCATATTGCTAGTTGGAGGAAAATGAGAAATCTGGGCCCAGGATCAGAATTGAGTTCCAGCCCTCATTGCCATCAACTAGCTGAGCAACCGTACAACTGCCTGCCGCCCTCTGGACCTCAGTTTGCTCATCTGGAAAGCAAAGGGGCTGGTCCCTGCCAGAGCTGGTTCTATAATTACCACTTGTAAAGTCAAATGTGTTCTGCACTTGGCAGCAGGGTCTAGTTTACATAACCTGATCTACCAACTAAAAATTGTTCTACAAAAAGCCACTACTCTCACACAGAGGATGTAATGTCTGCTTGAACATGTTCTTTATGTGGGAAGACTATGAGGGCCTGTCTTGTGGATGGACTCTGAAAATGATCACCTCTCCTTTTTAAAGGATGTCCCAAGAGGCCTCTATCAGCTTCCTAGCTAAAACACTCCAATTATTTAATCATCGATCAGCAAATACTTCATTCCTTGTAACCCAAGAGCCTTTGATAGTTTCCTCTTCTCCCAGCGTCAGTGGAGATTGATCATTGTCCCCTCCAACATTTCAGAAACATAAAATAAAACATGATGCCTACAGTGCTCACTAGGGTTCTTCTTATGTTAGACTATGCAGACTCTTGAGCCTTCCAGAGACCAAACTTGGCTTTAGTCAACTCAAAAAGATGATGTGGGGGGCTGAGTGTGGTGGCTCACTGCTGTAATCCCAGCATTCTGGGAGGCCAAGGCAGGAGGATCACTTGAGCCCAAGAGCTTGAGACCAGCCTGGACAATATAGAGAAAGCTAATCTCTACAAAACATAAACATTTAGCCAGGCACAGTGGTGGCAGGCATGTTGTCCCAGCTACTTGAGAGGCTTAAGCCCAGGAGTTCAAGGTTACAGTAAGCTATGATTAGACCACTGTACTCCATCCTGGGGCACAGAGTGAGACCTTGTCTTTTAGAAAAACTAAGGAAGAAGGAGAAGGGAGAAGAAGGGAAAAGGGAAAAGAAGCAGCAGCAGCTGGACGTGCATGTGGCTCATGGCTGTTATTCCAATACTTTGGGAAGCCAAGGTGGGAGGATCAGGAGGATCACTTGAGCCCAGGAGTTCGAGACCAGTCTGGGCAACATAGTGAGACCTTGTCTTTACAAACGAAAAAGAAAAACAAAATTTTTAAAAAGAAAACGGAGACAGAGTACATATACCAGGTATATTTCAAAGACTGAAGTATGCTGAAGTAGACCAGGAATCAGACTGAACAACTCACAAGGCCATTCACAACCTGGCCCCTACTCCCACTCTCACAGACAGATACATTCTTATCTTTGCAGATTGTGTGTCTTCCCTCGAAGGTCCTATCCCTGATCTTTTCTGACTGGTAAACTTTTACTCATCTTCTGATACCTAGCTCAAATGTTGCTTCCGTTGTGAAGCCTTCCAGAACGATTGTTGACAGAATGTTTTTCCTCTATGTTCTTCTTGTTTGCTTTTGTTGTGGTGGTTTGAGAGAGAGAGGTGAGGTCTTGCTATGTTGCCCAGGCTGGTCAACATAGCTTGTTGCCCAAGCTTCTGGGCTCTAATAATCCTCCCCGTTTGCCCTCCCAAAGTATTGGGATGACCGATATGAGCCACCACAGCTGGCTTCCTGCATGTTCCTACAGAAATGGTCCTTGCCTCTATTGGAAGAGTTGAGGTTGAAGTTATTTGCTTATGGACTTAATCTCTGACTTCAACTCCCTGAGAGTGTGGGCTAGGCCCACAGATACTTTTACAGTCTCATGCCTGTAATCCCAGCACTTTGGGTGGCTCTGAGGCAGGAGGATTGCTTGAGCTCAGGAATTCAATACCAGCCTAGGCAACACAGCAAGACCCTGTCTCTTAATAAAAAAAATTTTTTTAAACATTTGTAGAATGATGCATTTATTCAACAAGTATTTATTGAGTGTATGCCATGTGCCAAATACTGTTCCAGGGTTAGAGATAAATAATGGTGTTTATGCTGGGTCTCAAAGGATGAGGAAATTTTGTAAGGTGAAGTAAGGGAGAGAAACAGAGACTAGATAGTAGTTCACAAAGTGCTACCTTCCTGGACAAGCAGCTCTTCTCTATTTCCCTGCCTCCCTTGGGGTGTTGGGTGTGGTTATGTGACAAGTCTCAGCCAATGTGATGTGGGGAGAAATGAGGTGCAGTAATACCAGACTTGATTCATAAAAACATCTCTCTTGCAAAATCCTCCATGCTCTTTAGCTTTGTACTGGATTTATGCAGAGCAGTAATGACCTTGAAAACAAAACAGGAAGGACCTGAATCACTACTTTAAGAGGGCAGGGGCATGGGGCTTATCGGGAAGACACACGAGCAATAATAGATGTGGCTTGACTAGAATATTCAGGTGGGGTCCATTGTCCAAATATCTATTTGCACTGACACTTTGAGGTTGTGGTGGTGTTGTTATTATTATTGTTGTTGTTGTTTAACTTGAGATTGGATAACAGCAACAAAAAATGATTAGTTAAAAAATGACAGATGCTCTATTACAGAATGAGACTTATGCACCATTTAGAGGATATTGTATAATAAGTTAATTCTCTTCATTAAGAAAATGACAGTACTTTGGGAGGTTGAAGCAGGAAGATCACCTGAAGCCAGGAGTTTGAGACCAGCCTGGTCAACACAGCAAAACTCCGTGTCTAAAAAAAAAAAAAAAAAAAAAAAAAAGAAAGAAAGAAAAGAAAGATAAAAAAGAAAGAAAATGGTAAAGACCCCTTTCTCAGGGCTGGCTAAGAGATTAACTCTATTTGCTTTCATATTCCAGGACATGTTTTTCTCTAGGATGCTACTTCATTGAAATAGGGACTTAATTTTTACATTAATGGCTTTCTACATAGCAAAGAAATAAAACAGAGGATATTCCCTCACAAAGTTCAGGAGCGGCAAATGGGTTAGCTGTCCAGTGGGGATTCATTTTTGACTTGGACCCAGTCAGGAGGCTATTGTTTCCACCAAAAGGAAAGAAGCCTCCAAGAGTCTTCCCATCACTGCATAAGGGCAGAACACCACAGCTGATCAGAGAATGGAGAGCCTTCACACTAGAGAGAAAAGCTGGAGGTCCCCCAAACAAAAAGAAAGCCATATCTGGGGTAATGAGAAGCAGGCCAGAGGTGGTGACTCACACCTAGAATTCAAGCACTTAGAGAGGCCTAGGTAGGAGGATCACTTGAGTCTAGGACTCGCAACCCGCCTGAGCAGCATAGTGAGACTTCATTACCCCAAAATATTTTAAAAATTAGCTGGGTGTGGTGGCATGCACCTGTGGTCCCTCTACTCAGGAGGCTGAGATGGGAGGGTCACTTGAGCCCAGGAGGTCATGGCTGCAGTGAGCCATGATCATGCCACTGCACTCCAGCCTGGGCAGCAGAGCAAGATCCTGTCTCAAAAAAAAAAAAAAAAAAAAAAAAAGTGAGAAACAGCAGGCATGTTGCAGGTAATTTTAGAAGAGTTACTTTACTTAAGAAAATATGAAAATACTTAATGAAATTTGAACAATGACATAAGTAAAGACTTTTGCACTTTCGGTAATAAAGGCCGTTAACGTGTGAGCTCCAGGATGATGAAGCCTTTGTTTCATCCACCACTCCATTTGCATCTGGCACAAGGTCCTGGTAAATGCAGAACACTCTCAGCTTCAGATATATGTCACATTGTCCCTACTAACTATTGAAATATACTACCTCTGTTAATATTTTAACATTAAATGATAGAGAGGTGGGCAGTGGAGTTGAACTGCCTGGGCCCAAATCCTGGCTGTCACTTCCTAGTTACGTGACTATAGACTAGTTACTTGCCTCTATTTCTCCTAATATTGAACAGGCATCAAAATAGTACCTACTTCACAACTATCGTGAGAATTAAAGGGGTTGATATGTGTGAGGCACAAGAATTACATCTGGCACATAGGGAGTGTTTTGTAATATATTAAATATTGTTATTGTTGTTGGTTTTCAAATTGGTTCTCTCACCTGGAAGTAGCAGAGAATTACCTTATTGGCCCACGTGTCATGACTGTGGGCTCATGAAAAACGTTACCAGGCCTACAGAAATTATGAGGCCTTCGATGGTTTGACCCAGGCTTCTGTCTTTGAATAAGCGAGCCACATTTCATGGCCCTGAGGTTGAGAAGAACACCCATATGTCTTCCAGGGTTCTCTCCAACCTCATCCGAGCCTTGCTCTTTGCACTGTGGATTGTCAATTAATGGCAGACTGGAATTCTCGGGAACTCTCAGGGAAAACCCAGGCAGATCTTGCTCACCTCGCCTCCGACGGGTGGCATTTTGTTTTTTATTGAACTGAAGAATTTTTCAATGAAAATGGATTTATCTCCTTTTTTATTTTATACAATCACCACTAAATAAAATGCTGATTTCTCTGAACAATTGTACGAAATTTTATGCACCATTAATATAACATTAACATTATATATGGTTATGTATTATAAGAGCAATAAAGAGGACAATATATGATCTCTAATGATTCAGGAAAAATGATGCAAATATCTCAACAAGAGTGAACAGCATAACATTCACGTTTCCCTAGCAAAAGAACAAGGAATAACGAGACCAAGGAAAAGTCCAAGGAGAAATTGTTTAGAAACGGTGCATTAAAAGTTAACGATTTCAGTGCCAAGCTCGGTGACTCACACCTGTAATCCCAGCACTTTGGGAGGCCAAGGCGGTTGGATCACTAGAGGTCAGGAGTTTGAGACAAGCCTGGTCAACAGGGTGAAATGCGCCTCTACTAAAAATACAAAATTAGCTGGGCGTAATGGTGCATGTCTGTAATCCCAGCTATTGGGGAGGCTAAGGCAGGAGAATCACTTGAACCTGGGAAGCGGAGGTTGCAGTGAGGCGAGATCGCGCGCGCCACTGCACTCTAACCTGGGCGAGACTCTGTCTCAATAAGAAAAAATAAATAAAATTTAATGATTTCAAACCAGGGAGGCACTGCCGAAAAGTTGTTTTCTGCAAGCCATAGGAGACAGTGCCACCTACTGGCCCTGAGATTCGCCCAGCCATAGAAAGGGGCGGGAGGACGGAGTAGGTTTGGGGGCAAAATGGCACAGAAAGGTTCAGTCTCAAGCGGTTTTGGTGTTGACACAATCTGGATGCCTTATCACCTTCTCCATAAAGAGACTTGGAGCTCACTGAGGCTTCTGGTCCACAATGGACTCTTGGTTTCCAGCCTCTCAGGGGAAGGACTGGGAAATGATATGATGTGATCTCAACTCGGGGACCTGAAGCAGTGGTTCTCAAACTCCACTACACATTGGAAGCACCTAGAAGCATGGGGAGCTGGAATTCCAGCTACTCAGGAGGCTGAGGGGGGAGGACGGCTTGAGCCCAGGAGTTAGAGGCTGCAGTGAGCCATGATCATACCACTGAACTCCAGCCTGGGTGGCAGAAGGAGACACTATCCCCTCTTCCCCCCAAAAAATGCAGATAGGAGTTTAAATACTCCTGAGGCCCAGGTCTGCCCTAGACTGATGAAGTGCTCTGGAATGGGACCCAGACATCAGTAACTAAACTCCTCAGAGGATCCCAATATGCAGCTAAGACCTCCTACTGTCAGGGCAAGGGGGCATCCTGTGCTCTTTCACCCAAAGCTGACCTCAGAGGACTTTTAGTCTAATGCAGAGAGCCAGCAGTGTCACATGAGCATTGTCTCGTGCTGTCTTAAGGTTGTGCCTAAAAGGTGCCACCCTCAAGGTTGGAGATAGCTCTACATATAGTTCACTTCCCACTTAAACAAAAAAAAAAAACAAAACAGCTTTGTGAAGGTGTAGTTGACGTACAACAAACTACATTTATAAAGTGTACAATTGGACTATGTTTGACATACATGTACACTTGTGAAACCAGTGCTACAATCAAGATAATGCACATATTCTTCAAGGTGGAGCTGCAGGAGTGCTGTTTCACACTCCCATTTCACAATTATTTCATACTTGTTCTATGCCAGACATTGCGCTGGGTGAGAAGAAACCATGCACCACCACTTCCCTGGGGGAACTCAGGTTACAGGACCAGTTGGGACGCGAAGGAGGCAATTGTACCTGAGAGTGCTGGCGGAAGAAAGGAAGAGCTAGGAAAAGCTAGGGTGCTCTTAGGAGGTGGGGCATTTGGGAAGTTATCAGGTCATGAGAGTAGAGCCATCATGAATGAGGATTAAATGTCTTTATAAAAGAGACCCCAAAGAGATCTCTTGCCCCTTACAACACGTGAGGTTATAGTAAAAAGACGGCCATCTATGAGGAAGTGGGTCCTCACCAGACACCAAGTTGGCTGACAAGTTGATCTTGGACTTCCCAGCCTCCAGAACTGTGAGAAATAACTTCTGTTGTCTGTAAGTCATTCAGTCTGTGGTAGTTTGTAATAACATCTTGGACAGATTAGGGCATTAGGCAGTTGAAGGAAATGGGCTTTCCAGGTGGCAGGAAAGCATGAGCAAAGGAATGGAGGCATGAAGAGGTGGTATGTTGGCCGGGCACCATGGCTCATGTCTGTAATCTCAGCACTTCGGGAGGCTGAGGCAGGTGGATCACTTGAGATCATGAATTTGAGACCAGCCTGGCAGCATGGCCAAACCTCATCTCTACACCAATACAGAAATTAGCCAGCTGTGGTGGCATGTGCCTATAGTCTCAGACACTCTGGAGGCTGAGTGGGCAGGATGGCTTCAGTCTGGGAGGTGGGGTTTGCCATCAGCCAAGATCACACCACTGCACTCCAGGCTGGGCAACAGAGCCAGACCTTGTCTCAAATAATAATAATAATAATAATAATAATAATAATAATAATAATAAAGAGTTAGTATGTTTAGGAAATAGCAGGTGCAGCCAAAGTGTTAGTGCACCATGGGGAAGGGCATGAGGCAAAGCCAGCACAATCAGCAGCAGTCACTGGGTGTCCAGGAGCACCATGCCACCAGCAGTCTGACTTTATTCTATGAGCTCTATTTCTCAGTGGAGGACCCCTGAAAGCTTAAGGGAATGTCACGATCAGATTTGCATCTTATAAAGTTCACTCTGACAGCCCTCCAAGATGGCAGGGCAATCGGTAAGAAAGCCTTTGCAAAGGTACCAACAAGCCGAAACAAATGAATTATAGGTCATATGGTGCAAGAATCAAAAAGAACTTTTTGAATGCAAATGCAAAAGCCATTTTCATAAATATTATACATATACATGTTTAGGAGATTATTTTTATTCAAACAATAGCAATGGAAGTCTTTGAAGAATGGCCCTGGAAGCCCAGAATTAGGATGGCTCAGGGACCTTTGAGAAGCAACAGGAGCTGGCATGCTCTGGTTCAAAGGGAGATTGTGAAGGGGGAAAGTCCTCTTTAGAAATAAGGTTCAAATAGCCTTATGCTAGTACTAAATTCAGAACCATATTTAAATATGCAGGTCAGAAATAAAGTCTGTGATGACAAATTACAGTGGTCAGCCAATTTTAAGTTCTTCCTGCACTAACTCTGCTGCTGTTAACTGATTGGTTTATGGCTAATGTCTTTAGCATGGGCATTAATAAGCTCATAAGAGTGTATTTCTTGTATGTTATTCACCATCTAGCTATGAGAATGCAAGACTAAACCTAGTGGTATCAGTGAGGATATTTTTTTACTGCAAAGAACAGGAAAAAAACTACTCAAACTGGCCTTGTAACAGAGGCAAGTCCAGAGGATTCAGGTATGGTTTGATCAAGGTGCCAGGTCCATTTATCTCTGGTTCTCTCAGCTCTTCTCCTCTCCCTGTGTCAGCTTTGTCCCCAGCAAAACAGAAGCAGTTCAAGGCCTCACACCCTCAAGCCCACTTTCCAGAAAAAGAAAGTTTCTCTTTTTCCAAGCTTCCTACCAAATTTTAGGTTTTATTCTAATTGTATCCACTTATGCCACATGTTCACTTTTAAGTCAGTTACTGTGGCAAGGAGTCATGGGATTTTACTGGTTGGCTTGAACAAATCAGGGCCAACCTCTGTAGCTGGGAGTAGGATCAGCCCCACCCAAAATGCTTGGCTGCTTCATTTAGGGTAGGAGTGGGATGTGCATGGGAGAAGCAAATGCCTACTATGTGTTAGAACGTTACCTTGGGTACTCCAATAACCCCTAATAAGGACAGCAGATGTCAATCACTCCCATTTACCATGTGTCATGTTTGCTATTTAAAATGAGACTAGCTGCTGTGTGCATCATCAAAACCCCCAAATGCAGCCTGGGCAACATAGCAAGACCCTGTCTCTACAAAAAAAGAAAAATTAGCTGGGCATGATAGCACACTCCTGTAGCCCACCTACTCAGGAAGCTGATGTGGGAGGACTGTTTGAACCCAGGAGTTTGAGGCTACAGTGAGCCATGTTCACACTATTGCACTCCCAGCCTGGGTGACAGGGCAAGACTGTGTCTCAAAAAAAAAAAAAAAAAAAAAAAAAAAAAAAAAACTCCAGACACAGAAAGGACACCATCTAACAAAGGTACTTTATTGCATTACGATTCATAATTAACAGTCAAGAACAAATAATAATAACAAATAAAATAACTTTTAAGAGGACAAGACATTGGAAATAAAAAAGGACACTAATAACATTTGTAAAAGCTTGTGCTGGATGTGGTTGCCCCATTCTGTGTGTGTGTGTGTGTGTGTGTGTGTGTGTGTGTGTGTGTGTGTGTGCTGGTGGCCACAGCTAAGCCTCTGTCACCAGGGAAGGCTGAGGTCCCAATGGCACACACTGTTGCATTTGCATTCAAAAAGTTCTTTTAGATTCTTCCAAAGAGAACCTACACCCTGAGTCTGGACAGCTGGACTCCTGAGCACAAGCTCCCTCTTGCATCCTTGGCCAGAGAGCATGTCTCCAGTTTCAAACTGACGTAAGGCTCTTACTCCTGGTTTTTTTGTTTTTACACCTTCTCCCAGCCAGTCTTCAGAAGGGCATGATTAGAGGAAGTGCTCCTTTGCTGATAGAGGAGGGAACCATAGGGAGAAGGTGGATCCCAGGTGCCTCCTCTCTAATTCACCTCCCAGCCCAGTTTCCGTTCCCTCTCTTCCTTCTACCCAGTCATGGTTTTTTTTTCTCTCTTTGTCCTCTCTACCACCTAGTGTTTCAAAAACTGTAGAGTGTACCCTATAGGGGACATTTCTAGTCCAGGCCTTCTAATTAGCATCAAAAAGTTCCTGGATTCCCAGTCACACCTTCTGAAAAAACTGAGAGATATCTCTCTTTCCTATCTTCTTGGGTGAGGCTAGGTTGCAAGCTCTGGGCAGTTCAAAGGTTGCCAAAATTCCCCCATTGGAGGGATGGAAGCAGTATCCCTATTCTGACTTTTCAAAGAGTAAGCTGTGACCCTTAAAAGATGATAGGTATCTCTTCTCATCCCCTCAGACCTCCAAGTTGATGCGATGTCTCCCGGGGGAATTAAGTCACTTAACTCAACAGCAATGCTCAGCCAGGAGCAAGCAATGCTGGGGAGCTTTCCCCAGATAGGAGATGGTTCTTGTTCCCCTACCAGTAAAAAAACTTTAAGAAACAACCCTAACCATGGTCTCACTACTCCTGTGAAGAAAACCACCTATCTGACAAATGCTAATAGCATCTACTACATACAATGTCACAGACTCTTATTTAGCAAGCGAACTGTATTCATTGCAAACATGCACAACTTCCGTTCAGAGAGGCTGGCAGATGTCAGGTGGAAGAAAAGCCCTGGAGGCCAGATCTTTACTGGTGCTCACTTCTCCATCAGTCTTTCTAAACACTCAGAATAATAGCTTGTACAGTGGGTGGGGGGCCACGGTGGGTTCCACAATTTTATGATTCTAGATAGAGAGAGGGAGAGACAATACTCTTAGAAAATACTCTAACAGAAACATGCGATCATTTAGACCTATAAATTATTAACATCACTTTTATTCATGTTGTCTTCTTCAGCTTTCTCCTGAATTCTCCCTATCATTTCTCTCCTCGCGTCTGTTCCATTCCCCATCTCTTCCCCAGCCCCCTTTCTCTTCTTCCTTCACCATCTTCCTTCTCTTCATCTCAGCCTGTCATTCTTCTTCCAAAAGTCTCTCACAGGCTTCCTCCTTTCAACATTTCATGCAATCACACTAAGCAGTGCCAGCTATGATTATCCAATACAAACCCAGTGGGTACAAGCTATTGTCCTTGAAAGTCCTCCCTAGAGAAATATAGTATTGCCAGCCTAACTAGTCTTACCTCATTTAAAAAAAAAAAAAAAAAAAAAAAAAGTTTTTTTTTTCTTGGTAGAGATGGGTTCTCCTTACTTGCCCAGGCTGGTCTTGAACTCTTGGACTCAAGCGATTCTCCTGCCTCAGTCTCCCAAAGTGCTAGGATTATGGGGATGAGCCAATAAGCCAAGTTCCATTTTATATCTTTAGAAATGGATTGAGGCCCAGTGCCGTGGCTCATGCCTGTAATCCCAGCACTTTGAGAGGACGAGGCAGGAGGATCACTTGAGCTCAGGAATTTAAGACTGGCCTAGGCAACATGGCAGACATCTCTGTCTCTACAAAAAGTACCAAAATTAGCCGGGCATGGTAGTATGTGGCTGTAGTCCCAGCTACTTGGGAGGCTGAGGTGGGAGGATCGCTCGAGCACAGGAGGTTGAGGCTGCAGTGAGCAGGGATTGTACCACTGCACTGAAGTCTGGGTGACAGAGTGAAAGCGTGTCTCAAAACAACAACAATAACAACAACAACAAATAGAACTAAGAAAGAAATAGATTGAGTAGCCTTGAGATCAAGCGGGAGGGAAGGAGAACATTGCCTTCACACGGTCTGGTGAAAAGGATCCCACAGAACTACGTCTACATCCGATGTCCTTCCTGGCCCTGGCTGAGGCCCTAGGCCTTTAAACAGCCTGAGAAGCATCATCATCATCTCTGGAGACATATCCGTGGAAGTTGGTAATCTAAAGGGACCTTAGGGTATCTAAATTAACCTGCCCTTTTTACAGATGAGAAAATAGAAGGCCAGGGAAATTAAGTGATGTATCTAAAGTCACATAGATGCTAAGAGTTAGGGACCAAGTGGCGGCTACTTCCAACAGCAGAAAGCTTCCTTTTTGATCTGTTTCAATTGAAGAAAAGAAAAAGAAAGCCTGCGGGGCAGCCAAGGATTGAACATCCAACAACCAGGTCTCTGCTCTGCCCTGGTGCGTTCACTCCCCAAAGCAGAAGGGAGGTGCGCTGACTCACCTAATAGTCAGGGCGGGGCACGTTGCCGTGGCCGGCGTAGGGATTGTGCACATGGCTGTCTTTGGAGGCCGCTATCCTGACCTTAGGAAAGATGTTCCGTTCTGCTCCAAGATTGCTGAATCCTGTCGACTGCAGTCTTAGATTGTTAAAGTCTTCGTCAATCAAGTTCTGTGTTTCACTATCCTTCTTTTTGTTATTTGATCTGTAATCAGTTAAGAGGAATTAGGATTTGACAATGGCAGAAAATTCCTTGAGGTAAACGTTAATGTTCTTTTTAAAAATATTTTTAAATTTTGAACTAATTTGACATTTATTTGTAAGTTACCAAATACACACACACACACACACACACACACACACACACACACACACAATTACAGTATTCTCTCTCACATGCCTCATTACCCAGATTCCCCAGTTGTTAACATTTCTGATCCAATTAAGAATAAGTTGCATAACCAAAGAACACTAACAGTTTTTTTTATAAAAGAGTAAGTTTTGGCTGGGCATAGTGGCTCACACCTGTAATCCCAGCACTTTGGGAGGCCGAGGTGGACAGATCACTTGAGGCCAGGAGTTCAAGACCAGCTTGGTCAACATGGTGAAACCTTGTCTCCATTAAAAATACAAAAATTAGTCAGGCATGGTAGCGCGTGCCTCTAGTCCCAGCTACCTGGGAGGCTGAGGCAGAAGAATCGCTTGAACCTGGCAGGCGAAGGTTGCAGTGAGCCAAGATCATGCCACTGCACTCCAGCCTGGATGACAGAGCAAGACTCTGTCTCAAAAAAAAGAAAAAGAAAAAGAAAAAAGAAAAACCAACAAAATATTTTAAGAACCTAAAATCTATTTATCCTCTCACATTATAGTGGAAAAATACCTATTCCACCAAAATATAAGATATGAACTAAATATTAGAAAAAAGGAGCTTTGGCCGGGCGCAGTGGCTCACGCCTATAATCCCAGCACTTTGGGAGGCCGAGACGGGTGGATCACGAGGTCAAGAGATAGAGACCATCCTGGTCAACATAGTGAAACCCCGTCTCTACTAAAAATACAAAAAATTAGCTGGGCATGGTGGCACGTGCCTGTAATCCCAGCTACTCAGGAGGCTGAGGCAGGAGAATTGCCTGAACCCAGGAGGCGGAGGTTGCGGTGAGCCGAGATCGCGCCATTGCACTCCAGCCTGGGTAACAAGAGCGAAACTCCGTCTCAAAAAAAAAAGAAAAAGAAAAGAAAAGAAAAAAGGAGCTTTAAGAAAAATTAAAGTAGATCCCCACTTGGCACATTTAGAATGGAAAAGAGATCACAGCATTTGCTGCCCTGTTAATGGGGGGACATTTAGTCTATCTAAATATTGTTGAATGAATGAATTCTACTGCCCCTTCCTTAAGAGAAGGGACCGCTGGGCGCGGTGGCTCAAGCCTGTAATCCCAGCACTTTGGGAGGCCGAGGCGGGTGGATCACTAGGTCAAGAGATCAAGACCATCCTGGTCAACATGGTGAAACCCCGTCTCTACTAAAAATACAAAAAATTAGCGGGGCATGGTGGCGCATGCCTGTAATCCCAGCTACTCAGGAGGCTGAGGTAGGAGAATTGCCTGAACCCAGGAGGCGGAGGTTGCGGTGAGCCGAGATTGCGCCATTGCACTCCAGCCTGGGTAACAAGAGTGAAACTCCATCTCAAAAAAAAAAAAAAAAAAAGAGAAGGGACCTTAAGGTACCAAGCTAAGAAATACTCATGCAGAGATACCCTAACACACACACACACACACACACACACACACACACACACACACTCTGTGTGTGTGTGTGTGTGTGTGTGTGTGTTAGGGTCTTGCTCTGTCACCCAGGCTGGAGTGCAGTGGCACGATCTCGGCTCACCACAACCTCCACCTCCTGGGTTCAAGGGGTTCTCCTGCCTCAGCCTCCTGAGTAGCTGGGATTATAAGGGTGCTATCACCATCCCTGGCTGAGATAACCTTTCTTTTAAAAAGTTTTTAAAAACCCAGGGGGTTAAGTTGAGGTTGATTTTAGACCATTTGTAGCAGAGTCCCGTACAGGGAAGTTATCTGATGAAAATTGTATTTGACAACTTCAGTGGAGTTAAAATACTAGTACATTAACAAAGAGTTTTTAATGACAAAAGGAAATGGTTGTGATGTCATCATATGGTGTTAAACCAAAACCAAAAACAAACAAACAAAAAAACCCAACCTAAAATTTAAAAAACACGAAAGATACAAAATTACATATATAATAATATTTTAAAAGAAATAAATCTGGAAAGTTATAGCTCAAAATGTTGTCTCAAGGTGGTGGGTTTTGTGAGTGATTTTTAAATTTCGCCCTCTACCCACTTCTCTATTTCCTCAGTTTTCTTCCATGATCATGCATAGCTCATATAAGAAGAAGAAAATTAAGGTAAGGAAAAGGTCAGTGGTATTAGAAAATCCTTCCCTTATCCCCCTTCTCTTGCCCAGGAGAGGATGAGTGTGTTCGAAACTAGAGAGTATCATGATGGCGCAGTGCTGTGTCCCAGGAAAAGGCCACTTCTGGTGGATGTGGTGGCTCATGCCTGTAATCCCAGCACTTTTGGAGGCTGAGACGGGAGGACTGCTTGAGTCCAGGAGTTCGAGACCAACCTGGGCAACATAGTGAGACCTCCATCACTGTTTGTTTTTAAAAATTAAATTTAAAAAAGGACACTTTCTTCCCATACCTTGCTGTGAAGATCAATGCAATTATCATGCTGAGAATCACAATGCCGGCGATGGTGCCCACAATAGTGAGGATCAGCTGAAAATCTGAAAGGGAGAAGAAAATAAGAACAGCTCCCAACAAGCTGACCTCCAGCTGCACAGGTATGTGTGTTCCCGGGGACTCCTAGCTGTGAGGACCATCAGGCTCTGGTCTCCAGCCCTCCAGGCTAGGATGGGTAAATGGCTTATTTCCTGTAGCATCCCCGCCTCACACCTCCTAAACTGTGTCTTCAGCATGCAATTGGAAAGGGCAGCCTTGCCAGACAAAAGACTGTAAATACAAAGGCGGCCAATGGTGGCAGGATCTTCCTGGGCTTGGTGGGGAGTGGGGTCTCAACCCAGGGCCACATCTCCCTCCTTACCTCTGCTGCCCTTGCCTGCCCTCTATACCTCCCCTTACTGATAAGCTCAAGAAATTAGGTTGGAGTTAAATGTCACTGCTAGAGGAGCCAGCCAATGGCTTGATGGTATCAATGAGGGAAGAGTCTAGACATTCATTATCACCCATTCTCTTCTCCTAACTCTGCCTTGGCTGACACTACTGACATGTGACTGCGGCTATGAGACACAATGTAACAGACACACCAGACTGCAAACACTGTGTGTGAAAAAAATGTGAAATAATTGGTTAATCATTTTTTTATTGATTCCATGTTGAAATAATATTTTAGATATATGGGTTAAATAAAATATGTTCTTAAAATCAATGTCATCTTTTTACTTTTAGCAATTTACTTGAAATTTCTAAAATTTCAAATAAAATCTGTAGCTCACATAGTATTTCCACTGGACAATGCTGCTCTAGACCTCTGTCTCTTCCTTCTATGTGACTCCCACAAATGCTGCCTTTAACATGGATTCATGGGGCCAGACTAGCAAGTCTGGGAAAGACCTCAAAGTTTGTCTGGTTCAAACCTCTCATTTTATAGTTGTGGAAACTGAAAACTCCAAAGGAAGACTTAGCTAATTATTCCTTGCAATAAAATACAGTAGAAATGGAGAATGTCACCCATCACTATCTTCATGGCCGGCTGGAAGGCTGACAGTAATATTTCCTTCATCTTGGATCACTGATCTTTAGTTCATTATGTAGATTTTAAAATATAAAATAATTGAAAATCTAAAGTTAGTATTTCTTAATCTGGTGGGGGTGGGGCATGGGAAGGAAAAGAATTTGAATTTGCAGCAAAATATCCCAAACCAGTAAATAGCTCTGAGACAGAAGAATTTGAGTTTTTAAGCATCTGGTTTCTAGGTCTGCTCTTCCATCACCACCAGAATTTTTGAAATGTGCTTGTCTTTTATCTCTATCAGCAGCAGATAATACATATGTAAGCGAATGCAGGAAATCAACATAATGCGAAGACTCCCTTCTCTTGTCTCAAGCAAGTCCAGAGGCACCAGCCCATTCCTGGGCTGAATTCTGTTATTTTCTATGGCAGAGGGGCTGCTTTCCATAACCTAAGGGTGGGCATGGCAGGGCAGGACCCAGAAGACCAACTGGAGGCAGATAGTTTCTCTTTTTATGAAACGGGACAGAGACTTCGAAGGACTGGGCAGGATGTAGAATGTGGTCACTATTGATTTCTCAGATGCTTAATAACTTGTTTATAATCGCAAGACTTTCATACTCACTGTCCTCACAGTTGAGTCCGCTGTAGCCGAAAGCACACCTGAAATATCGTGAGCGATAGGAAACAGTGTTACAGAGCCCCTGTGGGGAGCATGTCAGAGTTCCCACCCCAGTCTCCACCTCTTCCTTTCCACCTTCCTTTCATTCTGTCCTCCCTTGCTTCCCTTCCCCTTTCTTTTGTCTTCCTTACACCCTCATTCTTCCAGGAGACCACCTTCCACGGGGTTCTGGAAGGGTAAGTGGGGTACGCAATTCCATGTAGGCTCATTTGCTACTGACTGAACGCTCCATCTTCTGTGCTCCAGGAAGATTCTGCAGTTCAGGCAAAGCTGAACCCAAGAGGCATGGAGGGTAGTGGAACCCTCTCAGGCTGTGATGCCACATGGCTCTGCCACTTACTTGCTGTCCTGTGAGCTGGGGGATATTTCCCTTCAGTTCAGTTTCCTCACTTGAAAATGGGAAACTAAGACATTCCGGACGGTGTTGCTATGCGATAGGTATTACCTAGTGTGTTTCCTGCAGCATAGAGAATGCTGGAAAGCGATGATGATGATGATGATGATGATGATGATGATGATGGTGGTGCTCTGTCTCTACCAACCTATGCCAGCTTACCAACTTCCTGACTCAGCGCCTGTATACTTGTTGTAAGGCCTGTCTTCTTTGCCTAGCTCCAGCTATGGCGAGACAAACACAGAGTGACTTTTCTTACTCTTGGCAGTTCCCGTTAGCGTCCTCCTGGTAGCCAGGCACGCACGCACACTCGGGGTCCGCACCGGTCTTCTTTACCAAGCATTGCCTGTGCTCTGCGTTGCAGGTATCAGGACACTTTAGACTGGGAGCTTCAAAACAGAATGATTTCTTGGTAATTTTCAGAAACAATCTCTTTAACCCCAAAGCCATAGGTGACAACATGACAGTGTTTTTCACGTTGCTTTTTCTAGGTAAACAAGATGCCGATTGACGCGCCTCCTGTGAAGCTGACCTGGGTTAGCCAGGGTCCCAGCTTTGGTCTGTATGCCTAAAGCCAGAACTCGTATCACTTGGACTCTGAAATGAATGTGGAAACTTAAGCAGTGAATGTAGTATGTTGCAAAAGGAGAGAAAGTGGGAGTCGTAAAGAAGATTTAGAAGCAGGTGAAACACTTACCAACACAGAAAGGGCTCTGCGGGTTAGGCCTTATCAGGTCAGGTTTGCATTCACATGCTAAACTATTGATGCATCCATTCTCGGCCTTTTGACAACCGTAATAATCACACCGAAGGATCTCTGAGAAGCACAATATAATTTGAAAAAATAGCGTAACAATATGGATAAAGTAATTTGTGAAAATGACTCTACCTTGTTGCTATTATACTTTGCCTTTTAATAAGTTTTGGGGCCAGGTGCAGTGGCTCACTGTAATCCCAGCACTTCAGAAGGCCTAGGCAGGAGGATCGGTGGAGCCCAGGGGTTCAAGACCAGCCTGTGCAACACAGTGAAACCCCGTCTCTACAAAAAATTTAAAAGTTAGCTGGGCATGGTGGCAAGTTCTGTAGTCCCAGCTACTCAGGAGGCTGGAGCGGGAGGATCACTTGAGCCCAGAAGTTCAAGGTTACAGTGAGCCATGATCACACCACTGCACTCCAGCCTGAGCAACAGTGAGACCTTGTATCAAAATTTAAATAAAAGTAAATAAGGAAATAAAAATGGGTTGGAAGGCATTAGGGTTAAAAGATGAGTCTGGGCTGGGCGTGGTTGCTTACTCCTGTAATCATCGCACTTTGGGAAGCCAAGGAGGGTGGATCACAAGTCAGGAGTTTGAGACGAGCCTGGCCAACATGGTCAAACCCCATCTCTACTAAAAATACAAAAATTAGCTGGGCATGGTGGTGCGTGCCTGTAGTCCCAGCTACTCAGGAGGCTGAGGCAGGAGAACTGCTTGAACCCGAGGCAGAGGTCGCAGTGAGCCATGATCACACCACTGCACTCCAGCTCTGGGTGACAGAGCAAGATTCCACTTCCGGGGCATAGAGGGTGGGGGGTGGGGTGGGGGGGAGATGAGTCTGAGAATGGATTATGGGGAAAGAATAGGAGTAGGTAGAGTCATATGGCTCCTCTTTAAACATCCCAAACTGTAACTAAGCCTCCATCCTCCCGCCACAGGCAGATACCTCTAATTAAAAGCCTAGAGCAAGAGATTCTTCAATTTGGGACAGAGAAAACAATTTATTTGTGACACTGAAGCTGGAGAACAGGAAAAAGTATTTTCCGGCCAAGCATGGTGGCTCACACCTGTAATCCCAGCACTTTGGGAGGCCAAGGCGAGCAGATCACCTGAGATCAGGAGTTCAAGACCAGTCCGGGCAAAATGGCAAAAACCGTCTCTACTAAAAATACAAAAATTAGCCGGGCATGGTGGTGCAAGCCTATAATTCCAACTACTCAGGAGGCTGAGGCAAGAGAATTGCTTGAACCCGGGAGTTGGAAATTGTGGTGAGCCGAGATCACCACACTGCACTCCAGCCTGGGCAACAGTATGAGACCCTGTCTAAAAAAAAAAAGAAAGAAAGAAAAAAGCAAACATTTAAGAGGTGAAAAAAGGAGCCTTAGAAGGAGCAAAAAGAAGGGTGAGGGAGGCAGGAAGGTGATTAGGAGAATGGTAGATGGGGGCCCAGGAAGAAGGTAATATCAAGAAGGGAAGGATACTGGTGTCAAATGCTATAAAAAAGTCAGATAAGTTGTGGCTCAACAGAGGATTCTGGATTTGGCAACCAGGACTGAGAACCAGCTGTAAACACCTCTTCCTGGGACTGGCCCCAATGGGTTGCTTCTGGGGTAAGGAACTTCTGGTGACTGCTGTGGTGGGTTGACTGCAGTCATGACAGCAATTTATTCACACATTTCTGTACCCCATCTGCAGGGCCCTTCCACGCTGTGCTTGGTCATGTGAATTGCTTTAGCCAGCTGGACAGTTAGAACTGTGATGTAAGCAGAGACTTGAGAAACACTTGTGCATTGAACCTAGGAGCCTGGAGCTAACCAGAATTAGAACAAGTAATGGGAAACCTGACATGGGAAACGGTCACTTTCTATAGGACAGCATTTGAGAGACACAGAGGGTGCATGTCCCACCCTGTGCATGGAGAAAGCAGTAATCAGCCATAGAGAGCCTGGATCACTCCCAGAAAGGACCAGGAAGTCCTCTTGCTGCTATTGAAATCCTCTGGATGGGTCTGGTAAGGATAAGAGACTATGTGGAGCAGAGACAAACATTTAGCTGACCCAGCAGCTAATGGCAGATACTTAAGTGAGCCCAGCAGAGATCAGTTAAGCCTGGCCCAGATCACCAGACTATCCAGTTGAGCCCAGCCCAAATTCAGACCCATAGAATTCTAGGGTTGCAATAAGTAAATGGTGGTTGTTTTAGGCCACTACCGTTGTAACACAGCAAACGCCAATTGCTACAGCTACATGGTGGGCTTGTGTGTCAGTCTAAAGGGGAAAATAGCACAGGTAAAGCTCAGTCTTGCTCTATCACCTAGGCTGCAGTGTGGAGTCGTGATCTCAGCTCACTGCAGTCTCAACCTCCTGGACCCAAGCAATGCTCCCAACTCAGTCTGCCAAGTAGCTGAGACCACGGACCTGCACCACTACACCCAGCTAATTTTTTGTATTTTTTTTGTAGAGACAGGGTTTTGCCGTGCTGCCCAGGCTGGTCTCAAACTCCTCTGATCAAAGAATCCACCCATCTTAGCCTTCCAAAGTGCTGGGGTTATAGGAGTGAGCCACCGGGCCCAGCCATGGATAAAACTTTATGTAATCATTTGTAAAGCTCTAACTCAGTACAAAGCCCTCTTGTTTCTCCTTTTTCCTTCCCTGGCCAGCAGTGACTTGTCTGGTCATTTATACCTTCCTAGAGAGGAACACCCTGGTCAGTTTGATGACTTGGGAGATGGTTGGAAAAAAGCAGATGGCAAGTGAGCAGGTAAAGGGAAGAAGAATTGGCTAAAAGGAAATTTGGAGACATTTATCAGTTCAATAATGTAGTTCTTGGCCCCTTTTCACATAGAATGAAAAAGTTTACAAAAAACTTTGAATAAAATTATACAATACTTACCACTATACTTCTGAATGATTGAGTCATTTCTAATTGCCTTATCAATTATATCAGCCACAGTCGTCTCATTTTCATTTGTGGTTTCTGTCAAAATTGTTACTATTGTTACATTAACAATCTTGTGGCCAGCACGCATTTCAGATCTTGCTGATGGAAGTGTGCTAAAAATGAGATAAATCTGTCATTAATGAATTGAACTGAAGAATCAACAGATAAGTTTTCCTACCTCCCAGACTCCTGAATGTTTTGGCCCTCGTTCTGACCTGCTGTCTTGTCCCTGCAACTGGGGCCCACATATAGAGTCTGGAGCTGCCAAAAGATGGCAATGTATAGGCTTGGAGGTCTCTATTTGATGTGTATTCAGAGGAAACCTATGGTGAAAACAGTGTTCTGTTGGAGAAAACTTAGGAAAACTGTGGATAATGATTTTTTGAAAAATTGCGAAAAATCATTTTAAGGATCTAGGAGCCTGGATCTAACCAGAATTAGAAAAAGTAACATCTGAAATGGAAAATTGTCACTTTCTGCAGGACAGCAAGAGTAGGTCTCGCTGAGCTGTTAAATCTCAGACTGGTTCTTTGAGAGAGACAGAGGGGCCCGTGTCCTTCCCTGTGCATGGAGAAAGCAGTAACCAGCCATAGAGAGCCTGGATCACTACCAGAAAGGACCGGGAAGTCAGGAGGCAGCTTCAAAATGGGAATATGATTGGGCCTGGACACACATGACCTGAAGGAAAACTGACACAAAGAGGACTGGGGCTGCTGGAAACGTGAGCATGTACTACCAGATCCTACGGGCAATATGAAGTGCCTGCCATCTGTAAGACAAGAGACATCAGTCTCTCTCTCTCTGTCTCTATCTCCATCTCTGTCTCTCTCTCTCTCTTTCTCATCAGCACTGCAGTTCAGAGCCCTAAGCACAGCTATGCCAAGTTCCATTATTTCATTGTCCAAAAAGAATCAAGTGATACAATCACTGAGATGGGGGAAAAGGACTTTAAAAAACTTCTTCATTATCTGATGTGTGGCTCTGTGCTTTTAAGCCTCAGCATTTTGCTGTCTAAATGCTTTTTTATGCTCCTTTTTGACTTTTTTTTTTTTTTTTTTTCTGAGACAGGGTCTTGCTCTGTCACCAGGCTGGAGTGAGGTGGTGGAGTGCTTACTGCAGCCTTGACCTCCTGGGCTCAGCTGATCCTGCCACCTCAGTCTCCCAAGTAGCTGGGACCACAGGCACGCCCCACCCTGCCCAGCTCATGTTTCATTTTGACTCTCAAATAAATGCAGAAGCCTAAAAATATAGCCACCCTCAGAAAATGTTTGCATCCATCTTGGGTCCTCAAAACAATCAAGAAAATCCAAAATATGAATGAAATTCGATTTTTAGGCACAAAGGGGAGTCCAAAAAATGAAATGGGCTTCAGCATTTTATATATATATATATATATATATATATATATTTTTTTTTTTTTTTTTGAGATAGAGTCTTGCTCTATTGCCCAGGCTAGAGTGCAGTGGCACGATCTCGGCTCACTGTAACCTCCAACTCCTGGCTTCCAGCGATTCTCCTGCCTCAGCCTCCCAAGTAGCCGGGCTTACAGGTGCCCGCTACTGCACTCGGCTAATTTTTGTGTTTTTAGTAGAGAGAGGGTTTCACTGTCTTGGCCAGGCTGGTCTTGAACACTTGACCTGGTGATATACCCGCCTCGGCCTCCCAAAGTGCTGGGATTACAGGCGTGAGCCACTGCGCCTGGCCCAATAATTTAATATTTTCTGCCGTAATTCATTTGTGACAGGATTTGGTGTGGAGAGGGTGGGTGGCAGTGGAATGGAAAGGACAGTGAGACAGGTGTATTTCATAAAAATTATTCTATATTGGTTGCAATATATGGCATAGCTTTGCACTGGGGCTAGGAAAGCAAATACCATCCATAATTCCTTCATTTAAAGAACCTACTAGTTTATATTCTAATTCAGGAGGCAAGACGTTATACTGGTGGAACAGTTAAAGGGAATATTGGAGCCACTGTGCACTTGAGTATAAATTACTAGGGCACTGGGCTTGGAGTTAAGATGTGAGGTCCAGACCCAAGCCTGACACTATTCGTCCATTTGTGGCCCAAGATCAGTCAGCTTCTCTGGGCCTGACTTTCTTCTTCTGTCTTAAGAGAGGTTTTAAAGAGAGAAATTCTGAGGATCCTTCCAATTCCAACATTGCTACAGTAGGAAAGAGCTTGGGGAGCCAGAGGGGAGAGAGAATTTTGGGCTGGAGCCTAAGAAATGCCTTTCTAGGCGAGCCCCAGTTGCATCTGCCCTGCAAAGGCCCCCGAGGTGGAGGAAATAGTTCCCTCCATGCCTCTGAGCTCACAGGTGAAGGTTTGCCTCCAAACACCCTTGCCTCCTTTTTAGTAACTCCTTAAGAATCAAAGGAGGGCAACAGTTTTGGGGATCCCCCAAATGACCCTGTGGGACCAGCTCTCTATCACACTGCAGGTCTCTGGTGTTGAAATCAACTATGTGCCGGACACTGCATACAGGGAATCTTCCAAATGTTACCTCAGTTACTCCTCATAAGGCTGCAGGGAAGTTGATCAGATTATCCCAATTATACCAATGCAGTGACAAATGTTCAAAGAGGTTGCAACACCTGCCTGGTCACTCAGGGAGGAAGTGCCAAGGCCAGGATTTAAGCACAGCTTTGGTGGACTCCATTCCAACCTCACCATTCCTGTTTGTATCCAGGCATCCCCTACACATGAACTGGCTGTTGCCCGCTAAACCAAACCGAATCCCCGGAAACGATTCATAGTCCTCTGGCAGCTGTCTGCTGTACGCCTCCAGCTTCAGAGCCTCTGCGTTTGGGCCCAACCTGTCTGCTGACTGCCAGCCTTCCACCATACAAACTGTGCGCTCTTCACGGCCAACCAGACTTGCCCCTCGTTCAAGACCAAGCTGGAAACCCATCACTTTTGAAAAGCCTCTCTGAAATTTTATATACATGTATACACACATACACACTCTCTATCTTACTCCACAAAGATTTTTAAAAGATATTTTTTGTAGAGATGTAGTGTCGCTATGTTGCTCAGGCTGGTCTTGAACTTCTGGCCTCAAGTGATCCTCCCATTTCAGCCTCCCAAAGCACTAGGATTACAGGTGTGAGCCACAAAGGATTTGATATGGCTGATAAGGATAAATACAATAGTAAGACTTAATATGTAAATAGTGCATTGCTACATGAGGACTGCTTTTCTTACCTAACTCCATTTGTCTTACAGCATTCTTTCCTCAGCCTATGTGTGTATTAATGTGCTTCAGAGGAGGCTGAGATGGAATTGCTTTTTCCCTCTTTATGTCCCTAAATAGCACCCAGCCCTTGCCACTACATATCGAAGTGCTCAGTAAGTGCTTGCTCTCACCGCAGAAAGAGCTTACCACCGACCCTTCTGTAGCCAGATGTGTGATTTGGGTGTTCTTGTCCCCATCACACTTGCCATATGAGGAAGGGATGATCATGGGCCATTCAGTCTGCTCCCGGCCTGCTGGAATGCACATTCCAGGGATTGACTAGGTATGGTTTGCAGCCATAGGATCAAGCCAAACAAAGAGATCCAGATGATGTCCTGCACCATGTGCATAAGTTGCTACACAGCCAATCACAGACAGAATCTTGTCTTTCCCAGGCCACATACTGCCCAGAGTTGGTGTGACGTCAGAGGCAGGGCCAAGGCACACCATCCCCTTTGCAGTGCTCAGACTGAGACTGCCCCTCTGCTGTTAACTTGTGACTTGCCACAGAGGGCCTTAATGTTACATGCAGACCTCAAGAGAAGCTCAGAAGTTAGACTGACACATCTGCCTCCAAAGTACCCCAGCAGTCCATCACAAACTTACCTTACAGCAAGAATTATGGTCTGTCCATAAACAGATGTGCCAAATACGGTTTCAAACTGTGGAGGAGAACAGATTTAGTAACAAGTAAAAAGCAAATTTTTAAAAACATTTTCTACAAATCAAATGGGGCAGAACAAAATGATGCTCTATCTAGCTTTTAACAGGATCCAGCTAGGTAGAAAATGGACCCCGGAGACATCTTATGACCTGAGCCAGGACCACCCCCACATAGGCTGCTAAGACACCCTGGAAGAAAGTAAGTTGTCTCTATTTTCCTAACTCGAGCGGTTGCAAGCGAGTTCTGGTGGATCACTTTTGGATTACAAATCTCCCAGAAACTCTAAGAATGCTTCATCCCCTCACTGGTTCCCCCAGGAACATCAAGTCGTGACTGAGATCAAGTCTTTAATCTAATCTCTGAAGATCAGGGCATAAGGCCTGAAACTGGAGGGGGCTTTTGTGACACTCACACTCAAAGACAAGTTTGGGGAATGTAGTGCTAAGTGACCATTGCTCAGTAAAGCCACAGGAAGCACTTCAGGGGTTCCCTGGAAGTAGGACTTGTTGATGTTGCTGTCTTCAGTGTACTGAATAGCACGAGCTGGCAAATTTGAATGCAGATCCGAGATGAGAGGGCAAGTCACTGCCAGCTGGCCCACGGGGCAGAGATGACATGGCAAAGGGGCAGAGCAAACTCTGTGACACAGCAGCCATGGATTCTATCCTAGCACTGCCATGTACTGGCTGGCTGTGCAGTCGGAAGCACTAGCTCTCTCTGCACCTTCTGCAAAATCATTTCCGTGATACGTGTTTTCCATGTTACCAGTTCTAATAGTGACACAATTTCAAATTGAGAGACACAGACCATGTCATAGAATAGACTTTAGCTTTAAAAAAAAGTCTCTCCACCTCTACTACTTGTTTTTCTTTTTTCTTTCTTTTTCTTTCTTTCTTTCTTTTTTTTTTTTTTTTGAGAGAGTCTCACCCTATCACCCAGGCTGGAGTGTAGTAGCACAATCTTGGCTCACTGCAACCTCTGCCTCCTGGGTTCTAGAAATTCTCCTGCCTCAGCCTCCCAAGTAGCTAGGGTTACAGGTCCCTGCCACCATGCCTGGCCATATATATATATATATATATATATATATATATATATATATATATATTTTGTATTTTTAGTAGCAATGGGGTTTCACCATATTGGCCAGGCTGGTTTCAAACTCCTGACCTCAAGTAATCTGCCCGCCTCAGCATCCCAAGGTGCTAGGATTATGGGCATGAGCCACCATGCCCAGCCTCCACCTTGACTTCTAAGACATATTTAAGGCTAATATTTTTTCCTTTCAAACTGAACTTTGAGGTATATTGGCTGGACACTTTCTGCGAGTCCTTCCAGGACTAACATCTGTGGCTGCGGAATAGAAAGACCCTTTCATGCTCGCTCACACGTGTGCACTCGATCACAGTCATCTAAATGATAGGAAACTATTGTTCATGCCATCATTTTTGACAATGGGAAAAATAGGTAACAGATATTCGGATGTAATTCTTCTTCTAGGCATTTTTTTAAAGCCAGTCTAGTATGAAAATTTATGCAAATTTGAATATAAAAAAACAGAAACAACATTTTAAATCTTTTTCTCTTTCATTCTGTGGATATAATTTATTTTTTTTATCTGTCCATTTAAAACTGTATTTATAGCTTATATCACAATGGGTATTGTACGGCTGGAGCCAAGCTTCCTTAGGCCCTCTGCCATGCCAGGCCAGGTGCCATGCCTCCAAGTGCAAGACCATGGGGAGGCCCAAGGGGCCCAGGCAATGAAGGGGTGGCACTGGTGGAGCTGTTGTTTACTGACCAGTAAGGGTACATTTCACTGTTGGAACAACTGGTACAATGGTACCAGCATGAACCACCTGAAGACCAGCTCTACACTCAGCAACTCAGTATTAGAACAAAGAATGCTTTACAGAAAGGAAAGTCGGAAAATACTTACGAAGCTAGTAATTTCTCCATAGAAGTCTTGATAGGCCTGAGAATTTTTCTCTTCTGAGTTAAATGCTTCTGAAACTTTCACTAAAATCGTCCCAGGGAATACCTTTCCTGAAAGTTAAGCAGAATCTTCTGTACTATTTAATGCAAAGAGGGTCATTTCCATTTTGTTTTAAAACATAGATTATTTTTTTAGAATTCACAGCCTTATATAATGACACTACAGGAAATCTGGAAATATTTTAAAAGTTACCCATAATCCCACCCAACCTAGCACAACTATTTTCATTTTGGTATATTTCTTTCCATTCACAGTTTACATTGATGTACTTCCAAGTTTACGCCATATTTCTTTTTTTCTTATTAGGTAATGAGTATTTTCCAAATCGTGGCCTAGTCTTCCTCTTTTTGTTAGAGAGAGAGGCAGGATCTTGCTCTGTCACCCAGGCTAGACTGCAGTGGCACAAATGGCTCACTGTAGGCTCCAACTCCTGGGCTCGAGGGATCCTCCTGCCTCAGCCTCCTGATTAGCTGAGACAACAGGTATATGCCACCATGCCCAGGCAATTTTTTAATTTTTGTAGAAATGTGAGTCTCAGTATGTTGACTAGGCTAGTCTCACATTCCTGGCCTCAAGTGATCCTCCTGCCTTCCTTGGGCTCCCAAAGTCCTGGGATTAAGGTGTGAGCTCCTGTGCCTGGTCTCATAACCATCATTTTAAAAGGTTGCATAATATTCTGTGAAGTACACGTCCCCTTGCTTGATGTAATCATTTTTTTGTTATTGGACTTAGTGCTTTTAGTTATTTAAAAGGAAAATAAAAAGGTTGCACCTTCACACACAAACTATTCTTCTGTATTTGGGGTCACTTACTTAGAGTAAATCCCCAGAAGTGAGATTATTAGTGCTAAAAATATAAGCATTTGTGGGGGGGTGGCTTTTGGTTTATCCCTAACCCCTGTGGGCAATGCAGTGCATTCATTTCTTAGATATTTGGCTGTTCTGGAAAATGAAGATATTTCTCATTCATAAAACAGAAAAAAAAAAGAAAAAAACAGAACTCAGGCCTCAGACCTTCATTGCAACCTGGTGATCTAATCAAAACATCATTACACCACAGGTGTATAAATGCACTCCTGAAATCCATTTTTAGAGCTGAAGGGCTCTTATGTCTCTAAGAGGGGTGTCTGGGATTGTGGAGCAAACAGATCCTGCGTGAAGACCAGGCTCCTAGGGTTGCTGGCTGTGTGGTCTTAGACAGTTCACCTTCTTCTGCCTCAATGTCCCCAGGTAACAGCATTTTTCTCTACTTTGTTCACCTTTGTTGCCTCCACATGTTCTTGTTTTTTTTTTTTTTTTTTCTTGAGATGGAGTCTCGCTCTGTCATCCAGACTATAGTGTGGTGGCATGATCTTGGCTCACTGCAATCTCTGCCTTCTGGGTTCAAGCAATTCTCTGCCTCAGCCTCTAGAGTAGCTGGGATTACAGGTGCCTGCCACCACACCTAGCTAATTTTTGTATTTTTAGTAGAGACAGCAATTCACCATCTTGGCCAGGGTGGTCTTAAATTCATGACCTCATGATCCACTCGCCTCGGCCTCCCAAAGTGCTGGGATTACAGGCGTGAGCCACCATGCCCAGCCTGCCTCCACATTTTCTTTCTCTCTCATATTCTGGAATCTCTTTTTGCCATCATTTTGAGTTTTTGATTCCACTTTTGGTATGAGATACAGAGCTCAGCCATGGCTCATCCCTTGTAACTCACCTTTCTCACATGTAGAAGAATTGTAGTAATACCCTTCTAAACACAGGCAAAAATGTGTATCATGCAGCCCAACACATAATGAATTATCTGCACAGGGATCATCTTGGCAAGGATGGCTGGGACCTTAGATGGAGTAGAAAGAGATTAGAAATCCAGAGAAATGACAATATGTAAAACCTGGAAACGTCTTTTTCCATCTTCATGCCTCCCTCCTGGGCCCTGTCCATTTATTGGTTGTGTTATTCCACAGCACACTGTTGGAAAAGTTAAAAACAAATGTTTGCTTGCTTAGGTCTCTATAGAGTTTGTTGCTGAAATTCTAGAGCCAAGTTTAATACTTGTCAGTAGTAAAGATCAGAGATTAGTGAACACAAGGGCTTGCCTAGAGAAAGACAGACTGCAGTCTTTTCACTTCAAGGAGTCAGGAATCTTCACGTCTCAAAGTCCCTCCAGAACTGTGAAGCATGGTCCTCTAACACTAGGTAGCACTCCCCAAAACATCCTAGATAAAGTCTTGTTTTTAGAAAGGTATTAATAATTGTCGTATAGGGAGGAACAGCCAAGAGGCTCCAAAAAGAAACTAGATGTCATATTCTGGTAAGTATTCCTAGGAGACATAGCCACAAAAACAGGAACAGGATAGTAAAGAAGAGAATGTGGATTAACTCAGTGAAAATCCTAAGAGGCTATGAGAAGACACTCCAGCCTTTGGCTTTCTGAGTGGGTGACTTAATAAATGGTGAAAATAACACTGCAATGGGCTCTACACTGCCGGCAGAGATTCCCCGGCCAGGCAGGGTGCAGCATCTTTCTCTCTCCAGAAAACGGATGAGATCTGAGGAGGAGAGTTAGGTCAGTGATTCAATGATGCTCTTGGCTGGCTTCATCTCTGTCAAGTGGAATGATTCTGATCTGTGATTTCAGAACAGCTTATGTGTTTGATAACCTTGAGAGCTGTCTTGAAAGTCTTACAAATCTATATGTAGAAACCACTGATTTCTTTAAAAGCTGTATGTAAGGTACAATGTGTATAACATGCTCTGTCTTGTGAATAAAAGAAGGGGAGGGATATACACAAACAAATACTTATGCTTATATTTGCATAGATAATTTCAGGAAGGAGATTCAAGGAATTGGCCACAGAAATTGCCTCTGAGGAAGGAAACTGGGGCTCTGGGTCCTAGGGTTTAGGATAAGAGGGAGATTCAGTTTTTATTCCATATGCTTTTGCCCTATTTGAGCTGCTTTTTCCCTAATCAAGGGCCCAATTTACTTTTGTTAAAAAATGAAAAATAAAATAGTGCTGGTGAGAATATGGGGTAACAGGAACTCTCATCATTGCTTGGTGGGAATGCGAAATGGCACAGCCACCTTGAGAAGAAAGTTTGGTGGTTTCTTACAAAACTAAACATGCCCTTACAAAAGGATCTGAGAGTCATCCTCCTTGATATTTAACCAAAGGTGTGGGAAATTTATGTCCACACAAAACCTGCACATCCATGTTAATATCAGCTTTTTTTCAATGAGTGCCACAACTTGGAAGTAATCAATATATCTTTCAATAGGTGAATGGATAAACAAACTGGTACATCTAGACAATGAAATATTATTCAGCACTAAATAATGAGCTATCAAGCCATGAAAAGACATAGAGGAAATGCATACTACTATGTAAAAGAAGCCAATCTCGAAAGGCCACATTCTGTATGCTTCCAACTCTATGACGTTCTGGAAAAGGCAAAACTACAGAGACAGTAAAAAGACCTGGGGCTGTCAGGAGTTGGAGGGAAGAATGAAAAGTGCAAAGAATTCTTAGGGTTGCGATCCCGTAAGAAGGGATGCATGTCATATACATGTATTCCTCCAAATTCATAAAATGCACAGCACCAAGAGTGATCTCTAATGTAAACGATGGTCTGTAAGTGGTGATGTCACTGGAGGTGTATCAGTTGTAATACACACATCACTTGGTGGGGGATGTTCACAATGTATGTGTTAGGTCAGGGAGTATATGCGAAACCTCTGTACCTTCATCTAAATCTTGCTGTGAGTCTAAAACTTCTCTAAAAATAAACTCCATTAACATTTTTTTGAGACAAGGTCTTGCTCTGTTGTCCAGCCTGGAATACAATGACATGATCTTGGCTGGCTGCAACCTCTGCCTCCTGGGCTCAAGTGATCCTTCCATTTCAGCCTTCTGAGTAGCTGGGACCACAGGTGCATGCTATCACACCTGGTTAATTTTTGTATTTTTTTGTAGAGATGGGGTTTTGTCATGTTTCCCAGGCTGGTCTTGAACTCCTGTGCTCAAGCAATTCACCCACCTCAGCCTCCCAAAGTGCTGGGATTACAGGCATGAGCCACTGTGACTGGCTTCCAATAACATTTTTTTAAAGAGAGAAAAAATAGACTATCTAGTATAAAAGGAGGCATAGTTCAGTATCTTATAAACAAAAATAGGGGTCACTCCTCTGACAAGGTATGAACCAGTTTTCTAAGTAAAATTAATGGCTTCTTAAAAAAAAGAAAAAGCCTCAGCCACCTTGCAAGGATGACTTGGGAAATCTTAGGGAAGAGACTGAATGTATCTCCCGGAGACACCAGACAAATAACTCTCGGTGCTTTTTCTTCAGCAATGAAGGACAGACTCATTAGCTTGTTTCGTGGCCAGGAATTGATGAAGTCATAGGACATTACAGCCAGAAGAGATCTGGGTGGCTTTTTAGTTCAGTCCTGCCTTATTGCAGATGAGTAAGTTGAAGCCAAGAGAGAAATGCCTTGCCCCATACCCCACAGTTCGTTCATGGTAGGGCCAGAACACAGGGAGATGGCCTGACTCCGAGGGGACACCCAGCGAAGCAGCAATGGCGAAGCAGAAATGGCTTAGAAAACCTCCCTTTCGGGATATCCCCTCTGGATTCCCCTCCCATGGCAGCATGGGAGCTGTCTCTCCCTGTCTCTTTCTCTCTCTGCCTAATAAATCACTCTCTGAAAAAAAAAAGAAAAAAGAAAGAAAGAAAGAATAGAAAAGGAAACCTTTTCCTGATTCCATTGGATCCCAAACCTGTGTCCCATTGGATCCCACCTTCAGAGTGGCTCCTCCAAGCACGAAAGAAGATTGGAGAATGAGGTCTTAGATACAGACTCTGGGCTCTACTTGCTTAATCATCCATTTCTTAAATCTATCAGAGAACACTGAGGAAGCTACCAGAAGTTAAGGGTAGGGAGACATCCACTTGTTCTTTGGCCCTGGGTGAGTCACGGCCCTCACTGGGTCCTAGATTTCCCATCTGAGAATGACAGGATTTACCTAGATTCTACAGGCTCTAAAGTATGATGATTCTTCTAGATCGGGGCTGGCAAACTATGGTTCATGAGTCATATCTGACCAACCTTTTGTTTTCTGTAAATAAAATTTTATTTGAACACAACCAGGTTCATGTTAACTATGGCTACTTTCACGTTAAAATAGTAGTGTAGGAGTTACAACAGAGACCCTAAATGGCCTACAGGGGCATTTGGCCTTTGCTGATAAACTTGATTGATTTCTGTTACAGATTGAGCTTGGGGAAGTGAAGCAAATGGTTCCTGTTTCATTAACTTCTGCTTGAGGTCACTTGTCATCTCTTAGTGTTCCCAAAGCGTCTGTCCTTTGGACAGTGGCCCTGGTTATGCCTAGGGCTGTTTGAACACTGCTATTGTTTTGCTTTCTATTCTATGAGGCTCAAATTCCATGACTTGGCTCGAATTCCACATCGTGATCAGCCACCATCTTACCTTAAGGGTAGAACTGACTTCTTCCTTTGATAGACCAGAGAGTTAGACCAGTGGGGCTGGACAGTCCATGCTTATTTGGACCTGGTCTTCTCAGAGAAGCTGAAACTATTTCTAAAAATCCCCTAGGGAGAAGAAAGCTATAGAGGTACCTTTCACAAAGCCCGAGTTCATTAAAAAAAAAAAAAATACTTCACAGCTAGCAAATAACTTAAGGTAAGATAGGAGAGAAGGAACGGAGAACAGAAGGAAACGGAGGGTAATCTTTTAGGGCCATTGCCATCACTATATCATGAGACAGATTGCAAGCTCACAGTTCATATCCAAGGAAACCTTGGGCCTTTTCAGACCCATTTGCCTACCCCACCAGAACACACCCACTTCCCTTCCACCACAATGGTATACTCCCTCCTTAGGGAGAGAATCACCCTTACCTGCAGTGTTTAGGTTGCTGGTCTCCAGTGAAGTGGTGCTAGTGAAAGGCCCTGATGATTGACTGTCTTTTGTGGAGGGGGACACTTCATTGTTACTTTGTGTTTTAGAAGTGACCATTGTGGTGAATACATCACTTGTAGATGAAACAATTATGCCAGATGTACTTAGTAAATTTGTACTTGTGTTTGACTCACTGCCTGTAGTATTAGGTCTATTTGTATCAGTTATGGGGGAGGTAGATGAAAGAGCTGTTGAGGAAGAAGGTGTAGTTGCGCTAACAATTTCAGTGAAATCAGTTCCATTGGCAACAGTGGTAGATACTTCAGGAAGAGCAGTTGCAGTTTCTATAGCTGATGAAGTAGTAGATAAGTTGTCTTGGCTGGTGGCTGGAGGAACAAAGATACCAAGTTTGAGGAGACAATGCATTGAATAACTAGTGGCTGTTACTTAATACTAATTAGTATCCAACTCTTTTTTTTTTTTTTTTTTTCTGGTAGAGGTGGGGTTTCCCCATGTTGCCTAGACTGGTCATGAACTCCTAGGCTCAAGCATCCACCCTTCTTGCCCTCCCAAAGTGCTGAGATTATAGGTGTGAACTGCCATGCCCAGCCTCAACTCACTGTTTTCTGGAAAAAAATGAATATATATAACTACATTAAAAATTAAAATACATGACTATTTCCAATCACAAAAAAAAACCCAAAATAAATAAAATTAAAAATTAAACAGACAAAACTGGAAAAAATGTATTGAAAAATATGACAAATAAGGAGTTAATGTTTATTTATTTTAGAAATAAGGCCTTGGTCTGCCACCCAGGCTGGAGTGCAATGGTGAGTCGTGTGACCATAGCTCACTGCAGCCTTGAGCTCCTAGACTCAAGAAATCCTCCCACCTCAACCTCCCAAACAGCTAGGACTACAGTTGTAACAGCTCCATGGCTGGCTACTTTTTTTGGTTTGTTTTAGAGACGGGGTCTCACCACGCTGGCCAGGCTAGTCTCTTGACTCCTGGCCTCCAGTGATCCTTCTGCCTCAGCCTCCCAAAGTGCTTGGATTGCAGGCATGACCCACCAGGCCCTCAGAGGAGTCAATATTTATTAAGTTGAGTACCAAGAAGTCATATTATTTATGCCTGTAGTTGTAGAACTGTCCATCTGGATTCAGTATGCCCGACTGTCCTCAGTGAGGACAATTGAGAATGCCACAAGGTGGCGCTGTGACTACCCAGAAGTGGACTCCTTTTGTCTTTTCTGCACTTCAAGGCAACTGCCCCAATTTTTCATTACCCTGTTAGATTGAGAGAGGGAAAGGTTGGGGTTGGCTTAATTTAAAAAAGATTAAATAAAAGTACCTAATTAAGTGCTCATTACACTTCTTCCAAAATCTTATTTTAGTAGCGTTTTCCCATTCACAATTCTAGATACGTTGACTAAGAGTAAGATAAATGATCTTTGCCCTCTGAGCTATGATGGGTATAAAAGTCACATTTTCACAACTTTTAGGAACCCCTGGACACATGCAGTAGTAACCGCTAGTGATCTAGTGATCCATTTTCTTTTCTTTTTTAAGAGCCATGGTCTTGCTCTGTCATGCATGCTGGAGTGCAGTGGTGTTAGCACAGCTCACTGCAGCCTCAAACCCCTGGGCTCAAGTGATCTCACACTGGCCTCTCAAAGTATGGGGATCACAGGTGTCAGCCACCTTGCCTGGCCCAGTAATACGTTTTCTAGAACCTTTCATTGTTTCTAAGAACTCTGACCTTGACAATAGGTTAAAAAAAAAAAACTATTGAAAGAAAGAGTTTTAGTGAGGAAGCAATTTCTAAACCTGAGGGTACTGAGAACTGCTGAATATGCTTCCTGATTCCCCCATGGGTCTGTGAGCCCCCTGAGGGCAAAACCTGGCTCTTCACCTTCTACAGGGCTTGGCTGACATAGCCATTCAGAAGTGTTGAAGAGATCAGCAGTTACTCTTCCTGGGCAAGAAATAAGTCACCAGCGGGCAATATTGATGGCTGCTCTTCCTATTCCTGCTACTCAGAATAGTTCTCAACTATCAGGTGCTGGCCCGGTGCCCAATAGTACCTGTGAAATAGACATAAGTGCTCACATTTCACAGAAGAGCCCACCAATACTCAGAGGGGTTGAGGGATTTGCCCAGAGGCAATGCCATGTCTGTGAGATGCCAATGTCCTAACTACCACTTGGTTAAAGATGTGGGGAAGGTCATCCACTTAATGAAAAAGCCAAGACATCCCCAAGGAGCAAACACAAGAAGAGCAAATAGAGAAAATCGGGGATCACAGTGAAAGCAGTGGAAGTAGAGGCGACCTTCACGATGCCTCTATCACTGGGGTAGCAGTGAGAGTGGCTGGGGGCTGGCCCTCACCCTGGAAAACTCTGGACAGAAGAAAAGGGCTTGGCAGACTGGGTGCAAACATCCCCAACCCCACCAGACCCTCAATTTCATGCTTTGGAAATGTTCATTCTCGGCCGATGCCAAAGAACCAACATGTTTCTGTAGATCTGCAAAAAACAAATTGGGACTTCTTAAGAGGTTTTCTGCAGATCTTTGGAATTCTGACAAGGAGTTTTGGACTTGGTGGCTTATTTTGGTTTTACATTTCTGTTTGCTATGGAGATTACACTTCAGAATGCTCTATTAGTTTTAATAAATGAGACACATTCCAAGCTGACAGCAATTCATTGCTGTGAATAGCTACAATATGTTTTTTTTAAACTGAAATACACTTGTCTGTGCCTATGTGTATACATGTGTTATATCTGATGATTGTACAGATTTCAGGGAAGACAGCTTAGAGCTGATATCCCAGGCTTAAATTATCTAGTAAAAATACCCAAGAGGAATTGTAAAATAACCAATTCTATTCAATCCATAGTTAGCAGAAATGTATGAAGGCATCTATGTAGTAATACTAGCTTTAATCTTTTTATTTCCTTAGGTCCTAAAGCTTCTAAACAACACAAGGATAGCACAGTGTCCATGGAGGTACAAATCACAGGTTTAAATGGCAAAATATATGCCCTGACCTGTTTTGTTTTTTTTGTTTGTTTGTTTGTTTTTTTCTCTGAGGAACACTCCATAACCATCACCCTTGTCCAGGGCACATCTATTAACTGCTTTATTCAAAGCTATTTGAAAGTCACAATCAAACACCTTTCTCCCAGATCTGAATTCTTCATTATTGTGAGATATTGGCTCCCAAAGGCACCCATCAGATTCTGTGGAATAATGCAGCCTTAATCTCTCAGAGAAAGCAAAAATGACCTGGAAAGTTCTGCCTGTTAAAGGCACTTCAAATGTCACCTGCACATTTTTCATTTGTTTCAGTACATGCTTGTTCAGGGGTTCTTGCAGTCGAGGTGCTATACAAGGCATGGGGATAAGGAGGAACGTAAAGGTGTACAAGACACACTTCCTGCCCTTGGTTGCTCAGAATCTGAGAAGAAACTTATTTTTAAAGTAGTGATTCCTTACACACACCTGCAAAATCCTTAACGTTAGATGAAAAAGCAACTTCAAAAAAATTTTTCAGGCTGGGCACGGTGGCTCATGCCTGCAATCCTGGCACTTTGGGAGGCCAAGGTGGGTGGATCACCTGAGGTTAGGAGTTCAAGAACAGCCTGGCCAACATGGTGAAAACCGTCTCTACTAAAAATACAAAAAATTACCTGGGCATGGTGGTGGGTGCCTATAATCCTAGCCACTCGGAAAGCTGAGGCAGGAGGATCACTTGAACCTGGGAGACAGAGGTTGCACTGAGCTAAGATCATGACATTGCACTCCAGCCTGGGTGACAAGAGCAAAACTCCATCTCAAAAAATAAAATAAAATTAAATAAATAAGTATTTTCTTCAAAACCAGACCTTAATAGCCACCAAAAACTGTCAATACTAATATATCTGGAGGTAGACGAGCAGGAAGACAGATTGGATGCCCAATTTTTATTTCATTACACATCTGTATTGTTTGAATTTGTTACAATGGGTCTGCATTACTTATATAACTTTTTTTTAAACAAAGAAGATAAAACCAAAAACAAAGTTGGAAAATCACATCCAGGCTGGGTGCAGTGGCTCACGCCTATAATCCCAGCACTTTGGGAGACAAAGGCAGGTGGATCTCCTGAGGTAGGAGTTCGAGACCAGCCTGGCCAACATGGTGAAACCCTATCTCTGCTAAAAATACAAAAATTAGCCAGGCATAGTGGCAGGCGCCTGTAATCCCAGCTACTTGGAAGGCTGAGGTAGTAGAATCGCTTGAACCCAGGAGGCAGAGGTTGCAGTGAGCTGAGGTCAGGCCATTGCACTCCAGCCTGGGAGATAAGATCAAAACTCCAACTCAAATAAAATAAAATAAAATAAAATAAAATAAAGAGAGAAAAGAAAATCAGATCCAAGTGCAGATATGATTAAAGGAAAATCATGTATTAAGCCCCTACTACGTGCCAGGCAGTATCCCTGGTACATCAGGCGCTTTGTCTCATTTAAACCTCTCAGTCACTCTTCAGTATAGGGATTTCCCCTCTACTGTTGCACAGGGAGACACTGAGGGTCAGAGACACCCCACAGCTAATACGTGGTGGCATGCCATCTGAATCCCTGCTTGCCTCACCATTTGCCCTTCCCCTTGGGTTCTCTGGGTCTAGAAACATCTCCACTCCCCTCAGGTACCTTGAGCCTCAATGATTTCTGATTCCCTTACTTCTCTATTCATCTCCTTGACCCCTCCCAGCCAACTTTCCCCTTTCTACTGCCCTTCTCTTCCATTTTTTAGAAGTCGAGCCTTTTTTAATAGTGGTTCCTGAAAGTCATACGAGCCTCACCAATTCTTCCTTGGTCCTGAAGGCTTGGACCTGGCATCTGCCCCCAGGGTTGGCTGGCGAAATCTGGTGAGCCCTCCACTCTCGTGCAGCTGGCCTTCCACAACCTTCCCTCATTAAGAGCTTGAAACCAGCTCTCAAAAACCTCTAATCCTGCTGCCACTCATTCCAGTTCTCTAAAAGGGCTTAATTTCTCTTCATATATCTGCCTTATCAAATACTTTCTTCCCTGATGCAAGCAGCTTCTAGATTTCAACTCACTGAACCTGAAGGAAATCAAAATATTTTACCCCCAAATATAGCTCCTTGACCTAATGAGTATTTTTAAATCAAAAACTCTTAGAGGTCAACAAGCACTGCAAGGACTGGCCCACCAAGGAGGAATAATTGCTCCTGTTCCCCTCCCTAGTACGTCACTATTCACTGACAGAAAGGAGACCAGGAAGGCAGCCACCCCCGAGCAGACCCTTCATCGGGATCCGGACTGTCTCCAAGGATCTTTAAATTCCAGGGCATTACGTACAAGTTTACTTTTGCTCCCAAATCTAATTATTCTCCCTAATAATCGCTTATTGCCCCTCAATGGAATTCCTCTTCTCCCCTCTCCCATAACTTGTTTTACCAAGATCAAAGCCCCCTTTCTTTCTGTGACCTCAGGATGGTGTATGAGCTTCTATACATCATCAGGAAGTTGGGTGTTCATGCTGAAGGCTTCTGGGTACACACATTAAGTATATCTCTATGCCCTTTTTCCTATTGATCAATCATGCCAGTGATTTTTCAGCCAAATTTTAGGAGGCCAATTGGCTCCCACAACCCTTACCTCTTAATATACTGATGGCCTCACCCACATGTGGCTCATAACTCAGAACAGGGAGTACAGGTCTGATGCCTAATCAAAATGACAATTACTCCCTATGGTTTAGCATTCTCAAATTCAAGTCCATTTGTGAAAGGAGGCGTTTTCCTGTGGTCGGCTCTCCGAGTATTGTGAGAGAGGATCCAGAACGCTAGTAGGGAACTGGGTCCTTGGAACCTACTTAGTCCTTCTTATCTGGCCTCAGGAACTCTCAAAGACAGACCTCTGGTTTGCTGAGCCCCCAAATCTCACTCCATAGACCACTCTCCCCCACTTCCCCACAACATGAAGTTTCGCTCTTTTGACCAGGCTGGAGTGCAGTGGCACCATCTCAGCTCACTGCAACCTCCACCCACTGGGTTCAAGTGATTCTTCCTGCCTCAGTCTCCTGAGTAGCTAGGACTACAGGCACCCACGACCAGGTCCGGCTAAGTTTTTACATTTTCAGTAGAGACAGGGTTTCACCATGTTGGACAGGGTGGTTTCAAACCTCTGACCTCAAGAGATCTGCCCTCCTCGTCCTGCCAAAGGGCTGGGATTAAAGGAACGAGCCGTCGCACCCGGCCCATAGACCACCTGTGCTACTGTTCCGTCTTCATCCCAGGCTAAAAGGCTTGTGTCTTTGAGCAGAGCTAGAGGGGAAACTTCACTTACAAAATAGGCCGTGGTGCTGGCCTGCTGATTTTATCTCAAAGATAACATACATGATTGGAAGAATTAAAATGTAAACATATTCCTTACCTGAGTTTACAAAAAGGAGGGTGAGAAGAGTAAGATGAGTGACAGCCTGCATTTTAGCTGTTCTTGCTTGGTAATCCAAAGAGGAAATGATTTCCTTCCCCAGCTACCCTTAGTTTTAACTGTCTTTCAGGTACAAAGTCCAGTCATTAATTGACGTCAAACCAGAGACAGGCAATTATAGTTAGCATTTGGCCATATACCATAGGGCTCTTCTGAGCTTTTGAGATAGAAGAGGTGCAACTGGCCTTATGAATTATTTTTCTGGCTCAAAGCTTAAAATACCTCAGGACATTCCAAATATCCTTGTGAGGTCGGTGGCGCACAAGTTTGGTTCATCTCTTGATACCTCAAATGTCTCCAAGCTACCATCTTTTAGGAGGCCACCTTTCCTTTAAACATTCAATAACAGGCTGTGCTCTGCTCACCTGCATTTGAGTGCAGGAAACCCACTTTCCTCCAGCTATAGTTCTGAGAATCCCTGAAGAGGACTTACATGTCTCCCCAAATTATTAGTTGCTTAGCTTTTGTCACGGTATGCTGGGGACCACCATCCCGGGACTCCGATGGTCGCTTCTCAAACTCTGTAATCGCCTCTCCAAGCTTCTGTGACTCTACCTGGGAACAGCCCCTCAGTAAAGTTCCCATGTGAGAACATCACACCATGGCATTTAACCTAACTCTACTGAAGTCTGGCGGGTGACTGGTGTGTTGGGGAGTGGGCAATAAAGTGCAGAAAAGAGAAAACAGAACAGCCGATTTGATCCCTCTGTTCCTGGCCACTCACTGGGCAGGTCCCCACCTCTCAGTTCCCTTTCTCACCCTCTAGTTCTTTAGCACCTCATCTCTCACATGGGTCAGGAGGCAGCTTTATTACTTGGATTTAGGTTCTTTTCATCCAGTTCTCCCTCCTTAATGTCAAGGGCCCCAACTCTCCTGTGTTCAGCCCCAGCCAGAGGAATACAAACAATGATACCTTGTGAGTTGTGGCCAGAGTTTTGAGTTTAATTTTTCTTTCTTTTTGTTTTGTTTTGTTTTGAGGCAGTTTCACTCTGTCGCCCAGGCTAGGGTGGAGTGGTGTGATCTCGGCTCACTGCAACCTCTGCCTCCTGGGCTCAAGTGATCCTCCTGTCTCAGCCACCCATGTGACTGGGATTACAGGGGTGTACCACCACGCCTGGCTGATTTTTGTATTTTTAGAATAGAAGGGGTTTTGTCATGTTGCTCAGGCTAGTCTTGAACTCCTAGGCTCAAGCAATCCACCCACTTCAGCTTCCCAAAGTGCTGTGATTATAAGCATGTGCCATCAAGCCGGGCTTTTGGGTTTAAATTTTAACTCTGATCTTGATGAAAACAAAATGTCTTTGTATGATCACCAACAGATAAGTTCCTTATTGTCCTAGAGTCTCCATTCAAGAATAAGATGCGAGTTTGTTCTTGCATGGCTGAGAGGTCCATTGAAACACTTTTTCCAAAGCAAAGACACTTCTAAGGCCCATCATGTTGTGCTATTATTCTCAGCTTGAATAACTCCTGACACCAGGATTTAAACAAAGGCTTGTTTTTCTTTTCTTTGAAAACTAGCTTTATTAGCTATAATTTATATCAATAAACTGTTTCTATTTACAGTGCACAGTTAAACAAGTTTTGATTGATGTATATGCATGTGTAGCTACCATTACAACCAAGATATAGGACATTCTCAACACATTTAAGACTTTCCTCTTGTTCCCTTGTAGCAGTGCATCCCCTACCGTCTACCCCAAACCCAGGCAACCACTGATCTGCTTTCTGTCTCTACAGATTAGTCTATATTTTCTAGCATTTTATATACATGGAATCATACAGATGTCGTATTTTGTTTTTGGGGGGCCAGTTTCTTTTACTTAACATAATCATACTGAGAGTCATCCATGTTGTGTGTATTCATAATTTGTTTCTTCTTATATCTGAACACTATTCTACTGTATCGATGTACCACGGCTCATTTATCAATTCATCTGTCGATGGACATTTGGGTTGTTTCTAGTTTTGACTATTACAAATAAAAATATTATAAATAAGGCTGAGCATGGTGGCTCACACCTGTAATCCCAGCACTTTCAGAGGCTGAAGCAGGCAGATCACCTGAGGTCAGGAGTTGGAGATCAGCCTGGTCTACATGGCAAAAACCCATCTCTAATAAAAATACAAAAATTAGCCAGATGTGGTGGCAGGCACCTGTAATCCCAGCTACTTGGAAAGGTGAAGCCGGAGAATCCTTTGAACCCTGGAAGTGGAGTTTACAGTGAACCAAGATTATACCACTGCACTTCAGCCTGGGCAACAGATCAGAATTCTGTCTCAAAAAAAAAAAAAAGTTATAAATATTAATGTGAAGTCTTTGTATGAACATAAACTTTCATTTCTTTAGGGTAAATATTTAGAATGGAATGGCTGCATCATATAGTAGGTATAGTAGGTATATAACTTTTTAATAAATAGTCAAATAGTTTTCCTAAATTGCTATGCCATTTTTATGTCAGCAATATATGATAATCCCAGTTGTTCCCTATCCTTGTCAACACTTAGTATTGTTAGTCTTTATATTAGCTACCCTAAAGGGTATGTAGTAGCATCTCACTTTGGTTTTAACTTGCATCTCTTGATGACAAATGATGCTGAACATTTTTTATGTGCATATTAACCACTCATATCTCTTCTTTTTTTTTTTTTTTTTTTTTTGAGACGGAGTTTCGCTCTTGTTACCCAGGCTGGAGTGCAATGGTGCGATCTCGGCTCACCGCAACCTCCACCTCCTGGGTTCAGGCAATTCTCCTGCCTCAGCCTCCTGAGTAGCTGGGATTATAGGCACGCGTCACCATGCCCAGTTAATTTTTTGTATTTTTAGTAGAGACGGGGTTTCACCATGTTGACCAGGTTGGTCTCGATCTCTCGACCTTGTGATCCACCCGCCTCGGCCTCCCAAAGTGCTGGGATTACAGGCTTGAGCCACCACGCCTGGCCCCATATCTCTTCTTTTATAAAGTACGTTTTCAAAAAATTTGCACATTGTAAAGTTTAATTGGTTTTCTTCTTGGATTTTAATGGTAAAAGTTCTTTATATATATATTGCAAATCTTTTCTCCTTTTCTGCCATTTTTATATGGCATTTTTAACCTACTATATTCACTTTTTTCTAGAAAAAATTGAAAAAGTGGCCTGGGGTCATATAAGTAGCTGCAAGATTTCAAATGTAGGGTCTCAAATCCTGTCTCCTGAACCGGGAGGAGCCTCTTTCACCCCATCATGCCTTAGGTTCAAGATATCAAGGGAATGGTGCCCACAGTGCTCTATCACCAATGTCTACTAATGCCACCATATTACGACAGTGTCAATATTTCCATGGCTCTCTATATGACTTCTGTGCTGAGCATAGAATGAGAAGTATAACAGGCATGGAGGACTGCCACACATCTGGCTCCCTGACTCTTCCCTGGCCTTATCGTCTGGAGAACTATGGGCAGCAAGAAAGTCAGGCAGTCCTCAAAGTGTAAATCAGGAATCACTGTTACGCCCCCTCCTAACTCAATCCACACTGGACTTCAGCACGGCACGATGACAGAGACAATGTGCACAGAGCTTTCATGAGGGGAACTGCTTTGTCCTTAGGGCTGATATTTCCTCACATGTGGAGGGAGCTTAATTCCTGCCACACTCCTGGTCTCTTGGCACGTCTTTATTCATTTTGCACTAGATGAAATGTAGTGAGTTATTTCAGAATAAACTGGGAACGCTCACCTCAAATCCTGCATTTTCCCACTGGGGAGAGAACCTGGATTCAGGATTGTTGTATCCAAGACGGTAAGGATCCAGTAAGAGGAAGCCCTAAGCCACATTCTCAAAAGTAAGCTTCTGTAAAAGTAATATTTTATCTCCATCTGTTGTATTCTTTGTTTTACTTGTCACACAACTCAAAACCTGGATAGGAAAAAGGAGCTATATTTATTAGTATAAAATGGCTATATTCTAAATATTTATCTATAAATTAAGAACACAGACTCCATTTTCCCATAGAAACAAACACCAAGTCAGCTAAAAAAAAAAAAAAGAAAAAAAAGAAAAGAAAAAAACCAGCTGTTTCCCCATAATTACCTGGTCACAAAAGAACTATTGTTCAGGGTGAGCTTTTCAATGATTTTATTGGCTATGAAGACGAATGGGACATGCCCATTAATCTAAAGCAATATCCAGCTATTTAGGGATAAAGTAAACTCAAGAGAGCTACATCAGAGCCATTTAGAATTAGAATTTGATCCATCAAGAGCCCCTCCAGCCAGGTTAGGTGGCTCACACCTGTCATCCCAGCATTTTGGGAGGCCGAGCAGGGGAGGGTTGCTCGAGCCCAGGAGTTTGAGACCAGCCTAAGCAATATAGTGAGAATTTGTCTCTACAAAACAATTTAAAAATAATTATCTGAGGATGGTGATGCATGCCAATAGTACCAGCTACTTGAGAGGCTGAAGCAGGAGGATCCCTTGAGCCCTGGATGCAGAGGTTGTAGTAATCCGAGATTACACTGCTGCACCACAGCATGGGCGACAGAGAGACCCTGTCTCAAAAAAAAAAAAAAAAAAAAAGAGCTCTTCTTTAGCTACTTTGATTCTGCAGCACCGTAGTACCATGATAAAGCTCTAGAAGGTCATTAAAATATAAAATTTCTATCAAGTTTAGTTAGACCCAAATATTTTTTTCTGTCTATAGAACCAAATGTAACCATCTATTTTTTTTTTTTTTTTTTTGAGACGGAATTTCGCTCTTGTTACCCAGGCTGGAGTGCAATGGCGCAATCTCGGCTCACCGCAACCTCCGCCTCCTGGGTTCAGACAATTCTCCTACCTCAGCCTCCTGAGTAGCTGGGATTACAGGCATGCGCCACCATGCCCAGCTAATTTTTTGTATTTTTAGTAGAGACAGGGTTTCACCATGTTGACCACGATGGTCTCGATTTCTTGACCTCATGATCTACCCGCCTTGGCCTCCCAAAGTGCTGGGATTACAGACGTGAGCCACCGCGCCCGGCCTAGAACCAAATGTAAATACATGTTAAGCTCCTATCTCTTCAATAATTCCAGTCCCTCAATAGAGGTGTGAGTATAGCCTTCCCAGAGTCACTACCATTCATCAATATCACATTTAGATAATACATGAAGCTGATCAGCATTTTCTTCTCTAATTCAGAAGACCACTCCCAGAGAAATGGCTTGTGGGAAGCAATACTCGCAACGTAAATGTCTAATTGATGACACACTGACAGAACCATTTCCAACCTTGGCATTCATGCCTACTGAAATTAACTTTTTAGTGAATGGTTACTTTACATGAGTCATGTTCAGAAGGTGACTGTTCAATTGATCCCAGTTACCTGAGGCATCTCTACGCATCAAGCAGGTATTGAAGATGAAGCAGTGAACAAGACAATGGCGGTCTCTGCTCTCCTGGAGCTTCTGTGAGCTGATGGGTAGTGGGACAAAAAAAAGTAATTAAAATGATTTTAGAGTGATCAATGCTCTGAAGAACATAAAACACAACAATGGGATAGGGACTTGTGGCGTATGAGGTACCACTTTAAATAGGATGGTCAGCAAAATCTTCTTCAGCAGAGCTGATATCTGAACTGAGAGCTACCATTTAAGAGAAGCTTGCCATATAAACATCGGAAAAAGAACATTCCAGGTAGAAGAGCAGTAACTGCAAAGGATCTGAGGCCAGAACAAGTCTGGTGTATTTGAAGAGCCCCATGATTTAGGAGGAGACTGGGTGGAGATGTTGTCAGAGAGGCAGGCTGGGGCCTGATCCTGCAGGATCTTAGAGGCTGTGGAAATTCTAAGCACAATGGCAGAAGCCATGAGAACATTTAAGCAGGGGAATGACAGGCCAGGTCTTCCTTGGGCGCCTTATCTAAAGGAGCTGCTCTACTCGTCTGATCATCCTACCTCAGTTCATTTTCTCCATAGCCCTCATCATGATGTGTAATTACTTGTCTCTTTGCTGGTTTAGCTGCCTGTTGCTTAACTTCCACGAGAGTTCCCCTTCCCTGTTCACCCTTCTGTCTCCAGCATTCAGAACAGCTGGCACATGGCAGGTACTCAGTAAAGATTTATGGATGAAAGGAATGAATGGATGAAGGCCGTCCAGTTGGTTCTAGGTGCAGGGAGCAGGGAATGCAAAGTAAATAAGACATAGGGGTCTTTAGACTCACAGTGCGTTTGGACAATTTATCTTCCAAAAGGTGGTGGTCATGATCAAATTATTCACAAAAGAGAAAATATTATTAATAAATAAATGTGTGGGGGAAAACATTTAACTTTTTACTCATTTTTAAGATGTTACAACTAAAATAAAAGTGAGATAATATTTTACTCTTTTTTTTTTTTGAGATGGAGTCTCACTCTACCATCTAGGCTAATGTAAGTGGCATGATCTCGGCTCACTGCAACCTCCACCTACTGGGTTCAAGTGATTCTCCTGCCTCAGCCTCTTGAGTAGCTGGGATTACAGGTGCGTACCACCACACCCGGCTAATTTTTGTATTTTTAGTAGAGACGGGGTTTCACCAAATTGGCCAGGCTGGTCTTGAACTCCTGACCTCTAGTGATCCACCCGCCTTGGCCTCCCAAAGTGCTGGGATTACAGGCATGAGCCACCGTGCCTGGGGTAATATTTTACATCTTTTAAAAAATATGTACATTGATATATCCAACTCTGGTGGAGGTGCAAATAATTAATATGCTTTACAATTGCTACATTGTAATATGCTACAATTTGGCAACAGGTATTAAGAACAATTTAAAAATGTTCTTGGTTGGGCATGATTTTGAGAGGCCTGCATGGGAGGATCACTTGAGACCATGAATTTGAAACTAGCCTGGGCAACATAGTGAGACCCCATTTCTACAAAAAATTAAAAAATTAGTTAAGTGTGGTGTTGCATGCCTGTGGTCCCAGCCATTCAGAAGGCTGAGGTGGGAGGATTCTTGAGCCCAGGAGGCTGAGGCTGCAGTGAGCGGTGATTGTGCCACTGCACTCCAGCCTGGGTAACAGAGCCAGACCCTGGCTTAAGTAAAGCAAAACAAAAATGTTTTTACCCTGTGACTGAGAAATTTACTTCTGCAATTTTATCTTAAATAATTTCTTCAAAAAAAATTTTTTTTTAAGTTTTGTAGAGACGGAACTCTTGAACTCTGGCCTCAAGCAATCTTCCCTCCTTGGCTTCCTGAAGTGTTGGGATAACAGGCGTGAGTCACAGTGCCCGGTCAAGGAATAATTTCAAATAAAGGGAAAATTATATATACAAATATGTTTGCCGCAGTATTACATATATACAGTATCAAAAATTGAAAACAACCTTATCCAACAACAGAGGTTTAAATGTGGTGACCACCCTTGGTGAGAGGTTTGACTGTATGACACACAGTACGATGCAGAAGATCGCAGCAGTGAGGGAAAGTGCTGATTCTACGATGATAGAAGTTGGAGAGGCAGGATTCTCGTTCCAGCTCTAATTATGTGAAAACCATGCCTCCATAAAGATAAGTCTTGGAAGGAAACACGAACACATGAACCTGACTTGCTCTGTTGCATGGCAGGATGGTGGTCGAGCACTCTCATGGCAACTTCCTGTTCTCACACACCATGTAACAAGCTCAGAGAAAGGGTTGAGTACTAATGTACAGATTTTCCTTTTCTTTGAGAGCTAGGGTCTCGCTCTGTGGCTTAGGATGGAATGCAGTGGCGCAATCTCTGCTCACTGCAACCTCCGCCTCATCCTTCCACCTCAGCCTCTCAAGTAGCTGGGACTACAGGCATTGCACCATCAGGCCTGGCTAAATCTTAGTAGAGATGGGGGTCTCACTATGTTGCCCAGGCTTGTCTTGAACTCCTTAGCTCAAGGGGACTGCCCACCTTGGCCTCCCAAAATGTTGGGATTATAATCGGGAGCCACCGCACCCAGCCAGATTTTCAACCACTGGAAATGTGTTCCAAAACACCTTGACCATCAAAAGGAGCAGCTGGTACCTTTTTGAGTCTTGGTTTGTATAATTTTACAATTGCTTATCTACTCACTTCACTGAGTTTAGTTAGCTCTAAAAAAATACTTCACATCACGAGAGATTTTGTGGGCTTATTTTATTAATTAATTAATTAATTAATTAATTTTTATTTATTTTTCCAAAAGCACTGTTTTTATTTATATAGAGTCCTAACCACTTCGGCGGTAGGAGGAATGGGAGAGGCTTGTTTTTCAATCCAGGGACCTCCGTAATGTTGGTTTGTTATTACCAAACACACAGGTAAGTGACATCATGGATCTGGCAAATTAAAGACAATGTTTAGTCTCTCTCTGCTAGACCAACAAGGTGAGCATCAATCTCTGCTTCTGTAAGAATCCTGAATTTAGCATTTTCAACTGTCACTACTCCAACTTCTATTTCTGAAAGTTTGAAATCAATTGATAAAACAGTAGACAATCATGTAATTGCAGTTTCCACTGTCTGTTCAAATGTCCAATCAAATTTCTTCTTCACTTTTTTTTTCAAGGAAGCTGGTTAACTCAGTCTGTTTAACTCCTGCTGCAGTGGCTTTAAACCCACAGTAGTAACCTGCAGGATCACACTTACATACCTGAGGGCCTTGCTCTTCATCTACACCAATTAAAATCATATAACAACCAAGAGGCCTCATTTCAGCATTCTGTAGACCTGAGAAATATCAGCAATTCTTTTTTTTTTTTTTTTTTTTTTTTTTTTTGAGACGGAGTTTCGCTCTTGTTACCCAGGCTGGAGTGCAATGGTGCGATCTCGGCTCACCGCAACCTCCACCTCCTGGGTTCAGGCAATTCTCCTGCCTCAGCCTCCTGAGTAGCTGGGACTACAGGCGTGCGCCACCATGCCCAGCTAATTTTTTGTATCTTTAGTAGAGACGGGGTTTCACCATGTTGACCAGGATGGTCTCGATCTCTTGACCTCGTGATCCACCCGCCTCGGCCTCCCAAAGTGCTGGGATTACAGGCGTGAGCCACCGCGCCCGGCCAGCAATTCTTTTACACAGCGTGTCCACAGGAATCTCATAGCCATACTTGTATTTCCAGTTAGCTGTCTCATAGCGTGCCCTCTGCACCTGGGATCTGCTGTCAGCCGTCATTCTGGTCATCACACAACCAATGTTTTCAGCTATCTTGAATAAGTGAGTCACTTTGCTGGAATCCAGTAATTTGTCAGCTACTTTCTTCTGTGTGACAATTACTGCACAGTCTTTCCCTCTGACAGCCCCTGATGTAAGGCCACCCTGGTTAATAGCCTTAAAAGCATATTCTACTCGGTAGAGCCGACCCTCGGGTGAAAAAATGGTAACGTGGCGGTCAAAACTGGCGCTGGAACCACGGGACATGTTGGTAGAGCCGCTGCTTCAAACACAATCTCTGGGCCCCGCCGCTCCCGCAACAGGCGTTCAAGTCCCTCCCGGAAGTTGCAGCCTATTTTATTTTATTATCTTCTGGAATGAAACTCTTGGAGAAGTTTTATAAAGGGACTTTCCCCAGAAAGAAGTTTGATTTCTCACCTACTTCCTCCTCTACTCACCCATGGGAGGTTTGACTGAGGTCAGAAAGCTCTTGTGGTGGTCACAAATTGTAATTCAGATCTCTTCAGAGACAAAGCGAGTGCTGCCTGGGCTTGCTCTTCTTTAAGGGGAAAACTGAAAGCAATAGGTGGGAGTAGGTTTGCCCTTCTTCGGGGTTTGCATCTCTCAACCTTATCCACTCCAGTTATTCCTAAAATGAGAGATGATACAACTAGGTCGTCGGTCCTCAAAACTGTGTCCCCTGGACCAGCAGCACCCGCATGACCTGGGGGAAACGTTTTAGAAATGCATATTCTCAGGCCCCACGCGGGCCTACTGAATCAGCAATCTGTGTTTTAATCAGCCTCTGGGTGACTCTACTGGTGCTCAGCTCTGAGGACCACTACCTTTGTGGCACACAAGGTGATTTTAAGTGTCCACGGACACAGTGTTAGATAACAGTGATTCACTTGAGGGGAAAGTAATACCTTTTCAAATTTCAGTCATTCTGATTATACAATGAGAAGATCTCATGTACTACTAAGATATCTTTAACTCTTCTCTAATAATTACATATTTCTCTTTGTAAGGAAGAGAGATCAGGCCTCAGACACAGAGCCTCTGGCAACTAAACTCCTGGGAATCTAATAACGCTTTATTTTTGTTAGTGTTTCTTATGGCTATTTTCTATCTATGGCAAAGGAAACTAGTTTTTTTTTTTTTTTTTTCCTAAATTTGGGGTGGTGATGTAAAGTTAATTTAATTTAATTTATTTATCTATTTTCTGGAGATAGGATCTTGCTCTATCACCCAAGCTGCAGAACAGTGGCACAGTCACAGCTCACTGCAGCCAGCTGGGCTCAAGTGAGCCTCCGACCTCAGCCTGTTGAGTAGCTGGAACTACAGGCATGTACCATCATGCTTGGCTAAATCAAAAACAACTCTTTTTTTTTTGTAGAGATGGCGTCTCAGCGTCTTGCCCAGGCTTGTCTCAAACTCCTGGGCTCAAATGATCCTCCGAAAGCATGGAGATTACCGATGTGAACCACCGCACCTAGCTGTAAAGTTTATTTAAAAGTAAGTTTGGCCTGGCACAGTGGCTCATGACTGTAATTTCAGCACTTTGGAAGGCCAGTGAAGGAGGATCACTTGAAGCCAGGAGTTTGAGAACAGCCTGGGCAAGATGGTGAGATCCCCATCTCTACAAAAGAGTGTTTGTTTTTTTTTTTATTTTTTATTTTAAATTAGCCAAGCATGGTGGCATATCCCTGTAGTTCCAGTTACTTAGGAGTCTGAGGCGGGAGGGTCACTTGAACCCAGGAGTTTGAGACTGAGGCTGCAGTGAGCTATATCGTGCCACTGGACTCCAGCCTGGGTGACAGAGCCAGACTCTGTCTCAGAAAAAAAAAAAAAAAAAAGAAAGAAAAAGAAAATTCAGTTAATTCTTTTTTAAAAAAGGGTCAGTTTCAACAAAAATATGTAAGAAAGTGCAGTGATCATATATGATTTGTCAAAAATCACAAGGGAGGTACAAAACTGGCAGAAGTTTGGAAAACACTGTGCTAGGGCACACCACAGGGAGAATAGCAAGGAAGAGGGTCTTCAAAAGTGTGAGAGCAGAGAAGCAAACAGGTGGGTTAACTAAAAGAGAAATACACATCTTCCACTACACGAAAAATGTCACAACATACTAATTAAAGAGAAAATTGAACAATGCCAGAGCTAGAGCTAAACTCATCAACTTTAATGCAATAGGAACCCATTCCTGGAAAGTCTCTCTCTCCCTGCAGCTGACAGTTCTTGGAGAACATAATGACATTTAGACAGACATGCGAGGCTTGAACTCAACCTGCCACTATCCTAAGTATCTTTAACCACACGTTCTTTTTTTTATCGTTGTTGCCCCAAGTCACCTTTCCCAGAGGAAATCTTTGATTTGACTTTCTTAGAAACCTTTTATTTGATGACAGATTTGCCTTTGACACATACTCATAAGCAATTTCCTAGAGATTGCTTTAGCACTGGGAACCAATTAGATACCATGATGTTGAGGCTATTTAATTGACAAAGGTGAAGAGAATAGCAGTGCTTGCTGTTGGCAATGCTGTGTGGGAAACAGGCCTTGGGGAAGGGAAATGTGGCAACATGTATCGCAGACCTTTAAAAATGGATGTATCTGTTGATCTAGCAATTCCATTCTAGGAATGTATCCGAAGGAAATAGCCAGACATATGCTCAAATACATTTGTATAAATATATCATTATTGTATTTCAAAGAATTTTTTTTTTTTTTTTTTTGAGACAGGGTCTTACCATGTTGCCCTGGCAGGTCTCAAACTCCTGGGCTCAGCCTCCCAAAATGCTGGGATTACAAGTGTGAGCCACCATGCCCAGCCAAAAAGTTGTGAAACTATATAAATATGTAAAAGTTGTGGCTTGGTCAAGACAAATTTAGTGAGTTCAAGGGAAGAGTATTGTGCAGCCGCTAAAACTCAGCTTATAGTTGATAACAAAGGAAACTTGCAACAATATATTTGGGTTTTTTCCCTTCATTCACCAAATACTTGAGAGCTCCATGAATGCTGTCAGGGACAGACACTGTTCTAGGCTCTGGGGATACAGCAGTAAACTAGAGCCATCATTCCTGCAGCAAGAACTGTACAGAGTACTTTTACAAAGGACACATTAAGGATATGGTGGGAACATATATAACAGGAAAACCTCACCTTGAAACACTGTGATATGCACCCAGTAAGAACAATACCCAGCAGAGGTGGACACACAGTAGGCACTCAATAAATAGCCCTTGACTGAGTTTCTTTAGGGCCAAATATCCCAATCTCAGCACTACCCGGGTTAGCAGCTGCCATGCAGGTCAGGACCAGAAACCACCCTTCTCTCCTGCCCTGAGGCTGGGCCTGACTCCTTTACGAGACTCCTCCTTTTTTTTATGACAACTCCTCTCCAGTGGTCCTGGTTTCTCCTTGGCAATTTAGCCTTGGCCAGTGTTTGCGTTTGTCTTAATACTGTTTGCAGAATTCGAGTCACTTCCCTTCCTCAGAAAGATCCTTTAGTGTCTCTATACATCACTAGAAGGAGGGTGAGGTGAGAGGTGGGGCTGGGGCAATGCTGCCTACAGAACTCTCCAGATGGCATCACATCCTAGTGCCTGCTGCATATCTAACCTGCCCTGCAAATATTTACAGTGCCTTGAAAAATATCTCCATATTGCCAATAATGGCTTCTTAGAGGGTGACATAATATGTGGGTTTGTGAGTTGAAAAACTAATTATTGGCTGGGTGTGCTAGCTCACGCCTGTAATCCTAACACTTTGGGAGGCCAAGGCAGGTGAATCGCTTGAGGCCAAGAATTTGAGGCTAGCCTGGCCAACATGGCAAAACCGCACCTCTACTAAAAATATGAAAAAAAAAAATAGGCAGACCTGGCAGCCCATGCCTGTAATCCCAGTTTCTTGGGAGGCTGAGGCACGAGAATCACTTGAACCCAGGAGATGGAGGCTGCAGTGAGCCGAGATTGCACCATGGCATTTCAGCCTGAGGGACAGACTGAGACTTGTTTCAAAAAAGAAAAAGAAAAGAAAAGAAAAACTAGTTACCAATAGGACATAATCTCTGGGATTCTTTCCTCCCTTGAAAAATCTTAAATTTTCAATGGAAATGACCTGATGTTCTTAGAGCTGAGCTCGCAGGGTGGTGTCCTCACGTGGAGGATCACTTTCCCTATTGCCCCAACTTGGAGAATTAAGAGTGAGCTGGATACCATTTCATAGTCACTAGAATAACTATTGAAAAAAGGTAATTGCAAGTGTTGGTGGGTAGATGGAGAAATTGGAACTGTGATGCACTGCTAGTGAGAATGCAAAATGGTACAGCCAATCTGGAAAACAGTATGACAGTTCCTCAAAAAGTTAGACATAGAATTACCATTTTGATGCAGTAATTCCATTCCTAAGTTTATACTCAAGAGAAATGAAAATATGTCTGCACAAAAACTCATACATGAATGTACATCACAGCATTATTCATAATAGCCAAAAGGTAGAAATAACCCAATGTCCATCAACTAATGAACAGATAAACCAAACATGGTGCATCTACATGATGGAATACAGAGGCTCTTCAACTAATAATAGAGTTATGTTCCAATAAACGTATTACAAGATGAAAACATTGTAAGTTGAAAATTCATTTAAACCGTCTAACACACACATCATTACTTAGTGTAGCCTACCTTAAACATGCTCAGAACACTTACCTCAGTTATGCTTAGGCAAAACCATTGAACACAAAGTCTATTTTATAATAAGTTTTGAATATTTCATGTGATTTCTTGAATGCTGTATTGAAAGTGAAAACAGTATGGGTACACTGTAAAGTCAAAAGATCACAAGTCAATGATTATAAGTCAGGGACCGTCTATACTATATGACCATAAAAAGGAATGAAGTACTAACATATGCTAGAGCATAGATGGACTTTGAAAATATTATGCTAAGTGAAAGGAGCCAGATTAGAAAGCCCACATATTGTATGATTCCATTTATAATAGATGTTCAGAATAAGCAACTCTACAAAGGCCAAAAGCAGGGTAGTAGTGCCTAGGGATTGGAGGACACAGGAGGTTTGGAGTATGATGGCTGAGAAGTTCAGGTTTCCTGTGGGAATGATGGAAATGTTCTAAAATTGAGTGTGTTAATGATTGTGGTGATGCACTGAATTTATTTTTTTATTTTTGAGACAGAGTCTTGCTCTGTTGCCCAGGCTGGAGTGCAGTGGCATGATATTGGCTCACTGCAACCTCTGTCTCTCGAGTAGCTGGGATTACAAGTGCCCACCACTGCATCCAGCTACTTTTTGTATTTTAGTAGAGATGGGGTTTCACCATGCTGCCCTGGCTGGTCTTGAACTCCTGACCTCAAGTGATCCTCCCACCTTGGCCTCCCAAAGTGCAGTCAGTGTGAGCCACTGCGCCTGGCTGATGCACTGAATTTAAATGAGCAAATTAAATTGTTTGGTGTGTGAATTATATCTCAATAAAGCTGTTACCAAAAGGAAAAAAAAAGAATTTTTTTCTTTTAATGAGTTAGGACTGATTAGATGAAAACCCCTCCAGGGAAATTTGAGAGAGGATTGTCTTAAAGGAAATTTTTACTCAGAAAAGGCCTCCCTCTACTACACATAAGCTTTTGCAATGACCACAGAAAATAGATTTTGAGATATGGAAATTTCAAAAAATTTTCTTTGCACTTGCATTGGGGACCAAAAAGCAGCTGTTGAGATGATAATTTCACTTTATAAAACATGTCTGCTGCAGATTTATGTGGGAAGGGATATCTTGCTTTTCATTGTAACTTTTGGCCAGCTGGTAAGTAAGGAAAGCTGCTTTACGTTATTTGTGAGTCATACAACATTAGTTGTTAAAATGACTTTACAACGGGATAAAATTTGCAAGTAAGTGCAGTTTTGCCTTGTAGTTATAAGTTGAACTAATTAAGAAGCATTATCCGGCCAGGTGCAGTGGCTCATGCTTGTAATTCTAGCACTTTGAGAGGCTGAGGCAGGCAGATCACTTGAGGTAAGGAGCTCAAGACCAGCCTGGTCAATGGAATGAAACCTTGTCTCTATTATTAATACAAAAATAGCTGAGTGTAGTGGAACACACCCATAGTCCCAGCTACTTGGATGGCTAAGGCAGAGAATGATTTGAATTCAAAAGGTGGAGGTTGCAGTGAGCCAAGATCGGGCCACTGCACTCTAACCTGGGTGACATCCAGATTCCATCTCAAGGAAAAAAAAAAAAAAGAAGCATTATCTAGCCTTCAGCAAAAGAGTATTTGAAAAGCCATCCAGTGTTTGATAATGGTGATTGAAAGTGGTTCTTCTCACTCAAAATAATCTTAGTCCTGTGCTCAAAAACTTGCAATAAAATGTTGCCATTACTAAGCCATGAAACTGCTGTATAATAGGGTGAGTAAGAGTATTGAGAGTATTTAGCTTCTCTATCTGACGAAAATTTTTGGAACCAATGATGGTTAAGTCTGTTTAAGAGGGTATGAGGTTCACTCTCAACACTACTGGTTCAATAACACATGATGTATTCAAACATTTTCTGCAAAATACTTGCTCCTGCATGCAGTGAATAACCACATATTTTAACCACCTCATAATTTTACAAGCTTTGAAAATGTGCCCAACTACAGATGGTTCCTGTTCCAACATATCTTTACCACCATCAATTGTAATACATCTTAGAGGATTCTACTTCAGTTTATACTGAAATATTGCATTTCTAAGTTCTCTGAAAATATTTGTTAAACAAAAAAACTCACGGTTTTAGTGAGATTTAATCCACATATTATAATACTCACCTATTTAAAGTATATAATCCCATTAAAATTATTCTTGCCTATAGTTGTTCCACAAAGGCTAGTTATACAGGCTTATTATTTAGTCACTTCAAACTTGTCATTGATTCCTTAAATAAACAGCTGAGTAGTATTGGTAGCAACTGTCAGCTCATCAAGATTCAAAGAAAACCACTCAGAGTTATTTGCCTTGTTTTAAAATTGGCTATTGATACTGTTCCCAATGATGTCAACTCTTGGAGCAAGTATTCTTTCCAAAGCAGTCTTGAGCAAGTTTTGCATAGTCTTGAACAAGTTTCTTTCCTCTGTATACATTTTTTTGGCTGCTGCAATCAAACACAACGTAATCAACTCATCCCTAAATGGCTTTCCTTGCTTCACTTACAAATGAAGCACTCAGAAACTTGCTTTCATTGCAGCTTTATTTGCATTATTTAATTTTAAGAAGAAATTCTGCTATGATGAGATGTTCCACTTTAAATTTTCTGGTTTTTTTTTTTTTTTTTTTTTTTTTTTTTTTTTTTTTTTTTTTTTTTTTCCTACGGTTGCTTCCCTGTGAGTTGGGAATATTGTGACATGTGTTTAGTGAAGTAATATTAACATAAACTTATTTTAGCCTATCTACATTGTCATTGCACAGTACACACAATGCTTTGCCATCTATTTTGATAACAAAATAATCCCTACTCCATACCCCAAAATAATTCACACTGTGACTTAAATGCATGACATTTGAAGTCCCTTTTTTCTTCTTTTCTTGTTTTGACTTGATGAGTATGCATTGATAATTTAATAAAAAGAAAATAAAATGGGGCAGGTGATGTGGCTCATGCTTGTAATTCCAGCACTTTCAGAGGCTGAGGCGGGCAGATCGTTTGAGGCCAGGAGTTCGAGAGCAGCCTGGGTAACGTGGTGAAACCCTGTGTTTACAAAAATTACAAAAATTAGCCAAGCGTGATGGCAGGTGCCTGTAGTCCCAGCTACTTGGGAGGCTGAGGCCGGAGAAATGCTTGAACCCAGGAGGCAGAGGTTGCAGTGAGCCAAGATTGTGCCATTACACTCCAGCCTCGGTGACAGAGCAAGACTCTGTCTCAAAAAAACCCCAACCAAACAAAAAGAAAATGTCACGGTATAATCATATGCATGGCATTTGAAACACTGTTGAGGCATAGCTGTGTTACTGACACGTGTAGTGTTCTGCTTCAGTGTGCAGTGGTGAGGACATCACATACAGTCTCTAACATGACTACTATGCTATTACAGCACAAATGCAGCTACAGACAATATGTACACAAATGAGTATGGCTGTGTTCCAATGAAATTTTGTTGTATATAATTTTCACATTTTACAGATTATTTTAAAATTTCATTTCAGTGATTTAAGATGCAAAAATCATTCTTAACTTCTGGATCCTACAAAAATAGGCAGCTGGCTGAATCTAACTTATGGTGTATAGGTTGCCAACCTCTGATCTAGAGGGCTATCAGCTCAATGAAGATAGGTCTTCCCTCATCAACGTAAGAGCTCATCCCTGCCCAACAGTGTCCCAAAGATTGACAGGGGAGATGGGCTCTCAATTCTAACCTCCTAGAATAACCACAAGGCTTGACCTCCATTAGGATGCCAGAAACCACCATCTTTCAGAACGTTTATCTTGGGCTAGATTGAATATTACAAGACATCCATTGTCTCCTTCAACTCAACTCTGAAAAGTCAGTTTTAGGGGCACATTTTTACTGACTAAAACACTCAGCAAAAGAGAAGTTAAGTAACAAAGGGATATGTGTCAGATCTGGGACCGAATCCCAGGTTTCAAGACCACACTATACTCACCAGGCCACATGGCCACTATTTCATCCAGACACTTATCTATACCTGCCCCACATCCCTGCCCATGTTCTCCACCTGGGTCTTCTCCCAGAATCACTGATGACGTTCGCCTATATCCTGCCTAGTCAGTCAACACAGCTGTGGTTGCAGGCCTGCCCTCCCTGATATGCTTGGGTAGCTCATGTGCTTTATGACACACACTTTCAATGACTATGTGTGCCACAGAAAGGATAATAAACTGGACTATTATTCCAATCCTTCCATAAACCAGCTATGTAACCAGCAAAATACTTTGCCCTCTCTGATCTTTGGTTTTCTTATCTGGAAAATAGGACTGGGGAGTTGACTGATACCAACATTTCCAGAGCTCATTTCTAATTTTAGTCTTCCATGAGTCAATTGATTCCCTGCCATGTTTTATTACCCACATGTTGCAATATCACATTACTAGTAACTTGCAGAAAGTTATTACGGCTGATAGACCAGAGAATCATGGACCATGAACCTTGCTTTAGATATATGACACTATAGTCTATTAGTAATACCACTCTTGACTTGTCAACTGTTTGGCACATTCACAAGGATATTTAAGAATAAATTAACTGTATTTCCTATTGAGAGTCAAAAAATAAAAATAAAAATAAATTAGCCAAAAATGCCAGCTTGATCTTCAGCCAAACGCATGAGCCAAAGAGGGTACAGAATGGGGTATTATAGAATGGGGAGGGGCTAAAATGAAAGCCAATTTTAGAAGTATTTATTAAGCACCTACCATGTGTTAACAGGAGGGAGTAGGGGTTGATACCAAAACAAATGATAAATAAGACTGAGGTCTCTGTTCCTGAGGAGTCCACACTGTAGTGGGTGATGACCAAGAAACTAATAATAGAAAGTTAAGAATAATACACATTTAGGAATCAATAGCATTGATGCCAGTGAGTTTTTTGACCTGTCTGCCACTGTAGAGAAGTAGGAGGAGAAAGTCTGCTTTATTGTGACACCTATCAATCAGGGTACAGGAAGGCTCAATGAACATTCATGGCCTCAAAGTTCCATTATCATTGATCTCAAAGTTCCATTATCATTGATGGTTACTCTGACTTAATTCTTTTTTTTTTTAATTGCATTTTAGGTTTTGGGGTACATGTGATGAACATGCAAGATCGTTGCATAGGTACACACTTGGCAGTGTGGTTTGCTGCCTTCCGTCCCCTCACCTGTATCTGTCATTTCTCCCCATGCTATTCTGACTTAATTCTTTGGACACAAACAGTGTTGGGGGGCAAGAGAGTGAGTAGGATGTGCTCCTCTCATTACAGTATGCTTCTCAACTTGTTTCACGGTTTAGGAGGTTGTTGGGAATATGATAAAAAAAGAAACACAGCATTAGTGAAATCAGCTACATAATGAAATCCAAGTCAAAGTTCAATTGATTGATTCACAGTGTGAACTACAAAAGACCCCAAAAGCAACAGAAAGCAAAAATAAATGGGACCTAATTAAACTAAAAAGCTTCTGTACAGCAAAAGAAATAATCATCAGAGTAAATAGACAACCCACAGAACAAGGGAAAATATTTCCAAACTATGCATCTGACACAGAACTACTATCCAGAATCTATAGGAAACTCAAATCAGTAAGAAAAAAAATCAGCCCATCAAAAAGTGGGAAAAAGGCTGGGTGCAGTGGCTCACACCTATAATCCCAGCACTTTGGGAGGCCCAGGCAGGAGAATCACTTGAGTCCAGGAATTTGAGACCAGCCTAGGCAACTTGCCAAAACCCTAGAAAAAACTATTTTGACATTGGTCTAGGCAAAGAATTTATGACTAAGACCCCCAAAGCAACAAAAAGCAAAAGTAAATGCGACCTGATTAAACTAAAAAGCTTCTATACAGCAAAAGAAATAATAATCAGAGTAAACAGACGACCCACAGGAGAAAATATTTCCAAACTACCTGTTGGGGTTATCATGAGAATTAGATGAGTCAATATTCATTAAATACAGCATTAATAAAATCATATGTATTAAATTGCATGTATAAATGTATTTGTTAAATATACATTTTGGATATTGGTCTAGTCAAATAATTTATATCTAAATAGTTTTTTTTCTAGGTTTTCTTCTATAATTTTTATGGTTGCAGGTCTTAAAATCTTTGATCCATCTTGAGTTGATTTTTATGTAAGGTGAGAGAAAGAAATCAAGTTTCATTCTCTTACATATGGCTATCCGGTTTTCCCAGCACCATTTATTGAATAGGGTATCCTTTCCCCAATTTGTATTTTTGTATGCTTTATCAAAAAACAGTTGGTTTTAAGTATTTGACTCTATTTCTGGGTTCTCTATTCTGTTCTATTGGTCTATGTATCTACTTTTATACCAGTACCATGCTGCTTTGGTTATTATAGTCTTGCAGTATGATTTGAATTTGAGTAATGTGACGCTTTTGCTTAGGATTGCTTTGGCTATGGGCTCTTTTTTGGTTCCATATGAATTTTTTTTTCTAATTTTTTGAAAAATGATATTGGTATTTTGATAGGAATTGCATTGAGCCTATTCTTGATATTTGGGTAGTATATTTATTCTTGATATTGATTCTTCCAATCCATGAGCATGGAATATAGCAAATTTCCATTTGCTTGCATCATCTGTGATTTCTTTCAGCAGTGTTTTGTAGTTCTCCTTATAGAGATCTTTTACCTCCTTGGGTAAGTATATGTGTAGGTATTTTATTTATTTATCTATTTATTATTTATTGCAGCCATTGTAAAAGGGATTAAGTTCTTGATTTGATTCTTGGCTTTGTCATTGTTGATGTACAGTAGTGCTACTGATTTGTGTACATTGCTTTTTGTAACCTGAGACTATTGAATTTAATTATCAATCTAAGAGTCTTTTGGAGGAGGCTTTAGGGTTTTCTAGGTATACAATTGCATCATTGGCAAACAGAGATCGTTTGACTTCCTCTTTTCCAACGTGGATGCCCTTTATTTCTTTCTGTTGCCTGACTGCTCCAGCTAGGACTTCCAGTACTATGTTGAAGAGGAGTGGTGAGAGTGGGCATCCTTGTCTCGTTCCAGTTCTAAGTGGGGATGTTTTCAACCTTTCCCCATTCAATATGATGTTAGCTGTGGGTGTGTCATAGCTGGTTTTTATTGTTTTGAGGTATGTTCCCTCTATGCTTAGTTTGTTGAGGTGTATTTAATATTTTTTAAACCAAAGGATCTCCATCTGATGTTTTAAAACATTTCTCTTCCACTTGTGCTGGTTTTACCTTTAATACTGTTGTTTTTCACAAAGGATGCCGTTGGGACACATCCGCTTCATCTGGAGAGGTTTCTCCACATCTTCCTTCTCTATAGCCATCCTCTTCATAAATGCCCTGTGCCCTTGCAAGCTAAGGGTCAAGAACAGTAGTTCCTCCTTATCCATGTAGCATTTGTTCCAAGACCCCCAAGTGGATGTCTGAAAACATGGATAGTACTGAACTCTCTCTATATAGTAAAACTATATTTTTCTTTACACATGGTTTACATATATATATGATACATATATTTTTGTTTGTTTTTTTGAGATGGAGTCTCACTCTGTCACCCAGGCTGGAGCACAATGGTGCATGCAATCTTGGCTCACTGCAACCTCGGCCTCCCAGGTTCAAGTGATTCTCTTGCCTCTACCTCCCGAGTAGCTGGGATTACAGGTGCTTGCCACCATGCCCCGCTAATTTTTTATATTTTTAGTAGAGACAGGGTTTCGTCATGTTGACCCGTTTGGTCTTGAACTCCTGACCTCAGGTGATCTGCCCACTTCAGCCTCCCAAAGTGCTGGGATAACAGGTGTGAGCCTCTCTACCCAGACTATATTTTTAAATAACATCAACTCTCTCATTCTTTTAGCTAGAACTGAGAGGTCTCTGATAACAGCGTTTTTACATTGGATGAGAGGGTCCCTTTTCTGTGATTTTAGAATTTTATGTAAATATGTTTCAGTGAATTAGCAGAAGCTTTGAATAAGTAAGAAATCCATTTACTACAAGTTTCAAGCCCTTTCAGGATTCTTTTGGTCTTTGGATCACCAGGCATCAGAAGGGGTTTGTAGGAGGTGGAGTGGACAGCAATTGCCCTTTCTAAGGCTGCTGGGCATCTTTGCGGCCCTCCCTGCAGCTGGGGATCTCCCTATCCTAAGGCCTGGCTCTGCAAGGTAGAAGCCAGGAACTTGCTATCACAGCCTCTCTTGTTGCTGGGGTACTGGTCTGTTACCTGGCACCATAAGTCAGAGGCACCTGCCTAGAACTTGTATTTAAAAGAGAAATGAGCCAGACACAGTGACTCATGCCTGTAATACCAGCATTTTGGAAGGATGAGGTGGGCAGATCACCTGAGGTCAGGAGTTTGAGACCAGCCTGGCTAACATGGTGAAACCCCATCTCTACAAAAAATACAAAAATTAGCTGGGTGTGGTCATTCATGCCTATAATCCCAGCTACTCAGGCAGCCGAAGCAGGAGAATTGCTTGAACCTGGGAGGCAGAGGTTGCAGTGAGCCAAGATCGTGTCACTGCACTCCAGCCTGGGTGACAGAGTGAGCTGACTCAAAAAGCAAAAAAGAAGAAGAGAGAAATGAAAGGAAGCAGGCACAGAGTCCTTTTTGTTCTGGCTTTCAGGGGCAGCGGAGCCTGAAGTGTTAGCATCCTGCCAGGGTCTGTGGTGGGTGCTGTGTGGTCCATGCCCTGTGGTGGTGGCAGTGAAGCTGTCTTCACTAGAGCCCTCCTGCAGAGTGATCTGACCACTGTTTCTGTCTATGGATCTTCCAAGACCCTCTGGAAATTCTGTGAGTCACCTGATATCCTTTAAATCAAACAGATTGAATGCCTACACCTGCAACTAAGAACCCCAACGAATACAGGGGGTTATTATAGTTAGAATTTAAAGCTCTTATTCACCTCTTCAAGAAAGCCATAATAATGGCCCTCAGCATCTATTGAGTGCCTACAATATGTCAGGAACTGTGCTAGGATGTATATAGATAGACACCAAAAATAAGCAGAAGAACAGCATTCTTCCTTATCTCCTGTTTTGTTGCCTATATTATTTTTACTCTATCAGGGTTTTAGAACATATTCTGTTTCCAAAACTTAATTTATTCCATTTTTAGCATTAATTCTATTTCCAAATCCATCCGATACTTATCCCTCGTAGCCTTTTCATTTCCAAGTTCTGTGTTTTGATTCCTCTCTTAGTTGGCAGATGTCCCCATGGAATGGTTTTCCTTGAATGCCAGGTTCCCTAAAATCATTTCTGTTGGACAAAGTTTGCCTATTGCTTTCAGGATTCAATTAATAACCTCATAGATGTTGCCTCACTGCCTTCTGGCTTTGCATGTTGCTGTGAAGAAGTCTGGGTCTGCCCTTTGAAAGGGACTTCCTTTATTTTTTTATTTTTTATTTTATTATTTTTTTTGAGGCAGAGTTTCATTCTTTTTGCCCAGGCTTGGAGTGCAGTGGTGTGATCTTGGCTCACTGCAACCTCCGCCTCCTGGGTTTAAGCAATTCTTATGCCTCAGCCTCCTGAGTAGCTGGAATTACAGGTGCCTGCTACCATGCCCAAATAATTTTTTGTATTTTTAGTAGAGATGGGGTTTCACCATGTTGGTCAGGCTGGTCTCAAACTCCTGACCTTAGGTGATCCACCTACCTCAGCCTCCCAAAGTGCTCGGATTACAGGCTTGAGCCACTGTGCCCGGCTGAAATTTCCTTTTTTTTTTTTTTTTTTGGAGAAAGAGTTTCACTTTTGTTGCCCAGGTTGGAGGGCAGTGGCGTGATCTTGGCTCACCACAGCCTTCGCCTCCTGGGGTTCAAGCAATTCTCCTGCCTCAGCCTCCTGAGTAGCTGGGATTACCGGCATGTGCCACCATGCCCAGCTAATTTTCTATTTTTAGTAGAGATGGGGTTTCTCCATGTTGGTCAGGCTGGTCTTGAATCCCCAACCTCAGGTGATCCACCCCCCTCGGCCTCCCAAAGTGCTGGGATTACAAGCGTGAGCCACCGTGCCCGACCAAGACTTCCTTTTAATTCCTTAAGTGTCCTGGTTTTAAAAGTAGAAAACAAAACAACAACTAAGATCTGAAAATTCCATGGCCTTATCAAGCTTCTATCCTAGTAAGGAGCTCATTTGAGCCCAGGATTTGCATCTAGATCTGTCTGTGAAGCCTGCACTCTTCTATCCCACCGTATGAGGATATTTCTATCCTGCTGGGGAAAATACAACCAGGGACATTTGGAAACTTCAGGAAAAGTCATTCAGCCTCACTGGGCCTGAATATCCTCTTTTGTAGCATTGCAAGACTGGACCACATTAGTGGCTCATAGATTTAAAGGCTTAGAAAAAAACTAGTGATATGTCAAAAAAAAATTGATTGCAGAGGGGACTGACATGGAGCTGCTAAGTGTAGGTGCAGAAAACGACCATCTTCGATCACCATTGTTTCATAAAGTAAGGGGCATTTTTATTACCAAAAATGCAGAAAGGACATTATCTCATATTAATGAAGTAGCATTTAAATTGAGTAAATGTTGCTTTTGGAAAATCTCCCCACTTATTTTATGCATGTGGCCTCTGCCCAGTGATAACTTCTTCCTGAACCAGCAGCTCTCCCTCTCTGTGGGCAGGACTTTTAAAGCCCTGGCCCATATGACCTCCCTAGAAAGCTGTCCAGGTCTCACATTCTGATACTGGAAAGCTGCTGCTATTTTACAGGCTAAGATGGCTGTAATGTCCCTTGATCTTTACAGCAATTAGCCTCAGTGCAAGATGTGAAGCAACCAGTAAGGAAGTGAGGGACAAGGGACTTCCCACTGGGAGTGATGGGTATGGAGAGGCAGGAAACTTGGACCTTGCTCCTGATTAACTTAACACCAGGATAAATATAGATCAAGATCTACATGGATTACAAAATTATGACGTATTGTCCAATACAGCTTTTTTTTTTTTCTTTTTTTAAGACAGGGGCTGACTCTGTTGCCAAGGCTGGAGGACAGCGTCATGATCTTGGCTCACTGAAACCTCCACCTCCTGGGTTCAACTGATTCTCCCACCTTAGCCTCCTGAGTAGCTGGAACTACAGGCACACATCATCATGCCTGACTAACTTTTGTATTTTTTATAGGGACAGGGTTTTGCCATGTTGGCCAAGCTGGTCCTGAACTCCTGGCTCAAGAGATCCTCCTACCTTGGCCTCCCAAAGTGCTGGGATTACAGGCATAAGATACTGTGCCTGGCTGATCTTATATTATTGATGATAATAATATCACAGTGATAATGCCTTACTTGCACAATTGTGAAGTAAGCAGGAGATAGGGCAGAGGAATTAATATTTTAGTTTTTTCCATTATATAACAAGACTGCTGCTTCAAGTGTGCCTGCCACAGAGCCTAATACACAGAACCTCACGCCTGCTTCCTTTCAGGGCCAGAGCCTTAGATGCACCCTATCATTTAGACACACCTTGGAGACATCCTATCATTCAATCCCTCAGCATACGTCTAAATTCTCTGGTTTCACTACTTCTATTTTATAGAGGCAGAAATGAATGACTGTAGTAGTTAAGAAATTCATCAAGGTCTCACTGCAGTAGAGGTGAGTTTCAAATCTAGGTACTTCTGGTTCAACAGCTCACTCGTATCACAAAGCTTCACACAGCAGCTTTGGCAAATATTAGCCACACAATAAGTACTTCTGATTTAAATTCTTTAAAACAAATTAAAACAACGTAGTTGAAGAATGTTAATGATAATCATAAATGGGGCTGGGCATGGTGGCTCATGCCTATAATCTCAACACTTTGGGAGGCTGAGGCAGGAGGACTGCTTGAGGCCAGGAGTTCAAGACCAGCCTGGGCAACATGACAAGACCTTATCTCTAAAGAAAAATTAAAAAAAAAAAATTAGCTGGGCCTGGTGGTACACGCCTGTAGTCTAAGCTACTCCGGAGGCTGTGGTGGAATGGGAGAATTGCTTGAGCCCAGGAGTTTGAGGTTATAGTGAGCTCTGATTGCACCACTGCACTTCATCCTGGGCAATATAATAACAACTTGTCTCAAAAAAAAAAAAAAAAAAAAAAAAAAAAAAAAGATAACATAAATGTCCCATGGCACTGAACTAAGAATCAAACCATTTGTAAGAACTGCAGTAACTAGGGTTATTTTTGGAGAGCTGTACTCATCAGGGTCAGCTAAGGAATGCAGTAACAAGTCAAGTGATGCCTAAATCTGTCCCTTAACACAACAACGTTTATTTCTCATACCAGTTCAACTCTGGTCAGCAACGCACTATGTTCATCTGAGGTGCTCAGTGTCCCAGGCCACAAACGACTCCATCCCAGCACATATTTCTGCGATTTCTGAGGCTAGAGAAGTGAACATCACGTTTCACTCCCATTTACATTTCTTTGATCAAAGCAAGTCACAGGGCCACACTTCAAAGGGGTAGAAAAGTACATCCTATCATGCACCTGGAAGGAAGAAAGCCGGACATATTTGGTAAAAAGCAGAAATCTCCTTCTCCACCTTCAGGCAACCACTCATCTGTTTTGTTCCTACAGTTTTTTCTTTTCCAGAATGTAATATAAATGGAAAAGCCTTTTGTGCCCAGCTTTTTTCACTTAGTACAATGCTTTGAGAGTTTTTGTGTTCAGCTTTCTGCACTTAGCACAATGCGCTGAGACTCACCCACGTCATTGCCTGTTGAAGTACTTTGTTCCTTTAAATTGTTGAGTGAGATTCTGTTATACAGTTCCACAGTTCCCCAGGGAAAGGACTTTCCTAGTGTATTTTAAAGGTGCTTCCTCCACAAATGTTTGCCTGGGCTTTGCTACAAGAGATCTTTGCTAAGTGCTCCTGTTCAGTGACATGTTATAGCTGTCTATATATTTTTCCTCCATCAGCCAGTCATCAGCCTGCAGCTACTAGAGGGGCTAGAGCTCCAGAATCTTTGTCATAATTTATTTTGTGGCCTGATTGGTCTGACAACTTACTCATTCTTTGTTTTAGTGAATGCCTACTAGGTGCCAGGCACTGAGCAGATAACATTTAACAAGGACAGGATTGGTTCCTATCCCCACAGAATTTATGATTTTGAGCCCACTAATCCCTCCATAATATAGGAAACAGGTTGGAGGAGGAAAAAAGGGGAAATGATGAGAATACTTTGACCACAAGTCCAAGGTCTTCAGGGGCGGTTACTAGCATACCAGCATGGAGATGGCATTTAATTCTGCACCTGTCTTTCCTCTATTTTGTTGTTGGTGATGATGGTGTCTTATTCTGTCACCTAAGCTGGAGTGCAGTGACTTAATCCTAGCTCACTGCAGCCTTGAACTCTTGGACTCAAGCGATCCTCCAGCCTCAGCCTCCTGAGTAGCTGAGACGACAGCCATAAGCCACCATGCCTGGCTAATTTTAAAACAGTTTTTTGTAGAAACAGGGTCTTGCTCTGTTGTCCAGGCTGCTCTTGAATGCCTAGTGATTCTCCCCGCTCAGCTTCCCAAGGTGACACTTGCCTTTTTTGGTAACTGGAGGGCCTTACTGAAGAGAATCAATGTGCTATTTCTTCATAGTTTTCCATTTCTAGGGCTGGATTGTGGTAGCCACTTGGCACAGTGAGCAGGAACTTCAGGTCAGAAAGATAGAAAGATGTCAGGAGTAAAGATATTTATGTCGATTTGTATGGAAATCATAGGAAACACTTACTGTGTTTTCTTACGAGTGCTCTTCTTTAACCCTCACGACAGCTCTGTGAGACAAGGGTTATTATCCCCACTTTACTGAGCAGGATACCGAGGCTCAAAGAGCTGGGCAGCCTCTTAGGCCTGACATCATGATCTGGGAAAACAGCCACAAAATGGTTGGGGACTGTCTTGTACCAGCTGATGGTGCTGCAAGTATTTATGGGGTCAGTAGAAATCAACATAAATATCTATACTCCTGGCGTCTTTTTATCTTTCTGACCTGAAGTTCCTGCTCACTGTGTCAAGTGGTTACCACAGTCCAGCCCTAGCAATTGAAACCTGCCACAGCCCTTCAATATCCAACATGGGAGAGGACTCTGACCTGCATGATCTACGCATTGTACCCCTTGCCTTCTACTTCCCAAGCAACTGGAAAATCGCTTATTGGTCATCGCTGAGATTTAGAGCAACAGTCTAAAACCACTTTTTAGCTCTTTACTTGCTGGTCATCAAAGCCTGAGGTGGAGGTTCTGCACTGCCGGGTCAGAGGCACAAGCAGGAGAAGCATGCACTTGCGCCAGGTTATCGTGCACAGCGGAAGTTCCTTCCACCTTAGGTTCAAAACAATTACCAGGGTGCAGCATTATTCACAAGGGCCAAAACAGGGAAACAAGCTAAGTACCCATCAACAGACGAATGGATAAAGAAACTGTGGTATATAATATTATTCAGTATTTAAAAACAGAGATCCTGCTATTTGCAACGATGTGGGCCATGAAGAACCTGGAGGACATTATGCTAAGTGAAATAAGCCAGGCGCAGAAAGGCAAACACTGAGTGATCTCACTTATGTGTGGAATCTAAAAAAGTTGAACTCTGTAATCCCAGCACTTTGGGAGGCCGAGGCGGGTGGATCACGAGGTCAAGAGATCGAGACCATCCTGGTCAACATGGTGAAACCCCGTCTCTACTAAAAATACAAAAAAACTAGCTGGGCATGGTGGCACGTGCCTGTAATCCCAGCTACTCGGGAGGCTGAGGCAGGAGAATTGCCTGAACCCAGGAGGCGGAGGTTGCGGTGAGCCGAGATCGTGCCATTGCACTCCAGCCTGGGTTAACAAGAGCGAAACTCCGTCTCAAAAAAAAAAAAAAAAAAAAAAAAAAAAAAAAAAAAAAGTCGAACTCATAGAAACAGAGAGTAGAACCGTTGCGGGGGGCGGGGGTGCGGCAAAGAATTGGGGAGAAATCTATCAAAGGGTACATACTTGCAGTTATGTCAGATAAATCAGCCTAGGGATCTAATGTACAGCCTGAGTACCATAGTTAATAATACTGTGTTGCATGTTGAAAATTTGCTGAGAGTAGATTTTAGGTGCTCTTACCCCCTCCACCCCCAACTCACACATAACGGTGAGATGATATATATAACAATTTGCTTGACTATAGTAGCCATTTTACTGTATATATCAAAACATCATGTTGTATATCTTACACAATTAAAAAAATAAAATACAAAGAAAAACTAGTATGAGGGGAGAGAAGATTCCTGGAAATGAGGTGATGTTTGTAAGTCTGCCTAAGCTGAGCGGGAACAAGAAAGTGGTCAGTCCTGGGTTCCTAAGTACCCATCAATAGGTGAATGGATAAAGAAACTGGTATAACGGATAAAGAAACTTAGACCTCAGTTGGGACTGTAAGCTTCGGGGCTGGGAGAGCTGAGTGGGTGGGGCTGGCTCAGGAGAGGATAGTGCTACTGGCCACCTCCATTGGGTTGATAGGCCATAGCCCTGATCCGACCCACCAAAAGGTCACCTTCATGCCCCAAACTGCCATTAGTGGCCTCCCCAGTGCCAAGGTTTTTGCCGCAAAGCATATGAGAGGCTCATGATCCCTGACCTACAAGGCATCCAAGGAAGCAATTAATTCATGAATGTATATCTAGACAGGCAGCAACATCCCTTGGCCACCATGAGTGTAAGGTCCATGGTCCACCATCTTGAGGTTCTGCAGATTCTCCCCAACAGAGAACACATAGGCTTACTTTCCCCTCTCCTCCAACACATGAAGAGTTGACATGGACGGGGTAGTGGGAGACAATAAAGAGGAAATTGCAAGTGTCTGAAGTCGTCAATTGTGCTCTCCAATTCACATAAACAAAAGCAGGCATTATATCTAAGTTTGGCTTTCTGCCATTCAGGTCTGTTTGTCAATCCTTCCACCCATCTGTCCACCCATCTGTCCATCCATTTGTCTATCCATCATCAAAAGTGTATTTCTCCAATGCTGGGCACTGCAAATACAGAAATGACGCAGCCTCCACATTTGTCATGTGGAAGTTCACTGTACAACTGTTCTGTTGTTTAAGTGATGCCCTCCTGAAAAGTAACTTGTTGCATTCTGTTCTGGCTTTCTTGTTAGTAAGAGGAAACCACACAACGAAAATGATATTAATTTTATTGCATCGTTTTACTGACTAGAACGCCAGACTTATAGTGGATATACGTATAAAAATAACCAAATTCTTACAAATAATACTTTGCTGCTACAGTACTGAATAATTAGTGGAGGTTGCAATTATAATACAACTTTAAATAACATTCTCATAATGGGTTTAACACAATCAATCAGGGGCTAAGGTTTAAAGGTTTACAAAGAGAAATCCAGGACAACGCGAAAACTCTGAAAGTTCCTATTCCAGCTACATGCTTCATTCAACCATCAAACCAGCAACACAAAACATTAACAAAACTCAGAGCAACTCATGGTGAAACAGTCATTCTCTTTTCAGGACAGGCCAAGGTTAACACAGAAAGGTAAATGAGTCAGATTAGTTTCCTAGGCAGAACTGATTCCATCCCATCCCTGGCCTATCCCATCCTCCCTACCCAAGAAATCTGTAATGAAGTGTGTTAAGCGCATTAAAAAAAAAAAATCAGAATATGCAAATTCTCCAAAATGTTCTCTTTGAAAATGCCCAGGTGACAGAGCTAGTCTCAGACCTGTCTCTTTATAGACCTAAATGGTCCCCTTTGGTTTCATAGGTTTTTCTGTGACAGTTCACACCAGATGTGATGAAGTGTAATGCTAATGAAGATACTTTAGTGCAACAAATTAATTGGCATTTAATACTTTAATGTTTCTACTATTTTAGTCAGTTCTCTTCCTTGGAGATTTGAGAAAAGAAAAAGAAAGAAAACATACTCAAAGGCAAACTCTACAAGTTTCCAGAAACATGCATGAGAACCTCAGACTGACACTTCGTCGAGGAGGAAATGAAATGTCCCTTCTCATCCCCACAAAATGTTTCAGATAGGAAAAAAAATCTGATACTAAGGGTAATTTCAAGTAAAATGCAAAACATTGAAATACTGAACTGTACATTCTTCCTCTCTCCAGAGAAGTGCTGTAGTCTCAAAACTGGTGTGTTTTAGAACTATGGGTCCAAACCCTAGTTTTGGGTGTGTTAGGCAAAACTTAGCCAAGTATAACTGGACTGGGTAGCTCCTCTCCTTCAGGCAGAGTTAAACCGGCTTACAGGACACCCAGGCACTTCACCAGGGGGCAGGGCAGTTTTACACAGGCACCTAAAAGCCAAATGTGAGGGTGGCCTGAAGGTGCCTGCTCTGGGAACTTTCACATCTGTATAGGTGTCATCCTTCAACAGCATATTCTCAGGTAGCCATCCAGGCTAAGAGACCAAAGATGCTGCCTTCTCCCTTGGGCCCACTATGAGTTACCTCTTTAAGAACTCAATCGTCACATCTTAGTGTTTGACCTCAGATACCATCAGCCAGCTTGAATTAATCACCTAACAGCAATTTTGACTCTAAATGATTTAGCTGCTTCTGAAAATATACTTCCCCTCAAAGGAGGAAGATGCGTTTAAGACATTCCACCAAATATGTTCCCAATTCTGAAAACCCTTCAGAAAAATATGCTTCCACTATGTGGGAGCCATGGCCTTACCATGGGAACAAGGCCAGCAGCCCTCAGACGGATGTGTATGTCTGACATGCACGTACGTCAGAAACCAGGTCCTCAACTTTCACTTCCTATAGCCAAAGCCACGTGCCAGCACAAGCCAGCCACTATTTTCTTCATGACAAGTGTCTGAGAAATACATGTAAAAACCAAACTGAAAGGACATTTTCAAAAGGGTATTCAGCATTTTTTAAAGTTTCATGTCATTAGTTTAGTTACTCCTTAATAATAAGGTTCCTTAAAAAAAAAAACAACTTATTTTTAAGGTCCTTTCTCTCTTGCCCTCTTTGATATTTAAGGAACACAGCATGGTGAGTTGTGTGCCAAGACAGCGAGGCAGGGGGCTACAGCGGGCAGAGCAGCAGGGGGAGTCAGGCAGATGAGGGTTTCGGTCCTGCCTCTACAAGGCAAGTTATTTACCCTCTCTGAATGTTTTTGTATCTGAGAACTGGGCACTTCCCATGCCCACCTCTTGAGAGTGCTGTGAGAAGCCCTTCCCAGAGCCTGGTCATAGTAGGAGAATGCCAATTCATCCGCCTAAAGAAACAGACTTCAGGGCCTTGGGTTGGCTCAAGGGGCAGAGGAAAAGACAATGGCAATAAGACCCCTGGAGCTTAAACCAAACCACTGACGCCGCGAAGCCAGCCAGCCACCCTTTCCTGCTGTGGTGTTATGGGACACACAGGTGCCCCTGGGCCTGGCTCTTCTCTACAGAGGTTTAAGCATCTCTTGAGCAGGTATGCATCACTTTCCCCTTCCTCTCACCTTCCCCCAGCTGTGGGACATCGGTGCAGGACTGTGGCATCTGTGCACCCCAGTTGCAGGAGCTGCCGGGGCTGCCACGGAGCACTGTGTCTGGGCAGAGAGCCTCGGCGTGCCAGCTGTTCATCCAGACCTCTTCCGCTACCAGGTATTTCCCCTCGGCCTAGGCGGGATCCTTCTGCAGTTAGGAACCCCAAGCAGGCATGAAGCTGGCCTCTCCCTTCCTCCCTGGGTCACAGCCGTGCTTTACTCATGCCCCCTAAGAGCCTGAGGTGCCTTCCCCACCCCCACGCACCCCCTGGAAACTCTGGAGACCATGTGAACTCAATCTTGAGGGTGCCCCCCCTTTTTTTTCTCAGTTAAAACAACAAAACAAAACACTCTTAATCCACTCCATACAGACGAAACCCATAAACAAGAAAGCATTCTGGGAACTCACAGGACACCGTTTTCTGGACGTTGGGATTCTTCCCAAGAATGCTTTTGGGACCGAATACTTCATTTTGTAGAGCTGAAGGCTCTGGCTCCGACAGAGGAGATGATTTGTTAGCTGCTATGTCAGCTGAAGGCGGCAGAAATGTATGCCTGCGAATAGCCTTCCTACGTGGCTCTTCCCACAGCTGCGGGTCCTGAGGAATGAGCAGGGATGCTGCGGAAGGAGCCAAGAAGCCAAGTCTGTGAGCTCAGGTGAGCTGCAGGAGTTTGGAGCTTTCTAGTTAGGTGTGAGGCCCTGAGCCACAAAGGGCCATTGGTTCTACAGAAAGAGAGAGGCAAGGTCCAAGATTTCAAAAAGGCGGTGCTCTGAAATTTTAGGTTAGCCTCCAGTGACGAAAACAGCTCTTCTTTTATTTCTCTCATGAATGAGTGCAATTTAACTACGAAAATGCACCTCACCTGACGAGGGCTCTTGTTAGAGCAAGATAATGGTGAGTGATGGGAGACCACGGGACACAGGAGTGCGTGCTTAAAACCATCACGGCCAAGGATTATGCAAAGAGCAGGGATTACATATGCTGTGAAGAGATTAGAGGACCTTGAAGAAACAACCAACTCGGGCAGAATTGTCCCCAGTGGCTGCACCATTTCCAGGAATGTGTGTGTTGCGGGGCTCCGCTTCAGGCTGGAGACATTCTTTTATCTCTGTATTCCTCTCCATTCAACCAAAACCAGGATGCCCCAAAGCAGGCCAATAAACAGTTCCACAGGTGGCAATTAAAGACACTGAGTACTGGATGTCTCCCTGGCAGGACCCACGTCACGAGGGTAATAAATAAGACACGTGAACTTCCTTCTCAAAAGTCAACTCGCAGATCCTCGAGCAACCGGAAGTCTTCAGTTCTCCCATGCTGACTGGAAGTATAACCCTGGGTGTGGAGGGCGCTACACAGCCACATAAAGAGGTGCGAATGACTGGGTAAGAAAAAATAAGTTACTTCTTCAGCCAAGTAAACATCTTTGCGTGGTTGAAAGTTTACATGGGGTTTGTGGACGAGATTCTGGGGACAAAGTATGCAGTAGCAGGTGAGCAAACTCACGTGTGGCTCCATCTCAGTTCCCTGTGCTTCCTGAGGAATCCCCGCAGCTTCCCAAAGCACTGGTGATGCAGGAACTCCAACCTGCTGATTCAGCCATCCGTCTAATCACATCCAGCTGCGGGGGCTCACCAGGCTGCTTTCCTGTAGTGCTGAAACCTGCATCTAGTTTGATTCTCCTTCATACACAGCTGCCTCTGACCTCCATGGTGGTGGTCAGAGCCCCAGGCCCCAGGCTGTGCCCTCATGATGAAAACTGCCCCTCTGCCTGCAATCTGCCTCCCGAGCCTCCAGCTAAAACCAAGTATCAGCTGTTTTGCCCTGATCCAGGCTTGTTTGAAAAAGTGAGATTTAACTGCAAAGAGATTTTAAACAAAAGTCTTAAATAAAATTTAAGACCTACACTTAAAAAAAAAACACATTGCAGTTGTGTGCTGTGCCTCATACATTTCATTTCCTCATTGTGGGATTGGCTTGGAAACTGTAGCATAAGACAATCGAGAAACATATTAAAACACCGTCCATTCAACAGTGACATCTTCAGACTTAAGTGGTATGCTCATCCTCATCTGTTGTTTAGCACACAGGCACTGGGCACGAAAGTAACTAACAAGCTAGAATTTTGATGCAAAGGAATCACCAAATTGCTGCTTGTGGAAGTGTCTCAGGTAAGGAAGCCTTCTTTCTGGAAGAGGCTTGAAACAGATCCAAAAGGAAACCTCCCACCCAATTTACTAAAGTGCAAACGAAGGGAAAACCAGGTCCCTGCACTGATGCCTAGTGGTGTGCCCTGGCTACTAGCCACCCTGGTGCCAGTGCTGTGTGGTCACTCAGAGAGACTCTCTTGGTACTTACTGGCCCACATTCATGTTCACAGTAACAACAAAGGTGCCGAATGAGCAGCCCGTGGTTCCACATCCACCTGTTCCCTCCACTGTGGTCACGCCCCGCATGCCTATCCCTCTTCCTGCCTGCCACTCAGTATGGCTCCGACAAATCCTGGGTGCAGCCTCCTCCTGGTGCAGTCCTCTGAGCCACAGAGGTCCCAGGCGACTGGCTTAGAGCAATGAGTCCCTCTCTCTCCTGGACTTAAAAGTAGTCTCTTCTTCTGCTTTCATCACTGATGAAAGATGGATTATACTGTCCGGGAAAAATGCAAGAATGCCGTGATCCTGGCAGTCCAGTGTAGGCCGGGTAGAGTCCGTTTCGTTCAAGTTCTGGATTCCTTACACTTGTGGGCTGGTTACCAAAGAGAAAAGAAGAAACATCAGTTCATCATTCTTGGGTTTAAATTATAGTGTTAAATCCCAGTGACTTTAGACCAATGTAGAAAAAGACCTGGCTTTATCCTGTATGGATGTGTTTCTACTGATTATTTCTAATGTTTTTTATAGTATCTTTCTCTGTGGAGCACAACCCACTTTAAATCCCTCCTGTCTTTGCTACCATGCAGAAGGCAACTGATGCAAAGGAGGGAACTGACCATTGTAGGGTCCTACAACCACCCTGCTGCAGGTGGAGTTAGGTAGGTCCCCAAACCAGGAGGCCAACAGCAATCCTCAGGTGACCAGTTTGATCTCAAAGAAAGGTTCCTTTTGAATAAGAGGGGCTACTTCGAGGAGGCCTTCATAGTAGCACCAAGGTAAAAGTTTTTTTGGCAGAAATAAAACATTAGATACCGTGTATCATAAGTGAGCCATAGGAGAGCCCAACATGGAAATCACCTGGACCACACCTGAGCCCACTGTGAGGAACAGCTTGTCTACCCAGGTGATAGCTTCATACCCTAAGCTTAGGCTTTGCCTCTACAGACTGCTCAGCCAGCTATTTTTTTTTTCCTTTGAGACAGGGTCTTGCTCTGTTGCCCAGCCTGGAGTGCAATGGCACAAACACTATTCACTGTAGCCTCGACCTCCTGGGCTCGAGTGATCCTCCTGCTTTAGCCTCCTGAGTAGCTGGGACTACAGGGGTGTACCACCATGCCTCGCTAATTAAAAAAAAAATTTATAGAGACAGGGTCTCGCCATGTTGCCCAGGCTGGTCTTGAACTCCTAGGCTCAAGCAATCCCCCCACCTTGGCCTCCCAAAGCGATTATAGGTATTATAGGCATGAGCCACTGTGCGTGGTTAGCCTGCTATCTTTTGAATAAAAATGGGGTTCATTTACTTTCTTGAATATAACTCTTTAGCTAATGCCATGAAAACATGTGGTGAAGCTGGTTCCTATGATACCACAGGCCTGTTTGTTGCTAGTTACTGTAACGTGCTCGGGCTGAGGAGTCCCGAGCAAAGGATGTGAGTGTGGGGACACACCTGAGTAAAATACCTGCTCAGTTATGGCATCGGTTAGTAAAGGAAGAGGACTTTCCTGAGGAACAGAGAAACAAAGCCCTGTGCAGAAATATCCATGGGAATATTTTCACTAGAGCTAAGTTTGTATCTCTGTTTATGTTTACCTTTTTCCTTATTTATAACTTTCTGTTCTTCCTCTAGGTTCAATTTTTTCAAAAAAGAGTCTATGGAAATAAACATCTCCTTAGCATGAACAAACTTGCCCCTCCTATCCAAAGTCTGAATCCTCATGGTTAATTCCCATGGCAACCAGAGGGACTGTGGTTTCTGTAACAAGACTGCCGAGCACCATTAAGTCCCCACGGGGCAAGGTTTCACATTTATTACTGTTCCTCAAACGGCCCCAGATGGCATGAGAAGTCACCTGATATCTGTTTACTTTTCAGCTCAGATATGGCTGTTCATGTTTGCTTTATGGTTGAAACAGTGGTGTGAAACGAGCCGGACAGTGCACAGGAATACAACACAGGTTAAATTTAGCGTGGTAGAGAAGCAGCAAGGGTTCAAGGTTGTCTCCAGGCTGGACATGGCAAATTATTAAAGGCCTACTGAATACACAATCTTTAAACCTCTGAGAAGTGCTTGTTGAGGACAACATTGAATTATTGTCCTCTTTATACCTTTTCCCCATGGTTTTTTGTTGTTGTTGTTTATTTTTGTTTTTTTGAGGTAGGATCTCACTCTGTTGCCCAGGCTAGAGTGTAGTGGTGCAATCTCGGCTCACTACTTAAGATTGCTCCCAGACTTAAGCAATCTTTCCACCTCAGCCTCCCAAACAGCTGGAACGACAGGCGTGCACCACCACACCAGGCTAATTTTTTTGTAGAGATGAGTGTGGTTTCTGTAAAAACATGGTTTTGCCATGTTGCCCAGGCTGGTCTCAAACTCCTGGACTCATGAGATCTGCCCACCTTGGTCTCCCAATGTGCTGAGATTACAGGTGTGAGCCACTGTGCCCAGCCACCAATCCCCTAGCTTTAAGCACCTAACCATACAAGGTAAGCATGGCAGATGGGAGATTCACATGAAAGGGCCCAAGGCTAAGTATCACGAAATTCTTGCTCTACCTTTCAGTTTTCATTCCTATGACTTAAAAGCAAGTTTAATAGCAAGAAGGTTATTATAATGTGCTCTATGAAAATATCCTTCACACCTCAACAGCAACCCTGAGAAGTACCATGCAAATAGACTGTGAGTAAACTGAATAGTAAAATATGTAAATCAGGGGTTCATGCCGCTACTCTTTAAACCCTTAACTAACTGTAATGCTTTTACTACAACAAAACAGAATTCCTTTACTTCTCAGAGGAGCTGGGGGCCCTGGGGTTGTCCTGACACAGGAATACACACCGAGTAGTACACATCCGTCATCTGGAGGAGGTTTTTGGTACTTCCATTCTCATGCATTTCAATAGCTTCTCGGCCCCATTCTTGTGAGCGAGGATTTTTGGGGTATTCCGCGTATGGGGACATTTGGAAATCTCCACTTTTGAAGATGAGTTTGCTTATGTCATTTTTATTCTTTCTGTGGGATACAAAAATATGTGTAAGGCTTAATTCTTTAAAGAAGTAATATCTGTGAAAGCACCAACTATTATTTTATAAGGTAAATTCGACTGAAAGCTATCGTTGTATTTCTTTGTCACTGCCCAGTGAGGAGTGTTATTATTATTGCTATTTGGTATTTGCCTACAACAAGTAAATATGCAGTTAGGTGTAAAAAAAGATATAAAAAGTCTTCCAATCTCAAAGGGCCAGATTATCAGGGGGTCGGGGGACAAAAACAGTGGCAATAGAGCAGATTTAGACTCTTCTGAAGGACAGAGATCACTGTGTCGTGGAGGTGGCCAGGAAAATAAGGCTCATAAATTCACAGAATGCTGGAGCCAGAAGAGCCCTTAGATTCATTCTAGTCCAGTGGATCCCAAGCTGCCAAGCATTAAAATTTACATGGGGAGTCTGGGTCTCCCCCAGATTAACTGAGTCAGGAGCTCTGGAGATGGGCTGGGGCAGCTCCAGCTTAGTAAAGAGACCTGACTTGTCCCCTGGGTCATCTTTTGCTACTAGAACGGTTGGAACTAGAAGTCAGGCGTCCCAACTCCCCAGACAGTGCTCTTTCTACCACACAAAGCAAATATTTCACAAGTCACAAAAACAGAATGGTTTGTTTATGAAAAAGCTCACCTATTTATAGACCTATACAAATTCTCACTTCAGCAGGTTAGAGCAACGCTACTCATGAGATTTTACTGACCGTGAATTGTTGGAATCTGTGTTCTTCACCTCTCTAAGGGGCCCAGGATCAGAAATTTTAAATCATACTTGTCAGAGATAGAATTATCTGAAGTTTTATTCTTTCTACCTCACTTAACCTGCAAACAAGTATTCTAGGGAAGGCACAAAGTGATTCAGGGTCATAAAAGCAAATGTCCAGTATGTGGCTAGGCGCTGGCTCACTATGGAAGTTGGGAACAGACCTGCCACTGTGTTGCTTCCTGGTGGGTGGGGTACCCAGGCTCAGATGATGACATACTCATGCATAACTGCCTTCTCTTCTCAAAAGCCAGCAGGCACAGGCTTCTCCCCCAATGGATACACCACACGGTACAGAACACGTAGCAAATATGAGACTTCTGTCCCCTGAGCGCTCAGGTCATGCCCTTCTAGGTAACCATGCCTAATCTCATCCCCTGAAGTTTATTTCCACTCATATGGCTTATCTTTGATGATTTGATGGCAATTTGGAAAATGACAGGCAAAGGCTATACCATAAGGCCTGCATTCCTGCTTGGGCAGTTAAGGCAAATTACTCTTTGTGGCCTTTTAGGAGACAGAGGATATCTTAAAATGTCCTTCATGTCAATGGGAGAAAAGATAACTAGCTAATTTGGGAGGTTCCTCCCATCTGTTACATCTAGATAATTCCTGCCATTATCATCATCTCAGTCAGAGGTCATAATTTTCCCTTATCTGAATAGATCATCACAGAGAAGGGGAATCCATTTCATCCTTTCCCTACCTTTTCCAGTAAAAACTCAATCTCAGTGGCTTCCAGGAAGCCTAGAGCCAGGCTTACTGCTCATCCCACATTGCTGCTACCACCTCTCTACTGCAAAAATATTTCATCTTTCTTTCTTTGTCTGCTTCTCTTTCTCTCTGTATATAGCTTTACTGAGAAACAGTTCACATACTACGCAATTCACTCATTTAATGGTTTTTGGCATATTCAGACTTGTGCAACCATCATCACAATTTCAGAGCAGTTTCATCATCCCAAGAAGAAACTCCATACCCCTAAGCCACCATCTTCCAATTCTCCCCCTTTCCCCACCAGCCTAGCCCTAGACAACCATTAACCTACTGCCAACTCTATTAGATTTGCCTATTTCAGATAGGTCATATAAACGGAGTCACACAATAGGTGGTCTTTTGGGGCTGGCTTGTTTCACTTAGTGTATTTTCAAAGTTCACCCATGTTATAGCATGTATCAGTACTTTATTCGTTTTATGCCTCAATAATATTTCAATTGTATAATTGAATAAATAGATCAATTGTATAAATAGATCATATTTTGTTTATCCATTGACAAACTAGTAGAGTTTTCACCTTTTGGCTATTATGAATAATGTTGCTGTGAACACTCATGTAAAGTTTTTGAGTGAGTATACCTTTTCACTTCTCTTGATATACCTAAGAGTGGAAGTGCTGGGTCCAATGGTAACTCTGTCTTTAACTTTCAGACTCTTTCAAAGCGGCTGCACAATTTTACATTCCCACCAGTAGTGTACAGGGATTCTAATTTTTCCACATCCTCACCAATGATGCTTGGTATTTTCTGTGTTCTGGGTGTTCTTTTTTTTTCTTTTCTTTTCTTTTTTTGAGACAGAGTCTGGCTCAGAGGCTGAAGTGCAGTGGCATGATCTCGGCTCACTGCAACCTCTGCCTCCTGGGTTCATGTGATTCTCTTGCCTCAGCCTCCCAAGTAGCTGGGATTACAGGTGTGCACCACCATGCCTGGATAAGTTTTTAAATTTTTGGTAGAGATGGGGTTTCACTGTGTTGGCCAGGCTGGTCTCGAACTCCTGACCTGAAGTGATCCACCCACCTAGGCCTCCCAAAGTGTTGGGATTACAGCCTGAGCCACTGCGCCCGGCCACTATTTTCTGCGTTTTGTTTTTAATAGTTAAAGTAGATGTGAAGTGATGTTTCATGGTGGTTTTGATTTGCATGTTCTAGGTGAGTAATGATGTTGATCATCCTTTTGTGTGTGCTATAATTGGGATATGGTTTGTCCCCACCGAGTCGCATGTTGAAATTTAATCCCCAGTGTGGAGGTGCTGGGGGTGGAGCTTATAGGGAGGTGTTTGGGCCATGAGGGCAGATCTCTCATGAAATGACTAATGCCTTTCCTGGGAGAGCTGGTTGTTAAGAAGAGCCTGATATGTCTCCCCCAGCCCCTCATCTCTCGTTTCCTTTCTCATCAGGCGGCTCCCTTCATCTTCCTCCAGGAGTGGAAGCAGCCTGAGGCCCTCGCCAGGTATTGATGCCCAATCTCAAGCTTTCCAGCCATCAGAGTCATGAGCCAAATAAACCTTTTTCTTTATAAATTATCCAGTGATACGTCCCCACCCAAATCTCATCTTGAATTCCAATGTATTGTGGGAGAGACCTGATGGGAGGTGGCTGAATCATGGGGGTGGGTCTTTCACATGCTATTCTCAAGATAGTAAATGAGTCTCATGAGATCTGATGGTTCTATAGGGGGAGTTCCCCAGCACAAGCTCTCTCTTTGCCTGCTGCCATTCATGTAAGACGAGACTTGCTCCTCCTTGCCTTCCATCATGATGGTGAGGCTTCCCCAACCACATGGAACTGTAAGTTCATTAAACCTCTTTCTGTTGCAGACTGCCCAGTCTCGGGTATTTCTTTATCAGCAGTGTGAAAACGCACGAATACACCCAGCCTCAGGTATTCCTTTACAGCAACACAAATGGACTAAGACAATGTGCTTACTGGCCATTTGTGTATCTTCTTTGAAGAAATGTCTATTCAAGTTTTTTGTCCATTTTAAAAATTAGGTTGTTGAGTTGTAAGAGTTCTTTCTATATTCTCGTACAAGACCCTTACTAGACATATAATTTGCAACTATTTTTTCATGCAATCCATATTTGCAAGTATGGGAGTCTTTTTACTTTTTTGATAGTGTCCTTTGGAGTACAAAAGTTTTAAATTCTGATGAAGCCCAATTTATTTCTTTTTTCTTTTCCTGCTGTGTTTTTGGCTATTATTTTATAATAAAATAAAGTTCCATTTACTCCCCTTCTTTTTTCTCACAGGCACCAACTATTGTAAATTCTAACAGAGTTGGGAGTAGATTAACGGTTGTCTATTCTCCTTTTTAAAAATGGGTTAGTCATACATTATGATTTAATACTGTGAACCGTCTCAAGTATTCTGTAAAAGAATAACAATTGATCCTTGTATAGTCCAGGCAAAGAAACAGGACTGGAATCTGAACTCTCATCACTTACCTGCAACAAGTAACGATCAGTGCGATGCCTAGGATAAGCAGGAGCCCACCTCCCGCTGCTGCGATCACCACGGTGATAAGTTGATAGGCTAAATGGGAGACAAAAAAGCAAATTGGCTGGAGGTAATGAAGGAAGGAGTGAGTTCTCAAGAATGGTCTCCCCTGACTCTACAGTCAATCACCCTCCCTTGAGGGGTACCCTCGCCTACCACTTCCCATTCTCTGGCAATGGATCATCAATGGCTATCTCTAAGGCTCTTTGTATTTAGAAAGGTTCATCCCCCTCCTTTTTTTTTTGAGACCGAGTCTCACTCTGTCACCCAGGCTGGAATGCAGGGATCTCAGCTCATTGCAGCCTCTGCCTCCAGGGTTCATGCGATTCTCCTGCTTCAGCCACCTGAGTAGCTAGGATGACAGGTGCATGCCACCACACCCGGCTGATTTTTTGTATTTTTAGTAGAGACAGGGTTTCACTGTGTTAGCAAGGATGGTCTCGATCTCCTGACCTTGTGATCTGCCCGCCTTGGCCTCCCAAAGTGCTGGGATTACAGATGTGAGCCATTGCTCCTGGCCAAAAAATTCCCCTTTTAAAGCCACTCCTGGGATAGCGGCTGCTCACTTTTACCTGTGCACCAGTCCCTGATGACACTTTCACCAACCCATGGCAAAAAGAGAAACATAAATGTGAATTATGAGTTTTTCAAAACCTTAATTTGTTCCTTTTTGATAACTGTTCTATAATCAAAGATTTTTGTCCTTTCTACTTTTCTTTCTCACTTAAGATGGGTGCCTTTTATCATGTGTAAATTATGTCTCAGTAAATTTGAATTTTATAAAAGTAGTGGATAAGCCCAGGAGACTGAGATTGCAGTGAGCTGAGATCACACCACTGCACTCCAGCCTGGGTGACACAGGCTCAAAAAAATAAAAATTAAATTAAAAAGTAATGGTGATAACGCAGAATCTTTTCTTGGCCACTTCCCACTCTTTGGTGTTAATTTTTTTAGTTCATGGGGATAGTAGATATAAAAATTATTAATCCAGTTCTAGATTCTTTTTTTTTTTTTTTTTTTTTTTTTTTTTGAGACGGAGTTTCGCTCTTGTTACCCAGGCTGGAGTGCAATGGCGCGATCTCGGCTCACCGCAACCTCCGCCTCCTGGGTTCAGGCAATTCTCCTGCCTCAGCCTCCGGAGTAGCTGGGATTACAGGCACGCGCCACCATGCCCAGCTAGTTTTTTGCACCTTTAGTAGAGACGGGGTTTCACCATGTTGACCAGGATGGTCTTGATCTCTTGACCTCGTGATCCACCCGCCTCGGCCTCCCAAAGTGCTGGGATTACAGGCTTGAGCCACCGCGCCCGGCCAGTTCTAGATTCTTACTTGATAAAAGGGAGGCAACCCTAGGTTAGACTCTCCCCAATTTTATACGGAACATTACTGATCAGTTAAGTCCAGAGTCTGGGAATCACTGCATCAACCATGCTAGAAACTGAGTAGCTCCTCAATAAATACACATTGAATTGAATTACCAGTGATTTATCAGTGATTTATCAGAAATTATCAGTGATTTAAGCAAGTACATATCATCTGCAGGCAGCAATACTAAAAGCTTTAATTGTTTTTATACCTATGTATTTCTGGAAAAATCATATTCTCAATAAATTCTATTAAATATTCTGACTAATTTCTTTGGTTTCTGAAATATAATGAACATTGTGTTCTTTGATTGTAAGATCCAAGATGAAATGCCAGTAGCCAGATTCTTGATAGTAATTAAGACTGGAACTGTGCTCTCCAGGCCCTTGTCCTTGTCAACAAAGACAAGGCACAGGGTGACACCCTCCTCCCCTCATCATCAAGCTCCTAGAGCAGGCGTCCCCAAACTTTTAACACAGGGGGCCAGTTCACTGTCCCTCAAACCGTTGGAGGGCCACCATATACGGTGCTCCTCTCACTGACCACCAATGAAAGAGGTGCCCCTTCCTGAAGTGTGGCGGGGGCCGGATAAATGGCCTCAGGGGGGTTGCATGCGGCCTGCGGGCGGTAGTTTGGGGACGCCTGTCCTAGAGCACTAGGTGCTGATTCAGAGTGAAGACAGGCAGCAGGCAGACTGTGGGCAAACACAAGCCATGCAGCACTTTACCTATCCTTTTACATAAATAAATAGCACAGAAAGCTGACTGTTGTGCAAAACCATCAGGATTAAGATACCTAGGAAACAAAGCCAAGCCATGGAATAAACGCATTCTCTTCCTCATGTCACATGTATTTGAAAGTGACTTTTTTAACAAAAGTGAGGACAGAAAGCACACCTCTTGAACTTATCCACTTTTCTTCATCTGCCCCAACATGGCTCTGACCTACCATCATCCCTCGTCTGGACAACTGCAACTGCTTCCCAACGCAGCCTCCTGTGCCCAGTCTTGTCCACTCTCTATAGAGACGAAATCTGATCTTGCCATTTCCCTGCCTTAAAAAACCCTCCACGGCTCCCTTTTTTCCTAAAGACCAAAGTCTAGCTCCTGCTTATTCTTCCACACCAAGTTAAATTTTCTTAACAAGCATCCATTTTAGAAGCGACCCTTGCAAGTGGCTGCAGCTATAGTAGGTTCCTGTTTGAAACAAGCAGGTTTGTCTAAAAAGAGACACAGATGGTGTAGATCAGTGCTTCTCAAACTATCTGTGGTCAAGGACCAGTTTTTTTGCTTTTTTATTTTTATAGAGTCTGCCCCCATTGCCAAGGCATATATATATATATATATATATATATTGTTTATTTATTTATTTATTTTTTTGAGACAGGTCTCACTATGTTGCCCATGCTGGAGTGCAGTGGCACAATCACAGTTCACTGCAGCCTTGAATTCCTGGGTTCAAGCAATCCTCCTGCCTTTGCCTGCCAAGTATCTGGGACCAAGGGTGCAGCAATTTTTTTTTGTAGGGACGGGGTATCACTATGTTGTCCAGTCTGGTCTTGAACTCCTGGCCTCAAGTGATCCTCCCATCTCGGCTTTCCAAAGTGCTGGGATTACAGATGTGAGCCACTGCACCCAACCTGGATATTCTTTTTAAATAAAGAAAATAAAGTCTCATGTGCTCTTCCCCTCATCTGTCCCCACAGCACCAACTATCATAAATTCCCCTTTCTCTTTTTTTTTTTTAAGGAGTTGACTGTGGACTGACATATTTGTAAAATATAACAAAACTCTTTTTCAGGGCTCCCATGCTTGGGTGTCACAGTTATGTCAGGTTAATATAAACATTCGTAAGTTTCAGCTTCTGTGTTATCTTGCCACGGTCCAGTAACAGTTCACACAGTAGACCACAAGCTGAGTAGCAGTGACATAATTTAGGACTTCCTGAACTCCCATCTGCATCCCAGTCACCCGCAAGCCTTGTTAAGACTCAGATTCCTGGTGTCTGCTCCAAAAGATTTGGTTCAGTCGTTCTGGGCAGGGACTCAGAACGTGCACCTGTAGAAGCTTTTATGGGATGGTGATCTGCCAGCCAGTGGACCAGACCATGGCAGCACTGGTGTAGAAAGAGCACAGGAGAGGAAAGAGCACTGGGCTGAAAGCCAGGAGACCACCCAGCACACGGGCAGAGAGAAAGATCCTGGGAGGGAACTCGCCAAAATGTTTGCACAAGTTAGCACTGCCTTGGGTAGTGGTGGATAACTTGCTTTCTTCTTTGTGCTTTTCTGTATTTCCCAAATTTTATTTACATATTTACACACACACACACCCCTCCCTGAAATCTTGACATTGTGTGTATATACACATACATATTTTTTAGAGTACATTTGAGGTTCTTTGGCAGCCATATCACTGCAAACTTGTACTATTCCCCACAGATCTTAAAATCATTCTGCATCCGACCTTTTCGGGTTAAGTACTGATTTTAGATTTATGATGATGTAGACGTGCATGGATTTGAATAAATGCCAACTGAAGTGTTTACTAGCTTCAGAGGTGCTCCATTTAAGTGAGACAGGAGGCAGTGAATGTCATCTTGGGCCTGTCTGTCCTATCCTTTCTAGTTTGAAAAGATTTCCTGGAATGAAGAACTTGGAATGCTTACTCGTACTTTCTTCTTGGCATTTGCTGACATTTCAGTTTCTCTCAAGCAATGGATCCATGTTTCCCTTATTCTTCACAGTTTCACATTGTTGTCATCACTGTTAGCATCTTTCATCAAACCAGCGGCACATCTGAGTCTTAGCCTTTCATTGGAGCCATATTTGTCTATGCTTATATGCGTCTTTGGATGGGATCTACTGGACTATCTGCTTAGCCAACCCCCTTCTGAGAACTGTGCACCCGCTTCCGGGTACCCCCTTCCATCTGTGGCTGGGTGTGGGCACACTCAGACATGTAACACCATCCCCTGACACAGCTGGCTGGTCCTGGAACAAACCCACCATCCAAACTGGATCAGTTAGTTACCTCCCAGGAATCTGGGAAAGACAGGGCTTTCACTTTCAAAGTTGCTGAACTAGTGACCTCCCCATCCCCAACCAAGAGTGTTCGGTGACCTTATTTTCCATCATGTTGTCTGGAAGGAGAGAGGCTGCGTACAGATACACAGCAAAGAGCAGACAAGAGACATGAGGATGCAGCCATGGCAACACATGCTCTCACAGGAAGCCCCTCGCTACCCCCAGCTGCTCAGGCTCCTTCCCCCACTTCCTTGGCTTCTGCCACTTCTGATGCCAGGATCCTTCCAATAAACTCCCTTTGTTGCTTAGGCTAGGTAAGCTCACTTACTCCAGGAGAACCTTAGCCCACCTTCCTTCAACATTCTTGAACTTTCTAGGTAGCCACATTAGTTTTTATCTTAAAATGCATTCAGTTTCTCTCCATATTTTTCCTCACTGAGCTCACTCGTGATTTATGGTTTGAATTTTGCCTTTTATTTTTTGAGACAGGGTCTTGCTCTGTCACCCAGGCTGCAGTGCAGTGGCATGAGCACAGCTCACTGCAGCCTCAACCTCCCTGGCTCAAGCAATCCTCCCACCTCAGCTTCCCGAGTAGCTGGGACACTAAGCGCATGTCACCATGCCTGGTTGACATTTTTTTTTTTTTTTTTTTTTTTTTTTTGGCAGAGATGAGGTCTTGCTATGTTGTCCAGGTTGGTCTCAAATTTCTGGGCTCAATCAATCCTCCCTCCTCAGCCTCCTAAAGTGCTGGGATAACAGGTGTGAGCCACTGCACCCAAATTTTGCCTTTAAAATCTTTCCACTCCTCTTCTATCTCTGTTCACAGCATTCTTACTTTCCCCTGCACCTTCTGAAATTCACCTTCTTTAAGTCTACAGGCAGGGTGTGAACATACCCAGTGCCCACCACTCTCCACTGTGACAGTGTGCTACATGATTCTGTCACTTTCTCCTGAGTTGTTTTACACAACTCTATCCCTTCCACCTCACTAAACAGTCCTCACTAGCCGGAACGTCGGGTACGGAGCAGCCGTTCCCTTTCCCCACTCCCGGCCTTCCCCCCTGTTTGAAGTGAAGGGAGGTCAGTCAAGACCGAGTAAAATGGCTGCTTTTAGCTGAATGAGACCTCCAGCTGCCTTCTGGGCAATAGTAATAGATTCTCTCACCTTCCCTGTAAGCGGTTTAGTGCTGTAATCCCGGATGTTTGTCCCGAGTGACTCCCACCAACACACGGCATTTCCATTGGTCCAAGCCTTTTATAACCCATGGCAACAACGGGGTGAATACAACTAAAAGACACTCTCTACACCTGCCATCGGACCGTAGGTTGGGCTGGGAAGACAGTGCAGAATGCTATTTAGGCAGAATGTCTGGCTTCCCAGGAAGAGGGCTCTCAGTGGGGAAGGCAGAATCTCACTCCCTGCTGGCGATGCTGGGAGGCTGTGAGGAAGGGGTATCCTCTGAAGAGGTGTAGACCGTTCGAATGAAAGGGTGACCTACAAAACGGACATGTGGCAAATATGAAAGAGGGATAGAAAAAAAAGTAATCTAGGAGAATGATGTGAATTCTATAATCACAAAGTGACAATATCCATGAGACAGAAAAATGGAGCTGGGCATGGTGGCTCACACCTGTAATTCCAGCACTCTGAGAGGCCAAAATGGTGGATCACCGAAGTCAGGAGTTCGATACCAGCCTGGCCAACATGGTGAAACCCCATCTCTACTAAAAATACAAAATTAGCCAGGTGTGGTGGTGCATGTCTGTAATCCCAGCTACTCTGGAGGCTGAGGCAGGAGAATCACTTGAACCTGGGAGGCAGAGGTTGCAGTGAGCAGAGATCGTACTACTATACTCCAGCCTGGGCGACAAGAACAAAACTCCATCTCAAAAAAACAAAACAAAACAAAATAACCAGAGAAATGGCTTAGATGACAGGAATATTTTAAAAAGAGACTTTTAAAAGGCAGTAAGGGGAATGGTTAAGTAAATTACAGTATGTCCATAGAGTAGAATTCCACAGGGCTATCAAAATGACATTATAAAATTATGTAAGTAAAAACATTCCACAGTTTACTAGGTTTAAAAGCAGGTTACAGAATGGTATATTCAGAGAGACCCCAGTTCTCTTAAAAAGATATACACATATATATCCCTGGAAAAACATGTAACACCAGTATTTCTCAAACTTTAATATGCATATGAATCTGCATGTTAACTAAATTAATGACCTTGGTGAAAAATCAGATTTGGATTCAGTGGGTCTGGAGTGGGGAGCCTGAAGTTGTGCATTTCCAACAAGCTCCGAGGTAACACGGACCCTGCCGGCCTATGCCCCACACTTGGGAGTAAGGAAACGTGGTGAACACGCCCTTCAATGGGCAGTGAGATTGTTTACTTCTCCTCTTCCCTTAACTTCTCTCTATTTGCTAATTAATTTGGGTTAAAATAGGGGAAATTAATGGACAGGTGCCGTATTGTTATTTTTTTTTTAAAGTAATTTATTTTAAAAACAGAAAAAAAGGCTAAACAACCCAAAGTGTCACGAGAGCGATTGTGAACCTGTGAGGAAGAACCAACATCAACTTCCAGCAACAGAGGAAATGTGCACACCCTAAGAAAAGGGTGGAGGCAGGGGAGAGAAAGACACGTCTGATGACACATTCCTAAAAGAATTCTGGGGCCGTTTGGAAAACAGTGTATTTGCTCTTGGAACTGGTAGAATCTGGGATATAAACAGACAGATAGCTTGCATATTTAGAAAATTAAAAGGAGAGCAGTGATAAGAAAGGTGCAGACCTGGGTTACCCAGGAGGGGGGACCTATCGCAGCTAGGCCGGCAGGGCCCGCTTTTCCACAGGGGTGAAGACTTGAGAGAAAGACTTGTCCTGCCTTTCCAGTTATTGATTGATTGATTGATTGACTGAGACAGATTCTCGCTCTATTGCCCAGGCTGGAGTGCAATGGTGCAATCTCAGCTCACTGCAGCCTCCACCTTCCAGGTTTAAGAGATTTTCCTGCCTCAGCCTCCCGAGTAGCTGGGATTACAGGCATGTACCACCACACCTGGCTAATTTTTATATTTTTGGTAGAGATGAGGTTTCACCATGTTGGCCAGGCTGGTCTCGAGCTCCTGACCTCAAGCAACTCTCCTGCCTCACCCTCCCACAAGTGCTGGGATTACAGGCGTGAGCCACCATGCCCTGCCCTTTCCCATTTCTCTGTAAGGAGTGAGGACTGAAATCTGGGCACAACTAGAAAGCAAACAGAAACTTTTAGAGGGGTAGGACATAGGTTATGCCCAAAGCCAAAATCTACTGGAGTTGGATGACTGCAAGGAACGTAGGAGTGAGAGCATCTTAAGACTGTGTGCTTGGCTGGAAAAAGCTGGCTTCCCCAGGCTCCCTGGGCTTGGGTAGAGGATGTGCCCTAAGAAGTCTGCACAGAGAAGCATTTCTGGCCTGTGAAAAATTCAGCCTGAGTCACAGCCCCAGGAAGGCTCCTGCTGTCTTTGGTGGCATAATGGGAGTAACAGCGGTGGGTGGTCAGAGCCTGCTATTTGGCACAAAACACTGAGTGATGAGTCACAGACTCCTAAGATGTTATCACCATAGAGAGGGATGAATTCCCAACTCCTTAACCAACACCCAGGTCTGGGCCCAGACCTCAGAGAAAGAGGCAGGTGGCAAGTGCTATTTATTGTCAGCCACCATAATATTAACTGCCTTGCAACACTGAAACTAATGGAGACATCAAAATGATAAGGTGATATTCACATGCCATCACAGAATAACAAAAGTTACTGCACTAACAATAAGCTGCCAGTTCCAAAAGGTGGCTGAGAGCGAACCATCCCGACGGGCCTCTGCCCTCTGCTGGACACAGTGACGGTGACTCGGACAAATGAGGAGGAAAAAGAAGTCTGAGGAATCAGAGAGAAATCTTGGCGACTTCCAGGACCCACAAACATCATGGGGAGGGCTTGACTTTTTCCTGACGTAAGAACTTACAGGATAGTCAATGACGTAGGGAAACAGCATCCCCAAACATGTATGGTACTTAATAATCTCTGAGAAAAAAATTGCCAGTGCCACTTAGAATAATGCAGCTCACACCCCTTTCCCGCAACCCTGTACAGACTCACCTTCCCTCGATGGATCACTCTGCCATTCACTGAGAAACATGAAGCATTTTCTAACAAAACTTATTTAGGGGACAGGTGCAGTGGCTCACGTCTGTGATCCTAACATTGTGGGAGACCAAGGTGGGAGGATCACTTGAGCCTCGGAGGTTGAGGCCACAGTAAGCCATGATCAGGCCATTGCACTCCAGCCTGGGCAACAGAGTGAGACCTCATCTCTAAGAATAAAAAAATGAAAACTAGGAAGCTGCCTGACCAAAGCAGGTTTAAAGTACTAGCTCATTCTATGAGAGGCCTGTCAGGGATGAGAGGCCTCAAGAGGACTGAGCAGGTCAAGTCTCTTACCTCCTGCTCCCTGGCTCACCCAAAGGGCACACATGGAGGAGAATGGGGTGGCCACACCTCCACACCTCCACACCTCTCACCTGTCTCACTGGCTCTTTCTCTGCCATCGGCAGGATTGCATTCAGATGAATTTCTTGCACACATGATACAGGTTGCTGCACCTTGAGCCTCCTTCCCTCATATTCTTTTTATCCATACTGCATGAAATTGTCTAAGTCTCTCTGTTTCTAATACTTACAGTATCTTAGGATCTGGTCCTCAGGCTTGTGATGTAATCTCTACTCTTAGCGTTGAAGCAGCTCTTCTGAAAGACTACATATGTATATACCAGGTAGTTCTAGTATTCCAGCATTTGGGAAACAGTTCTTAAATATCTTAAATCTCTGTCTGATTATTCAGTCTTTTTCCACATTGAAAAGTTGTAGATTTTCTTATCTATTTTTGTGCACAGGCTACCCCATTCTCTGATCAGTTTACAAGCTCTCTCTGACTCTGTTCTGGTTTTGAGTGAAAAATGAGATTCACACTAAAAAGTGAACACACCATTCTGTAGTCCAGGCAAGCCCTTTAAGGCACAGATATCCTCCTAAACACGAAAACATAAAGACCCTGAGCTCAGAAGAGAAACAGGCTTGCCTAAATACTGATCTTTAGAAAAGGGCATATACTGCCATCCAGACTGTTTTTTGTTTGTTTGTTTGTTTGTTTGTTTGTTTGTTTTTGAGATGGAGTTTCGCTCTTGTTGCCCAGGCTGGAGTACAATGGCACGAGCTCGGCTCACCGCAACCTCCGCCTCCTGGGTTCATGCAATTCTCCTGCCTCAGCCTCCTGAGTGGCTGGGATTACAGGCACGCACCACCATGCCCAGCTAATTTTTTGTATTTTTAGTAGAGACGGGGTTTCACCATGTTGACCAGGATGATCTCGATCTCTTGACCTCGTGATCCACCCACCTCGGCCTCCCAAAGTGCTGGGATTACAGGCTTGAGCCACCGCGCCCGGCCTCAGACTGTTTTACATAAGCCAAATCTCCAAAATACTCAAGCCTACCCTGCTAAGCATCAACACCTAGAAAGAATTTTGGCTACTTTTTAATTTATTTAAAAAAAAAACCCTCAAGTATGATAACTTCATGCCTTATTAAACTGAGTGCACCAAACACCACTAAGCACGTGATGACTGGGGTCCACTGGAGTGAAGGGCTGTGCTCACATGGTTCTAGGGCCCCACAGTGTCCTCTGGGACTTCTAAGAAGTACAGATTTGTTTATTATACCACCCAGGGCTACAGGCTGCTACTTAAAAAATGAACATCAATTCTGTGAGCTCTACCGTCTCTACTCATATGACCGTAAATATAATTGCTTCTGGAAGTAACTCCCTAGTCTTTCTCTGAGGATATCTTCAGTAACCTCCTGCTAGTATGCAGTCAGGACAAATCAGATGACCAAAGTCATCAGTAATCCTAAAAGGATACGTACTTCCAAGTCTCTAGACTCTGGCCTGACAGTAGCTCAACTCTGGGTGCACCAAAAGAATTTTATGTCAGTTTTATATTTAGCATCGAATGTGTTTGATTTTATTTCATTATTTTGATGTTTTTAGTTATGCTCAAAAGAAGTCAATAATGACACTTGCTAATAGAAAAGCTTTACGAACAAAGGAAACACCACTAATGACATCAGATGTAAGGTATACCACTGGGAAATAGAAACCGGGGGCTTTTTTACATGCATTGAATGAAATCGTGTCTACTTTCCTTCTAGTAAACTTAGAATATAGTCCACTGGCACATTGGTCTGTAGGATGAGAGATAAAGCTGTCCTAAACTAAAATCTTCATTGTGCGTATTTCTATTACATCTTATAATATGCTATTTCCCCAAATTTCTTTGATTTTGCAGAGAATTTCGATTTCTAATGTATCAATATAGGAAAATGTCAGTGCAAGCAATCTTAAATGAATTACAACTGCTTTTCTCAAAGAACTGGATTAGGTGCAAAACACACCACACTTACAGTCCCCACCAACACTCTTGGCTGCTTTGCGTTCCACCCTCTCCTTCCACTTGGAGCAGAGAGGACCGCTAAGTGTGTCTCAGTGATGCCCAGCGGGACTATGCTGGAAACCTCTAAGCTGTACCCACATTCTTCTCCGTCCAGTCTGTTCTCACGGCAGCCCAAATTGCTTTCCTTGATCAAACTGCTTTCCTGCTCTAAGACTTTTGCCAGCTGCCTGACAGTTATTGATTAGAGTCTACACTCTTCGCGGCCTGGTGATCCCAACCCCAGCAGTTCAGACCCCATACGCTTTGCCAACCCCCATCCTCCACCTTCTGCCTTCCTATCTTCCTATCCTCCAGCCACACCCACATACACACTGTCCCCGGAACACCAAGGCCCACGGCTGCCTCAAGACCTTTGTCTAAGTTGTTTCCTCTGCCCAGGATGTATTGTTCCCACACCTGCTAGTCTAAATCTTTGCAAATGTTCCTCTAATTCTACTCCCTCCAAGAAGTACTCTTGACTGTCCTCCCATTCTTCTCTGGGCACAGTCCCTGCCTCCTCATCCCACACCCATGTCTGGTTATCACGGTAACACTCAGCACAGCTGGCTTATTTAGGAGTGCGTGTTTCTCTCCCTGCCCAGACCTTGAGCCCCTGGACAGCACCAGTCAAGTCTTTCTCTTCGTTGTTGTTGCTGCTGTTGTGTTTTGGAACGCAGTCTCCCTCTGTCGCCCAGGCTGAAGTATAGTGGTGTGATCTTGGCTCACTGCAACCTCTGCCTCCCAGGTTCAAGGGATTCTCTTACCTCAGCTTCCCAAGTAGCTGGGATTACACATGCCACCACGCCAGGCTAATTTTTGTATTTTTAGTGGAGATAGGGTTTCACCATGTTGGCCAGAATGGTCTCGAACTCCTGGCCTCAAGTAATCCACCTGCCTCCGCATCCCAAAGTGCTAGGATTACAGGTGTAAGCCACTGCACTGGCCGTTCTTTGTTTCCCCACTAGGTTCAGCACGGAACCTAAGAAGACTGTGGATGTGAACTGAGGGAAGTGGGAGGAGACTGACCCCCGTGTACTAACCACAAGGTCAGGCCCCTGCCCACGCATACTTACGGTTTCCACAGTTGAGACCACCAAGGCCGAATGGGCAACTGTAAGCCAAGAAAGAAAATGGGTGAGAATTCGTTTCAAATCTTAAAAGAAATAACTGAGGCAATTCATCTAAATAACTTCTAAATAAGATTTGTAACAAAATTAAATGAGCATAGAGCCTACCTCATGCAGGTTTCATTTTCAAGCCTATATCCATCTTCACATGCTGAAAGAGAAAAGGAAAATGCATAAATGTGTCTGTTTACCGCTCCCAAACTCCCAGTTAATTAAACGCCAGCCACCCTGAAGTTCACAGGATTATTCTAGTACCAAAGGCTGCAAATTGCTTTGGAATGATCCTGACTTAAATACTGTTGCTAGCACAACTCCTTTTTTTTTTTTTTTTTTTTTTTGAGAGAAAATCTTGTTCTGTTGCCCAGGCTGGAGTACAGTGGTGCAATCTCAGACTACTGCAACCTCCAATTCCCGGGTTCAAGCGATTCTCCAGCCTCAGCCTCCCAAGTAGCTGGGATTACAGGCATGTGCCACTGTACCCTGCTAATTTTTGTATTTTTAGTAGAGACGGAGTTTCACTCTGTTGCTCAGGCTTGTCTCGAACTCCTGATGAGCTCAAAGTGATCTTCCCGCCTCAGCCTCCCAGTGTGCTGGGATTACAGGCATGTCACCATGCCTGGCCTCAAATCTTAACCTTATCAAGAAACTTTTCTTAACCTCTTTGTGGCTCTCAGATCTCCAGCTATAAAAATTATTTTATTGGAGGTGATTAAGTGAAATAAGGCATGCAAACAGCTTAGCACAGGTCTGGTACATAGTAACCGTAACCACTAAATCAATATTTTGTAGTTGTAATTATTTTTTGAGATGGCATCTTGCTCTGTCACCCAGGTTGGAGTACAGTTGGCACCATCTCAGCTCATTGCAACCTCCACCTCCTGGGTTCAAGCCATTCTCCTGCCTCAGCCTCCTGAGCAGCTAAGATTACAGGCGACCACCACTAAGCCCAGCTAATTTTTATATTTTTAGTAGAGATGGGGTTCATCATGTTAGCCAGGCTGGTCTCAGACTCCTAACCTCAGATGATCTGCCTGCCCCAGCCTCCCAAAGTGCTGGGGTTACAGACATGAGCCACCATACCTGGCCTGTAGTTGTAATTATTATACGACCAAAGCAATTCATTTAGAAGTTCTCTATAGATGAAGAATGTCCCCTGGGAACATGCTTCCATCACAAAGACAAATGGCTCACCTTCATTAATGTAAATCAAACCTTTAACCTGACACCGGCCCTGCTGACGCCCTTCCAAGAGAAGTGGGGAGCTGTGGGTGACATCTTCTGGGGCACAGTCCTGGTGTGTACCCAGGTTTTCATAACAGAATGCTCACCCTATAATCTGTGTAGGGGATTTTGGACATATCTAGATGTGTGCTAATCGCCACCTTGCCCAAAGAACAGAACTTTGAATCCTCGGGTCGTGGAGCTCATGGAACACCGCTTCACTGAAGCAGTTGTGGCCTGGCCATTTCCCTGGATCAGCAGTTCCTGAATTTATGTGATTACAGGACATTTTCAACATAACAATAAGATGACAGAACACCGTGAGCTATAATGCACATGCCTGCATGAAAGCAGACAATGAAAAACGGCCTCACAACAAATTCTCTGCTGCAAGGAATGATAAAAATGTGATTCAGGGTTAATGTATGAGATACACTGCATAAAAGATCACGAATAAGAAAAGGTGTAGGGTGTAAAGCTGCAATCCTTGATGGGGTAGTGGACATGCTAATGGTGGGTTGTGAGGGCCAGCAGCATGCATGTCCGGGGGTGAGGAGGGGCAGAAGGCTGGGGAGTGATGCCCTGGGGCTGGATAGCTTTCTCGTGCCAGATAACCTTCCTCATGACGATGTGTTAAATGTTCTTCCTCCTACTTTCTTCATGTTAGCAGCTGAGTATCCCAGGTGTCTGTTTTATCGTCACAGACCTTCTGTTGACATATCACTAGAGTGTTATGGAATACAGTTTCAAAAACGCTATTCTAAATCATCTGTAATGGGTCTAATAGCAGATATTAGAGAGCTGTGCACCTGGACTGCACTGTTTTGGCTCCACAGAATCACTTTTCCTGAGCTACAGTCTCCTGTACTAAGGGCTTTTTGTTCTAAGCACAGCCATGGGAAAGTCCCCATGGTATTTATTTGGGGATGTCATGCACGGCTTTGCCACAATACCATTCAGTAACCTCTTGATGAGGATGCCCTAGAGAAATTTCTCTTGGCTCCATTTTTTAAAAAGACAGGGATGCTCCTGGACAGCTGCTCTTTTTACAGATCTCGACTCTTTTCAAAGTCACGTTTCTCTCTTTGCCTCAGTGTCCGGGAAGCTCGGCACTTAAATGACGGGCCTTCTTTTAGCAAGCCCACCGGACCCTGCCGTGTCTCTTTCTGTGTATTTACTTTCCTTCTGGCCTCAACAAAACTATCTGTTTATTTCCCCTTCAACCTGATTTAGCTTTTACATATTTTTAAATCTTATTTCATCAAATGAATTTTCACTAGGTGCTTCAGATCCTTTTATGCCACAGGTAGAGCTTAATCGCATCCCATTTAGGGAAGAAGCAATGAGGCCCATCTCCCAATCTTTGAAACCTGAGTTCTCTGCTGGCCTCACTCAGGTGGGGCCTTCTCTAAGGAGCCAGCTGAGTGCTCCTGCATCTCCTCCGTCTGTGGCCGGTTGCCCTCCTCCTGTGTGTGCCTCTGCCTCGTGCTGCAGCAGGTCAGGGGAGTGGGAGAAGCTGCCCTGGATGATCTGTGGATAGCTAAGGCTGCAGGGCAGCCACCGGGGACTGCTTACTTCTCCAGGGACTCCTCCCCACCCATCTCGGCACTGAGGCAGGCTGATATCACGTCAGCCTGTTCTATTCTGAACACTTCTTCCTGGAAATGTTTTTACATCCAATCTCCCCACCCAACATTAGCCCTCATCTGCTGGGTGGAAGCGGTCCACTCAATGGCTGTCATCCAGCCAGATGTAAGGTCCATCTGCTATCCTGCCCATGAGCTGATGGGTTGGGCTGTTTTCATCTTGCTTCAGAAGTGACCTGGCTCCCTGATGTCATATTTCTCTTTTTCAAATGGGCTCATTCCATCATTCATCAATGGTTGAGTGCCACTGTGCCCATGGGCTGTTGTGGGGAAACCCTGTCAGTGAGGCACTCCCGTGCTCCTTAGGACACATCATCTCACTCATCTCACTTCTCATCTCACTCACCCTAGAGCAGCAGTCCCCATGTTTTTGGCACCAGAGACCGGTTTCATGGAAGACAATTTTTCCATGAACCAGCAAGAGGGCAGTCTGGGGGAAGATGGTCTCAGAATGAAGTATTCCGGAATGATGCATTGGGCATTAGATTCTCATAAGGATCACGTAACCTAGATCCCTCGCACGTGCAGTTCACATGGGTCCGCACTCCTATGAGAATCTAATGCCAGTGCTGATGTGACAGGAGGAGGAGCTCAGCTTTATAGCCTGGTTCCTAACTGCACCTGCTCATGTGCAGCCTGGTTCCTAGCAGACCACGAACCGGTACGGTTGGGGACCCCTGCCTCAGAGGGAATCTGACCACAGAGAACTGACGATGGAATAATGTGGCAACACCTAGTATATATTCCCAAACTGGGCTTCCCCTATTGCCATAAAAACTTTAAAAATAGAAATAAGTAGATGGTGGCCTTTTTTTTTTTTTTTTGACACAGAGTCACTCTTTGTTGCCCAGACTAGAGTGCAATGGTGTGATCTCGGCTCACTGCAACCTCTGCCTCCCGGGTTCAAGTGATTATTCTGCCTCAGCCTCCCGAGTAGCTGGAATTACAGGCACCTGGCTAATTTTTGTATTTTTAGTAGAGATTGGCCAGGCTGGTCTCGAATTCCTGACCTCATGATCTGCCTGCCTCGGCCTCCCATGGTGCTGGGATTACAGATGTGATCCACTGTGCCCCACCAATGGTGGCATCTTAAAAACTCTTTTGTTCCCTTGCAGGAAATTATGTCTAGACATGCCAAACCTTTCCTGTCTTATTTGCTGTCTCGTCATTCATCCATTCATTCATTCAACAGATACTTGCTGAACCCTGCACTGTTCAGGACATGGTTCTGGCTCTCAAGGCACCGCAGTCTGATTAAAGAAAGAGACATGCAAACAGGTTGTGAGAACTTACTGCCAGGTGTGATGGCTCACGCCTGTAATCCTAGCACTTTGGGAGACTGAGGTGGGGGGATTGCTTGAGTCTAGGAGTTTGAGACTGCCTCAGCAACTTGGCAAAAGCCCATCTCTACAAAGAATACAAAAATTAGCTGCACATGGTGGCAAGGGCCTGTAGTCCCAGCTACTTGGGAGGCTGAGATGGGAGGATTGCTTGAGCCCAGGAGGTCAAGGCTGCAAGGAGATCTGATTGTACCACTGCATTCCAGCCTGAATGACAGAGCAAGACCTTGTCTCTAACAAGAAAAAAATAAAAAGAATTCATCATGATGCCTGCATGATGGAAGGAAGCTAAGAAACCTATGAGACAGACATTTACTTTGATTTTATATTTAGCTTTGAAAGTCTGGTAAAGACATTTTCTGTGAGACACCAAGCATATTGTGTGTGTGTGTGTGTGTGTGTGTGTGTGTGTGTGTGTGTGTACGTGTGCACGTGTGTGCACACAGCAGAGAACACAGAGACTTACTAATGTATATAGCTTGAATTGCAGTGATTTAGAAAACACACTTCTCTATCCTCTGTTATACACAGGACTGAGCCTTGATTTGAGGTGTCAGTGCTCCAGCACTGGTGGCCAGAAGATGTCACTGCTAACCCATCAGAACCCAGCCTGCAAGGCTGTGGCCCAAGAAGCTCCGGAATCCACTCATCAAAGGCCCGATGTCTGCAAATACTGCAGAGAAAGGGCTTCACAGGGTCTCAGCAACAAGCCCAAAAGCGAATCAAGGTTTCCTTTGGCTGCTTCTTGGGTCCTGACTTGGTAAACATAAGGTTGCTGGTGCCTGTGTCACCACACTTGGTAAATCTTTGACAGCTATTGTTAATGCTAGCCTGTAAGTCATCTATGAAATTGCTGACTTGGAAACAGAGGAAGTGGTGCAGGCCAGCCAGAAGCAAAGGTGACAGGGCCACTGTTGAGACACTGTTCACAGGGAACACAACAGCACCATGTTGCTGCTTCTGCCCACCTTGCGTCAGCTCCTCCCAGGAGCACAGCGCCCTAACACACAGATATTAGCCCAGTTTACTTCCCCCATGAAGATGGGCTCACTCCTCATTTCTAAGAGGCACAAGGAGCAGTTTGCATGAAAGCAGATAAGATGGCATGAGGAAGCATCATCTCTTCGTAGCAATGACGGCAGTCTGGCATAGCACTGAGACATGCTGTGTGCCGGTCACACATCAGGACTTAGGCCCAACACAGAGAGTTGGCCTTCCCGTTCAAAACCCATCACAGGTCCCACCTGGAGAGCTGATGATATGCACTTGAACTTTGTATCCAAACCTAACCAAGTCTGAAGGTCTGAAGCTCAGGATAAGAGTGCTGCCCTGAAATATATTTTTATCTGTGATGAACAAGTCCTCTAACGGGAAGACCTGATAGAGAAAAGTGGCATGTCATCTCGCCCCAGTATGTGATTTTTATTCAGATTCCAGTAACATCCATTGACATCTGTTACCAGCAAGGTGCTGACTGAGTAGGAAAACTGGTCATCCACGACAGCCTTTAATTGTTAGTTTTTCTGGTGATTACGAGTTGCAGCAGCCTTTTATAAGTTACAGTGCGTGGTGCTCTGGACCGGAATTAATTTTATTTTAAAGCAGTATTCTTGGACTATGTTCTTCGAGCAGTCTTTCCCTCAAACTATATAAATTTAAGCTTCACCTAAAAGGTTAGTAGAATTAGATTTCTGCTCTCAAACACTTCATGAGACCTTTAAAACCAGAACTTGTTAATTCAACAACAGCCTGGGCCAAATAGCAGAGCAGATGCTCACGGCTTATAAAGGGCCTCTCTATCGACTGCCTTCCTTAACTTTTAGATTCTACAAGAGAGGGTCATCATACTCATTTCTCAGAAGAGGAAACTGAGGCTCAGAGAAACAAGGCAACTTGCCCAAGATGATACATGATCAGCGAGGCAGAGTTAGGCTCTGACTCTGGCCTCAGCTGTCCCTGAAAGATACTGGCTTGACTCCATGCTTGTACTTCCACTTTAAAAGATTAGCAGACAATGGATAAAGCTTTGGGAATTAAAACAATAATTTTTCTAACTTCCTTTAAGTGGAAAAAAAAAAAAAAAAAAGAAAAAGAAAAGGCACTGCCACTACAGGCATTCCATTCTCTCTTCCTTTGAATTTAATTGGCCAGACCAGCATGCACCAGTCAAAGATAATGCTATCATTCCAAGGAGATAATGTATTCAATCCTGCCATGAGCAAAATAACAAGAACCAGTTACCCCCAGTTTAGAATGGTCACGCCTAAGCAGAGAGAGAGAGAGAGAGAGAGAGAGAGAGAGAGAGAGAGTGAGCGAGCGCCGGGCAAAGTCTCAGGACGGGTCACAGAACCACGGGCGAACCTGTGGCTACCTCGGCAGGAGTGGTCCATCTTGTTGAACTGAAAGTAGCCCGACTTGCATTGGCACAGGGCGATGCCGTCCAGGTCAGTGCAGACGGAGGTGTCTTTGTCACATTCGGGACTCTTCCGCTTGCACAAGCTGCCCGCTGCAGTGGAAAAACAAGATGGTGAAACAAACCAAAACCTCCTCCACTTCAAACCTTCAAACCTCCTCCACTTCAGTGCTCATGCATCTGCATGAAGCTTCTGTTTAAAGAGGCTGAGAACAGTTTTCCAAACAGTCTCATGGAGCAACTCTCCTCTCCGGAGTCCATCTGCACTGCCTTCTGCCACTCCTTCTCTGGTCAGCCCCAGGCTGTGCACGAGTTATTTCCCCATTGAAAACACCCTCAAAGTGTGCCGCAGACCGACAGAGAAACCAAACTGGAATAAACAGGGCCCTGTTCCCTCCTCCGGTGGCCACTGCAAATACATTCCTTAATGGCTCTATGTCTTCCAAAGGACTGCAGGGGTAGGATCAGCACAACCAGAAAATATGGCCAAGTTCTTACGAAGCCAAGACTTGGACTAAGAACAGGAGCACAGGCCAGACTTATCTCAGGTGGAAATGCATCTCACCTCTGTGTGTCTACGTGGCCTAAAAAGGGACCTAGCACCACTCCTTGTGGCAGCGTGGCTTGCTGTCCTGATAGTGTGCTGCCTACAAGAGACTGGTGATGAGGAGGAGTCTGAAAGGTATCTACTTGCCCTGGGCTGTAGTGTAATTCTGTTTATTGGGCAGTCTCCTCAACTCCACTGATGGGTTTTTGAGGCTTCTTCATCTCTGGGTCTTCAGTCCCTTGCACAAGGACTGGTTGGTACACATGGCAGCCTGTCACTCACCAGGCCACCACCAAGAGAAACAGAGGCAGGCAGAGGAGAAGCCTACCTTTCAGGCTTGCTACCTTGTTCACTTTAGGGCCTCATTCATCTCATGGATGACAAAGAATCATTTCATTATTATCAGAAAGCATTTCTTCTGGGGCATGTGGCCCTCTTTGAAGTTGTGTACATCAGACACAATGAGGGTGCATAGGTCTAACGTGTATATGGGGTACACAGGGAGTAGAAGAAAAATAGGAAACCAACTAGATAGTGGATAGTACCTTATCTACACCCATGTGCAGGGAAAGGCAAGCTAGATATTCGCCGTTATGTGGGGCAAGCTCAAGTTTAGAACAGGAAGAGGCAAGGGGAAGGGCCATGTACCTATCATGCAGGGAGGAATGGCTGCCAATTTTCCAGGCACGGTCTCCCATTTCCCACCTTAAGGAGGATGCCAGACTATTCAGAAGCCAGGTATGCCCTCTTAATGCTACAAAACTGTCCCTGCCCAGGCAGGTTTTAGTGACGTGAGTTGCCACCCCCCATGGGGTTCCTGACACCTGCCCTTTTGTGAGTCCTGAGAACTCAGGGCCAGTGGAGAGCCTGGTCACTCGAGGTAAGCTTAGGACACAATTTCAGTTCTCAGAGCTGAATTTCCTGCCTTTATCAGTGGAAGCTGGCGTGCTCAATCAGAACCACATTTGTGTGTGTGATAGAATTTCCTTTGTTTATTGTAAAAAGTTTGTATTTAAGGGAGAAAAATTAAAAATGGAAAATCTCACCAGGCAAACACTGCAAAGCTGGCACCAGGGAGGTAATCAACTTCCACAATCCCTCATCTCAACTCTTTGAAGGCTTTGCCAGTCCTCAAGCCTGAAACTCCTCCAGGGAAGAAACCTGTCGAGGCTGACACTAGCCTTGTCCAGCAGCCAGCCAGAGTCGCCTGGCCTGATTAGATATTTTCTGGAAGCCAATGTCTCGTTTTCCTTCCACCCTGCCCATTAATCGAGCCTGTTGGCAAATCACTCTGCTGGAGCAACTGTGCCCTGCACAGAAGCAGATCCATGCAAAAGCGTGGGACACAGGCCCTGCCTCTGCAGTGGAGGAGTCGCGACCCTACAAATTCTCAGAGAGTGTTCTACCATAAATCCACCCAATAGGACCACATAGAATCCCACTTTCACGTAAAACCCGGTGGTGTGATTTTGCTACATTCACAATTCCCATGGTCCTTCCTGGGCATAACATCCGCCAAAACAGACAATGAGACTCTAAGTAAATCTAAAGCTCAGACGTTCCATGGGGGATTTCCAAAGACTAAACCTCTGGAGACAACAAGAGCTGCAGTTCTTTGAAAGGCAAGGAAGTGGATGTTTTGTGAAGACAGAAAACCCTCCCTTCCAATGGCAGTGTCCGGGGTAGCCCAGCACTGCCCTTATGCTGGCAACACCCAGATATCAGAAGCCATCAAGGCCACCTCACTAGCACTCAGGAAGGTTAGCATGAGACCAGGTTGGTCTTGGCAAATCCTGGAGAAGACCTGGGAGGAAAAACAGGGAAGCAAGCCTGTTTTTCCCAGCCGATATGCATAGCTGTCTTTGTTCTCATGGGCTCTGAAAGGAGACGTAAATGGGAACTTCAGCAAGGCAGCAAGGGTGACAGGTGCTACCCCATAAACCATATACAGGCAGTCAGAAGAATGGGAGTCAAAGAGTGGGCAGGGCTGCCCTGAGCAGGCTCTTTCAAATCCAAATAACTGGCACTTGATTTGCAAGGCATGAAGGCATTTACGGAGGACAAAAAGTAACTTGGTACAACGGTGACGACACAGAATGCACCCCATAAATAGTTAGTGAACCGAAAGGTACCTTTCCTACCTCACTGGGGAGGGCAACTTGCTACTCTGGAATCCTTGGAAAGAGAAACAAAAAGGTAAAACCACAGAGTCTCAAAGTTTTGAGCACGATATAATGGGGCATGACCTTTCTACTTCACTCCCCATCAGTAGTAACTTCAACTTCAGAAAGTTTAGATTTTTTTTTTTCAAATTAATAACTAGCCTTAAATGGGCCGAGCTCCAGCTCTTATCCCAGAACAAAGAGTTAACAGTCTGGCTCCCAAGCTCTGGAATATATAGGCTCACTCCAGAAGCCCGCTTGACTGGCCGTTACAAAACCCAGGCCCACTGGGAATGTCAATGTCATGGATCTACCGGCAGACTGTGTCACCACCTGATACCTTCACTATGTCCAGCATCTGGATGCCAGATGGGAGGTTTAGACTAGATTCTTCATCCTCTGCCAGACCTACTTGTGTAGTAAAATGAGCTAACTTTGATCAAGTAGCATGAGGCAATAGGGACAAGCGCCCTTTGCAAAGAACCACTTTGGATTCCAGTGAGTTTTCCTGTCCCAGAGGTGAAACTTCCCCTCTAAGACCCAAACTTCCCTTTTGACCTTGTCTCCAATCCCTTTCTTCATTTGCCTCATGCCAGATGCACTATAGCAGCTTTTGACAAAACAGACAAAGCAAGAATGAGTAAAGGAAAATCACCGTTTATGGCATCCCTGTGGGCATTCTGGCCTACATTCTTCTGGTCTTGCTGCTGTGTATTTATAATGTGCAAACAAACAAACACAAAAGATGGGTAATGCTGCACATGCTTATTTACTTAACCTAATACTGTATCATAAGGAAGGTTTTGGTGGTGTTTGTTTATTTTGTTTTTTGAGGCAGGATCTCACTCTGTGGCCCAGGCTGAGTGTAGTGGTGTAATCATAGCTCACTGCAGCCTCGAACTCCCGGGCTTAAGGGCACCTCAGCCTCCCAAAGTACTGGGATTACAGGTGTGAGCTGCCAGATGAAGGTTTTCTGGGTCATTGACAAGTATGTACATTCTGTTTCCCTAAAGAGAACACGAACTTTTCAAGGGAAAAAAGAGTGATTTCTGCTTTGTTACATCACATCAGCTCCTATATCCCTCCCCCTCCCACATCAACACTGGATAAAAGAAATAGAAGGAGCTACACACCAAGGATCAGGTGTCTTCAAGGCTGTGTGTACAGGACCCTGGGTGTGTGTGTGCATGTGTTTGTATGTGCATGCACAATACAAGAAGATACAGGCACACAAAGGTCTTTTGCTTAACACCCATGTCAAAAATAGGCTCTCTGAGGGCCTTTCCTGGGCCTGAGCCCTGGATGCCTTGCATTTCCATCTTAGGTCTGTGCCTAACTATACAGGTAGAATCCTCCGGGAGGGCCATCCTCTTACCTCTAAAGATCCGCCTCTGAGATCCCAAGAACTGGCAGACCTCAGCAGAGGACTTGCAGGAGTTCACACATTTCTGCATCCTATCAGCCAGGTCAAACAACGTCACATTGGAGGCCAGGGAAAAGGTTGTCTGCAGTGAGATCACCACCGCATTGGACTCCCTATAGGCAAAGTTTGTGGGTTTTTAATAGCCCCGAAATGACACGTGGCTCCCAAGACTTTTAGAAGTGAGTGTCATCGCCATTCTCCAGGGACGGAATGGGAGAGCGTGAAGGTCAGTGACCTCAGCCCTGGATTACCCCATGGCTGGGTTAAAACAGGGCCTGGTTTTGTTGCTGTCATCCCTGTTAGAGCAGCCCCGCCCTCCGCTTCTACAGACTGGCTCATAAGCAAATGTAATTCTGTTACTTACCTAGAGGCGTGAACTGCAGATCGGATGTAACTAGGTAACGTTGAAAAACACATATTTAACTGAAAGGAAGAACAAGTCTGTTGTTAACTGCGAATTAGACAAAAGCCTTGGACCTAGAATCAGTTTCCTATTATCGGGATAAAACAGGCATTTTCCAGCCATCAAGTTATCAGCAGGCGGCTTTGCACAGAAGTAGTGTCCTTTCTTTGTTCCCCTCTTAAATGCCTTCTGTTGTTGCATGAGTACAAAGAGAAAGAGGCAGAGAGTAAATCAGTGGGGAAAATCTTGGCAGGAAATGATGTTCAGAACAGCACCCTTGGATGCAAAACATCTTCAAAGGAGCAGCTCTCTTCTAAGGCCCAGGGTTTCAAACAACTCAGAGGCAACTGTTTATTTGGACTTTGCATAGTGAACGAGCTGCACTGGAAGGCTCCTTTCAGCTACCCTAGGTCTGACAGGCCCTACATAGACGCCTCATCATCTACAATGAGTTGACCTAACTCAAAGACAGGTCTTCTTCAAAAAGGCTCTCCATGAGAAATTACATTACGTGGGTCAAGAGCCCTTTTGTGGAGAGCAAATTAAGAGCTACTCTCCCTATGTTTGCCTTGTGCCCTCGGAGACAGAAGAAAATCCCTCTAATAGCATGAAATATCAGGTCTGCTTCCCTGCCGCCCTGCACGGTAGGAGCTAGAGACTCCCTTCCGGGAGTGGAGGGACTCAGTACTGGGTCCAGTGTAGACCCACCTGTCTTCAAGGCCTGTGTCTCAGATACATGCCACTCTGCAGAAGATGGAGGCAAACGTGGAACATTATCAAACCCTTTTTAGCCTCTTATGGCATCACTTTATAGTCTACTAGCAATGATTTATTATTGTTGTTTTATTATTAACATGTTTTTCTTCCAGGTTTGGTAAACAGAACATCTTGGGAAAGACCATAAACATCTTGGAAAAGACCATAAACCTCTGGGGAAAGACCATTCAAGTGGCTTCCCCAGCCAATGATTGATTAATCTTCACTCTTTCTTGGGGACAGTTGTGTCACATCACCAGTAAATTACATGTTGATACTGGGCAAAAAAATAACAAGTCAGATAAGTCACTGAGTGCCATGTAATGTGAAAGACTGCACTTCTGCACAGGGGTCTAAACCCCGGTATTATCTTAGCAGGAGATATCCATCCACAGCATGACCAAGGGGCAGCAGTGGTGAAGGGACAAGGTACAGGATTAGTAGACATAAAATTCTGCTGTGTTATAAAGAATTTAACCTCAGCCAAAAGGAAGTCGGGTCTTTGCTCCCAAAAATTCTGCTGTGCTATAAAGAATTTAACCTCAGCCAAAAGGAAGTCGGGTCTTTGCTCTCAGCTCCTGGGAGGCCATCTCTAAGCCCTTGGAATCTGCTAATAAAAATGTCTTTGTTTACCTGGGGGTGCTGGGCCATGCCAGAGAGTCCAACAACGTGATTTATGGTGGAGTTGGGTAACATGGTATCAGCTCCACGTCTACAGGGGCTAGAGATTGAGGTCAGCCACATGACAAGGCCCCACAAGGTTCTGGAGAGCTTCCATGGTTGGCAGTACTCCCTGCATATGGGACACACTGTTGCCGGGAGGAGGCATGACTCCTCAGGGGGAGGACGGCTGGAAGCTCTGCGTTTGGAACTCTCCCGGACCCTGCCCCATGCATCTCTTTCCTTGGCTGATTTTAACCTGTTGACTTTCACTGCAATAAAGTGTAGCTGTGAATATAATAGCTTTTGGTGAGCTCTGTGACTCCTCTAGTGAATTATTGAAACTGAGGGTGATCTTGGGGGATGCCTCAACTTGAAACTGGTATCAGTAGTGAGGGTGGCTTACTGGACTGTTCCCCAACTTTGCACCTGTTCTGTGCAGACTCAAGCAATATCATTCACTTCCAGACCACCGGGGTTTCTATCTGCAGACATGCTGGCAATGCCTTTTATAGGAGTGTACCATCCGGCATCATCACTATCATGAAGTGAATGCTCAGGAGTCAGAGAAATAGAATTGGATCCATATTTTACACAAATAAAATCCAAAGTCCTATAGAAATATATAATTCCTGGCTAATATACTAACTCTTACAAAGAACAAGTAAAATTGAGATTGGAAATCAATTCATCTTTAAAGATTTTTAATGGCAAATTTCAATTTTCTGAACCTCGGGTTTGAGAACTCACTGCATAGATGAGTCAAATCTCTGACTTAGACAGCAGGTGAGAAGCAAAGTTTATTATCTGAGCTTCATTTTCCTCTCTTCTTTATTCCTCTCCATTTTCCTTTTTTGTTATTTCTGTTTTTGGGGGTTTCTTTTTTGAGACAGGGTCTCATTCTGCCACCCAGGCTGGTGTGCAGTGGTTGATCACAGCTCACCACAGCCTCAACCTCCAGGGCTCACGTGATCCTCCCACCTCATCCTCCTGAGTAGCTGGGACCACAGGTGCACGCCACCAACCCCAGCTAATTTTTGTATTTTTGTAGAGATGGGGTCTTACCATGTTGCCCAGGATAGCCTTTTTCTTTAAAAAAAAAAATTCTGATAAAAAGCCGGCAAATGACCCCTCAATCATGTATACAGTGAGTTCTCAAACCCTAAGACATCAGGATTAACTGTTGGCATCTTTGGCATTCCTTTGAGGAAAAAGAATATCATTCCCCTGAGCTCCAAAACACAAGGAGAAAGTCATACAGTATGTCAACAGCAGCTGGGACCATATGATTTTTCCGGGTCTTTCCTCCTCACCAACAGCTCCTACTGGTGTCTGTCATCTGTAGGTCTGTGACTATGAGATTGCACATGGAAAAGAAACACCAAGGTGCAGATAAAGACTGTGCATGAGGACACATTTGAAGTAATTCTTCTACTGGGCACCCACACCTCGCTTCTATTTCTGAAAGGCTTTTTATTTTACTATGGAGTTTCCTTTCCAAATATAACAAAAGTGAAGAGCCCAGGAGACACAGCTGACCCCTAGCAGTCCCCACTTGGAATGAAATCTGTTCTAGAAAACAAAAGACCAGTAGAAAGATGCCATTCAGGACACTTACCATTTTGGTGATCTCATTTTCAACTTCTTGTAGATCTGACTGTTTTTCCACAGTAGTGTTAAGAAAAGTTCTCTTTAATTTAAACTCTGTCATGAAGGTTCTTACTGAAAATGAAAATGTAACTTGTTAGATCATGCAACAGAAGAATCTATGTCAGGTTGTGTGTTTGCAAACCTCGGGGGTGTCCGGCTTTCTCCGCCTCATGGGACAATCTCTCTGCATTTCTTTCTCCTTGTGGGTGGAGACCCCTCTCCCTCTTCTAGATTTTTCTCTAGCAAAGTGAGCATCTACTGGGCTGTGTTGAAGGCTTAGACTGAGCAAACTTTTGAGACAGAGAAACTCCAAAGAACCTTTTGTGTATGTGCAAGGCTAAGAGAAGGAGCCTTCACGATGTCTCTGGGATGGCCTCCCACATAATAGATGCCCAAGAAAGCTGCTACAAAGAAGAAACATGAGCAGGTCTAAACAATGTCATCCTAGGAGGAGGGAGGGAGGTGTGTCAGATGCGAAAAATGCTCCTCAGGCCTCAACAGGCTTTCGACAGAGGAAAGCTTTTGTCCTCTGAGGTCTCCAACTGAATCATGCCCTCCACATTCAAGGGGGTGCTTCAGTTTCCTTTTGTCCTTAGACCACCCCCATCCAAATCCCATTCCTCTTGGTCAGAGGAAATTCCCATCTTATCATTGATAAAGGGGGCTTCCAGAGGTCAGGCAACTTCCTAAGAAAGCTCACCCAGGCTCCCAAGGGCCACCATTGGCACTGGAGCATATGCGTGTCCATCTTCAAAGCTCTTCTTTCCCCTATGACTTCTGTGCCCTGACGAATCTAATAAACTAAGGACACCCAAGGGGCTTGAGAGAAAGAAAGGTGCCAAGCATTTGTGGTGGGCCTATACTCCAGGGGACTATAGGTGTTACAAAAAGTTGATTTCCAATCAACTTTTGATTGATTGTTACAAAAAGTTGATTTCCAATCAAAAAGTTACACCTTTATGCCGACTCCATGATTATAAGCCACATAATGAAAACAGCCCATATTCGAGACACTGTTGGGTTCAGAAATGAAAGAAAGCAGTCTCATTTTCAAGACCCATTTCACGCATAAAATAAAATTCTAGTTAACATCAATTTGTGCTGATTGGGCCTGAGGGGAATGGGACTTACAAATGGGCAGGCAACCAAAATTTAGTATGGCATGTTTTATTGCTGGCTCTTATTTTCCTTTATATTAAATGCTTATCTTTCCCTCTGGAAGAAAAAAAATAACTCAAGACACAGAAGTCCATGAAGCTGCTCTCTCCCCAAAAGCTTGCATGCTGAATTGAGAAACAGGCCCACAAATGAGCCAGAGAAAACATTTAACATCTTATACTTACTGTCTAAAGCGCTTAATCCTTACTTAACATCTTTTTGCTTGTTCTACAGTTCAGTGAAGCCAGCTGCTTAGGACTCTTTCTGAGCAGCAGGGAGCTCTTTGAAAACATTCTTGGCCAAATGAAAGCATTTCAGCATGCTCTAATTTGCATGTTCCTCTGATGTTTATGAACAATGAAACTAAATGACTTGAAAAGGAAAAGATGATTGTGAAGGCGATAGTGCTGCTCTCCTCCTGAGCCGTGCTACCTGTGGGACCCTCCGCACACAGGCTTCCAGAACAATGGTCCCGCCTCTTCACTTTGCCATCTCACATGTCTAGGCTGATACTTAGGCTCTCTGTATAGAAATTCACATTGCAAATGTCAGGTACATAGATCTGTTCTGAGTCAGGACAGTAAACATGGCCTCTGCTTTCAGTGTGAATATGAAGACATATCAGTTTCCTTCCGAACGCTGCAGTTGCTCCAGGCAGGGTTTTTTGTTTTGTTTGGTTTGGTTTGGTTTTTTTTTTTTTTTTTTTTTTGGCATTTATACCTTTATGCCTGCAATTACATCATCACCTGGATCTGAGTAGGATTTTTACTTTCATTTTGACTGTTGATTTCCCTATGCTATTTAAATGATTTTTGGAGGGAAAGAGCCAAAATTATTACTTTGTGTTCAGCAGTTTATCGTTTTCATTGCTTTCAATTCTGGTCCAAGAGTTTGAAGACTAAAGTTAAATGATACCTCCCATCTGGACAGCTCTTTACCATTTTCAAAGCTTGCTCAAATATATTACTTTATTTGATCTTCACAATAATCCTGAGTGGGAAGCAGGACAGATGGTAATCTGATTTTACAGATGAGGAAATTAATGCTCAGGAGCCATGTGCTATAGCTGGTGGCTCTGGAGCTGGAAGCAAATTATTTGAGTCCTGGGCAAATATACTTTCCCCACAATGCTTAAAAATAAAATCATTTCCAGCTTCTCTGTTCTTAAACTAAAAACTCCTGGCTTATTTATTAGGGTGTGGCTAAATAGTTTACTAAAATACAAGTAAATTATTAGAATAAAAGAAATTCTTTTTTTTTTTTTTTTTTTTTTTTTGAGACAGAGTCTGGCTCTGTGGCCCAGGCTAGAGTGCAGTGGTGTGATGACTCACTTCAACCTCCACCTCCCAGGTTCCAGTTATTCTCATGCCTCAGCCTTCTGAGTAGCTGGGACTACAGGCACGTGCCACCACACTTGGCTATTTTTGTTATTTTAGTAGAGTCAAGGTTTTACTATGTTGACTAGTCTGGTCTTGAACTCTGATCTCAAGTGATCAGCCTACCTCGGCCTCCCAAACTGTCGGGATTACAGGCATGAGCCACCATTCCAGGCCTGTAATCCAGAATGAGAGAAATTCTTGATTTTGACTGATGTCTCTATTTCTAGATCCTTCTTTTTGAAATAATGTTTTCACTTATATCTTTGTATTTTAAATAATTTTCAAAATTTTACCATTATTTTGGTAGGTATTTCTTAAAAAGTCACTTCAGCCTATAGGTAATAGCACTTTCAAAGGATACAGACACTTGCTTTCTCAAAAACACTAAGCACTTTTTTTGTGTGTTGTCACACTGAGCAATTTAACACAATTCAAAGATGAGTTATTTTACCTGCCAGTTTCCTTAGCTTAGAAACTGTATGTGGCCGGGCACAGTGGCTCACACCTGTAATCCTAGTGCTTTGGGAGGCCAAGGTAGGCAGATCACTTGAGGTCAGGAGTTCAAGACCAGCGTGACCAACATGGCAAAGTCCCTTCTATACTAAAAATACAAAAATCAGCCAGGCATGGTGGTGCATGCCTGTAATCCCAGCTACTTGCAGGCTGAGGCATGAGAATCGCTTGGACCTAGGAGGTGGAGTTTGCAGAAAGCCGAGGTGGGGTACCACTGCACTGCAGACTGGGTGACAGAGTGAGACTCTGTCTCAAAAAAAAAAAAAAAAAAAAAAAGACCCAAAAAACTCTGTATCTTTCATTTCTAACTTCTTCAACAAGTTATATATTAAATTCGACATTCTAAGAAGGGTCACACCCTGCAAACAAGAAACCTCCTAAGATTAACACATTATCATGTAATAGAAAGAGCTGTGGGGTGGAAACCAGGTCTCACATCAACCTGTTACCTAAGCCTGGCCACTTAGCACTTTGTCAGGGCCTTGTTTTCATTTGGTTTGTTTGTTTGCCTTTTAAGTTGTGAAATGGAGATGATTTTCAAAATCAAACAGCTTCACGAATCTATCATATTAGCAAACAAAATATGACAAATTGTGTGATACAATTAGGACAGCAGCTTTTTCAAAATGTATCTGCTTATGAACAAGAGCATGAAGATCATTTTTAAAAACAGAAAGAACGTGTGAATGTAGTATGACAATCAGAGTTTTACTCTCTCTTTTCTCCACCTAAATGTGTTTGTTTGTTTTTTCCTACGTAGTCAGAATAATCCTTTTGACTTTTTTTTCCCTAGCTGCAGGGTGGAGTGGTTAAGCAAATAATATTATACACAAATGATGGCATAATATGCAGTCATTAGGATGTTTGTACACTGTTTTTAACAACATAGAAAAATGTTTAAGACATAATATTTACACAAATATCCTGTGATTTCAACTATGTAAAAATATACTGCAAAAACATAATGCAAAGTAGGGTGCTCTACCTCCGGGTATTAGAATAATGGACAATGGCTTCCACTTTTTTCTATATTCCCATAACTTTGACAAACCCTGATTTTGATTAGGAAGAAAAATAATAAACGTTATTTTGTAAAATAGGTTGTGGTACAGAAAAAAGTCCGAAATAGACTAAGTCTCTTACCCAAATTGCATATCCCTTTTTCCAACAGGTACCCAACTGGGCATTTGCAGATAAAGGATCCCTGAGTATTGTTGCATGTGGCCATGGATGGGCAGGGGCTCGAGAGGCATTCATTCACATCTGTAGAGGAGAAAAAGGAAGACCATACTGAATCTATAGCAAACAGCAAAACCATAACCCAGTATAGTAAGTACTTACTAAGGGCCAAATGGTGCTAGGTGTGGTGAGACCCCCAAGGATGAGTATGAGAACACCCTCGCCCTCAAGGGGCTTGCCATCTGTTGAAGGTGGAGGTGGCCACAGAAACAACTAACCGTAAATACAACATAGGATTTGCATATGTGGGGGAAAGAGCAAATTTTAACGGAGGGGAGAATTAAAGACTGTTTCAAATATATCTGGACTACAACTAAAAGGAGTTTAACAAATAGATTAGGGTGGCAACAGGGGATTCCAGGCAGAGGCATCAGCACAGGAAAGTCCAGGGGCAGGAATAGGGTCCAGTGTAGCAGGAGTGTCGGGAACAGACCCAGATCAGGAAGTCTGTCAGTGCTACACTACAGTCCCTGACATTCTCCTGCAGATCACAACCTACAAGCATGCTAACTCTCAAATAATCAGGGTATTAACTAAAACAGCGTATTTGTCCACATTTTGGAGGAAAAAGGAGTGTACTGGGTAGCCCAATATGGTACTGTAGTATAGACCTCTGGACATTACATTACTTACCCACACTGCAGTCATCCCCTTGCCAGGAAGGCAGGCACCTGCAGTGGTAGCCACGGCTGGTGTTGTCTGTGATGCATTTGCCATCATGAAGACAAGGGTTTATGGCACAGCTGTTGACTACAAACACATTCCAGGAGTAAAGCAGTTAACCACACAGAAAATATAAAGGCAGCTCTAGGTAAATAATTCTCCCAGCTAATATTTGATTCTTGCTTATTTCTGTTTACTCGCCCTGAAAGACCATACTACAAAAGTAACATGGGTTTCCCAGAGGTGCAGTGGGACTAGGTCCTGATACTAGTTTGTGTCCAGATATAAGTGTTAGACAATGGGATGGATCCCTGAATGCAAGAACTGATTCTAATCAATGCTGCTTACAGGTCACTCCATTCAGGATTGATGACGATATTGCCTTTGTGACACTTAGAAAATTCTATGTAGATCAATGTCAATAGAAAGCACACATTAAGGGGGAAGAGGATCTCTGATTGCTTCATCCCCCTACTAGGAGATTTACTCTGTGTGCATGTGTCTGTGTGTGTATACACGTGCTCTGCCCTTTCTCTTGGGTTTTATCAAAATCATAGTATCCTTTACCCAAAAATCTCCAAATTTACCTAAGCCTCCACATACTGTGCAATATTTAGAAAATGATCAGAGTTGAGCAGTTATGTAATATGCTTCATAAAGGTTTCTGACATACTTAGAGAAGCCAAAGCCTGTAACTGCATTGCCTGCAAAAAGGAAATCAGTGGTGGAATGAAAAAACGAAGGTAAAAGTCTTGACTCAAAACAATAGTAACAATAACTCTGAAAACAAATCAGCTAAACCTAAAGATGGTATTCCTGTCCTTTACTGCCATGTCAAATATTACTTAAAATCACCCACAGAAGCACAGCACCAGTATAACCAAACACTGAGCCATGAACACTGGCACAAAAAATATACCAACAGCCAGTGAGTCTGCCCCTAATATTCACCTACAGTTATCATCAGAATGTCTATAATTGGCTTTAAGGGAGATTTGTGTAATTAGATTCCATCTGGCACTAGAATATATGTGACCTGTGAAACTGAAGGTTATAAGCCTTGAAGCAAGGCTCCCAAACTTCCCTGGGGAAAGATTCACTTTTCATTTCCCAGAGGTGCTCAGATCACTGGTACAAAGGAGCACCATGGGGCTGGCATGGGGGTGGTCTGCTTATGAGCCTCCAGCCCAGGCTGACTGTGGCTGACAAGCTGGGACTACGCTGCTCACTGAGTCTCCTACCCCAGACGCTACAAAGCATCATCTCTTCTTTCCTTCTTCCCTAAGACACCAGTTTCCATTTCACTCCTTCTCCAGCAGCGATTTTCCTTTTCCTGTGTCTGGACAAGGCAAAAGCATAATTCTGAACATGACATGAAAAGATTCATCATCCTACTTCCTTCTACTGTTCCTTAAATGACAAAAGATCATTTGGCTGGTTTTACTTTCCAGAAACTTCAATATGGCTATAAAAACAACCCTAAGTGTGAATGTAAAGGAGCGCTGAGTAGTGACCGTGGGAAAAAGTTAGTTCATCATCTTTTCATTTACATATCTCCCCACTTGCATTTATCAACTAGCCACACTCTCTTTGGGAGACAAAGAAGCTTGGGCTCAAGAGAAGCCCAGTGACCCCAAGAAGTCCCCGTTGACTGAGGAGGCCCTGACTCAGAGACTCTGGGATCTGATCTAGAGGCAGATACCCAGTTTATCCCTGTTTCAGCTAGGCCACCTAAGCTTCTTTACTTTAGTTTCTCCACCCTCCAATCCTGCATCACTGCCCTCCTCTGACCTCTGAGAACTTAAAGGCATGCTTGAAAAGCTCTTAAGTCGGGTGTGGTGGCTCAAGCCTGTAATCCCAGCACTTTGGGAGGCTGAGGTGGGCAGATCACCAGGTCAAGAGATTCAGACCATCCTGGCCAACATGGTGAAACCCCATTTGTACTAAAAATACAAAAATTAAATGGGTGTGGTGACACACACCTACAGTCCTAGATATTTAGGAGGCTGAGACAAGAGAATCACTTGAACCCAGGAGGTGGAGGTTATAGTGAGTTGAGATTGTGCTACTGCACTCCAGCCTGGCAACAGAGCAAGATTCTGAAACTGAAGGTTATAGGCCTTGAAGCAAGGCTCCCAAACTTCCCTGGAGAAAGATCCACCTTTCATTTCCCAGAGGTGCTCAGATCACTGGTTAAAAAAAGAAAAGAAAAGAAAAAATAAAAATAAAAATAAAAGCTCTTACAACTACAGGGCATTAAAAGCTGCAATTGTGCCATCTACTGATGTGACACATGGCCAGTGCATCCTTTCCTCTTTATTCGGGAAGCATTATGCAACACAGGGGTGAGAAAATTGGGCCCGCCCATGGCCTTGTTTTACACTTTAAGTGTTTCAACAGGAAGCATTTTAGGTCACAAAACAGAAGCTATTTCAAACACCAGCCATTTCCACAAATTCACATGAACCCCGAGTCCCATGCAGCTCTCTGTGCTGGACTGGGCCTTGCAGTTAATGTGTGCTTGTGTGACTGTGTTTTACCTGAGGCTGAAGAGGACAGCGTTGTTGTTGACCATGTGCTGCTGTGAACAGCAAAGGTGGCAGATTTGGGAGCCAAGGCTTTAGCTGTGGAAACGTCTGTGGTTTGGGGAGAAGATGTTCCGAGGGAATGTGAAGCTGGACTGTACTCTGCTGTAATGCCAAGCCTTGTGGTCAGTTCTTTTGCTGATGTGGGTACACTGGTCAGAGGGATCAATCTGGTGGTAGCATCTACATTCACTTGGTTCCTCTCTGTGCTGATGCCACCATCTGTTGAGGTTTGAGGAACTAGAATTTCAGGATGGGTCGGCAAGAGCTGTTTTCCAGCTGTAGTCTGTAAGGCTGTAGGGCCAGTGGCCAGAGATGCTGTGCTTGACAGGGTGCCAGGAGTGGTCACAGGAGGTTGAGAAGTCTTCAGAATGGTGGTTGTGAAAGCTGGAGACATTTGCGCTAAGTTGGTGCCTGTGGCTGGAAGGGTCTGCTCTGTGGGGGACTCTGTTAAGGATGGAGGCAAAGGAGAGCTCGTTGTTACAGCCTTGGTGGACTCTGTGGGCAGAGACACTGGGCTTGGTGACTTTGATTCTGTAACGATTTTCTCTTGGTGTAGGGTGCTCTGGTTCTTAAGGTCTATGGTTTGACTACTATGGAGCATTGTCATGAATGATGTCGTCGTTGATGTCTGAACTGAAGTCACAGGAGTCTCTCTTGCTCTGGGCAGGACTGGGGTAGAAGATGACGGTGGTAAGGGTGTTTGTGAGACAGAAAGTGCGGCAGATGTGGATGCTGTTAAGGATACTGGTAAAGGTGAAGGTGAGGAAGACAATGGTGTGGGTGCATCAGCGGTAGACTTTAGCGGATGCATGGAGGCTCTGGTTGATGGTAAAATTGATGAAAATAAATGGTGGGATTCTGACACAGAGGGCAGAGGCAAAGGAGGCCCTGAAGAAGAAGAAGAGGCAGCAGCAGAGGAGGAGGAGGAGGAGGAGGAGGAGGAGGAGGAGGAGGAGGAAGAATAAGAGTCACCAGCAAACCCAGCATCAGTGTCCAGAACAACTGAAGTGTTTGGCATATTAATGGTGGGTGTGTAAGACGGAAGGTTGGATGTATGCAGAACCGGTAACTCAGTAGAAGGCTGAGCATATTCCCCGTCATAGGATGAGATGTTACTTCTGTCAGTCTGAGCGTAAGAAAAGGAGGAATCATCTGAATGTGAAGAGTTTGAGATCTTCATATAAGAAGTCGAGCTCTCCACAATGTCTGAGGATGAACTGTTATCTGTAATGGACAGTAACGCCCGTTCTCCTTTGGTGAAAGTAGATGACAGGTAGGTGTGGTCTGTGTGGTCGCTGGAAGTCCTTTGTTCAATAGCTGTGCCACTCACTTGACCGTAGCTAATCCCAGTGACTGCAAACGGAAAAGCCAAAGTTAGGTCAAATAAACGAATGACAGATCTCCGAAATATGTACTATCAAACAGACTTTCAGTGTCCTGAAATGAACCCAAGTGGTATAACTCATGTGGATGAAACACTTTCTTTGGAGAGATGGTTTTCAATGGTGAGCACTTTGAATAAAGACATTGTGGGCAGGCAGGAATGGTCAGCGTCTCCTCTGAGCAGACTGACCTGAGAGAAGCAGTGGCAGCAGCAGTGGAAATGGTAATAGAAGTGGGAACTAAGGGTCTAAAAATAGAGAGCAGTTCCAAATTCCCTCCACATGCCTTACTTGATAAAAGCAAATTAGTATCTGAAAATATCTTAAGACACCAAATAGAATAACTGTTATGCCGTAATGGAGGACAACCCTCCCAACTTCCCATTCTGTAGAATGAGATATTTCTTTCCCAGGAGACTGACCTTAGTGGTTGGTCTCTTATTTTAAGCCTCCAGGCAGACACTATCCCCAATTCCTTAGATGAGTGTGTGTAGAGGGCTCAGGGTGGGAACTGGGGAGGGATGTTGACCTTGCTTAGGTGACAGAAGCTAGAAACTTCTCTCCATAAAGAAGTGCTTATAAGGTACTTTCTGGCTTGAGAGCTAACTGAATCATCCCCAGACTGGGAGTAAACGGACAGATGAGCTGAAGGGATGTGTTAAAAGAGACTGTGGAAGATACCTCACCTCCAAGGGCACTGGAGGCGGCCAGTGACTGTGAAACCAGGCCAACATCGTCCGTCACATTCACATGCAGAGAGACACTCTCTGTTTCTTGAGGCATGGCTGCTGCAGGGCTGCCTGCTTTCCCAGAAGTTGTGCTCATGCTGGTGTTGGTGAGGGTGACAGACCGCACTGTGCGTTCCCCATTTCCAGTGACAGTAGCTGAAGTGTGAGTGCCAAGAGAGGGCACCCCAGAAGTTCTGTTCTCTGCTCTGTCAGAAGTGTCATCTAGTACTCCGTCCAGCTCTCGGCTGTCTTCCAAGGCTAAAAGAGGAGTGAAAGAGGACAGCTGATAAATGCAGGGCTGGAGTGACAGGATTGGGCACAAAGCCTCACTTCCTGGGCCATGGGAGCCAAAATGCTTCCCCATACTCTTAGGATCTTTATCTGAGATGTGTGTTGCCCTTGCAAACATGGATCAGTGATTGAAACCTCAGGAGGAACTGTGGATCAGGACATCTGTCAGGCACTCTGGATTTATAGGATTTATATTACTTTAGCAAATAGGATCAATATTGGATTTCTGCTCAGTGATACATAATAAATCGAGGTTATGTCAGTAGTGGCGGTAAGGTGGTAAACAGTGGGTGAGACTAATAACTCTACCAGGGCTTTAGACATTTGCACAAGGCCCAGGAGGGATGCCACAGTCCTCCTTGGAAGGCTTTTCCTCCTGGAAGGACCAAGAATACATGAATGGCCACGGGGCCAGTCATTCCAGAGCATTAGTACAACGGCAGACAAACAGCCTGAGGCTGAGGGTGAAAGGTGGGCTCATTTTTTGACTTATTTTATTTTTTTTTAATGCATGTGTTTTATTCTATTGATGAGGATGGAATAAGAAGATGACACATGAATAAATGTCCTTTTCCTTCTCTTTTGGGTATGTTTATGGTATAAACCTAAAGGGTCTTAGAACTAACCTTAGATAGTTAGATTATGAGATAAGCCCTTCTTTTCAGAAATGATGAAAATAAGATCCAATTCTCCTTGGCCTAAATCCTTCCTAATCTGGCATACAAACAAAAACAAACAAAAAAACCAGACTACTCCTTTTCTGGTTCTTATTCCCATTCCTAGCCCAGACTGGCCATTGGTATCCCAAGGCTATGCTTTGATGGAAAAAGTGTAAAGCTGAGCGTTGGCTAAATTCATTTCAGGAAAGGTTTGAATCAACAGACAGCATGAGCGTGGGCCATGAGCATCACTGAGAAAGCCAAAAGCCAGAGACAGATACGACTCAAGCCAGGCTGAAGGGCTCCAGACTTGTGGAGAGCCAACCAGGAGAGGCTCAAGAGCAGGCTCTATCTGCACACGATTTCTCTGGGCAAAGAGAAAAAGGCCTTGGATGGGGAGATCCTTAACTCTCTGTTAGATGAAATTTAGGCCGACGACCACATCAGCGTTATGGGCTTAACAAAGTGGAGAGAGAGAGTCACAGCATGAACTAGAGGGGCTGAATCTGAATGCAGAAAAGGGAGTGGGCCAGAACTCTGAAAGGGTGGAGTGCAGAGCCCGTCAGCTTGAGTGATTCTGAGGGAATGAGATAAAGCATTGTGCTAACCCACAGTGAGATGGTTTCAGGAATGTGGCTACTTCTTATCTAGCTCTTTATAACTGAACTCCAAGATGTGATCACACTGAAATCACATTTTCCACATGAACCAACTGAGCATTAATTGCAGAGAAGAAGAGTACTAAAGAGATGTAAAAGGGAAAGGCTATGAAACCCAAGATCCTGGTTTAAGAAGGTAAAAGTCCTGAGCTCCACAGTAGCAAGGATGAAAAATGATTCCTTCTGCTTAGGAGATAGAGAAAGTGTTTTTCAGGCACAGACATAGAAGAGCATAAATATCCCCAACTTGTATGTGTGGTATTCTTTCATGATAAGCATATGCTTTTCCATATCACATGAGTATTAAGAAATGCTAATCTTCCTCATCAGTTAGGATTCTCATATAGGTGAAATGGAGCTATTATTAGTGGTGGAGAAGTAAGAATTTAAACCTCTTCAAAGCTTACATGATAAGCGAATACATTTTTGCATTAGTCAGAATATACTTTAAGAGACTGCTGAGAATTGTTTTAAAACATTATCCCAGGCCAGGCGCAGTGGCTCACACCTGTACTCCCAGCACTTTAGGAGGCTGAGGAAGGTGAATCATGAAGTCAAGAGATTGAGACCATCCTGGCCAAGGTGGTGAAACCCTGTCTCTACAAAAAATACAAAACAGCCGGGCATGGTGGCATGCGCCTGTAATCCCAGCTACTAAAGAGGCTGAGGTGAAAGAATTGCTTGAACCCAGGAGGCAGAGGTTGCAGTGAGCCCAGATTGCACCACTGCACTCCAGCCTGGGGACAGAGCAAGACTCCATCTCAAAAAAAGAAAGAAAAAAAAAATTATCCCAAAGCATTATTAAAAAGAAACATCAAAAGAAAAATTTTCTCAAATTGACAAACTGGACATCTTCAAATTTAAAAACTTTTGTGCTACAAATGATACCATCAAGAAAGAGGAAAGACCACCCAGAGAAGAGCAGAAATGTTTGCAGATTATATATTTGATAAAGGACTGTATCCAAAATATACAAATAACTCTTTTTTATTTTTTCTTTTTGAGACAAAGCCTCTCTGTCACCCAGGCTGGAGTGCAGTGGAATGATCTCAGCTCACTGTAACCTCTGCCTCCCAGGTTCAAGCTATTCTCCTGCCTCAGCCTCCTGAGTAGCTGGGATTACAGGCATGTGCCACCATGCCAGGATAATTTTTGTGTTTTTAGTATAGACGATGTTTCGCCACATTGGCAAGGCTGGTCTAGAACTCCTGACCTCAAGTGATGAGCCCATTTCGGCCTCCCAAAGTGCTGAGATTACAGGTGTGAACCACCATGCCTGGCAACAACAAACTCTTACAATTTAATAATAAAAAGTCAAATAATGCAATTTTAATAAAATACTCAAAAGATTTGAATAGACATATTCAGAGAAGACATACAAGTGGCCAAGAAGCACATGAAAAGATGCTCAGCATTATTAGTCAACTGGGAAATACAAGTCAAAACCACAAGTGATGTCTTCACACTCGCTTAGATGAGCATAATTAGAAAAGACGGATAATTACAAGCGTCAGTGAAGACGCAGCAACATTAGAACACTTGTACACTGCTGATGGGAATATAAAATGACGCAGCCACTTTGGAAAAGAGTTCGGCAGTTCTTCAGAAGGCTAAAAATAGAGCTGCCATATAACCCGGCCATTCCTAAATAATTGAAAATTTACGACCACATACACACTTGTGAATGTTCACCACATCATTACTCATAATAGATAGAAGGTGGGAACAACTCAAACACCGTCAGTTGATGACAGGATAAACAAAGTGTGGTATATCCCTGCTATGGCATATATATATATATATATATTTGAGATGGAGTCTTGCTCTGTTGCCAGGCTGGAGTGCAGTGGCACAATCTCAGCTCTCTTCAACCTCTGCCTCCCAGGTTCAAGTGATTCCCCTGCCTCAGCATCTATAGGTGAGTGCCGGTAGACCCAGTATTTTAGTAGAGACGAAGTTTCACTATGTTGGCCAGGATGGTCTCGATCTCCTGACCTCATGATCTGCCTGCCTTGGCTTCCCAATAGCTGGGATTACAGCGTAAGCCACCATACCTGGCCTGCTATGGCATATTATTAAGCTGCAAATGGAATGAAGTTGTAATATAACATGGGTGAACCTTGATAACATGACACTAAGGGAAAGACACAAAAGACCACATATTGTATGGTCTCATTTATGGGAAATGTCTAGAATGGACACATCTACAGAGACAGAAAGCACAGGAGTGACTGCCAGGGACTGGGAGGAGGGAAGAATGGGAGGTGATGGCTGATGAGGTTGGAGTTTTGTTGGGGTGATGGAAATGTTCTGGAATTAGACAATTTTGTGACTATGCTATAAATCACTGAATTGTGTACTTAAAATGGGCAAATATGATGGAATGTGAAATATACCTCAATAAAGCTGTTTTTTAAAAAAGAATTTCTTTTGATGAATGCCCTGACAACTACTCACGAGAAGGTGATATTTTCACCTTCCAGAAGTTCTGTGACTGAGGCAGGCATGGAGTTAAGATTTGGGCTGCAGGAAATGAGAGGAGGTGGACAGAGAAGTCCCCGAGCTGTGTGTGCGAAGAGGAAGTGGCAAGAACAGCTTCTCAGAGATGTACCAGAAAAACTGGGGGATATATCAATATCAAATATATCAACAAGGTGTATCTGTATCAATCAGCTAGAAGAAGGGCCGGGGGAATAAGGAAGCTGGAGGGCCCCAGGAGTTATTTCATTCATGCATGATTTGTTTTTCTTTCTTTCATTTTTTTTTTTTTTTTCATGACATAGTTTCACTCTTGTTACCTAGGCTGAAGGGCAGTGGCGTGATCTCGGCTCACTGTAACCGCCGCCTCTCAGGTTCAAACAGTTTTTTGGTCTCAGCCTCCTGAGTAGCTGGGATGCAGGTGCCCACCACCATGCCTGGCTAATTCTCTGCATTGTCAGTAGAGATAAGGTTTGACCATTTTGGTCAGTCTGGTCTCAAACCCCTGACCACAGATGATCCACCTGCCTTGGCCTCCCAAAGTGCTGAAACTACAGGCATGAGCCATCATGCCCAGCCCTCATGCATAGTTTTAATATGCCACAGATTTCATAAGCATCATGAGTCCCTCTCTCCTCCATGGGGCACAGTTGCATGAACTGAAAAAACTCACTTGAACGTTCTTCACGTGGTGGTGATGAATTCAAGCTTTCTGAGGAAGATGTAGATGAAGACTCTGAGTAACTCCTATCTCCCAATGCCGTGTCACTTCCTCCAGACTGTAGAGTCGAGTCTGAGAACTGGGTCAGCACTGAAGCATTCACACCTTCAGGATATGAAGCAGAGCTTGCTGTCACATCTGCAGATGCCTCGCTGTTGGTCAAGGGCCAGCGTGCAGTGCTCTCTCCACCTCTCATGGCTGCGACTGACCTAGACACAGTCTCAGTCTGAGACAAGGGACTTCTATTTTGCACCTCAGAGCTGCTGGAAAGCTGATGTTCTCCAAAGGCTGTAAGGCATCGTGGGAAAAAAGGCCATGACAGAGATATGAAAGAGATTCCTTGGCAACTCACAAGTAAAAGCTCTCTGAGGAGTGATTCTTTGCCAAGGAACCTGGTGTAGTGTTTATTAAATGTATTATGCATTATCATATTTTCAATAGTTACTCAAGACTCTTGGGTGGCAACAAGATAGCAATAACAAAATATATAACTTGTTGAACAGGGAGCCTTTGAAACAGCATGTGCAAGTAGCAGAGGGACCTATAGGCTTCAGTGTTTCACTCTCTTTCCCACAAGCATTGGAGAGATTGAGAGTGTGGTTACGTACGACAAACACAATGCACATAAACACAGCGCACAGTCAGAGGACTTTCCTAAAACAGCTCTCGTATGAATAAAGGTTATTCTAATTCCAAAGTATAGCCAAAAAAAAAAATCAACTATAAGGATTAAGCCAAACCATGAATTTGAGAATGAATGAATCTGCACGTTTATGTGGAAAGATGATCTGTACACAAAATAACGGAAGCTAGATTAAAGAGTGGGCCAGGCTGGGCACAGGGGCTTATGCCTGTAATCCCAACACTTTGGGAGGGCAAGGAGGGAGGATAGCTTCAGCCTCGGAGTTGAAGACCAGCCTGGACAACATGGCAAGACCCCATCTCTACAAAAAGATAGAAAAATTAGCTGGGTGGAGGGGCAAGCACCTGCAGTCCCAGCTACTTGGGAGGCTGAGGTGGGAGAGCACCTGAGCCTCGGGAGGTCGAGGCTGCAGTGAGCCGTGGTCACACCACTGCACTCTAGCCTGGGTGACAGAGACAGACCTTGTCTCCAAAACAAAATAAAAATAAAACATAAAGAGCAGGCCAGCTCTCAGCTTGAAGACAATGCTGTAGAGTGAGAAGAAGATGGAACCGAGAACCCGGAGGCTAAGGTCTCAACTCTACTGACTGAGCTAAATGGCCAGGCACCCATTACTTAAACCCCCAGAGCCAGTTTCCTCATCTATAAGAAAGCAGGAGGAATGACACCTGTCTCACTAACTTCACAATGTTCTTGTAAGAGCGAACATCAAAATGCGATAATGCCATTAAAGAGCATACTTTTCTCCGGAGATTACAAATGGTCTTGAGGAGATCCCCTAAGAAAATTCAACGATTCACATTGTCCCCGATAGATCAAGTAAAGATGGAATACTTACTTGGGGAATCATTTTGCCAATGCAAAGATGTGCGTCCAAATTCATGTTCCGTGGATGGTTCAATGAATTCCCCATCCCCTGGATTCCCGGTTACTCCTCTGTTGCTTCTCGATTCCACTGCAGAGGGTGAAGGATGGACTGAGGCTGAAGTCATGGCAATTCTGGAGTCCTCAGGGAAGCCCTTGGTCTCATTTATAGGTCCCAGACTGACTGTCAAAGATCGGAGTGTTCTGGGGCCACCATCAGTGAACACGGTGGCAATGTGCATTGTCTTTGTTTGACTGACTGAGGGGCTCTGGAGGCCAGTGGACTTGTTAAGCTGCTCTGTACTTCCAGAAGCTATGACAAAAGAAGATATGCTTCAAAATTATTCAGGAGTTTAAGAAAATCAGGACTGTATTTGAGATACAAATGATGTTTCTTACATTCTGGTGGATACACTCACATACCATGGACCTAATATAGATACAAACATATCTATACACACACACGTGTGACCAGGACGCATGCCTGCACTCTCCCTCACTAGTTCTAATTCTCACGGAAGAAGCTGGAGAACAGTGAGGTCCCTCACCAGGCACAATGAGAAGATCTTATGTTATTTGTATTATTTGAGATGAAATAATGCAGACATAAAGATAAAAATGTCTGTTGAATTCTTCATTACAGCTTAAACAGGACAGGTCACTATGATAAGGTTTTTGTTATTTTGCTTTGTTTTAGCAATGTAACCTGTTTGTTCAAAGGCTATCATTGATTAAAATCTCATACATAAAATGAATCAATGTGGGGCTGCTGCAAGGGGCCCCACCCCAGGTCACTACTGAGAGGGCCTAGGGTTTTGCAGAATACAGCAGGGACATTCATGGCCCAGAGCAGTAATTCCCAGCCTTGTCACCATCAAGGGTTCTTTATGATTCCCCACCTCATGGTCACCATAAGCCTTATGTCTTGAAAGATTATTAACCAAACTGCATTTATTCAGTAACAGAATTTTTAACCAGCAGGAAATACTTATTATTACCCCACAAATTTAATTCTACCCAAAAGCATACGGGCTTCATGATCATACTTTGCCTCACTAAGCTTTAGAGACCAGCTCTCAAATCCGCACTCTACTCCAATGGGCCCCTTGGAGATCAAGGACTCCAGGAGCAGCTTCTCTAATCCACGGCTGTCATCCATGGGAAACTGTCAAGAACCTCAAGGAGTGAAGCAGACACTATTGGTCAAAAGGAGCAGTCTGCTCTATGGAAGAACGGGTGGCTCCCCTCCAGAGAATTTTCCAAAGGATGCCCTGAGAACTGCCCTCCAGAAAGGTCTATTAAAATCTTCATTCCAGACAGGAATAAACTGCAGGAAAGCCTAGGGAATGGGAAGAAATCTGGTAGGTAAGACTAAAGGCAAAAAAAAAAAAAAGAGTGTTTTTATTCTTTTTAGGCTAAAAATAATAAAAAGTACCCTACCCCTATATAATAAAAGGCTTTGAGCTGTTAATTACAGCCCAGAAAAGGGAAGTTGTCATTATAAACACTTCCTTGAAGACCAGTTCTATGTGCAGTTGTGACCAAAACCACAAATAAATTTTAAATATCACTACAGTGAGAGAGAGAGAGAGAGCGAGCGAGAGAGAGAGCGAGAGAGAGCGAGAGAGAGAGAGAGAGAGAGAGAGAGAGAGAAACAGAGACAGATACAGAGGGCAAGCAAGCATGGGAAACAAAAATGTTCCTCTCACTCTTGTGCAAAACCATAAAACCAGCTATACCTAGAACCAGCAGCTCTGGTCATCTGACCTTAATGAAGACAAAAGGAAGATGCAGGCAATCTATAAAACTAGTAATTGAAACAAGAAACAGAGAGACCTGGACACAAACAGAGAGTCCAAGAACACCAAAACCCACCTCTTCTTCAAAACAGAAACTAAACCAAACCGAACCAAACAAACCAAAAACACTTCAGTATATAAGAAAGGAAAGTATAATGACATGCCCCAAATCCCCACTCAACCACATGGCTTCTCGGCCCTAATTAGAGTCATTATTTACAAACACCAAATTACAGCCTCATCAGCTTGCTGGAGGTTCTTTCAAAACACTTTTATTCCCAGGAAACTGCATTAAGTTCATCCATACAACATTCCCATCAAAACCCAGTGGTGAGCTGGCAGCAGTGGCTCATGCCTGTAATCCCATCACTTTGGGAGGCTGAGGCAGGCAGATCACCTAAGGTCAGGGGTTTGAGACCAGCCTGGCCTACATGGTAAAACACCGTCTCTGCTAAAAATACAAAAATTAGCCAGGCATGGTGATGGCCACCTGTAATCCCAGCTACTCAGGAGGCTGAGGCAGGAGAATCACTTGAAACTGGGAGGCAGAGGTTGCAGTGAGCTGAGATTGCATCGTTGCACTCCAGCTTGGGTGACAAAAACAAAACAAAACAAAACCCAAAAATCTGTGTTAAACATGAGCTTCAATAGTGACAGAAACTGGGTAGGTTGTACCTACTTCTGCCCCAAGTATCTGGTATAGAGGAATGGCATTTTGGCTTGATGTCTTTTCCCCTTACCCTCTATTATGGGTACGTAATTAGCTGGCTATGCACATTGATTTATGTCTACTTTGAGTGACTTCCGAGTGTTAAGCTGGGGATCTGGCACTCACATGAGGAATGGTCTGAGAGAGGAGAGGAAGCCAGTGTCCTGGAGAAATGCAGCCAGGAGAGATCTGGTCCTGAAGAATTTCTCTTCTGAGGAGGCGTGGTCAGTTCTCCCATCTCCAAAGCAGGAAGAGAGGATGGGCTCGAAGCTGAAGTCGTGGCCTCTCGGCTGTGCACAGTCACTTCTTCTGACAGCCCCATCGCCCTCTCTGTTCCCATCTCTGAGGTTGTTCCACTCTTTGCTTGCAAAGGGGCAATTCTTTCATCGAACTCCGAACTGCTCGATGGCAGGTGAAGACTTTCCGAGGCTGAAAACAGACAGCAACATTAGAATTCCACCAGCACACTTCAAATGTCTTAATATGCTTTGAGGGGGCTCAGTCCTCACATCTATAAAATATATAGACATGAGAAGAATTAGGAGAATAGTTCATTCCATGAAAAATAAACTCCTGAAAAAGACCACAAACCAAGGCAGAGATTGTTTGTAGATCTCACAAAGGTTCTGTGTATTGTGGTAAAATTCTCAGAAAAGCGGCAAGTGGGAGGTACCTATCAGACAATATGGAATCAGAGATCAGGGTCTGATCAGGACCCAGCACCCACATCCACCAAATGGGTCCCAGAATTTACCTGAATGCAACATAAACAAAATTCCCAACATCTGGGAGAACAAGAAGACCACGGAATACCATGAGCAGAGTTTCTAAGCACTGTAGAAATCATTTATGAATACAAAATACTCTCATACTCATCTGTACAGAATCGAGTCCCCCCAACCAGCCACTAGGACCTGAAACCATACAGTCATCTCTGACGGCTTCATCCTTTACTTTCAGGCCATCAACAAGTCCTACCAATCCCTTCCTCTTCATCCCTGTGGCCACCAGGCCATATTGCAGCACCTGGTGTCTGGATTTCTCTGTCTGCCTGGGTGGTCCCTTCCAGGTTCCCTTCATCCTCCCACTCCCATGCCAGACATCCTGTACCTGCCTGCCAGGTGATACTCCCCAAATTCACTTTAGTTATATCACTCACGTGCTCAAAAACCTTCACTGACTCTTCCTACCACACCAAATCTAAACTGCCAGGTTTCCAAAGTCCTATGTGATTGTCCCCAACCCTGTCCACACAATGGTCCTACCTGCTCCTCCTCACCTCTGTGGGCAACTGACGCCCTCCCCAAGGGAGGCTGCTGGCCTTGCCACCCTACAGGGAGGCCACGCCTGTCTTTCTCTCCTCTGTACTTCACTCCTGTTGTCCAGGCATTCCACACTTCAGCACCCCTGCCACCTCGCTCAGATACACAGGCATAAATTCCAATCCCAGTTCTGAAACCTGTTAACTGTTTGACCTACACTTACTGGGTCAACTCACGTCTCTGAGCTTCCGTTTCCAAATGCCTGAAAGGAGAATAACATGACCTCATGGGCTTGCTGGAAAGACTGAGGAAACAGACATGCTGCAAAGACTGAGGAAACAGACAGTGGTATGTAGGAGGTCCCTCATTAATGCTACTCTTCTTAGTCTTCTCTTCCTCAATCAAATCTTACCCACTGAGCCCCAGCACCTTCTTGACATTCTTTGCTAAAAATAGCAAACAACAAAGTTGTGCACACCAGAGCACGAACAACCATTTGGGTCACGTCAACACAAACCGAACCCAAGCCTGCCCCAGCTATGCATCCGACAAAACCTACTGCCTCTGAGAGCCTCAGGTGTGGGAGGCTCCCTGGAGAAGGAATGAAGTTTGGATTCCGCTGGCCATGGATCACAGATGCCTCAGGACCAGAGAGGCCGCTCAGTGAATCTGCACCCTTGTCTGGTCTGTAGGGACAAGCATCATACAAATGAGGCCCAAGACACAGGTCTGACCCACCACAGCCTAGGAACCTTGGAAGGGCACAATGGCTCAGAATGCGGGTTGTGGGAAATGGCAGAAACTCTGTTCTCCAAGACAGGACACACATGCGTGAAATGCACATCATCAGCACAAGCTCACCTAAGGCACCACTCTGGGAAGTCAGAGCTGTTGCTATCTCCAGCGAGTACCCAACAGACGAAATAGTGAAGTTTGTTCTACTTGAAGAGCCGTTCCTTCCTCTAGCATCTGCTGTTTCAGTGAACAGAGTGAGGTGTTCTGGAGCATCCGAAGCAGCGTGGCTCTTCCCGGAGGTCTGACTCATCACATCCTCTTTGGAGGCCACTGTTGAAATGTCCTCTTGATTCTGATACAAGGTGATGTTTTCTACATGAGGCTCAGTGTTACTTTCTGCCCAATGGTTCCACGCAGCATCTGAAAGAAGAAGAGGATGCATCAGGGAGAACTTGCTGCCTTCTGAAAAGAAAAGCAAACCTTCAGAAAAGACACCAGGAGATACATCAATAGAGAGCGGATTCAAGTAAAAGAATTTCACCATATTCACTATGCTTACAATCCAGAGCAAGAAATTATGAAGCAATAATACAATGTAGTATTAAATTTCATTGTGCGTAGAATAAATGAGGAAAACATATTGATGGGGCTCATAGAAGAACAACTGAGCCTCTGGCACCTGGGTAGGGTTGGAGAGTGGAGTGGAGGAGGAAGATCGGGTGTAAGCAGAAGGAAAGAAGCATCTCCCATTCGCCAAAGTTGTTAACTGTGCCTCTTGGGGTGGTAGTATGGTATTATAAAAGCTGGCAGCCCTTGACCTTGACACCTACTCTTGCAGGTGGGAGGTGTGATGCACAATTCTGATAAAACAAGGCAGCTCCGGCAATATTACTGAAACTTGGGTAATGTAAATGGGTTTAGGGTAGTAATTCCATCTTTGAATTTATCTGAAGAAGATACTCAAGAATGTGGAAAAAGATTTAGCCGCACAGATGTTCATTACAGCACTGTTTACAATAGCAAAAGGAAGAAATAGAAACAGGAAAAGAACAAACTTAAAATTCCTCCAGTAGGTTGTCAATTAAATGAGTTACAGCAGACAGTATCTGCAAGAAAGAACACCATGTAGTCACTGAATTAGTGCTACAAAATAAAGATATTCTTCAGGGATTGTTGAATTAAAACAGCATGCTTCAAATGGAGTTTACATTTAATGATCTGTTTCTGTCAAAAATAATAATAACATCAAATATGTGTGTGCTAAATACTGAGGCTGGTAGCAGACGTAAGTGCCTGATGATGTCTATTCATTCAAGCATTACACAAAGTTGAATATAGGTCCTCTTATTCACCCCATTTTACATAGGAAGCAAAGGAGGCACAGAGGGTCGGGAGGTCATGCATCTTGCCCAAGTTGCACAGTCAAAAAGCAGGAGGGTATATGATTATGCTACAAATAAAGGGTCTTAGAACTAATCTTAGATTATGAGACAAGCCCTTCTTTTCAGAAATGGTGAACATAAAGTCCAATTCTCCTTGGCCTAAATCCTTCCTAATCTGGCTGTACAACAAAACAAAACAAAACAAAGAAACAAAAACCAGAATCCTTTTCTGGTTCTTATTCCCATTCCCAGCCCAGATTGGCTATTGGTACCCCATGGCCATGCTTTGATGGAAAAAGTGTAAAGCTGAGTGTTGGCTAAATTCATTTCAGGATAGGTTTGAATCGACAGACAGGATGAGTGTGGGCCATGAGCATCACCGAGAAAGCCAAAAGCCAGAGACAGATACGACTCAAGCCAGGCTGAAGGGCTCCAGACTTGTGGAGACTCAACCAGGAGAGGTTCAAGAGCAGGCTCTATCTGTACACGATTTCTCTGGGCAAAGAGAAAAAGGCCTTGGATGGGGAGATCCTTAACTCTCTGTTAGATGAAATTTAGGCCGACGACCACATCAGCGTTATGGGCTTAACAAAGTGGAGAGAGAGAGTCACAGCATGAACTAGAGGGGCTGAATCTGAATGCAGAAAAGGGAGTGGGCCAGAACTCTGAAAGGGTGGAGTGCAGAGCCCGTCAGCTTGAGTGATTCTGAGGGAATGAGATAAAGCATTGTGTTGACCCACAGTGAGATGATTTCAGGAATGTGGCTACTTCTTATCTAGCTCTTTATAACTGAACTCCAAGATGTGATCACACTGAAATCACATTTTCCACATGAACCAACTGAGCATTAATTGCAGAGAAGAAGGGTACTAAAGAGATGTAAAAGGGAAAGGCTATGAAACCGAAGATCCTGGTTTAAGAAGGTAAAAGCTCTGAGCTCCACAGTAGCGAGGGTGAAAAATGATTCCTTTTGCTTAGGAGATAGAGAAAGTGTTTTCCAGGCACAGACATAGAAGAGCATAAATATCCCCCACTCGTATGTGTGGTATTCTTTCATGATAAGCATATGGTTTTCCATATCACATGAGTATTAAGAAATGCTAATCTTCCTCATCACTTAGGATTCTCATATAGGTGAAATGGAGCTATTATTAGTGGTGGAGAAGTAAGAATTTAAACCTCTTCAAAGCTTACATGATAAGCGAATACATTTTTGCGTTAGTCAGAATATGCTTTACATTGATAAGAGACTGCTGAGAATTGTTTTAAAAAGTTATCCCACAGCATTATTAAAAAGAAATATCAAAAGAAAAATTTTCTCAAATTGACAAATTGAACGTCTTCAAATTTAAAAACTTCTGTGCTACAAATGATACCATCAGGAAAGAGAAAAGACCACCCACAGAATAGAAGAAATGTCTGCAGATTACATGTATTTGATTAAAAGACTATCTGGAATATAAAAATAACTTTTTTTTTTTTTTTTTTTTTTTTAAGACAGTCTCTCTCTGTCACCCATGCTGGAGTGCGGTGGCATGATCTCAGCTCACTGGAGCCTCCACCACCTTAGGTTTCAAGTGATTCTACTGCCTCAGTCTCCCGGGTAGCTGGGATTACGGGCATGTGCCATTGTGTCCAGCTAATTTTTATATTTTTATTATAGACACCTATAATAATATTGGCAAGGCTGGTCTAGAACTCCTGACCTCGAGTGATTCGCTCATTTCGGCCTCCCAAAGTGCTGAGATTACAGGCGTGAACCACCACGCCTGGCCACAACAAACTCTTACAATTTAATAATAAAAAGTCAAATAATACAATTTTAATAAAATACTCAAAAGATCTGAATAGACATATTCAGAGAAGACATACAAGTGGCCAAGAAGCGCATGAAAAGATGCTCAGCATTATTAGTCAACTGGGAAATACAAGTCAAAACCACAAGTGATGTCTTCAGACTCACTCAGATGACTATAATCAGAAAAGACGGATAATTACAAGCGTCAGTGAAGACTCAGCAACATTAGAACACTTGTACACTGCTGATGGGAATATAAAATGACGCAGCCACTTTGGAAAAGAGTTCGGCAGTTCTTCAGAAGGCTAAAAATAGAGCTGCCATATAACCCGGCCATTCCTAAATAATTGAAAACTTACGACCACATACACACTTGTGAATGTTCACCACATCATTACTCGTAATAGACAGAAGGTGGGAACAACTCAAACACCATCAGTTGATGACAGGATAAACAAAATGTGGTATATCTGTGCTATGGCTGGAGGGCAGTGGCATGATCTCGACTTACTGCAACTTCCACCTCCTAGGTTCAAGTGATTCTCCTGGATCAACCTCCCAAGTAGCTGGGATTACAAGTGCCCACCACCATGACTGGCTGGTTTTTTGTATTTTTGGTAGAGACGGGATTTCACCATGCTGGTAAGTCTGGTCTGAAACTCCAGACCTCAGGTGATCCACCAGCCTTGGCCTCCCAAAGTGCTGGGATTACAGGTATGAGCCATTGTAACCAGCCCTCATGCATAGTTTTAATACGCCACAGATTTCATAAGCATCATGAGTCCCTCTCTCCTCCATGGGGCACAGTTGCATGAACTGAAAAAACTCACTTGAACGTTCTTCACGTGGTGGTGATGAATTCAAGCTTTCTGAGGAAGATGTAGATGAAGACTCTGAGTAACTCCTATCTCCCAATGCCGTGTCACTTCCTCCAGACTGTAGAGTCGAGTCTGAGAACTGGGTCAACACTGAAGCATTCACACCTTCAGGATATGAAGCAGAGCTTGCTGTCACATCTGCAGATGTCTCGCTGTTGGTCAAGGGCCAGCGTGCAGTGCTCTCTCCACCTCTCATGGCTGCGACTGACCTAGACACAGTCTCAGTCTGAGACAAGGGACTTCTATTTTGCACCTCAGAGCTGCTGGAAAGCTGATGTTCTCCAAAGGCTGTAAGGCATCGTGGGAAAAAAGGCCATGACAGAGATATGAAAGAGATTCCTTGGCAACTCACAAGTAAAAGCTCTCTGAGGAGTGATTCTTTGCCAAGGAACCTGGTGTAGTGTTTATTAAATGTATTATGCATTATCATATTTTCAATAGTTACTCAAGACTCTTGGGTGGCAACAAGATAGCAATAACAAAATATATAACTTGTTGAACAGGGGACCTTTGAAACAGCATGTGCAAGTAGCAGAGGGACCTATAGGCTTCAGTGTTTCACTCTCTTTCCCACAAGCATTGGAGAGATTGAGAGTGTGGTTACGTACGACAAACACAATGCACATAAACACAGCGCACAGTCAGAGGACTTTCCTAAAACAGCTCTCGTATGAATAAAGGTTATTCTAATTCCAAAGTATAGCCAAAAAAAAATCAACTATAAGGATTAAGCCAAACCATGAATTTGAGAATGAATGAATCTGCACGTTTATGTGGAAAGATGATCTGTACACAAAATAACGGAAGCTAGATTAAAGAGTGGGCCAGGCTGGGCACAGGGGCTTATGCCTGTAATCCCAACACTTTGGGAGGGCAAGGAGGGAGGATAGCTTCAGCCTCGGAGTTGAAGACCAGCCTGGACAACATGGCAAGACCCCATCTCTACAAAAAGATAGAAAAATTAGCTGGGTGGAGGGGCAAGCACCTGCAGTCCCAGCTACTTGGGAGGCTGAGGTGGGAGAGCACCTGAGCCTCGGGAGGTCGAGGCTGCAGTGAGCCGTGGTCACACCACTGCACTCTAGCCTGGGTGACAGAGACAGACCTTGTCTCCAAAACAAAATAAAAATAAAACATAAAGAGCAGGCCAGCTCTCAGCTTGAAGACAATGCTGTAGAGTGAGAAGAAGATGGAACCGAGAACCTGGAGGCTAAGGTCTCAACTCTACTGACTGAGCTAAATGGCCAGGCACCCATTACTTAAACCCCCAGAGCCAGTTTCCTCATCTATAAGAAAGCAGGAGGAATGACACCTGTCTCACTAACTTCACAATGTTCTTGTAAGAGCGAACATCAAAATGCGATAATGCCATTAAAGAGCATACTTTTCTCCGGAGATTACAAATGGTCTTGAGGAGATCCCCTAAGAAAATTCAACGATTCACATTGTCCCCGATAGATCAAGTAAAGATGGAATACTTACTTGGGGAATCATTTTGCCAATGCAAAGATGTACGTCCAAATTCATGTTCCGTGGATGGTTCAATAAATTCCCCATCCCCTGGATTCCTAGTTACTCCTCTGTTGCTTCTCGATTCCACTGCAGAGGGTGAAGGATGGACTGAGGCTGAAGTCATGGCAATTCTGGAGTCCTCAGGGAAGCCCTCGGTCTCGTTTATAGGTCCCAGACTGACTGTCAAAGATCGGAGCGTTCTGGGGCCACCATCAGTGAACACGGTGGCAACGTGCATTGTCTTTGTTTGACTGACTGAGGGGCTCTGGAGGCCAGTGGACTTGTTAAGCTGCTCTGTACTTCCAGAAGCTATGACAGAAGAAGATATGCTTCAAAATTATTCAGGAGTTTAAGAAAATCAGGACTGTATTTGAGATACAAATGATGTTTCTTACATTCTGGTGAATACACCCACATACCACGGACCTAATATAGATACAAACATATCTATACACACACACGTGTGACCAGGACGCATGCCTGCACTCTCCCTCACTAGTTCTAATTCTCACGGAAGAAGCTGGAGAACAGTGAGGTCCCTCACCAGGCACAATGAGAAGATCTTATGTTATTTGTATTATTTGAGATGAAATAATGCAGACGTAAAGATAAAAATGTCTGTTGAATTCTTCATTACAGCTTAAACAGGACTGGCCACTATGATAAGGTTTTTGTTATTTGCTTTGTTTTAGCAATGTAACCCGTTTGTTCAAATGCTATCATTGATTAAAATCTCATACATAAAATGAATCAATGTGGGGCTGCTGCAAGGGGCCCCACCCCAGGTCACTACTGAGAGGGCCTAGGGTTTTGCAGAACACAGCAGAGACACTCATGGCCCAGAGCAGTAATTCCCAGCCTTGTCACCATCAAGGGTTCTTTATGATTCCCCACCTCATGGTCACCATAAGCCTTACGTCTTGAAAGATTATTAACCAAACTGCATTTATTCAGTAACAGAATTTTTAACCAGCAGGAAATACTTATTATTACCCCACAAATTTAATTCTACCCAAAAGTAAACGGGCTTCATGATCATACTTTGCCTCACTAAGCTTTAGAGACCAGCTCTCAAATCTACACTCTACTCCAATGGGCCCCTTGGAGATCAAGGACTCCAGGAGCAGCTTCTCTAATCCACGGCTGTCATCCATGGGAAACTGTCAAGAACCTCAAGGAGTGAAGCAGACACTACTGGTCAAAAGGAGCAGTCTGCTCTATGGAAGTACGGGTGGCTCCCCTCCAGAGAACTTTCCAAAGGATGCCCTGAGAACTGCCCTCCAGAAAAGTCTCTTAAAATCTTCATTCCAAACAGGAATAAACTGCAGGAAAGCTTAGGGAATGGGAAGAAACATGGTACGTAAGACTAAAAGCACAGAAAAAGAGTGTTTTTATTCTTTTTAGGCTAAAAATAATAAAAAGTACCCTACCCCTATATAATAAAAGGCTTTGAGCTGTTAATTACAGCCCAGAAAAGGGAAAAGGGAAGTTGTCATTATAAACACTTCCTTGAAGACCAGTTCTATGTGCAGTTGTGACCAAAACCACAAATAAATTTTAAATATCACTACAGTGAGAGAGAGAGAGAGAGAGAGAGAGAGAGACAGAGACAGAGACAGAGACAGAGAGACAGAGAAACAGAGACAGATACAGAGGGGAAGCAAGCATGGGAAACAAAAATGTTCCTCTCAGTCTTGGGCAAAACCACAAAACCAGCTATACCTAGAACCAGCAGCTCTGGTCACCTCTCTTAATGAAGTCAAAAGGAAGATGCAGGCAATCTATAAAACTAGTAATTGAAACAAGAAACAGAGAGACCTGGACACAAAAAGAGAGTCCCAGACCACCAAAACCCACCTCTACTTCAAAACAGAAACCAAACCAAACCAAACCAAACAAACCAAAAACACTTCAGTATATAAGAAAGGAAAGTATAATGACATGCCCCAAATCCCCACTCAACCACATGGCTTCTCGGCCCTAACTTCATTAGAGTCATTATTTACAAACACCAAATTACAGCCTCATCAGCTTGCTGGAGGTTCTTTCAAAGCACTTTTATTCCCAGGAAACTGCATTAAGTTCATCCATACAACATTCCCATCAAAACCTAGTGGTGGGCCGGAAGCAGTGGGTCACGCCTGTAATCCCAGGAATTTGAGAGGCCAAGGCAGGCGGATCACCTGAGGTCCGGAGTTTTGAGACCAGCCTGGCCAACATGGTGAAACACTGTCTCTACTAAAAATATAAAAATTAGCTGAGTGTGGTGGTGGGCACCTGTAATCCCAGCTACTTGGGAGTTTGAGGCAGATGAATTGCTTGAACCCGGGAAGCAGAGGTTGCAGTGAGCTGAGATTGTGCCACTGCATCCCAGCCTGAGCGACAGAGAAACTTGGTCTCAAAAAAACAAAAACAAAAAACAAAACCCAGTGGTGATACTGAATTCAGCCTGAATAACCCAGGCCCGTTCACCTCTAGTGGATTTAGCAAATCAGTGGCCACGGAAATATAATTTCAAAAGTCACAAATGCTGAAAGTCATGAACTGAAAATAGCTCTGTTTTCCCCGATCCTGAGAGTTCTGCATAACATTGCTTCTTTATCTCATTATCTCATCATTATGAAAAACTACCATTTACTGATCAATTACAACTTAGAAGGTATTGTGCTAAGTACGTTATACATGAACTTCATTTAACCCTCATGGGAAAGCTATGAAATGTGTGTGAATACTTTGGCAGAGTTGGTGACTCTTCGTAAAAAGAGGAAATGTTTGGTCAAACTAATCTACAAACACCACTTGTATTACTAAATAAGCACCTGCTAAACAAATCTAGGAGGAAACGTATCATGTTTCTAATCAACAAGGCTTGATTCTTTGTTATGTAATAATTGACCTTTTAGATCATTTCTACACCTAAAGCAGCCATTCAAAGATGAGAAGGCCATCTATCTAGGAGCAGAAATAAGCCAAATTCCTCATCTTCATAATGGGAGGTTGCAATAATGCCTTTCCTCTGTTAAAAATACATGGGTTTTTCTCCAATCACAGCACGAAACACTGGAACCTCAGGCACACAACAGAATGTTCAACCTTGACCTGACTGCCATCCAGAAACTGCCAAAAATACAGCTGAAGCAGCTGATATTTGAGAAAGATACACCACATCTACAATCTTCTGAGTTATTTATGCTCTTTCTTTACAAAGTGAAATCACCACAAAGCAATTTACCTGGACCACAGTAGCTTAGCTACCCACAAAAAATGCTTTCATAAGTTGAGATCCGTTATTATACTCTCAGCTCCTATTGAGAATCTATTAAAAAAAAAATCACCTTTTAAAGAACATTAGCACAATTTCCACAAAACAGCAATTGAAGGCATTTTCCATTATGATCCTCAACATTTCTTATATAAACAATCCTCTAAAAAGGATTGTACTGCCCCCGAACACTTATGCCTATGGATGCAATTCTATGCTTACTTTATCTGACAACAATCGCATGCCCCACCCAGTTTCCCTTTGTGCCCTGGTTTCCAGGAAGCTCAGAACTAAATTTAGTGCTCAACTGTAGCCACTCTCACACAATTCAACATACACATATCTCTTTCTACCTTCAAAAGGGAGCTTTTTTTCCCGTTTGTTGCTTTGTTTGCTTTTCCCTCCGATGATCAAATAGTATAATGGTCATTATAAAAAAATATGGAATATATAGAAAAATATAAAGCAGCAAAGACGTAAAGCAGCAAGAAAAACAATTTCCAATGGTTTCTGATCTCTTTTAAAAATCTGGATCCACTGTCTAGGCCTATACTTGCTTTAACACTGTAAGGCATAAGATTTGGTTTTGGAAGCAGGTAACTCCTGGCTATCCCGGCCTTGGAAGGGGTTGTGTCACATGCCTGTTTTTGTGTAGCTGTGTGAAGAGTGAAATGAGGCACAAAATACAAACGCTGAATACACATGGAATCACAGATGCTGAAACTAGAAAGAATCTTTCAGATCATCTGCTCAAATTCCTTCATGCTCCAAATAAGGAGCCTGCTCCTCCCTGTACCAGGCTCCTGGCTGTCCTTGTGCTTACCTAGTGAGGCGCATCACTCAATGGACTGGTGTAAGTGCCAGGCTTTTCACAGGATCACATTTCCTAGTGGGTGGAGTGGCCAAATGTTCACAAGCCCCGCTGCACTCCCCCTTTGCTTTTGTTTTTCCAGAGCTGGCTGGCCAGGCTGAGTCACTCCAGGTCTGCCTGGCAGGTCCCGCTGGCTCTGTCTCAGCACTCTTACCTGAGTGCCTAGAGCTCCTGCATAGCGTAGTCAAAAAGGGATAGTAACGTCTCAACATTTAGATTCACGGGAAGGCTCTGGTTGGTGGGTTAGCAGGTGCCAGCCCAGCTTTAAAAATAAAGCAGAACTTTGTTCCCCATATAATTTCAGGTCCTTGTACATGTACCCTCTGCATCCCCACAGGGAGGAGAGGAGGTTTGCAGTATGGATTCAGTCCTACTTGGATGTCTGGTGATAACCCCATTTAATAGCACCCAGAGCCCTCTCTAATACCTAAAAGGGTGGCGGGACTCTACCTCAAACTGAACACAGAGTTCACTAAAAAAAAAGAGAAATGCTCAGTAAAAGACTCAAGAGATATGAAAGATATGATGGAACTCACCAGCGGTTAAAAGTATAAGCTTCTAAAAGGACGAATGCTAAAAGAATTTCAGGGACAATTATATTTTTAGTGTTGAAAAATACAGGTGAAAAAAAATATATAGGCGAAATATAGAGTCATAGTCAAGTCCAGTAAAGTTGGAAACATAGGCTTATTTTTCAAATATACCACCAAAGTAGGTTGATTTTAAATTATAAATATTAAATGATCCTGACCAAATCAAACCATAGCTTCCTAGAAAATGCTTCCTTTCTACCGTTTAGTAAAGTTGTAAGTCACTGAACCGCAGAACTTTGAGGCTGGAAGAATTGCAGCTTTTATCCAATCCAACCAATGTTTATGAATAATCTTAAAAAGCAATCTTCTCAAAACATGAATCATAAATTATATCCAAATCCACTCAGCAGGAAATTGTATGCAGAGTATGTGGAAGGGGAATTGGCTGCTTTAAACAGGCACTCCAGAGGACCTCCGGGTTTAGTTTTTGCTTTGATGACATAAACTCAAACTCCTAGTCTTGCTAAGTACTTCTAAAAACCTCTGACCTATAAAAATTTTGCAATGGCAATTTCTGAAGCAAGCTAACCTCTGTTTTCCAAGAACACTTCCAGCCCTCTCTGTCCTGTGCCCTCTGGTACAAGGATGACGACACAAGCACCCCACACAAACACTAAATAAAACCTCAGAAAAGAAAAAAGGTGGTCAGAGTTTCCAGCATTCCCTTTGGTCCACCACAGGATGTGCCCTGTGAGGGTATTTCAGTACATGCTAATCCCTATGTCTTATCAGCTGCACCTTGTTCTGGGGTGAGGGGGAATGTGAAAGAAGTAACAGACACAGCCCGTGTCCTCGAGAAGATCACAGTTTCTCTGTGCAGAGAAGCATTAGATGATCTGCTATGAAGAGGTGTACAGTACAGAGGACCAGGTGGTTGAAGAAAGGCTCTGGAATCCCTGAGCTGAGACTTAGCTGATGAGTAGTAACTGTAACAGCAGAAAGGTGAGCACTCCACAGCTGTAGTTACTAATATCATGCCTTGCAAACTCTCACGTTGTGTTTGTTAATTTTTTTCAAAATGGTGCCTAGAAAAAAATGTATACTCATGTTTTCTTTACCATTGAAGGAGACATTTCTGCAATAATGAAGAAATAAAACTCTAATTCCCAACCAAATGGTACAATGCTCACCATTTCATGCACCCCAAGTCTTGTTTGAGAATAGATACCAATAGTCAGGTGCAGTGGCTCATGCCTTTAATCCCAACACTTTGGGAGGCCGAGGCAGGCAGATACCTGAGGTCAGGAGTTTCAGACCAGCCTGGACAAACATGCTGAAATCTCATCTCTACTAAAAATACAAATATTAGCTGGGCATGGTGATGGCCATCAGTAATCCCAGCTACTTAGGAGGATAATGCAGGAGAATCACTTGAACCTGGGAGGCAGAGGTTGCAGTGAGCTGAGATCGCATTACTGCACTCAATCCTGGGTGACAAAAAAAAAAAAAAAAAAAACACCCAAAAACCTATGTTAAATGTGAGCTTCAATACTGACATAAACTGAGTAGGTTGTACCTACTTCCGCCCCAAGTACCTGGCATTAGAGAAATGGCATTTTGGCTTGATGTCTTTTCCCTTTACCATCTATTCTGGGTATGTAACTAGCTGGCTATGCACATTGATTTATGTCTACTTTGAGTGACTTCCGAGTGTTAAGCTGGGGATCTGGCACTCACATGAGGAATGGTCTGAGAGAGGAGAGGAAGCCAGTGTCCTGGAGAAATGCAGCCAGGAGAGATCTGGTCCTGAAGAATTTCTCTTCTGAGGAGGCGTGGTCAGTTCTCCCATCTCCAAAGCAGGAAGAGAGGATGGGCTCGAAGCTGAAGTCGTGGCCTCTCGGCTGTGCACAGTCACTTCTTCTGACAGCCCCATCGCCCTCTCTGTTCCCATCTCTGAGGTTGTTCCACTCTTTGCTTGCAAAGGGGCAATTCTTTCATCGAACTCCGAACTGCTCGATGGCAGGTGAAGACTTTCCGAGGCTGAAAACAGACAGCAACATTAGAATTCCACCAGCACACTTCAAATGTCTTAATATGCTTTGAGGGGGCTCAGTCCTCACATCTATAAAATATATAGACATGAGAAAAAATTAGGAGAATAATGCATTCCACGAAAAATAAACTCTGAAAAAGATCACAAACCAAGGCAGAGATTGTTTGTAGATCTCACTAAAGTTCTGTGTATCAGTAAAATTCTCAGAAAAGGGGCAAACTGGAGGTAAGTATCAGACAATATGGAATTAGAGATCAGGGTCTGATCAGGACCCAGCAACCACGTCCACCAAATGGGTCCCAGCATTTACCTGAATGTAACATAAACAGAATTCCCAACATCTGGGAGAACAAGAAGACCACGGAATACCATGAGCAGAGTTTCTAAGCGCTGTAGGAATCATTTATGAATACAAAATACTTTCATACTCTTCTGTACAGAATCGAGTCCCCCCAACCAGCCACTAGGACCTGAAACCATACAGTCATCTCTGACGGCTTCATCCTTTACTTTCAGGCCATCAACAAGTCCTACCAATCCCTTCCTCTTCATCCCTGTGGCCACCAGGCCACATTGCAGCACCTGGTGTCTGGATTTCTCTGTCTGCCTGGGTGGTCCCTTCCAGGTTCCCTTCATCCTCCCACTCCCATGCCAGACATCCTGTACCTGCCTGCCAGGTGATACTCCCCAAATTCACTTTAGTTATATCACTCACGTGCTCAAAAACCTTCACTGACTCTTCCTACCACACCAAATCTAAACTGCCAGGTTTCCAAAGTCCTATGTGATTGTCCCCAACCCTGTCCACACAATGGTCCTACCTGCTCCTCCTCACCTCTGTGGGCAACTGACGCCCTCCCCAAGGGAGGCTGCTGGCCTTGCCACCCTACAGGGAGGCCACGCCTGTCTTTCTCTCCTCTGTACTTCACTCCTGTTGTCCAGGCATTCCACACTTCAGCACCCCTGCCACCTCGCTCAGATACACAGGCATAAATTCCAATCCCAGTTCTGAAACCTGTTAACTGTTTGACCTACACTTATTGGGTCAACTCACGTCTCTGAGCTTCCGTTTCCAAATGCCTGAAAGGAGAATAACATGACCTCATGGGCTTGCTGGAAAGACTGAGGAAACAGACATGCTGCAAAGACTGACGAAACAGACAGTGGTATGTAGGAGGTCCCTCATTAATGCTACTCTTCTTAGTCTTCTCTTCCTCAATCAAATCTTACCCACTGAGCCCCAGCACCTTCTTGACATTCTTTGCTAAAAATAGCAAACCACCATGTTGTGCACACCAGAGCAAGAACAACCATTTGGGTCACGTCAACACAAACCGAACCCAAGCCTGCCCCAGCTATGCATCCGACAAAACCTACTGCCTCTGAGAGCCTCAGGTGTGGGAGGCTCCCTGGAGAAGGAATGAAGTTTGGATTCCGCTGGCCATGGATCACAGATGCCTCAGGACCAGAGAGGCCGCTCAGTGAATCTGCACCCTTGTCTGGTCTGTAGGGACAAGCATCATACAAATGAGGCCTAAGACACAGGTCTGACCCACCACAGCCTAGGAACCTTGGAAGGGCACAATGGCTCAGAATGCGGGTTGTGGGAAATGGCAGAAACTCTGTTCTCCAGGACAGGACACACATGCGTGAAATGCACATCATCAGCACAAGCTCACCTAAGGCACCACTCTGGGAAGTCAGAGCTGTTGCTATCTCCAGCGAGTACCCAACAGGCGAAATAGTGAAGTCTGTTCTACTTGAAGAGCCGTTCCTTCCTCTAGCATCTGCTGTTTCAGTGAACAGAGTGAGGTGTTCTGGAGCATCCGAAGCAGCGTGGCTCTTCCCGGAGGTCTGACTCATCACATCCTCTTTGGAGGCCACTGTTGAAATGTCCTCTTGATTCTGATACAAGGTGATGTTTTCTACATGAGGCTCAGTGTTACTTTCTGCCCAATGGTTCCACGCAGCATCTGAAAGAAGAAGAGGATGCATCAGGGAGAACTTGCTGCCTTCTGAAAAGAAAAGCAAACCTTCAGAAAAGACACCAGGAGATACATCAATAGAGAGTGGATTCAAGTAAAAGAATTTCACCTTTCTTTTTTTCCCATATTCACTATGCTTACAATCCAGAGCAAGGAATTATGAAGCAACAATACGATATTGTATTACATTTCATTGTGCGTAGAATAAATGAGGAAAACATATTGATAGAAAGAGATCATGGGGCTCACAGAAGAACAACTGAGCCTCTGGCACCTGGGTAGGGTCAGAGAGGGGAGTGGAGGAGGAAGATCAAGTGTAAGCAGAAGGAAAGAAGCATCTCCCATTCGCCAAAGTTGCTAACTGTGCCTCTTGGGTTGGTAGTATGGTATTATAAAAGCTGGCAGCCCTTGACCTTGACACCTACTCTTGCAGGTGAGAGGTGTGATGCACAATTCTGATAAAACAAGAAGGCTCCGGCAATATTACTGAAACTTGGGTAATGTAAATAGGTTTGAGGCAGTAATTCCATCTTTGAATTTATCTGAAGAAGATACTCAAGAATGTGGAAAAAGATTTAGCCACACACACTGTTCATTACAGCACTGTTTACAATAGCAAAAGGAAGAAATAGAAACAGGAAAAGAAAGAACAAATTTAAAATTCCTCTAGTAGGTTGTCAATTAAATGAGTTACAGCAGACAGTATGTGCAAGAACGAACACCATGTAGTCACTGAATTAGTGCTATAAAATAAAGATACTCTTCAGGGATTGTTGAATTAAAACAGCATGCTTCAAATCGAGTTTATGTTTAATGATCTCATTTTGTGAAAAATAATAATAACAACAAATATTTGTGTGCTAAACACTGAGGCAGGTAGCAGACATAGGTGCCTGATTTGTATTCATTCAAGCAGAAGTGAAGATACGTCCTTATTCTCCCCATTTTACACAGGAAGCAAGGGAGGCACAGAGGGTGGGGCAGGTCTTGCATCTTACCCAAGTCTCATAGTCAAAAAGCAGGAGGGCCAAGCAGCCTGCTCCAAACCCAGGCCCCTCATCAGCCAGCTGTGCTCAGCTGCAAGGGGAAAATGGTGGAGAGGAGTACGATTTCCAGCTCAGGAATGCTGAGGAAATAATGCTCTTGAGTATGGACTGTTACTTGAAGTTTATATATGAGGAATGTATTTATTTATATTAGGAATGCATTTTAGCCAGAAAATATATTTAAATGATAATTAACTTCCATAACATCCAAGGTGGTGGCAAAGCGGGTATCAGTTAAAAATGTTCTCAGGATGAAGTTAAGATTGGGGGTTAAATTGGGCAAGAGAAAGTCATGTGTAGTATCAAATGCCATTTGTCAAGGCAGGAGGTTCAAGCTCAGAGCAGCTGGTGGGATCCCCAAGTCCAGTCCAAGAAAGCTGCCCTGCAAATCTGGAGAATTCTGCACCCAGCCTGGCCACTACTCAGAAGCCAAAGCTGGGCCACTGCTTGGTGCTGGGTCTCTAAAAAATAGCACCAAAACCAAACAGCAATCTGAGACCACTGACCTTTCCCAATGCATCCAAACTAATATAGAATCCAATATCAAATATGGGTGCTAGTCACTGAGTGTAGTGAGTTTCTAGAGAGCAAGGGTGAGGACAGGGTCACTTGAAGTTGTCACTGATTATGTGACTCCTTGAAAAAACCACTTGATTTTCCCCACTTGGATATGGTATTTCTCTTTCTGCTTGGGAATGGCGACTGTGGGCACTGCTGAGAAACCTCTGTAGGGATAAATGCAATCATTTCTATTTATACGGATCAGGCAAAAATGGCAAACCATCAGACAAGTAGAGGCTGCAGGCAGAACCTACAGTTTGTATCTAAATACCACACATACACATATACACACACACATATACACATAGACACACAAACACACACATACACCCACACACACGTGTGCACACACATACACACATGTACACACATGCACATACACATACACACAGGCACATATACACATAAACACATACACTCATACACACACACACATAGGCACACACATACATACACACACACAGAACAAGTTATCTTTTAGATCAGTGCTGCCTAAGAGACAGTGAGTCACAAACACAATCCACATGCATATACTTTAAATTTTCTAGTAGCTGTATTTTTAAAATTAAAAAAAGTGAAATTAATTTTAATAAATATTTCACTCGACATATCCAAAATATTATCACTTCAACGTGTAATTGATATAAAAATAATGAGATATTTTATGTTCTTTTTTGGTATTAAACATTTAAAATCCAGTGAATGTTTTAGGAACCACATCTCAAGAGCTCCATAGCCACACGTGGCTGGTGGCCGCGTCACTTGCCAGTGCAGTTCTAGATGAATGGTTCTGAACATTTCTCCACTATGATCCACTCCGATCCACTCCTTCTAGAAGCAGTGGCTCACTTATTTGGGATGAAGAGGTGATGATAATAAAAAAAAAAACTTCCATAAAACATTCTGATAAAATTTCCTGAGGGAATCACTTCCTCCCCAAATCCCTTACGAGTTACTGTTTTTATGCCTCCTGATCTGTTTCCTGTGGGTGACAATTAACAGAGGCTTCCTGGAAGGGGAGAGAAGTGGCCATGCATCTGGGCTCCTCTGGGGCCCAGTTCCAGACAGGCAAGACACACATGCAGCTAGAAATGGGACATGGAAGGGCACTTCCAGGGGCAGCCACAAGGCCCGTAAGTTCCACGTGAGATCCTGGGGTTACAGACGGCAGCAGCCCACAGAGCATGCTCCCTTTGTTCTGCTTCTCAGAGCTGCAAAGGCAAGCTGGTCTCCTGGGAAGAAGTAAAAGGCCTGAGGATGCTTTCTCTCTCCTCTTGGTTAACTGTACACAATGAGAAATTATTCTCCAAGGAAGCCAGAGAGAAGTGATTGTGGGGAAGGAAGCAGAAGGGACTCAAAACCCATGCTCCAAAGCTGGCCAGCTGTGAACCAAGAGAAGACAATGAACTTGGCTCCATTACAACCTTCAGACAAGGTGAGATTCGGCCATCGGTGAGTACTGCATAGGGGTCTTTGAGGAGGCAGCTTTGTCTCCTTCTTCTCCAGGGAGCAGGAGTGGAAGTCCCAGAGCCCAGTCAGCTTAGAGAACTCGAGTGCAGTCTCCGAGGGGAAAAGAATGGCCACATGCAGACAGGGCAGGACCCACACTGACCCACGCTCTCTTCCTGGAGGGGTGACTAAAGATGTAAGAAAGCAAAAATGCACACTCTAAACAAAACTGAAAGACAGACAATAGTCCTGCAGTATCCTCAATAACCCTGCCACTGTAAACAACTCCAAATGCTGAATACAATATTTTTTTAAAAATGTTTCTAAAAGCATTGCTGAGCTGGCAAGCGAGTAAAGAATCAAATCTTCTGAGGCCAGAAATGAACCATGAGTAGGAATCCAGAGAAGTGAGCTAATCATGAAGCTGGCAGCTGCCCTGGAGGCACCTGTTCAATGTTTGTGACCTTGAATTTCTGTTCTGATGGCCACCGAGAATCAAGAGACGGGAGACAGGATTCTCAAGGAGGGAATCCAACAGGAGACCACTGGATAAAGCTGGGACTTCACACAGCTATGCCTTGGGTATAAGGCAAATAGAAACAAATCTGCCCCACAGAAGGGCACAGCAAGGAAACCTGACCCTTCAATCTTGGTTTCAAGTAAAAGAAAAAATAAATCTCACCCAAGAATATATAACCATAAAGGTAGCTCTCGTATGGGTGTGCCACGTGTCACATTACCTCTGTGGTCTAAATTGAGGATGTATTTATGAGTAGTCCTGAATCCTGTGAATATACTAAGAACCATTCAATTGCATGCTTTCAAAGGGTAAACTTTATGGCAGGTAAATCAGGGACCTCCAAACCCCAGGCCATGAACTGGTAACTGTCTGGTCCGTGGGCTATTAGGAACCAGGCTCCATAGGAGGCGATGAGCAGGGGCAAGTGAGCATTACCACCTGAGCTCTGCCTCCTGCCAGATCAGCGGTGGCATTAGATTCTCAGGAGCATGAGCCTTATTGTGAACTGCACATGTGTGAAGGATCTAGGTTGCGTGCCCTGTATGAGAATCTAATGCCTGATATGATCTGAGGTGGAAGAGTTTCATCCCAACCCCAGCACACCCCACCCTGCCCATCTGTGGAAAAACGTATTCCACGAACACATTTTCGTCCCCAGTGCCAAAAAGGTGGTGGACCACTGATGTAAATTATATCTCCAATACACATACACATCCTGTTAATAATGGGGCGGGGGTGGTCCTGATGGATAGTGCCTCCAGGTACCTGTATTGTGTAGACACAAATACAGATGCTCTCTAAATAAACATACCTTCAAACCAGTTTTCATCATTTATTGATAACATTCTAAGGAATAAGAAACCATAGTCAAAAATCACAAAATACACAAGAAAATGAGGCATCCATGAGGAAACAAGACATCCATACTTTTTTGTCTGGTAACTCTAGTAACTGAAGTCTTTGCTTGTCTAATTGTTGGCAATTGTTTGACAAGCAAAGACTTTAAGTACCAGAATTACCAGACAAAGAAGTATATAAAGCTACATTAGAAAAAATAAAAAAAAGAGAGAGACTATAAATAATGACTCAAAATATTTGAAATAAAGCTAGATGGAAATTCTAGAAATAAAAAATATTATAATTGAAATTTAAAAACTCAACAGCAGATTAGATACGGCCAAAGTGAGAATTAAAAAACAACTCTAATTCACTGGGCATGGTAGCTCACTCATGTAATTCTAGCACGTCGGGAGACCAAAGCAGAGGGATCACTTGGGCTCGTGAGTTCAAGACCAGCCTGGGTAACATAGTGAGACCTTGCCTCTACAAAAAATAATAAACGAAATTTGCTGAGTGTGGTGGTGCACGCCTGTGGGCCCAGACACTCGGAGAGCTGAGGTAAGAGGATCACTTGCACCTGGGAGATGGAGGCTGCAGTGAGCTATGATTGTGCCACTGCACTCCAGCTTGGACAACAGAGTGAGACCATCTCAAAAATAAATAAATAAATAAAGAATTAAAAAATAAATAATAACAGAATGCCCAAAATTAGATTAAAAGGCAAAAAATATGAAAAAGAGGTTAAGAGACAAAAAAAGAGAAAGTCCAACACACATATGATTGGAGTTCTAGGAAGAGAAGACGAGAAAGCATAAGTGAAAATATTTATTATTTATTTTTATATTTTTTATTTATTTATTTATTTTTTTGACGGAGTCTTGCTCTGTCACCAGGCTGAAGTGCAGTGGCATGATCTTGGCTCACTGCAACCTCCACCTCTGGGGTTCAAGCAATTCTCCTGCTTCAGCCTCCCAAGTAGCTGGGACTACAGGTGCACACCACCATGCCCAGCTAATTTTTGTATTTTTAGTAGAGACAGGGTTTCATCATGTTGGCCAGGATGGTCTCCATCTCTTGACCTCGTGATCCGTCCGCCTTGGCCTCCCAAAGTGCTGGGATTACAGGTGTGAGCCACCGTGCCCGGCTGTGAAAATATTCATTTTTTTAAATTGTTTATTTGAGACAGATTCTTGCTCTGTCACCCAGGCTGCAGTACATGGGCAGGGCTTCGCTCACTGCAGCCTCTACCTCCTGGGTTCAAGCAATGCTCATGTCTCAGCCTCCTGAGTAGCTGGGATTAAAGGCATGCTACCACGCCCAGCTAAATTTTTTTTTGTATTTTTAGTAGAGATGGGGTTTCAACATGTTGGCCAGGTTGGTCTCAAACTCCTGACCTCAAGTGATCTGCTCACCTCGGCCTCTCAAAGTGTGGGGCTTACAAAAGTGGCAACATTTAAAAAGGTAATGGCTGGAAAATTTCCCAAACTAATGAGAAGTGTAAATCCTGATTCTAAGAGGCTCCTTAGGAGACTAAATTGAAAAAGAAACATATACCTCTATCATAGTGAAACTGCACAAAACCATAGACTAAGACTAGGTCTTAAAAACAGCCAGAGGGAAAAAAAATGACAAATCATCTACAGAAGGTTACAATTACAGCTGATTTCTCAACAGTGACAACGGAAGCCAAAAGACAGTGGATGAATATTTTCAATGTGCTGAGAGAGAAAACTATAATTGTACATTCAGCAAAGCTATCTTTCAGAAACATCGTCAGACTATCAAATTAAAAAAATTTCAGTCAAAAATTTTCAACCATTTCTACTAAAGGAAATTATAACAAATTTCTTTCAAGCAGAAGAAAAGCAATCCTTCATGAAAGATATCAGATCCTTAATGAAAGATATCAGATGCAAGTCAATATAATGAGCAAAGAGAATGATACATGTGTGAATAAATCTAAAGAAACATTGAATTTATGAAATAATAATAATTTCTCATTTATGAAATTAATAAAACAAGATGGAACAAATCCTGGATAACAACAGTATGTAAGTCTGGTGTGGAATAATTAGAATCATGTTGTGTAGGAGAAGGGTAACTTTGAGTTCTATGGAAAATACATTTACAAATCTCTCTAAAGAACAGGAATAGAGGCCTGGCATGGTGCATCATGTCTGTAATCTCAGCACTTTGGGAGGCTAGGGTGGGAGGACCGCTTGAGCCCAAGAGGTCAAGGCTATAGTGAACTATGACAGTACCACTGCACTCCGGCCTGGATAACAGAACGAGACTCTGTCAAAAAAAAAAAAGAATAGAAATAGAGTGTATCACTTCCAAACTGATAGAGCTTGGAATGACATAAAATTGTCACAGAGAGAAATCAATGAAAACTGCCTAAAACCAAAATTTTTAAAAATCAGTAAATAGCAATATAAGTGGGTTAGAGATATGGAAAAAATTAGTCAATCAGTTAAAAGGGTAGAAAAATGGCTGATTCTGGGCAACAGAAAATGATGATGATAGGAATGGTCAGAGTTTTTATTACAGCCTCATACAATCTATTTGATCTTCAAACTATGAAGACTTACACGTCTGATAAAAATAAAAGTTATATTTGTAAAATGATGAATGGCAAACAGGGATACACGTCTGCAGTGCCTGACAAAGACGTTTAGCATACTTAACACACAAAGAACTTTTTCAAATCCCCAAGATGTGTCCCTTGCAGACAAAAAACACGAATGTGCAATTCACAAAAGGAAATATATAAGTGGAGAATAAATACATGAAAGCATTCTTGGAAAGCAGGGAAATGTAAACTAGAAAAGACCTTTTACATTACTTGTTTATTTTTGCCTATCAAATTGGCAAAGATTGAAGAATAATTTCTGATGTCGTTACAGGTACTTTCATGCAATATTGGTAAAAATACAACTGACACAGTCCTTCCGGTGAGAAATTTAGCAATCCTTTGCAAAAGCATTAAAAACAGGCATATATTTTGACCCAAGAATTCCATTTCTGGAAATTAGTTCTAAGGAAATCATTAGGAAATGTGCAAAGTTTTGGGTATAAGGAAATTCATCACAGAATTTTTTATAATGACGAAAAGTGGAAACACCTAAATTTCTACAATAGGGAGTTGGTTAACTTAATTATGAGACAACAACATTTTAAAGGACTGACCCAAATATGTTGTTGATACAGTTTCCATTGTATATTATGCTTACACTACATTGTTAAATGCAAATACAAATTATAAAATAGCATGTATCATGATTCCATGTTATTAAAAATTTATCTATCTGCACCAAATGCGGTTCCTAAGAAAAAGAACAAAAATGGTTGGTATCTTGATAAAAGGATCCCAGGTCTACGGACCCGGAAAAGCCACTTAGAAATCGGCTTTTTAGGGTCCCCATACTGCCTCCTAAGGTGGGTGAAGTCTGTAGACCTTTAATATAAAGTTGGCTCATGCAACTTACCACTAACAAGTTATGCAGGTAAGAGTTCCAGTGACATTTCTGGAACATGATGTAAGCATGTGAGTGGCTTTTGATGGCATAGCTGAAAGACTGATGAGTTTCCTTGTGCCTGGGCTGCTCTGCCCCTGGATGCCGAATCACTCACAGTAACAGTCATGGCCAGAACTGGTGGTGCATGACCACCTGTCTAGAGCCACCAGACACAGGATACACCCTTGGTCAGTGCAGCCACCGCTGGGCCCTGCTGGGCTCAGAGACCTGCCTTCTGTGGTTACACCTCCACTTCTTCTCCTTAGTCAGCAGGCACCAGAGTCACCTGCACTGGTAAGAAACTATTGCCTTGTGTGTCTCTCTTTGCCTAGGGGTCTTTCCATTTCTTCCTCCAGGAACATGGGAGACAACATTTAAAAGCTATGTTTTACCTATACTTCATAAACCTGCCACATGCCGGGGGAGGTGTCTCTGTGGAAAGGTCCCTTCATCTAGAAGAAAATGAACCTGTTTCCAGCTCCATGCCTGGATCTAGAAATTCAATCCTTAATAAGAGGCAGTGGGGAATGCACAGACCGTGGTTCAAGTCAGACTATGTAGGTTAGACTTCTGGCTCCACCTATTTTACACCCTGTGATCTTAGGCGAGATCCTTAATTTCTCCATGCCCCAGCTTGCCTTGTGTAAAATAAGGATAATAACAGTATCTCCCTCACTGGGTTGGTGTGAAAACCAATGGAATGTAGACATGTAAGAGCTTAGAAAGAGTACCTGGTACACAGTGAACACTACGTATGTCATAGCTATTAAATGGATTTAGGTTTGTCAACTTTAAAGAAATAGATTTGTGTGGATGACCTTGGCAGGCACTGCTAATCAACCACAGCTCAGTGTCCTAATCCTTCTTCAGGTAGTAGATCAGAGCTGACGCCACAGCGGCCTCAGGCTTCCAAGTCCCCTTGGAAGCTAGGAGTCCACTCTGACAAAATCACCAAAGCTAGACAAATGGCTGCAGGCACAGCGTGGGCCTCAATGAGCTCTGCTCCATGACACCTCTCCTAGGAGGTATAGGGAGAGCTTAGCACACACAGGGTGAGACCTGGGACCACCTCCAACACAGCAAGCTCTTGAAGTCACTGGCCCCATGCCCCAAAAGAAGAATATCCCGCTGCCCCCTATGGGACTTGGGTTGCCCCTCCATCTCTCTTATTGTCTTTAAGCTCTTCCTTAGGAAAGGGATTAACAAACCACACAGCTGGGGCAAGCAACACCCCCACCCCACCCCTACTGCCACTGTAGGTCTTGTTTGTGAACATCCAAGTGCTTTACACCATTCCAGGTGACATCTCAGTGGGGATAATAGGTCAAATGCTAAAATACCTACTGAAGTCCAACGACGCATCCTTTCATGGGACTGAAGCCCTGAGTTCATTAGGGCCACTGCAGATGAATTCTGCTTGCGGCATGGCTCCCTATTCAGCACCTGTGTAAACCCTGAGTAGGAAAGTAATTTGGAATAAACCTGCCACATGCAGGGGGAGGTGCCAAAGAACCTGCTCTTACTCTTCGTGGAGAAGAAAAATGGGCCTGGAGAAATGGAAAGGAGATGGGAGTCCTCAGGCTTCAGCACCTGGGCCCAGTGAGAGTTAGGAGTAAGGAGAAGAGGCTGTGCCCCTCAGGCATTCATGGGGTGGGAGGGAGTGCCCTGGAGGCTCAGCAGGCTGGCTCTGTGCACCTAACCTAGCCCAGCTCCGAAGATGGTTGGAGATCATTCAAACCCCATTCACACCAACCCTCCTCATACTGCAGATTAGATTTCCCATTTCCCAGGTATCGTCTGAGCTGAAAATACCATCCTTCCCTCTGTACTTAGCCCCCTGTGCTGGGCCATAACTTTCCCTTGTACCATGAATGGAGATTAAATTAACAGGAGAGTTTTATTGCTTTGCCTGTTTTTTTTTTTCCTCCTAATTGACAACTTCCACTTCTGTAGCATCTTAATGTTCTAAAACATCTGTTTGTGAACCATCATCATCAGGGATGCTAGCACAGCCCAAGAATAGGATTTCCTAATTAGCAGCTGCTACGGAGTCAACTCCTTGCCACCCCCTACTCCCTGCCAGTGATTTGGGGCTTTTCAACTTGCATTGTTTCTGAGCAGTGGAGTGAGCAGGAGCATACAGAGAGTGTGCTGTGTTATCCAAAGAGGTAATTTCCTCCAGGAGGCTCCACCCCACCCCCACACCTCAGCATCAACCCCCACAGCGGGACGAATGACAAGCGCTGCCAGCTACAAGCTTGTGTTTCTGGGGCACACAGTTGAAGAACAAGCCCTTTATTTTCATTTCCCTCCATTTGGATTCAGATTTGACTAACATCTATTTAGGGCTTACCACGTGCTAAACACTTTCACATGCATTATCTCATTAATACCCTGTCAAGTGGGTATTATTATCCTCATATGGCACATGGGGAAACTGAGGGTCAGAAAGATTAAGTGATTATTCCAGGTCATGCACTCAATAGCAGTAGAGACACAGTCTGAACCTAAGGCTCATTCCATCACACTCCAGCGTATTCCATAAGGCTTTAAGGTACTGGCCAGAAGAGCAGAGCCAAAAAAAAAAAAAGTTCCCCACAAAAAGCCAGACTGCAGCTTGAAACACAACTGTGCTGACCTTGTTTCTCCCTAAGAGGAATGAAATGGTGCCTATCACACGGGCTTTGGAATCAGACAGCCTTGATTTGACGACAGCTGCACGTTATTAGCTGGAAGACTGAGCAAGAGGACTTCTAAATCAGCTTCTAATTCAAAGATGATTTTTGTGCATAATGAAAAGAATGATAAGAGAGAAATAGAGAAAGAGCTTCAGGGACAAGATAAGTCTGTTTTTGAAATGTGACGTTTAGGGTGATGTGACAACTTCCAAGTGAAAACGTCGGGCAGACAGTTAAAGATTCAGGCCTGCTGATGAGGAGAAAGGGCAGGAGATGACATATGAAGGGAAAAATCAAGGATCAATGACTGATTCTGAGGAAAACTTGAATGTGGAGACAGGAGGAGAGCCAGTGACAGAGACATTGATGACAGGGGAAGGAGAGGATGAAATTAAAGGTAGGAGCCAGTGAAGACGACGGCAGTGAAACTAGCCCTACAGAAAGTCCCTAGGCCTTTCTAGGGTGTCGCTTGGTAGAAGAAAGATGAAGGTCATATTGCTCAAAAGAGAGACTTCCAGAACAGTAAGACACTGATCCCCAGCTGTGGAATTCCCCATTCCTGCCTTCCCAGTAGAGTTTTCTAGGATCCTCAATTTGGGGACTGGTGGGCTAGTGCCTTATACCTGCGTTGTTGTAGATACCAGCAATGGATCCTTCCACCTATGAGAGTGGGTTTCCTTATCATTCTAAAATATTTTCCTAAAATTTAATTGTTCATACAGAGAGGAGAGAAAACAGACTTTTTTTTTTTTTTTTTAAGAAGGACTTTGAGCACCCTCCTTTAAAACTCCCCTTTGAGTATGATGGACGGCCCCAGACTGAAAAGGAGGAGAGCACTGTTCACAGGTCCCTTCCAGGAGAATAGTCTGTGCTTCTCTTCCCACACATCAAATTCAGAAAAAAATTCCCACGCGTTTTACAATCTGCAAAGCCTTTTCACAGGATAATTTGGCAGCCTAAATTATCCCTTTAGATTCTGACATTCTGAGTGGCAGGCAGGAGGGTCATTCTTGCCCTATTTTACAGAAGCAGAGACTGAGGCTTAGTACAGAAGTCACCTGCCCAGGTTAACCCAGAAAACAGGTGTCAGAGCAGAGACTAAAGCCCAGCTCTTCCATTCCAGTGTCTTTCCTAACTGCCCACACTCAAATGGAAACCAGTGAGGAATGAGCAGAGAGAAGCTCTTCCTAAACTGATTTCCGGCCTTTGGCAAGCTCTACTTGCTGACATCCATACTGCTTTACATCCTTCATTGTGGCCAAAGTTACCTGGGTTGTATCTGGTGCCCCCCATCCCTCTCCAAAGGTGACCACTACCCCTAGGGACCATACCAACCAACTAGCCTGATCTTCACAGGCCTGAGGTCCAAGAGGGAGAGTAACAGTTTCGAATCCACGATACAACCAGTGAGCAGCATTTACAAACTCAAAAAATATTTACTTCCATACCCATTAGGCTAGCTATTATCAAAAAAGAGGAACAGAAAAGAAGTGCTAGCGAGGACACGGAGAAATCAGAACGCTCCTGCATTGCTGGCAGGAATGTGAGACGGTGCAGCCCCTGCGGAAAACAGGATAGAGGTTCCTCAAAAACTTCAGTTATGAGTTGATCCAGCAATCCCACTTCTAGCCTATATCCAAAAGAACTGAAAGCAGGAACTCAAGCAGACACTTAGGTACCCATTTTCATAGCAGCATTATTCACAACAGCAAAAAGATGAAAGCAATCCAGCTGCCCATAGGTAGATGAAAGGATAAACAGAATGTGGTGTATTTGTACAATGGGATATCACTCAGCCTTCAAAACGAGGGACATTCTAACACATGCTACAACACAGGTAAACCCTGAAAACATAATGGTAAGTGAAATAAGCCAGCCACAAAAGTCAAATATTATATGATTCCACTTTCATGAGGTATCAAGAATAGGCAAAATCATAGAGATAGAAAGTAGAATAAAGGTTATCGGGGCTGGGAGCAGGGAGGAACAGGGTTGTTATTTAATGAGTTTCTGTTTGGGATGATGAAAAATTTCAGTAAACCGATGGTGGTGATGATTACAACAGCATTGTGATTGTACCCCACGCCACTGAACTGTATACTTCAAAATGGTTAAAATGGTAAATTTTACGTTGCTCATATTTTACTACAATAAGATACGCATGCATTTCCTAGGCTAAGTGTGCTGGGTCATGCCTGTAATCCCAGCACTTTGGAAGGCCAAAGTAGGCGGATCACGAGGTCAAGAATTTGAGACCAGCCTGGCCAACATGGCAAAACCCCGTCTCTACTAAAAATACAAAAGTTAGCCAGGCATGGTGGCACACGCCTGTAATCCCAGCTACTCAGGAGGCTGAGGCACAGGAATCACTTGAACCCGGGAGGCGGAGGTAGCAGTGAGCTGAGATCACGCCACTGCACTCCAAACTGGGTGACAGACCAAGACTCTGCCCCCCAAAAAATTATGTATTTACTGAGTACCAACCATAGGCAAGACACTGTGAAAGTTATAAGGATGAATCAGGTATGGAATCTGTCTCAAGGAGCTTACTGCTTCCAGGAGAGCTAGACTATGTTAATAAGTAAGTCCCTATGATGCCTCTGGGGTGTGAGAAGGAGCCCTTGAGGGTAGAGACGGAGACTGTGCCTGGGACTTCGGAAGGCACAATGCTGGGACTAAAAACCCATCCTCCCTTCCTGGGCTGCCAGTCCCCTCCAGATAGCAGTGGCCCTTCCCTGCAGGCTCTCTTGGTCTCACGCCTTCCCCCAAGGGTTCTCCTGATGAGGGAGATTTCAGGCTGGTGGCCAGCTGTGGGATATTCTGGGACAGGCAAGAACCATGGGGGCCTGTGGGAAGGTGGCTACAACCTCCCCAGAAAAGCAGCCGCCCACCTGGTGAGGCCACTCTGGGCTGTGTTTTGAAACGCTGTTGCGGATGTAATGATTTTGGGTGGAGGACGTTCAGGAGCCAAATGAGGTTGTGTGAACAAAAGACTCGGCCCTCGATCTGGACCGTCCAGGGCTCTTGGGGAGTTTTGTTTCCTTCCTTGTTCTTGCCCTGAAAGAAGCAGCTCTAAGAAAAATCAGGTACGTTGAGAAGTGCTGGACTTGCGATTCAATGATCAGAGTTTTAAAACGCTTCCCCTGCAGGCGCTCCAGCGATGAAAAAAAGTAAAATCTACCTCCCCTCCCCGTGAGGGGCCGGCTGTTGTTCAGCTGCGTATTCTCTCCGGGTGACAGACGTCTGCTGGACTGAACCCACACCCGGGAGAGGCCTGGCCTGGAGCTCCTGAGTCAGGGTCAGCCTTCCAGAAACAGAACTGGCCCTGAGGTGGCTTGGGGCATGAAGGAGGGATGCAGCCTACCCAGGCAGCGGTGAAAGACGGAGGACCTCGAGGTGACCTCAAGCTCTTTGCTTTAAAAAGAATTCTATGGCTTTTTGTTTTTTTACTTAGGCCCTGAGAAAAAGTCCTAGGGTCAAAGGTCAGAAGATTCCCATTTAGTTAAATAAGTGAACAAAAGGGCTTTCTCCAAGGAGGCAAGGCCGTCTACCTTGCTTCCAGGGCACCTTCCTTGCGGCCTCCATTCTCTTTGCCCCTCTCATCCTTTGACAAATAAACACCTAACAAGGTGGCTGAAGAGGAGGCTCTCTGGTGAAGTGGGAGTTTTCAGGAAGAAGCCGAAGCCCTTAGCTCCCAGTCCCGCCTGGACGCGAAGGCCAAGGGCAGCGGCGGGGGCGGCGTGGGCCTCCGGGTCTCCTGTGTTGTCACCGAGAGGAAGCCGGGTGGCAGGGCTCCACCAAAGGAGACCTGCCAGGTTAGCGAAACAATAAAAAGGCAAGGAAAAACATCCTGGTTCCGAGGAGGAAGAGGGCGGAGAGGCGGGCGCAGGAGGGGCGGGAGGAAACGGGCCGGCTCCCGGGGGTGCGCGCGCTGGGCAGCCGGGCCTGGGCCTGCGGCCCCGGCGTCCACTGGGCTGGCGGCTGACTTTCAGAAGCTCTGCAGTTAATTTACTCGGCAGACCTCTGTGAAGTGGCCCAGGACTCTGAGGAAATCACAGAAACATACTTTGGAGCGTTGACGACTGCTAGAAAACGGAGCCGTGGAGGGATGTTTCAGCATGAAGGGCTGCGAGGCCGGGAGTTCCGGGCCCCATCAAAGGCTAACGTCTAGTTAAGGGAGAAATGTAAAGTCTGCTAAGGCGTTTTGCAAATCAAGATCGGGAAACCTGACATTCTATTCAAATATTTTAAAAAATCAGTTGTGGGCTGCGTACGGTGGCACACACGCTTTGGGAAGCCAAGGGTGGACCACGAGGTCAGGAGTTCAAGACCAGTCTGGCCAAGATGGTGAACCCCTGTATCTACTAAAAATACCAAAAAAAAAAAAAAAAAAAAATTACCCGGATGGTGGTGGCACATGCCTGTAATCCCAGCTACTTGGAAGGCTGAGGCAGAGAAGAACTTGAACCCCAGTGGCCGAGGTTGCAGTGAGCCGAGATCGTGCCACTGCACTGCAGCCTGGGTGACAGGTGGAGACTCCGTCTCAAAAAAAAAAAAAAAATCAGTTGTATACTGATTAAGAAAGAGATAAAATAGAAAAAGAGGAAGAAGACAAAAAGAAATAAAGCTAAAATTTTTTTCAAAAGACACACCAGAGCAGGACAATAATAATTATTATTGTTATATTGCAGCCAAAGTGTATGTAGCATCCACTCTATGCCATCCACTGTGCTACTCATTTCACATAAACTGTCTCAATCCATCCTCACCACAACCTTATGCGGTCTTCCCGTTATTATCCCTGCTTTTCTGATAAGGAAACTGAGATGTAGTGAAATTAAGTAATTTGTCCAAGGTTACATAGCAAATACTAAAACTGGACCCAAACCCAGGTCCGTCTGACTGCAATGAAAATCCAGTTTAAAAAAATACAGAAATAGAGAAAGAATGAAATAAGAAAGGGCAAAACTAAGACACAGAGCTCCAGAGAAAGGGTAACGCGTACTGAAAGCAAAAGCCAGGAAGGACAGAGCCAGGCTTCCTCCTCGTGGGCTTTGGGATGCCTCACTAAGACACTGGGACCCAAACTGCAATTTCCTGCCACAAACAGGGATATGACATCTTGATGTCCTATGTACCTCACTGTCCAAATGGAATTCAGCATTCTGATGACGATTTACAAGAAAGGGAGGAAGCAAGGATGGGAGGAAGGAAGAGAGAGGAGTCCATGCTGACTACATGTGAGTAAGAAAAGGCGGCGGCAAGAGACAAAGATGATGGGTTTGAGTGCATGACTGGGAGATTAGTGGGACCATTAGCAAGCCACAGGAGGCCAGGTTCTAGAGGAGGAAGGGGTGACATGTTTGCATGTGTCACTGTTACCTGTTGGTTTAAAGTGAAGCTCACTTACTAAACCTGTGTGAATGCTGGCAGATGGCTGAAGGCACAGAACCGGATTGTAGCTGGAAGCACTCGCTCAGAGAAAACAGATGAAGCCACACTATGCCTTCTTTCCAAACCTCTGTCCCACAGTTCTCTCTACCTAGACTGTCCTACTTCCTTCCCCTTGGCCTCCTGGCAAAATCAGCTCAGAGATCACCATTTCCAAGAAATCCTCCCCAGAGACAACGCTCTTCCTCTGGACTATTTTATCCTGTTACACAACTCTAACTTATTCCCTCCCAATCCTAGGTCTCTTATGAGAGACTATGGCTCAGTAGCAGGCACTCCATAAATGTTCACTGAACCAAGGAGGAGGGAGAAGGTCAAGGGTAGAGCTGTGAAGGACATCCCACCTGCTGGGCAGCAGGAGAGGCGGGAAAGCGTCCGCCACGGCAACTGTAGACAGATGAGAGGACAGAGACCAACAACTGAAAAGGCTATTGAGATTTCCCAGAAATGTTCGCCCTTTCTCCAACTCCTCTTCAACCGTGCACTCATCTTTCCACGTCTACCTCTTCCTGATTCCTGCCTCTCTTAAAGACATAACGCCTGATGTGTTCCCGGGAAGTGTTCGTGACTAACACCTACACAGCGCATGCATGTTGACAAAGCGTGTCCGTGTGGATCAGTTCCATTCATCCTTCCAACGACACGGTGAAGTCGACAGAACAGCTATTGTCTCAATTTTACAGATATGGAAGCAGGTTCAGAAGTTAAATGACTTGCCCAAGGTCAGAGCCGGTTTAAACTAAAATCATTGCTCTGTCTTGTGTGCTTTCCCAGTCATGATTATATTTGCTCCTCCTCAAAAACCTTGTTAGGAGCAGGGAAGTCTTTATTATCCCTCTTTTTAATGTGAGGAAATTAAGGCCTAGAAATTAGGCAGCTATCCAATGCCACAGAGCCAGAAAGCAGGAGTTTAAGAACCAGTCCTCCACCCCTGACCAGAGCCCTCGAGCCCCACAGCATCTCTCCCCGACTCTGCCAGCAGCTGCAGCCAGCAGCACTCCACGACCACAAAGCATGACTGTACTAGAAATAATTCCTAACAAACCACAAGAATTCCCCTACCCAAGTGAGTGTGGTCCTCTTCAAAGAGGTCCCAAGAAGACAACACTTATTCCATCAATACTGTTACTGCTCAAACCATTTTCTAAAATTGGCTAGTTTTCTTTTTTCCATATATATGTATGTGCATATATATATATATATATATATATATATATATATATACACATATATATATAATATAACTATAGAGGTGAGGTCTATGTTTCCTAGGCTGGTCTTAATCTCCTGGCCTCAAGCAATTCTCCCATCTCGGCTTCCCAGAGTGCTGGCTTTACAGGTGTGAGCCATTGCACCTGCCCCAATTGGCTAGTTTTCAATACAGCATGCAGAATAGTATTCTCTTGAGTTTCCTGAATAATGATACATTTCCATCCCTTGATAATGATTTTGGATTATTTTGGAAACACAAAACTTCAAAGACAATCTGACGAAAGATGCAGGAGATGGAGATCCGTGGCCCCATTTTTGATCTGAGAGGTTTGTTAAAAGAAACACCAGGGAGTTGCTCGTGTGGCTCACACACTCTGAAGGTGGCTCTCACCTCCTTCAAACACCTGTGAAGCACATAGTCCTAAACCCCAAAAGTTCTCATCTGAAGAATACTCATTGGCCACAGAGGTCCAAGTGTGACTGATTTTCAGTGGCTTCTTATTTTGTGGTCACACCTGGCATACAGCTTTTATTCAATCCTAATTGCTTCCTTATGTGTTCATCTGGTCTCCTCAGGTGATCATAGGTGAGGGCTGTTGCACTTGGTTTTTGTAACTTCAAATCATGAAAGTTGGCTCTTTCCTTTCTGTGTTTAAGACTAAGAAGCAAGAGAGAGTTCTAGGGATACTAAAAGGTAAGGTTAGCAGGGGTCCAACGAGGGGAAGACCAGGCAACAGAGCTCCTTGGAACATGGACTTGAACCCTCTGCAGGGAGCTTTGCCCCTTACTCACACCCGTAATCTTTGGGAAGCTGAGGCAGGTGGATCTCAAGGTCAGGAGTTCGAGACCAGCCTGGTCAACATGGTGAAACCCTGTCTCTACTGAAAAAAATACAAAAATTAGCCGGGCATGGTGGCGTGCGCCTGTAATCCCAGCTGCTCAGGAGGTTGAGGCAGGAGAAATGCTTGAACCCGGGAGGCAGAGGTGGCAGTGAGCCGAGATCATGCCACTGCACTCCAGCCTGGGTGACAGAGCAAGACTCTGTCTCAAAACAAAAAACAAAACAAAAATCAAAACAAACAAAAACAAAAAACAAAAAAATGCCTGGAGAGCAAGGAGCAGTGAAGAGGTTACTGTCAACACAATGAACAGTGTAAACGTGCACTGGTTTCAGTAGCATCACTGTCGCTGGCATTTATAGAGCTCTCCTGCCCAGGCATCAAGCCATCTGCTTTACAGGGGTTATACTGCACTTATCCATTCTGTGCAGGGCTCTTTCGATTAATAGCCCATTTGACAGATGACAAACTGACTGCCCAGAGATAATAACCTTTCACCGTCTACAGCTGGCAAGTAGCACTGCTGGGGTTTGAATTGAGACTGTCTGACCCTTCCAAGCCGAGATCTCCGAGACCTGTGACTGCAACACCAGCAGGGCTCTCATCCACACTCTAACAAAAGATGACCCCTGAAAACTCACCACATGATAGTAATAAAGGTCCTGGTGGCCAGAGAGGCTGCAGGAGTGAAACCCGTCCCCAAGTTGAAGCTGTTTCCATCTCCTATTACCCAGAAAAGGATTCTAGCCCAATATATGAGAGTCCAGCCTAACATATGATAATCACTAGATACAGCCCTGCACAAGGAACATCCCTCCAGATGACAAGCAGGTGTCTCTCTCCTGACTGTTGCTACTCCTTCCTCCAATTTGATTCCTCAGTTCCAAGGTGGAACTGCAGGGCCACCTGGAGAGCTTGACCTTGGCCTCTGCCCTCTTCTTGTCACTGTTCTTCCTCCCCTGTCTCCATTTCCCAGCTTATCAGAGACATTAAGAAGAAACCTGTCAATTTATCAAATCCATCTCTTTGCCTTCAGCACCTTCTCTGCACAGAGAGATGGGGGCTCCTGTTATTTAGGGTCTTCAGTGAGGTCAGATCCTCCCTCAAGTCTTCCAAGACATCCCAGGAATTGGGAACATGGTCTTGCCTGCCTGCCATGCCATCTGACCTGTAAGCTTTCCTCAAAAACACTTACATGGCAGGAAAGCTAGAATACTACCATGAAGTTCAAGTACCTCAGAGCTAAAATATTAAGCAAAAGGAAACTGCCTGTTTTTAATAGCCTCTGTGTACTTTGCTCTTAGTCTTTCCAGCTCCTTAAGAGACCTTGCAACCAGAGCCCCATACCACGTGGTGGTACAGGCCCTGCTGCAGCACCCTCCATGGCACCTAGAGGAAAATCGACCTCCTTACCGTGGTTCTCACGGCCCTGGGTGATTCAAACACCCTGGTCTTCCTTCTTGCCAATCCTGAGACAAGGCAGGCTGGGTCCTGCATGAGAGCATCTGCTCTGGCTGCTCCCCCTGCTTGGGAGGCTCTTGTGGCTATAGGCAGGTGGACACCATGTGCCGAGTCTCCAAGACAGGAATGAGTTTGGCATATATTAACAACCGTCTGGTGTAAGTGGGGAGCAGAGCAAAAGGGGGTGAGAGAGGTGGCAGGTCAGATTGTGCAGGCCTCGTGTTCCAATTTAGGGGGTCTGGATTTTATGCTAAGTATAATGCAAAGCTCTTGGAGGGTGTTAAGTCTTAGAGTAAGGTGACCTGAGTTACATTTTAAGAAGATCACTCTGGGCTTCTGTGAGTATGGATTAGAGAGAAGCAGAAGTGGATGCAGAGAACAGAAAAGAGCAGTGGTGAGGAAGAGGGCAGATTCACCATGTATTTCGGAAACAGAAGCCCCGGAGTTGCCAAAAAAGAAAATCACTGTAGCAGGTGAGGAAAGGAGACGAATGGAGGGTGACTTCTAGGCTGCTAGTTTAAGGAACGAGATGCATGGTGTTGCTAACTCCTGATGTGGGAAGCATCAGGAGCTGACACAGGGTTAGGTGGTAAGAATCAAGGATTCTGCCGGGCGCGGTGGCTCAAGCCTGTAATCCCAGCACTTTGGGAGGCCGAGGCGGGTGGATCACGAGGTCAAGAGATCGAGACCATCCTGGTCAACATGGTGAAACCCCGTCTCTACTAAAAATACAAAACATTAGCTGGGCATGGTGGCACGTGCCTGTAATCCCAGCTACTCAGGAGGCTGAGACAGGAGAATTGCCTGAACCCAGGAGGCGGAGGTTGCGGTGAGCCGAGATCGCGCCATTGCACTCCAGCCTGGGTAACAAGAGCGAAACTCTGTCTCAAAAAAAAAAAAAAAAAAAAAAAAAAAAAAAAAAAAAAGAATCAAGGATTCTGATTCTCTCTGATTTTCTTCTCTTATTTCACCATCAAACTTTGCCACAAGGAGGCCTTCCATGCCTATCATACAGTAGGCAGGGTTCTTCCTGCACTTTTGGGAGTTCCACTAACAGCTCGGAATGGAGCCCAGTGGCCTTTCCCCAGACCTCATTCTCCCCAGTCTCCCTCTGCCTTTTAACTTGGATAGTTTCCAGATGAGAGACAAGTCAAGGCAGAAGGCAGAAACATGTTAACTTACATGACCTTCACAGACCTCCACATCTGATACATAAGCTGTGCTACATTCAGATTAGCTGCCAATCCACAGCCAGCCTGCGAGCTAACCCCACCTCTCCCTGTGCCCTCATGCCAGACTGGCATCCCTTGCTCCCCACTGTCCACACTGATGTTCTCCACCCGACTGAAGCTGATTTCCTCTTCCTCTGTGGCTTCAACTACTGCCCCTCAGGGCTGAATCTGGCCCTGGCTTCCCTCTAGTTCAGTTCCACATTCTCAACCATCCACAGAATACTTCCAAGGGGACATGCAGTCTTTACACTGAAAGGCTGAAACCGAAGAAGTCCTTTAAAAGCAAAGAGCTCCTCTCCATGCTGCTCCGTCATCCCTGCAGCCAGGCAGTCCAGTTTTCCAGCCTTATTCTTTTAAGTGGTCCTGACATCTCTCCCTTTCTATTTCTCCTACCTCCACCCTAACTCATGCTCTGTCCTCAGTCTTTTCCTCCCAGCACATCAGTGTGATGCCCACCAGCATTCCGGTGTCTCTGAAATAACTACAGGGCTGTCGTGAGGGCAGATATGTATGTGGTTCATTTATGAGGCCCCAGCTCCAAGCACGAATGAACAAGCAAACTATGCTCTCCCTGCTCAAAAGCCATCCCTTGGTGTGGACGGGAAGAACACCGATACCTTAATAGGCCTCTAAAGCCCTCCACAATCGGCTCTAATCCTCCTTTCCAGTCTTGTCTTCAATGACTAGTTGATTTGGGAGCCTAACTGGGTTCCTCAAGTCCTTTTCTCCAGCCTCCCTGGCTGTCGATAACCTCCATTTTGGAAAGTCTTGAGCCTTTCAACATTTGGGATTTTGTGGATGTTATTCGTCCTCCACCTATGTTCTTGTTTTGAGATGGAGAGTCGCTTTGTCACCCAAGCTAGAGTACAGTGGGGCACTTTTGGCTCACTGCAACCTCTGGCTCCCAGGTTCAAGCAATTCTTACGCTCAGCTCCTTGAGTAGCTGGGATTACAGGTGCGTGCCACCACACCCAGCTAATTTTTATATTATAGTAGAGATGGGGTTTCACCATGTTGGCCAGGCTGGTCTCAAACTCCTGACCTCAAGACATCTGCCTGCCTCGGCCTCCCAAACTGCTGGGATTACAGGCGTGAGCCACCACACCCGACCCACCCTCCATCTCTCTATCTACCCACATCCCAGTCAACTTTCAAAGTTAGATCAACTCCCTGCCTTCCCATTGAAGTCTCCCTGGACTATCCGGCCCCCAGGGGTCTCCACGTCTGCATGTGCAGCCCATCTCTACCCTCACCATTCCTTTGGTCACTATGATCTTCCGTGGCATTTCTTCAGTTGTGAATCACTCATGCATCGTTATTTTGCTTTTTACAGTCTTGATGTGTGTGCTCCAACAAGACTGAATGTTCCCTGGGCGCATCACAGGCACGCACTACAACCTCCACAGCACCTGGCATGGCTCTTCCACATAGCAAGGCTTCTGTAAATATTTCCTGATTTACAAATCAGTCCAATGTGACACAAACAGAGACATCTGCCACACGCCAACAAAAGAAGAGTGAAAAAAAAACAGGATAGAAACATCTTTGTTTCTGTCTACGCTCCATGAATGGTGAGTGGGTAGAAGAGAGCATGGATGTTAAAATGAAAGCAAGTTTACAGCATCTGCATGGAGTACCATTTAACCTCGCCTTCTACTGGGAAGGTATTCATAACAACTGCCTCACAATGTCAGCCACTGCTCCACACTCCCAGGAGAGGGCCCATTAAGAAAGTCACCAATTCATTTCAGCTTGGTTTATAACTAATGAAGCAACCTCTGGCATCAATAACCTATGGACTGGCGTATGAGTAGGGCATGATTTACAATCTCTAAATAAAATGTCATTTTAAAGACTCGTGGTCTTCTCTCAATTTTAAACAAAAAAGTTTTTTAAATTTTTACTCTACAGGTATCCCCATTCCCACTACCATCCCCTGATCTTTTCCCCACCCCAATGCTGGCCCCTAATCTCTACACAAAAGCAAGAGCAAGGGATGGAGAGAGGGAAGAAGACTGATCTTAGAGGATTTTCTCCCATTTTACAGATAAGAAAACTGAGACTTCCTGATACTGTGGAACAAGCAAATGGATTTGGTCAAAATCTATTTAAATCCTGCCACCTCCATTTACTGTGTGATCTAATCTCTCCAGGGTACTGTTTCCAGAACTGTAAAAGGCAAATAACATCCCTCACTGACTTGTTTTGAGGGTTAAATGGGACAAGGAGTGTGAAGGCCTCGACCACACATAGGTGCTCAAAGGCCAGGAAGTCAGAAGTCAGACCCCAACTAGTCTCCTTCCTTGTTGCCTCCGCAGGATTCCTGGAAGTGAACATTGACTGCAGCTGAAACCTCCCATTCATACAAAAAGGACACTGGAGACAGAGGGAAGCCACGGAAGAAGGCAGTAAGTGGCTAACAAAACCGCAACTGCCATCTGTTCTTTGCTTTCTTTCTGAGAGTCTCTGGACAAGGACAAGTTAACTCCAGGATCACTGTTTTCAGCCAGCTGAGCAGGGCTGCTGGAAGGCAGGAGGAATCACTGGGAGGGCAGAGGCTCCTTCCCCCTAGTCCCCAGGACTAGGATGCAGAAACTGCCCAGCTGGGCAGCAAGTATCTTTCAGTCTCCCTCAGTCCACACCATTCGGGTCTCTGGCAAAAAATACCAGTTCGGCATGTGCACAGAGGCTGAGGAAAGCAATAAAAGGGTTCTTGCAAGGTAAAAAGGATGTGGCTTTTAAACACGCATGCACCAAAGAGAGTCCCTTGCCCCCTACCCCTCCCCTTTTCTATTTGGGACACCCTCCATCAAAGCAAACAGGCTTCTCAGGAATCCCCACCACCACCCGCCCCAAGCCTCTGCCAGGAGTGAGGTAGCCTCTTTCTGGAGGAAAGCCACTCTCCCTTCCCTGAGGGGCTGCTGTTTGCCCGCTGCACCTTGTAATGGTTCTCCCAGCAGCCAAGCTAAATGACGAAGTTGGCCCACAAAGTTAGAGCAGTTCAAGCGACAGCTATTTAACAGCTCAGAAGGGGCTGGGCTCAAAGCACTTCCTTTCCTCTAGGGAGCTGCATTTTTCTAAGATTATTAGTTCTTGGGCTGGCTGCTCAGCTACCCAGCGTCATTTCCCCTTTGGGTGGGAAAGTTCTTTCCTTCTGCATTGATTTTCATTATGATTTAAGCCTTTTCTCCCTCTCATCTGCAGAACTCACAATTAAAGCACAGCATAGGGATCACAAAATCAAGGCATATAAACCTAGCATTCAGCTTAGAACTGTGGCTTGGACGTCCTGGGTGGCAGAAAAACACACGCAGAAAAAGAAAACCTCTAGGTCTCAGCATCTTGTCACTGGCTGAAACACCAGCAATAAACATCGGCTGAACAGCCAGCAGGGTGACAGGTGGGCGCAAAAGCTGAACAATGGCTATATAAACAGGGAGCTGCTCTCCAGGGACTTACAGTCTAATACCGGCAAAACACCCACATAATGGAATGCAAACACAGTTACTCAACAGTGAGAAGCTGAACTCTGCCAGGAGGAGAAGAACTGGAAATGGCCCACAGGGAAGAAAAGAACATTTGTGCCCCATACTGCTGATACCAGTGTATCTGGAAGTCCCAGGAGCCAGACCCTGACTACCAGCATCCCCATGGCATGAAGGGGCTGTAGGCAGCTTCCCCAACAACCAAATGAAGCACATTACTTGTGAGACTCCGGGCTTGTTAGCAGCAGTAGCGTGGTACCTCCCCAAACACAAAACTGCTGAGGGAGAGCCAGGATGACCTTCTGTCAGGGGTGCTGTTGGGGAGACATCTGCATGGGACACAGTGTGGACTGGAGGACCTGCGGAGGCCCGCTCAGCATTGAGACCTTGCTGCCTTGTGAAATAAGTGACAGCATCTAGTGATACATGGAGGCTAATCCCAAAGGCCCCCAATCCTGGTTGTCAGAAAACTCAGACTCACTGAAATCACTGAACACTGGTTTTCTTATTTGTTGTTTCTTTTTTTCCCCTAAATAACACTTTTTTGGGGCCACTACCAGAAAAACAAGCACAGCTCATGCCTAGATCCTCAGCCATGAGTAGCTTCTGGCAGCTTTCAACAGATGCTGCTTTTATCTCTTCCAATCACACCTTCATAACATCCCTTCAGAGACTGGGCCTTTGAGCCACTGAAGAGGAGGCACTTCTTGGGTGGCGGGCTGCGGGGCACCAGGAGACCAGGAGAGCCCACTTAGGTAAGTGAAGGTGTGCACTATTCCAGCTACTCTCTCGCTGCTTTTGGGACTATCAAACGTATTCCTTCCAATACCTCATGTACCTGAAGCCTCCATCACTCACCTCTGCAAAGGAATCAAACTGGGAAAGCCACAAAGCCAAGACCAGCAGTGTTACCTGCCACACCTGTCCGGGACATTTGGGTCACATGAGGCCCCAACTCTTACCAGCTGAGTCCTCTAGGCCAGCTGCCTACACTGTCCCTATCACTGTACCATCTACCTTTCTATGGCCTCTGGAGATCCCAGCCCTAAGAGAAGGAAAGAGACTCACGGGCCAGCCCCATCCTGCCAGGGCCCCTGCAAGTCAGTGTGCCTCCCTCCTATCCCCTAACAACAACATGGGGGCCCTTCAGCTAAATCAGCCTGACTGCTACCCAGAGAACTCTGCCTTCGGCGCTTGGGTGTCTCCTCTGAAATGTTCTCAACTCTCTGCACTCTATGTTCTGTTTAGAAAAACTCACAAAATACTACACAGTGTTCCTCAGTTACTTTTCTAGTTGGAGAAAGTCAGGAAATGTGCTCTTATGTTCTTGATTCCTTCCCGTGGAAGTTAGCAAAACAGCATATGCTGTAAGTAATCTAAAGTCAGAGTCACTCTGGGATGTGTCTCTACAAGTCTTTAAAAGCTTATCTCTCCTCTTCCTTGTCTTACTCTTCCTCGGTGTCTCAATCTTATGCCAGTGATTTAAAAATTCATAAAAATAAGGCACTTTGCAACAATGGGAATACTGTTGAATATGAAATTAAGTTCTTACAAATTTTTTATTATTTAACTCTAAGAAGCACCTCTAGGTCGGAGGAAGCAAGCTAATTCACAAGCCAGAAAGTCTGCGTGATATGAGAAGCTTAAACAAATTGTCAATTATGTCAAACAAAAAACTCAACTTTCAGGGAAACTCCAAATCGATATCTAGTGTTGCAAGCAACCCAGCTTCTTTGAATAGCCAGGACAGAGCGTATGAATGCCCTGTGTCACTCACAGGAAGGCAAAGGCTAACACCACCACGTTCCTGACTTTGTTCAAAGCACTTTCCATTTATTTTTACTTTCATTTTGTCACATCATCACTAGGAGGCTAGAAGGAACAGGGATCATCACTTCCATTTCACAGATGGAGAAAGTAAGCTCAAAGAGACAGCATTCCCAAGGTCATAATAGTATTATGGTTAGAATTCCACTCAATCTGTGGCATATTTTTCCAAATCATAAGAAAGAACTGGATACAAAAGTAGCAGGGAGAAGAGTTCAGTTCCCCCTCTCTGCTTGGGACAGGCAGTGGCTATCACGGAGTAACAGTTCACTGGGAAAGGAAAGAGGAGGGAGGAGACTCACGGATGGTCCTGTATCAACCTCTGCCTTGAAGGGGTTCGACCATGCAACCCCCACCCGCGTTCCTTTGAAGTTGAACCAGTAGAGCATTTTGTTTCAAACTACTTACATCCTTTGTCCTTCACAATATCCCCTGCTAGAACCTCTTAAAAATCATTTAGATGAGAAAGTCAAGCCCAGAACAGAGTGGCCAGTTCTGTATCGGGGAAAAATGGACCTGGGGACTGCCGGCCAGAACTCAGAGGTGGGAGAGATGCTTTAGAGCCTTTTTTCTTTCCTTTCCATTTTTTTTTTTTTTTTAAGTGGGGTGGAAGAGATACAGGGTACCCATGGGAAGTAAGTTTTCTTCCAAAGGGTCGTTGGAGAACGGGATGGTCACACCCCCCCGTCCAGCCACCGGCCAAAGCGTCCCTCCCTACCCGCCGACCGTCAGGGTCCCGCACATGCCGGGCGAGGAGCCCCCACCCGGGGTCGTACGGTGCGGAGGGGCCTACGGCTGGGGATGCAGCCCGCGGCGCGCCCACGCCCCCAGCCCAGGCTGGCCCGCCGCCAGGTTCCCGGCTCTCACTCACCCGCGCTCCCGCCTCGGGGGTACCGGCCGGAGGGTCCTCGCCGTGTCGCGGCGCCCGGCTCAGGGGCGGTGTGGCTGGGGCCCGGGGGCGGCGTGGGCGGCGGCGGCTCACGCTCCGGGCGGCGCTCCAGCTGCAGCTTCAGCCCCGCGCCCGCGAGGGGCGCCCGGCTCGGCGCGCGGCGGGCCGGGGAAGGCGGCGGGTCCCGCGTCCCGGGGGCCGCCGCGGGTAGCGGCAGCAGCAGCAGCAGCAGCAGGAGCGGCGGCGGCCACCGCGAGGCGCGCGGCGAGGCCATGGTGGCGGCGCCCGCCCGCGCTCACATGCCCGGCGCGCGGGGCGGGCGCGGGGTGGCCGCGGGCGAGGGCAGCGGGCGGCGGGGGCCTCGCGGGGCCTGGATGTGAGCGCAGTGAGGCTGCGAGCGCGCTCCCCGCCTCAAAAGTTGTCGCGAGCCGCGGGAGGGCGGCCGGGGGCCGGGCGGGCTGGGCGGAGGCGGCCCGCGGCGCCGCTACATGCTAATTAGCCCGGGCGGGTCGCGGGCGGGCGGGCGGCTCCTCCTCGGTTGACATCACCGGCCCCGCGCGGCGGGCCCGGGGGCGGGGAGAGGGCAGGAAGGGGGCTGGGGCCGGGCGCCTGGAGAGCGGCCCGGCCCGGGACGGCGGGGTGAGGTCAGCGGAGCCACGGTGCAACTTTTGTCACACACACGCTCCGCAAAGAGTCTTCTGAATCGGACACCACCAGTTTCCTAACTCCTTAAACGCACAAGAAGTCGGTGAAAAGCAGGTCGTGGGTAATGTGGTCAGCACCAGACTAAATTATCCTAAGTGCTTTGATGGGAGAGAGAAGGGGAGCGGTCCCCTGCTCCCCACCCCGCGCTGTCGCCGCCCTTACTGATGTGAACTGTCCTCACTCCCACCCCACCTCCCCTCCTCCAGGCCCCAGGGCTGGTGACGAGTTCTTGTTTGTCAAGCCTAACACCTCACCCTCCAGCCAACGCGAGAATCCGAGTATCCCCCCACGCCCTCTCAAGCTTGGATGCTGTTCCCATCCGACCACTGCCTTTGGCTCGCACCAGAGCTCTGCAGAGATGTCACCGCCAGGACACCCAGACAGGCTGCAGGGAAAAGAAAACTGTGAATTCAGGCAGGCTAGGGCAAACTCATCATCAGGAAAAGAGCTGCAGGTCGCAAATTAAACGAAATGATGCCCAGAGATCACAGAATTTTAAATGGAAACCTATGGGAAGAGATTCAGAGATTTCGTGTAAACGAATTTTCTTGGTAAATAAAATTCCATTTGTTTCCATATCCTCTCCCTTCCCAGTAAATGAATAATAAAATGTCTAAAGTTTGTGACTGGCCTCTTCATTAAGTGAAGAAAGAGGGGCTCAAAATAGGAAAATAACTTGCTCAAGATTCTGAAGGTAGACCTGAAGATGAAATGATTGATCTGTGAATGACCGTGTGATGTTATTAATTCTGGTCTCCTAATTCAGCTTGCAGTAATGCAGACAGTGTTGCAACAGAAACAAATTGCTGCAGTTCCTTGGGGATCTTGCCAGTTCTGTTGGGGGCCCCTGTCTGACAACCAAATGCCCATGAAAATATGAGTATGCGCTTCACTTTCAGGCCTGGCTCTCCACCCCATTTCTCTGCTCTTCTCTGTTTCTCTGTCTCCATGTCTCCACGACCCACCTCCAGGAGAACGAGATCGTGGTGTCCAGGGCAGCTGCAGATGGGCCTAGGTCCACTTTCTGGTGACTCAGTACAAGTGAGTCATTTGGCAAAAAACATAAAGGAGGCTATGTATAAACAAACTCACCTTAAATAGGGGAAGGAGGAGTAAAGATTTGTGTTTTATTTTGTTTTGTTCTTAAACATACCAGCTTTCCAGGGCTCTTACACAGAATTTCCAGGTCTCTCCAAGAAAATACCAAACAATAATCCCCCCGAAACTGACTTGCTTTGCTCTCATGGCCTGAGCTCAACTTCTCTGGAAGCTGCTCTCACATTAACAGGCAGAAATGCACGGCTGCCCAGACTCAGCCAGACAAGCCCCAACAGACTAGGACTGTGCTCAAGGTTCTGGTCACTATCACTCCCTCCCCTCCAAGGAGACCATGTCACATAGTACTGGTTGCCCTCCCAGGCAAGCAGGAAGGTTTAAGGGTAGAATGGCCATTATTCAGGAATCCTATGAGAGAATCTGCCTTTTCCACTAAGACCCAAGGAATAAACACGTACCTGCTTCCTTCCCCCAATCCTCCCCCGATCAATCCCATTCCACTTTTAAGTACGCGGGTTTATCTCTCTCTAATCTTCTCTCTGTCTTCTAAGAGAAATGACTGAGTTCAGGGTAACTGCCAGCTAGAAAGAGCTTAACCAGCAGATTAGGAGTGGGACGCGCAGGGAGAATTTGGAAGGATCGATCACCGTGTAGATGGATTTCAGCTCTTTTTCTTCTCCTCCTAGAGCAGAACATGAGAAAACGGCAAGAGAGCAAGAGAGAGCTGGAGGCAGTGTAGAACCTTGCAAAGAACAGCTGACTTGGTCCAAGAGTCCTGGCTTTGTTTCTGGCCTTTACCACTGCTTTTTTTTTTTTTTTTTTTTTTTTTTTTTTTTTTTTTGAGACAGAGTTTCGCTCTTGTTACCCAGGCTGGAGTGCAATGGCGCGATCTCGGCTCACCACAACCTCCGCCTGCCAGGTTCAGGCAATTCTCCTGCCTCAGCCTCCTGAGTAGCTGGGATTACAGGCATGCGCCACGATGCCCAGCTAATTTTTTGTAATTTTAGTAGAGACGGGGTTTCACCATGTTGACCAGGATGGTCTCAATCTCTTGACCTCGTGATCCGCCCGCCTCAGCCTCCCAAAGTGCTGGGATTACAGGCTTGAGCCACCGCGCCCGGCTTACCACTGCTTAATTGTGTGATCTGGGCTGCAGTTTCCAATCTGTAAAACAAAGATGGTCCTAGATGATTGCTAAGGGGTGTTCTAGCTCTGATGTTTTCGAGTTGAGTAAAGGACTTCTGGCACAGTAGCAAGGAGATATGAAATAGGTGTCTCCCATGCGAGTACTAACCAGACCCAAGCCTGCTTAGTGTCTGAGATCAGAAAATACTAGGCACTTTTAGGCGGGTGTGGCCATAGACTAAAACAGTTATCAAAGGACATTTGTAGTGTTTCCTTCCCAGAGATATGAAAATCCAGGCAAGATTCTTGATCATCTCAGATAGCTTAAGAGAGGTCCTATTTGGAGCCAGGGTCATAAATCAGATGACTTCTCAGACCCATTCCAGCCCTGGGAATCTGTTGATCTAGGATAAAACAGATGCGAAGCCAGCTCAGAACAAATTCCAGGACTGAGTGAGTTAACAGGCATTCCTGACCTCTCCACAGGTAGGAGTGGGGGCACCCCAATGTGGCTGGCAGTAAGAGCAGGGAGCCCAGTGTCTTTGCCACCTGAAACTTCATGTAGTCGGGGCTTTTGCCAGGGCTTTCCTGCCTCTACTCGTGTTAGTCAGATTAGGCTAGGCTGTAGTAACAGATAAGCCGCCCAGATGCAGCAGCTTAATACCGTATGTGTTTCGTTCTTGTTCCCTAGCAGCCTCAGACACTGATGTTCAGCTCATTGAGCTGTGTGGAGAAGCTGTCCCACGGAAGGGAACAAGAAACCACATTATGGTGGTTCTGCCATATTCTAGCATGGCTTCCAAAGTTGCTGTGGGAATTGGCATCCCAGTCAGCCAGAGGTGAATATAACATGGTGGTGTGAGCAGAGGAGGTTTCGGCGGGCTGCTCTGGAAGTGCCTCATCTCCTCTTACATTCCACTGGAGACAGCATGGTCACATGGCTCACCCAACTGCACAGGCGGCTGGTCTAGCCACACAGGCAAAGAAGGGGAGAAGGGATTTGGGTAGACGGCTAACAATCTCTGCCCTACCCCTTGATATCAGTAGGGCAGGGAAAGAAAGGGAGAATTAAAACCTTCATCCTTTTGGTCTCAGTTTCCTTCTTTATGAGGGTGCTGAATCAAATGATCTCTCAAGGCCCACCTGCTCTAACATTCAGTGGTGTGAAGGGGCCACGAAGTGTCCTTCTGCACCAAAGTGAACAAACTGTACAGGTTTCCTGCCACGGCAGACCTGCAGCTGGAGGAGGCCTCCTCTGCTGATTGGTCTGACTGGTGGACTCACAGAAGTTCTGTTCCTAAGCTATTCTCATTACTTGGCCAAGTCAGGTAATCTCTGTTGATCTGTTTCCTCAGCTGTCCCACGGGGAGAAAAATCATTTCCCTTTGCTGCCTCCTGGGGTTGGTCTGAGGATATGATGAGATCACTGCCCAGGAGGCACCAGGAGCTCTTCTAACTAAAGTGCTCTGCCTGATGCCCTTATTGCAGCCAGAGCCTTTTATAACACTGCATTCTAACCTGGCCCCATGGTGTGCCCAGTTCCTGAGGATGGTGCCTGTGCAGGATTTGTGGTCATGGGGGTTGGCATTGCCATGGCTGGAATGCATGGACAAGTGCACAGCAGTAACATCCAAGGGACACTCAGGACTCTGGTGACCAGGGGCCCCTGAGGGCTGACAGATCAGCCAATAGACGCCTGGATTGAGCGTCACCTAGGAGCAGGTAGGCGGGGCCCAGGGATCACTGTCTCCACTGGGGCATCTGGCCGGTTTCTCTGTTAATTGCTCATCATCCTATTAAACCCTGAGAATGTTCGCTCATCCTCTCATTTGCTTGTCCCCTCCCACTCTCAATCTACGAGGTGCTTTCTGGGACGTTCTGTGCCTTATTGATCTTTATATCCTCAGAATCCAACATAGGACTTTCTTTTACTTAGCCATTCAACAAATATTTACTGAGTGAGGACACTGTGCCCGGCACTGTGCTGGGTGCGGGGCAAGTCTGTGGCATCGTAGAGCTTAAAGGTTTGGAGGAGACCGACAGTAATTAAAGAGCGTAACTGCAAATTTATCACGTTTAAGTGCCTGAAGGAGACCACTCAGGAGGGTGTGTTGAGTTTCCCTGTGGACATGAAATTGAGTCCTGATCTGAAAGCTATGTAGGCTGTTAACAAGGCAAATCCAAGTGGGGAAGAGTATGTGCAAAGCTCCTGAGGCAGGAGGAAGTGGGATACATGGAAAGGACTGGAAGAAAGCCAGTGTGGCTGAGACAGAGAGTAAGGAAGGCCACGGATGGAGGCAAGCCTGGAGACTTTGATAGGAACTAAGTCAGGAAGACTTAACAGCTCATTTTAAGGATTTCTTCTTTTTTAAGAGTTTAAGGAAGTCATTAGAAAGTGTTAAGTACAGAAGGTAGAGTATGGTGAAGGTGGAGGAGGAGGAAGAGTTAAGGGGTGAGGTGTGACATGATTTGGGATTGGAAATGATCATTCTAACTATGATAAGAGAAACAATTTAGAAGGAAACAAGAACTGATGCTTGGACTCTTGGAGTCCAAGTGGGAAGTTGATCACTCGTGGACAAGGGTAATAGAAGTAAATTCAGAGGAGAATATGGATTGGAGAGATGGTAGGAGGTAAAATCCACCAGACATATTGATGGACATGGAGGATGAGGGAGAGAGAGTGGCAAGATATCTTAGGTTTCTGGTTTCCATGATTGGATGGATGGTGTACCATTCACAAGGAGAGGGAACGGTGGACAAGAACTGCTTGAATCTGCAGACTTGGAGCTGAGGCGAGAGGTCTAAGTTTAAGGTTTGGAGTACAAGGCGTGCAAGGGGATTTGATTATCTAGGGAAGAGAGTATCGCAGTCAGAGAAGACAGGCTGAACATGAGTCCTGATGAACACAATATGAAATGACTAGGAGAGAAGGCTGAGCCAGAAAAAAAGACTGGAAAGGAGCCACTGAGAGATAGGAGAAAATCCAGGAGAAGGTTACATCACCCCAGCAAAGGGGAGGAGATCCTGGTTCATAGTGTGCAATGCTGCTGAAAGGTCAAGTGAGGTGAAGACTGAAAATAGCCATTCGTTTTAGCAGCGTGGAAATCACCGGTGATCATAATAGAAGTGACTTCAGTGGAGTGTTCAGAGCAGTGTCCACGTGGAGAACACTGGGAGGAGGGAGAGCTGAGGAAGCTGAGCTGGTGGAAATCACTTTTCAAGAGAGCTCGGCTCTGAAGAGGGAGAGTGAGCTCGGACGGTAACTACAGAGGAACGAGTAGAGGGGAGTTCTTGTTTTTAGGGGAACATTTGGACGTGGAACTGGTCTGTGTGGAGGGGGAAAGTCAAAGGCCTAAGAAAGATGGTAGACAGGATAAGGTTTCTGAGAAGCAGGAGGGGATGGGATCCTGGGCCCACGTGGACGGACTGGCCTGGGAAGAGAGGAAGAGGAGAGGGTGGTGTACTGCAGGCCCTGGACTTCCCTCTGAGGACTTCAGTTTTCTTGGTAAAGTCGGGGACTTGACTTGTAAAAGAGACTACTTGCTGTGAGTGGAGGGAATGAAGGAGCGACCTGAGGGATTTGAAATGTTGAGAAACACCAATGTATTCTTTTCCTAGGGCTGCTGCAACAAAGTCCCACAAACTGAGTGCCTAAAACAACAGATGTGTATCCTCTCACTGTTGTGGAGGCTGGAATTCTGAAATCCAGATGTCAGGGGCACCGTGCTCCCTCTGAAGCCTCCAGGAGAGAGCTCTTGCTTGCCTCTTCCTAACTTTGGCGGGGTTGGCAATGCTTGTTGTTCTTTGGCTTGTCACCCCTGCCGCCATCAGCACATGGTCTTCATCCCACTGTGTGTGTCTGTCTTCACATGGTTTTCTCAGAAACATGCTGTTATTGGATTTAGGATCCCCTATAATCCAGTCTGATCTCTTTTATTCACATTGGCAAAGGGGCGATTTTCAAATAATGTTACATTCACAGATGCCAGAGGTTAGGCTTGAACATATCTTTTGGGGACACAGCATTCTATCCACTATCATTAGGACATTTAGAAACAGTTGTGGAGAGGGAGAGAACTGTCCCAGGATGCCCAGCCTGTCACGGGCCCGTGGGGACTGGTGAAGATAACCAACAGTGAGAGTATGCTGCAGCATCAGCTGCTCTCCCACTTGCTCCTCTCTGCTGACCGGCATCCTTGGGCAGAGCTGGGGCACCCCAGCCCTCTCCCACTGCAGGGCAGATTTCCCTCCCACAAGAACAGAATCTTCTGACCTCTCTTGACTCCTCCTCCCTTCCAGCCTCAGCCTCTGTCTCTGCCTCCCATTCGGTCCCATTCTCTGCCCCAAGGTACATGAAGGACTCTTGCATACAGGAGTTGCAGAGCTGGCCCCACAGCACCGGAGCTGTCATCGAAGAGCAGAATTCCAGCCTTCCATGGCACATGTGCTACCTCTGCACTGTTTTGTTCAGAGCTCCAAGAAGCAGGTGCCTTGGTATTTTCACCAAAGAACAGAAGGAATAAACCCATCGTCCTGTTTTTTTAACCTCCCCCTGCAGAAGCAGCCTTATTCTCCCTTTCTGGAATGTCAGAAACAGTGTCATTTTGTCCAGGCTGAGTTGACCTCTTTGCTGGACCCCGGGCCTAGGGCACCCTTGGTGCTTCTCCACCCTCCAGTGCTGAGTTGCCCTACAGGTCCAAGGCGAGAATATAAACACCGCAATCCCTCTGGAAACTGGCTGGGACCCCCTCCAGGGAGGAAGGGTTGCTCACGGGCTGGCCAGCCTCCCAAGCATCATGTACAGCAACCCGCAGCTCCACCTTATACAGCTCGGGGCAGGTCCTTAAATGACCTTCTGCTGCTTGTCTGCCCATCTGAGAGGACCATTCCATTCCAAACAACATTCCTTCGATAAAATCGGTTACACACTGTAAACGTCAGTGAGCCAAGAACATTCTCCGGTGCAACAGGATTCTGATAAAGCAGTCCTATTTTGCAAAACCTTCCAGAGTGAAACATCCTCCTCACAGCAGGCAGGGAAATTCCTGGGATGCCAGGACATTGGGCAAAGTGTCCAGGGCCCCAGGGAAGGAGCAGAAAGCCTAGAGGTGGAGCTCCCATTGTGGGCAGAGGGACCTGGGTTTTCAGTCATCTGTTCATCAATCACTCACTCAACAAATATTTGCTGAAGACATCCCATGTGCCAGGCTCTGATGGAGTCACTGGAAACACAGTGTTTCCACATGACTGCAGAACTCCCCCGATGTTCAAAAAGCAGCGATGATTTCCTCTCCTCACACAGTCCAGGTTAACAATTGGGTGCAACGTCCACATGCCTCTCTACCTCACTCGCTCTGTGAGTCTGGATGTGTTCTTTTTCCTCTCCAGCCCCATGGGCCCTCATTCTGTTGGCTTTTCTGTTGTCGCTCTCTGTTTGCAGGTGTCTCCTCTTGAGGCTGTTTCTGGGTCTCTCAGTCTCTATTCTTCAAGTCTCCCTTTGTGTCACCGAGTGCCTCCCAGCCCAGCCACTCCTCTGCCTCTCAAACAGTCTGCCTTTCTTCTAATCAATTCATCCCCATTTTTTTTTCTCCTTCCTTCTTCTGTTTCTTCTCCTTAAGTGATTGTTGACACAGAATTAAATACATTTTTCCCCCTAGGTTTGTGGAATATACTTTCACATACTCTGGTGTTCAGTTTTAAAACTGATTGAAAAGTATTTATATTCTTTGGTGTTCCTTGAATTTCTTACAAGAGTATGTGTAATTATCTAAAACTGTTTATTGAAACATGATGCCTGTATTAGTCCATTTTCATACTGCTCTGAAGAAATATATGAGACTGGTAATTTATAAAGAAAAAGAGGTTGAATTAACTCACAGTTCCATTGGCTAGAGAGGCCTCACAGTTATGGCAGAAGGCAAAGGAGGAGCAGAGGCACATCTTACATGGCAGCAGGCAAGAGCATGTGTGCAGGGGAACTGCCCTTTATAAAACCATCAGATCTCGTGAGGAGTTATTCACTATCATGAGAACAGCATGGAAAAACCCACCCCCATGATTCAATTACCTCCCACTGGGTTCTTCCTGTGACACACAGGGATTATGGGAGCTACAATTCAAGATGAGATTTGGGTGGGGACACAGCCAAACCGTATCAATGCCCATGGAAAACAGTGCCCATGAAATGCCATAAACATGCCATGCAGAGCTCCAAGAATTTCACTCACTGAACACACTTGTGTAGCCACATCTCAGATTAAAAGATATTTACATTGTCTCCCAATATTCTCCCCGACATGCATCACCACTGCCCTGACTTCTCTCAGCATGGATTCCTGTCTTTGATAAAAGACCAAATCCCTTGTTTTGTATTTTGTGGAATTGAAATGCAGTCATATAGATTACTTTATATCTAGCTTCTACTGTTCAGGACTTCACTCACGTTGTTACATGTAGGCAGGGCCTCTTCATTGCCCTTGTGAGGTGGTAGCCATTGTGGGGCTATCCCGCAATTTACTTTCTCTTCTGTTGTTAATAGGTATTAGGGGAGTTTCCTTTTACAGCTGTTACAAATACACTACTGTTAAAATTCATGTATATGTCTTTTGATGGCATGTATTACTGTTATAATCAGCAAAGAAAAAAAGAAAACTATGTCCATTTGGAAAGATGGGGATGGCCAAGTGGGATATTTTCAAGGGCTCTGGCATAGGAGACAGAACATGAGTCTTCATTCTGGCTTCTCTATTCTCTAGTTCTACAGCTTTGGGCCAATCAGTTAACCTCAGTGAGTCTCAGTTTTCTTATCTGTAAAATATGGACAGCAATACCTGTCATTGATAGGCATTACTACTTCACAGGGTAACTAACAATCAAATGAGATGACAGATATGAGGGAAAAAAATTTTTAAGGTGTCATGCAAAAAATAATGGCTGGACATGGTGACTCATGCCTGTAATCCTAGTGCTTTGGGAGGCTGAAGCAGGAGGATTGCTTGAGCTCAAGAGTTCAAGACTAGCCTGGGCAACATAGTAAGCCCCTGTCTCTATAAACCTAAATGAAATAAAAATTAGGCCAGAAGAATAGAAAATCAAACACTGCATGTTCTCACTCATAGGCAGGTGTTGAACAATGAGAACACGTGGACACAGGGAGGGGAACGTCACATACTGGGATCTGTTGGGAGTGCTAGGGGAGGGACAGCAGGGGTGGAGAGGGACAGCAGGGGTGGGGAGGGACAGCAGGGGTGGGGAGGGTGGGGAGGGATAACAGGGGAGAAATGCCAGATAAAGGTGATGGGGGGATGGAGGCAGCAAACCACCTTGCCACGTATGTACTTATGCAAGAATCCTACATGATCTGCACATGTGCCACAGAACCTAAAGTACAAGAAAAAATAAATTAGGCATAGTGGCATGCACCTGTAGTCTCAGCTACTTTGGAGGCTGAGGCAGGAGGATTGGCTTGAGTCCAGGAGTTCAAAGTTCTAATGAACCATGATCATGCAACTGCACTCCAGCCTAGGCAACAGAGCAAGACCTTGTTAAATAACAACAACAATAATAATATATTGTATTTATTACTCTTATTCAAGAAAAAATTAACAGCAACAATGTGATGCTCTTGATTTATCTGTTTTAAAATTTTGAACTTGTGACCTTCATTAGACATGAGAGCTCTTGAATCCCTGACCCACTGTGGGCCACAAAAGAAAAATGTCTCAAAATGTCCTATCTCCAAAGGTCTATGTTTTGCATGAGCAAGTCAGAACATGTGGCCTGTGCCATGTTTTTTCCCCTTCCAGGTGGCCCTTGACCCACAGTAGTTGGGGGCTCTTGGTCTAGATAAGCAACAGAAAAAACCACCAAATGAGCTGTAAGAGACCTTAGGGGTAGGCTCTGGCCCCTCGAGGGAAGCCATGTACCCACAGAGGATACACAGAAGGCAGATCTAGAACTGTCTTCAGACACCAGCCAGTGCTCCATCCTCTACCTTATACTGCCCAACCTCGTTTAGCAAGGATCTGATGAGAGTGTGGGCAGGAAACAGGATTCTGTGTCTGCTGACCATCAGAGCCAATCTAAAATTCTTCACTCTCTGCCAGCATGGATCATTTGTTAGTTTATGGAGGCTGTTGGAGTCCACACACTGGTGAAGACAGGCAGGGCACCCTTCCACCTAAGTTCTTCCTCCCCATCCATCCAAAACAAACCTTGTATCCTGAGACTCATGTCTTGAAATGTGTTGTTTCCTCAGGCCTCGCCAGGATGGTTTCTACAAGGGGAGACCTCAAGCAGCCAGTCCGCAGATTCTTTGTGAGCACCCATCACACTGGGAGCCCTGTGCTCAGTGCTCTGGGGATACAAAGCTGCAGACTCCCTGCCCTTGGGGCACTCCTGATGGGTGAGGAGAGAAGTAAAGCCTAAATGACAGAGAGTGATGTGGGTGAGGAAGGATCTACAGTGCAAGGGGGCTCTAAGGATGAGCAACATATGAGAGGGGTTCTGAGTCAAGAGCTCCTGAGAGCTTCCTGGGGAGACAGGGAAATGAATGAGAGCCTTGCAAGCTATATAAACTGATGATTTTCATCACCAGTGCCAGGGGAGCTGGGCATCACATGTGCCAGGGGAGCTTTTACAAAATGCTAGTGCCTGGAACCCCTCTACTCCATCACAATATCTGGCTGTGGGTCCTGGACATCAATATTCTTCCAAAGCTTCCCAAGTGGGTCTAATACGAGGCCGCACCTGAAACTGAAACTTACTTCACTAGGAAACAGAGACTCGGTGTAGGCTTTCAGCAGCAGAGGGACACCAACAAAAGGTCACTCAAGAAATATTTATTGAAGGGAGAGGGCCAGGGTTGAAAAACTACTATCAGCTACTATGCTTACTACTTGGCGGATGAGATTCTAAGAAGCCCAAACCTCAGCATCAATTAACATACCTATGTAACATACCTGCACATGTACTTCCTGAATCTAAAATAAAATGTTTCGGCCAAATGTGGTGGCTCACGCCTGTAATCTCAGCACTTTGGGAGGCCAAGGTGGGTGGATCATCTGAGGTTGGGAGTTCGAGACCAGCCTGACCAACATGGAGAACCCCATCTCTACCAAAAATACAAAATTAGCTGGGAGTGGTGGCACATGCCTATATCCCCAGCTACTTGGGAGGCTGAAGCAGGAGAATCACTTGAACCCAGGAGGTGGAGGTTGTGGTGAGCCAAGATAGTGCCATTGTACTCCAGCCTGGGCAACAAGAGCAAAACTCCATCTCAAAAAAAGAAAGAAGAAAGAAAGAAAAGAAAATGTTTAGAAGAAACATTTAGTGAATACCTACACTGACTATCCAAAGATGAATAAGATATATACAGTGCCTGCCCTTGTCTAGACAACAGATTGGGAGAAAACAATGGATCCATACATATGTGCGATATGAAGGAAATTATTTTACATAAGTATGAACCAAGTGCTCTGAGGACATCGAGATTTGCTGGAGAAAGCATTCTTAGAGATATTAGAACTCTTTCCTGAGAGATGTTCAGGAGTTACCCAAGCAAAGAAAACAGAAGAGAACATTATAAATGGAAGACACAATACTACACAGGTGCTGAGTCCTACGGGGACCAGGTGTGCTCAGGGAATATTGGGAGACGGGGACAGGGGCTGGAAAGAATGGGGAAGGTAAACGTCAAGGGTCTGGATTCTGTCCGAGCTCTCGGTATTTGAACAATGAGGAAGGTAGGCCAGTTAGAAGCTGCGATAGCGATTCAGATGTGAGGTGATGAAGGACTAGACCAAGGAACTGACAGTAGGAATGAGGAAGGGAAAAACCCAACAGAGATTTCCTAAAAAGGCAATGGCATTTGGTAACAGAACACAGACAAAGAAAGAGAGAGAGGTCAAGATGGCCCCAGAGTGACTAATTTGAGACAATGGGATAGATAACAGCAATAGCAAAGACTGACGATGCTGGGCAGATGACTTAAATTTTGTTTAACTCCACGACATCCACATGGAGATGTGTCCAAAAGACTAGCAGGAGGACAGAAGGTGGATTATAGAAGGTGAAGGGGGAAAATACAAGGAGAGAAAGTGAAATATCCAGATAGAAGCTATATATACCAGGCACTTGGCAGGAGAAGGAAAGAACAGGGGTGGCGCCTGGCAGATCAGGTACCAGCATATTTCCCGGGACTGGCCCATGTGTGGGTAGAGACTGGAAGAAAGAGCGGGAAACAGGAGTTGCTGAGGAGCTGCTCTGTGAGGCACAGGAGTAGGGCATCCCATAGAGGGGAAGAGTTCGCCTTTAGAGAGGATTTTGTTGTTGTTGTTGTTGTTGTTGTTGTTGTTGTTGCTGTTTTGAGACAGAGTCTCACTCTGTTGCCCAGGCTGGAGTGCAGTGGCACGATCTTGGCTCACTGCAATCTTCACCTCCCAGGTTCAAGCAATTCTCATGCCTCAGCCTCCTGAATAGCTGGGATTACAAATGCACCACCACGTCTGGCTTATTTTTGTATTTTTAGTAGAGATGCGGTTTCTACATGTTGGCCAGGCTGGTCTCGAACTCCTGACCTCAAGTGATTTGCCTGTCTTTGCCTTCCAAAGTGCTGGGATTACAGGCATGAGCCATCACACCTGGCCAGGGCAGTCATTTCTTAACAGAGGCAGAGATGTCTGAGAAAACATTCTCCAGGGTCCAGATTCTTTCTAAGGAGCACAGATCAAATTTTCTAAAGCAGGGCTCAGGAAACATTTTCTGTAAAGGGCCAGATAGAAAATATTCTAGGCTTTGTGGGCCCTATGGTGTCTGTCACAGCAGCTGCAGAACTCCACTGCTGCAGCAGCATGAAAGCAGCTACCAACAATGTGTGAGTGGGTGTGTTGTCTTCCAATAAAGCTTTTGTTTCAAAAACAGGCAGTGATTACAATGGTTAATTTTATGTTATGTGAATTTCACCTCAATTAAAACAGAAACAGGCCATGGACTTGATTTGGCCCACAGGGCTATAGTTTGCAAACACCTGTTCTAGAGAGGGCAAAGGGGGTGAGAGGCAGAAGGGGGAGTTCCTGGGGACTTAGAGAAGACAAGGCCTGAGCTGGCTTCCATGGGTCCCATGAACAGTGAGTGATCTGAGTTCAAATCTGGTCTGCCACTTCGTAGCTATGGGACTTTCAGTAAATTACTTATTTACTTATCCTGAGCCTCAGTTTCCTCTTCTATAAACTGGGGAAAAACAGTACCTACCTCATTGCATTGTTCTGAGAATTGAATGAGAAAATAAACATGGGTGGCTAGCAATAAATAAAGATTTTCTTATTTAATGTTAAGGATTGACTATGAATTGCCAGACCCTAGCTGATCCTAGGACTCCAAGCCCTGCCTGGGCCCCCTGATCATGGATCAGCTCTCCTCTGGACTGGTGTCCAGGCAGGGCTTAGAGCCCTGGCAGCCAGAGAGGCAAGACTGGAGAGAAGGGAGGAGTTGGGGGCTGAAGTGGGAGGTAAAGGAAGAGGCCCTACCACTCAGTGGCAGAGAGAAGAAAATGTGTAGCCCCAGATCTACAGAGAAATAGACCCCACGGGTGCTAACACAAACTTCATGTGCACATGCAAACCAAGATGCTGCAGCCCAACTCCACCATGCATAGCAAAACGAGGTTCTGAAGTGCTTTGTCTCCAGCTAATCAATGTGACCCACAGGGAAATACCTCACTGCAGTGTGATTTATTGGACCCCGGTGTGGACCAGCATGTCTCACCGGCACTAGCACACGAAGCTCTGGTCTGGGCTTCCTGCTGCTTACCGCAGAACCTGGAGCTGATGGAGACAGCTAGTCACAGACTCAGAGCAGCCCAAAGCCCTTCCACCTGTGCTTCTCAAGCTTTAAAGAATCACCTGGGAGTGGTTGCTTAAATGGAGGGGCCCCAAATCTGCATATTAGCAAGCATCCCAGGTGATTTTTTATTGTATCAGTGAGCCGAGGACTACACTTTGAGAAATAAGGCTTCACTTCCTCATCTTTGAATGCAGCCATATGATGGTACAAGGGGGTCCCCAACTTCCTTCCTAGACTGTGGCTGTAGGGCAGGGTCCACCCTAATCTCTTATGCTTCCTCCTCATTGCTCATGAGAAGAAGATAATCTGAGGCTGTATGTCTTGGGGTAACATGAGTAATTCTGAAATACATGTGAGGATGTTCCAAGACACTGGGTTTATCCAGAAAAGCAAAATACCAGTCCAGAGAAGAGCTGATCCAGTGTTCTTCAGCCAATAAGAAAATTCTATGGGTAATCACTCTTCTCAGAGCACTTTGGTTGAACCATCAAGTGCAGCCTATTCCAAGATCAGTTTCCTCTCATACTGGCCATCCAAGAGGTCTGTGCCCAATTCTTACTTCTAGATCCTAGAACACTCTGTTGACGGCACCTATAAACAACTTCAGGCCGCTAAGGAAGCAGTTGCTGTCATTGAGTATCACAGTTTGTCTGAATCAAGCAAAATCCATGATGGGTTATACAGGCTGATGGCATAGCAAGAATACTTAAAACCATAAATTAAGATACAAAGATACACCTCTACTCCTGTAGGTCTTTTAGTTGATTGGGCAAAAAGACCAACACAGATCATGAATAAATGACAGTGTATTAACCTAGACTACAAAGTCATCCACTACACACTCTCTCTCTCTCTCTCTCACACACACACACACACAGACAATTTATGAAAATGTATATACACTCATGAATCACCTAATGATAAGGATACATTCTGAGAAGCGTATCCTCAGGCAATTTTGTTGTTGTTTGAAATCATAGAGTGTACTCACACACACCCAGAAGGTATTGCCTACTACACACCTAGGCTGTATGACATAGGCTATTGTTCCTATGCCACAAACCTGTACCGAATGTTACTGTACTGAATACTGTAGACTACTATAACACAATGGCATTTGTGTATCTAAATATGGAAAAGGTGCGGTAAAAATACAGTATAAAAGATAAAAAAATGGTACACCTGTATAGCGCACTGACCATCAATGGCTCTTGCAAGATTGGAAGCTGCTCCAGGTGAGTGAATGAGTGAGAGATGGGTGAATGTGAAGGCCTGGGACAGGGCTGTGCATGACTGTAGACTTCATGTAGACACTGTGCACTTAGGCTACACTAAATGTATAAAAAGTATGTTTCCTTCTTCAATAATAAGTTAACCTTAATGTAACTTTATAAACTTTTAATTTTTAAAAACTTTTCGACTCTTTTGTATCAACATTTAGCTTAAAACACAGATACATTGTATAGCTATACAAAAAGATTTTCTTTCTTTATATCCTTATTCTATAAGCTTTTTCCCTACTTTAAAAATTTTTTACTTGTTTTTACCTTTTAAACTTTTTTTGTTAAAAACAAAGATATAAACCCACACATTAGCCTACATCTACACAGGGTCAGATCATCACTATCACTGTCTCCTCCTCCACATCTTGTCCCACGGGAAGGTCTTTAGGGGCAGTAACACACACGGAGCTGCCATCCCATGCGATAACAATGCCCTCTTCTAGAATATCACCTGAAGGATCTGCCTGAGGCTGTTCTACACTAAGCTTTTTTTTAATAAGTAGCAGATGTACACTCTAAAATAACAATTAAAAGGCTGGGCATGGCCGGGCGTGGTGGCTCACGCCTGTAATCCCAGCACTTTGGGAGGCCGAGGTGGGTGGATCATGAGGTCAACAGATCGAGACCATCCTGGTCAACAAGGTGAAACCCCATCTTTACTAAAAATACAAAAATTAGCTGGGCATGGTGGCACGTGCCTGTAATCCCAGCTACTCAGGAGGCTGAGGCAGGAGAATTGCTTGAACCCAGGAGGCGGAGGTTGCGGTGTGCCGAGATTGCGCCATTGCACTCCAGCCTGGGTAACAAGAGTGAAACTCTGCCTCAAAAAAAAAAAAAGGCTGGGCATGGTGGCTAGTGCCTGTAATCCCACCACTTTGGGAGGCCCAGGTGGGCGGATTACTTGAGGTCAGGAGTTTGAGACAGTCTGGCCAACATGGTGAAACCCTGTCTCTATTAAAAACACAAAACAAAATTAGCTGGGTGTGGTGGTGCTCACCTGCAATCTCAGCTACTTGGGAAGCTGAGGTGGGAGAATCGTTTGAATCCAGGAGGCGGAGGTTGTGGTGAGTTGAGATCGTGCCACTGCACTCCAGCCTGGGTGACAGAGCAAGACTCCATCTCAAAAAAAAGAAAAGAAAAAAAGAATATAACAATAAAAAGTATAGTAAATACATAAACCAGTAACATGGTTATTATCATTATTGTTACGTGCTGTATATAATTGTATTAATATGTGCTACACTTTCATATGACTGGCAGTGAAGTAGGTTTGCTTACGCCAGCATCACCACAAACACATGAGTGATGTGCTATGACATTACAATGGCTGTGATATCACTAGGTGATAGGAATTTTCTGATATAATCTTATGCGACCACTGTCACATATGTGTTCTGTCATTGACCCAAATGTCATTATGCAACACATGACAGCATCTAAATGAATGTTCCTTCCAAATCAGCACCTTGGAAGGAACCTCACAGAATTATTCCAGTGACATAGTCAATCCTCAAAATGTGCTGCATGGGGCTCTCATCTTTGGGGTTTGCCTCAAGACTTGGTTTACTTTATGGCCACACCTCAATTTTGATCCAAAGAAAGTGATTTAGCTTGATCAGTCCCCTTATTCCCAGGCTTGGTTCCAAATGACTTCTGGTGCTTCTAGGAATCAAACCAACTCTCAAAGGATAAAAAATTTACCATTCATTAGAATATTCAAAGGCTCTGAAGAGAGTTCTGAAAATGGAATCTCAAGCATGATTTGAAGAATGGCAGAATTGTTGGAGTGTGTGATTCACCACAGGAGACAGAGCTCTGAAGGCATGAACCTAGTCAAATCAGGAGGCTCACTCACTTGCCCTCAATAAAAACTACTTCATCCAGCTTTCTCATCCAGCAGCATGGTGGCAGGAAATGGCCAGATGGCCACCAAACCCAGTCCTCTTCTTCCTGAGCACACAGCTGCTCTGTAACTCCCAGACTGACTTTCAATTTGACAGATGCTGTGTCTACTTCTGGCCAACTGAATGCAGGAGGAAGTGATAGGAGCCCTTTCAGCCTTGGCCCCTAAATCCTTTCTGGGATCCTCCACGTGTACCTCTTCTCTCACATGCCAGCTGGACGCTGAGAATTCAGGGGGAGACTCGGGGCTCAAAGAAGATGTTCAAGCCAGGCAAGTGAAGGAGCCCAGGTCCCTGAATGACAGTGTAAAGAAAAACCTCATTCCCTTCTAACTTGCATTGGACTGTAACATGAACTAGAAATAAATTTATAGTGTTCAGTCACAGCAATGTGGGGGCTGTTCGTTACAACAGCAAGACTGGCCTAACTGACACGGACACACAGAGTTACATCGAGTTGTCTATGTGAGAAGCAGCGGAAGTAGAAACTGACACTGTCATTCGGAGCATTTATCCTTGTGACTTTCAGTCTGCGGTTCATATTTGAAGCCAGTGTTGTTTTCTCCGTCGTCAGCCTCTTCATACATATGGTATATGTCACATTGCACAGATCAGCACTCGTCAAGCCCTCCTGCTGGCTGCTGGGCCATGACTGCTAATCCTTTGAAATGCCACCTGCCCTCAGAGCTCCCAAAGTGAATCTGATGTATACCACATGGCCCATATTTTAAGCCAGGCTTCACATTTGGTAAGCCCAATCTTCTCTAACAGAAATGGAAAGTGCACACGTGTACGCATGTACCGGTATACGTTATTTAAAACAAAATAAAACAGAAAGAAAAAAAAAAAACAGGCTCTCCAATATTTTAGAGACTCCCATTTAGAGAACTGCTCTGCATCTTTTAGAAAGTGGCTATATCGCCCTTCACTCCAATGAATGGTGGTGAGTCTGCGTCCCCTACTCACCCTTGGTTGGTTGGAGGTAGGGAACAGGGAGCTGGTGCCAGCCATGCTGCTGCAGAATGGGCTGCATTCCCGGGAGCACAGCCAGCTGGAGACCCCTGACGCTGGTGGGCCTTTCTCGCCATCTGCTTTTGCCTTCTACTTGAATGTGGTCTTCTCCCAAGAAGAGTGCCTTATCAAAAGTCAGGGGCTTAAACCTCTCCTTCCTGACTCAAGCTGACAAATTGGCATCTGTTTCTGCTGTGAGCCTCCCCAAAGAAGCCCAGGTACATCTCCAAGATGCAGGACTGCTGAGCAGTATTTGGTGAGCACAGATTTCTGCAATCGCCCTGCTGATGAGAAGGGCAAGCAATGCAGAAAAACCTTCAGCCCATGCAACTTCCACAGCAGATCCTCTCCTCTCAGACGTCTATGAGGGATACAGCAAAGTGTGAATTGTTTCCTCTCGGGTAAGTCATGGTTCGAAGAACTCGAGAGCGAGGTAGGTTTTAAGTAGCATTTCCAGCCAGGCGCTATGACTCACGCCTGTAATTCCAACACTTCGGAAGGATGAGGTAGGTGGATCGCTCGAGCCCAGGAGTTCAAGACCAGCCTGGGCAACAGAGTGAGACTCTGTCTCTTCAAGAATAAAAATTTGTTTTAAAGTTAGCCGGGTATGGTAGTGAGTTTCTGTGGTCCCAGCTACTCAGAAGGCTAATGCAGGAGGATCACTTGAGCCTGGGAGATTGACGCTGCAGTGAATTATGATCATGCCACTGCACTCCAGTCTAGGTGACAGGGTGAGACCCTGTCTCTAAATAAATAAAATAAAAAATTTCCAAGGCTCTGGGAAGCGAGGGAGAGGCTAGGCAGAGGAGTGATATAGGGAAGTGAACAAATAAATTTGATAGGCCAAGGGCGTGGCTGGGTGGGTGGCAGGCAGAGCTGGAATGGCAGCTGAGTGGCAGCTCTGCGTCTTCTCCTCCCTCTGATTTGGGCATGCGGGTTTCCTGCTGTTGGCTAGTGAGGGTGGGCCGCTGTCTGTGTCTCACATCATACAGCACAGCCTCCTGAAGCAGAACCCCACTGTGCTCCGAAACTGCAGGTGGGCAAGAGCCAAAACGCATTTCAGTTTTTATGGCTTTTTTTTTTCTTGCGGTGTTGCCCACAGTAAGTGGTGTGGAATGAGCAGAGGTGGTAGGAGAACATTCCTGAGATGCTCGCCCACATCCCCCACCAACACCCCGTCTTTATCACCTCCAAAAAAATATGTCTCACTTTTTTAGTACTCACAACTCCATGTGGAGGCAGGTAGGATCACAATTCCCAAGTTACAGAGATGGAAACAAAAGCTCAGAGATTAAGAAGCCTCTCTGAGGCCACAGAGCTAGTAAGTGACAGAGCCAACGTGGAAACAGAGATTTTCTTTCCCAATTCCCATGAAGTTGCAGCTACACCTACCTCCTTCTCAGGTGACCTCACTTAAAAGGCAGAAGAAGAGGCCTGGGCTGCAGGTAGACCTGCTCTCTCCTGCCCGGGGCCTTCTGCCCCGTGAGTCCTTGTCCATCTCATCCTCTTGGTTCAGAAGCCTTGCCATGTCCTCTCACCAACCTGTTTCAAGACCTGCTTCCTCCAAGAAGTCTCCCGGGCTTCATCCTCACTGGTTGTCTCCCTATACTTGTGGACTCATCTCGTAGCATGTTGCTTGGCTGCATGCTGTACCCCTTGTGGTTACGCTCCACCCATGTCCAGCATGCCCCCAAGTCCCGCATGGCAAGCAGAAGGATGCCCCTCCAAAGACGGTCGGGTCCTAATCCCCCAAACCTGTGAAGATGTCACTTACAGGACAAAAGTGACTGTGCAGCTAGGATTAAATTTAGGATCTTGAGATGGGGAGACTATGCTGGATTTATCCAGGCGGACCCAATCTAATCGCAAGGGTCCTTCAAAGCAGAAGAGGGGGAGGCAGGAGAGCCACAGAAGGAGGTGAGATGGCAGAAGCAGAGGCCAGAGGAGATGTGCTTGCTGACTGCTGCAGCTGAAGAGGCAAGGGCCCTGACCAAGGAACGTGGACCCCTCTGGAAAAAGAGGAGAGCCTGCAGCAGGAGCCCAGCTCTACCGACACCTTGATTCTAGCCAGTGAGACCCATTTCAGGTTTCTGACCTCTAGAACTGTAAGATAACACATCTGTGTTGCTCTAAGCCACGAAATGTGTGCGAATTTGTGGCAGCAGCCACAGGAAAGTAACACTTCAGGGCTGAGTGTGCTTTTCACTTTGTTCCTGTCTCTCCTCTCCGCCAGGACCACTTCCACAGGCCCCAGTGCAGCTAGAGCTCAGCATACGGTGGGGGCTCCAAAAACTGCAAGAGACTGGCCCCTGCCCCTCCAGGGGTCTGGGCTGGCTCCTCAGCCTCTCCTCCCACTGGGTTAGTCTTAGGGGTGGAAAGCCCCCTGCTGGGTCTCCCCACATTCTCCACTGTAGGAAGAGGGCAGAAACAGGAATTAAGGAGCACGTCAGGGGTAGGGTTAGCCTGGATCATGCAAATTCATTTAAAAATAAAGTCCTGTAACATTTAGAGGACCGATTTTTGCTCCCACTCTCCAGCCTTCCCTCCTCATTCTCTAGGCACACAAGGTGGACCACAAGCCCCTGCAGCATCCGACTTTGCCAACCTCTCCTGCCTCAGGCTGCTGCAGCCCATAGGCTCCTAAAAGCCTGAATTATGGCCAGTTCCCACACACTATGTCTCATCTCCTTGCCCTTGATCACGCTGTGCCCTCTGTGTAGAGGCCTGGCCATCCTCTCTGCAGCTAACTGCTTGGGTCCAGGTCATTTACCTCCTCCTCCAGAGAACCCTCCCTGACCATTGTCAGAGTGGGCTAGGGGCTCCTCTGCCCATCCATGGATCCTGACTCTGTCACTGTCTCCACTGTTGCCACTGTTGCCACCACCGGGCTCCTTTCTTCAGTCCTCACTTCCCTCCCCTACTCGGAGTAAGGATGGAACTCCCACCCTGCTCTCTTCCTCCATGACAAAGAAGAGGGAACACTCTGCCCCCTGACCCACCCCTCTCATCCTGTATTTGCTCCTCCCCATGGTGGGGGGCAATCCGATTGGTCAGTACCTGAACCACCACCCTGCAGTGGTAGGCAGAGCCATGAACTGAAAGGTAATGTGTGGCCACCACATGGTCTCTGTCCATCTGTTACTGGGTGACAAGACCAGCTGCCCTTGTCATCCAGATAGGCATGCTTTCTCTTGGTGCCAGCTCCTCATCCATCCTCATGGGGTCTCTGGATTCTTAGACTCAAGAGTAATAAAGGCAGACACTAGAGGATTTGTGTCAATTCTCTGACCTCAGCTGCATTCTCCACTACAGCTCTTAACAAAAGCTTTGCGCCCTCCTCCTGATAGTCACACATTCATAGACACATTGTTTCCCATCCCCTCAGTCAGAAACCAGGAGAGAAGGAAGAATGATGGAATCCTGGACCTCAAACTCCCACACTGATTTATAGTTGTGCAGGATACACCCTACTGTATAGGTCAGAGGACTTGTTAGCATGACTCCCGGAGACAGCTGAGAAAATCACTGCTGTTCTGGTTCCTCACCTGAGTTGAAGAATGCTCTGGCACTGGGCTGTACTCATCCTTAAGGTCTGAGGGTGGTGGCTGACAGTCTGCTTATACCTGCATGGCCTGTGATCATATTTTTACATGATAGAGCTCTGAGACTGGTGAGGTGTACCTGACTGAGATGAGGTGGGTTCAGGAACCTGTCTACGAAGTTATGAGTACAGTTACTCCAGCCATGGATAAATGGATGGATGAATCGATGGATGGATGGGTGGGTGGGTCAGTGGGTAGGTGGGTGAGAGGGTAGATGGATCACTGGATGGATCAATCTATAGACTTTGACCTGAAGGGAGACACTGGTGGCCCTGGAAGGTTGGATAAAACCCTCACTCATTCAGACATTATCACCTACAACTGTGGACTTCTTGGTAAAACTCAGGCCAGGAATCTACCCCCTCTCTCTATCTTAGGAAATGTTGCTGGTCTCACTTTGCTGACATTTTGGGGGCATCCTTCAGATAAGAATGATCCAGTGACATGCATGTTTTGTCTTTCTGACCACCTGTACTGACAACTGACCCCTGTCAATATGCAGGTTATTTATAACCCCTCTTAATGTGCCACCTCAGGTCCTCTCTGCCCCACCCATCTCTAGGGCAAGGCCACTTGTTCCATCTTAGCTGCCACTGCAACAACCAGTTCTGGTGGGCTGCAGCCAGCGTCTGCTTGCTGCAGCCTGCTAGGCACTCATAGTAGTGAAGGTCACAGTGGCAGGGTGGCTGGTACCCGCACAGAGCTAACTTTTGGTTATGGGAAGCAGAAGCCAGTAGATGAATTCTGATCCCTTCCTACCCCTAGGGTTCCTGTGGTTTCTGTTGAGAAACCACAGGAACCCTAGGGGTAGGAAGGGATGATGCTTCGAGGTGAAGCATCATTTGCATGTGATACTAAGTGGTTGCTGCTAGCCCTCCTTCCCTGCTCTACCCCTCTTTCCTCTCATCCTGCTTCCCTGCCTGCACTCTTCAATCAAGAGGTAGCTCATAAGCTTCCACTTTCTGGGAAATCCAGGCTAAGACCTGGTTACTATTACTATTTTCACCATCTAACTGGAGTGAAATACAAGATGTTTGGACCTCATTAGAAAGTCAGCCTGTGTAACACCTGCCTCCTACACTAGACTGAGCCACTCATTTTGGTGGCCCCAGCGTGGAAAATAATGTTTGAATTCTTTAGCAAACTCCATTCTTCTCTTATTCTTTTCAATAAAATCAATCACATTAGGAGGGTGCTGTTCCTGGATACTTGAATATTCTGCTGCATGTGGTTTTTAACCTTGGTACCATCTTTTTCAAACTGATGGTTTTCAAACTCAGTACTATCCTTTTCAGAGTGGTTACTTTCCTAAATGTGTAATTCAATGAGTTTAATAAGTTGATATAATCATAAAACCACCACCAAAATCAATTTACAGAACTATTTCCCTGGCTGGGTATGGTGGCTCATGCCTATAATTCCAGCACTTTGGGAAGCCAAGGCAGGAGGATCACTTGAGATCAGGAGTTCGAGACCAGCCTGGCTAACATGGAGAAACCCTGTTTCCACTAAAAATACAAAGATTAGCTGGTTGCGGTGGCGCATGCCCGTAATGCCAGTTACTCAGGAGGCTGAGGCAGGAAAATCACTGGAACCAAGGAGGCAGAGGTTGCAGTGAGCCGAGATTGCACCACTGCACTCCAGCCTGCGTGACAGACTGAGACTCCATCTAAAAAAATAAAAAAAGAATTCCTCACCACAAAAAGTTGCATGATGATCTTGGCAATCCATCTGCTCCCAAACCCAGACCCAGCTTTCTGCCACTGTGCTACTACCTTTCCTGGAAGTGAAGCAAATAAAACTTTAAGTATTTCATCTTTTGTGCCTGGCTTCCTTTACTTACCCAATGCTTTAAAATTCAGCTACATGATTTCCTGTGTCAGTACTTTAATACTCACTAGGATTCCATTGTGTGGATGCAATAGGATGTTGATCCATCCTCTTCAATGGAGGGTTGGGTCATTTCTACTTTCTGGTTATTTTATGTAAAGCTATATTAACATTGCTTGTCACCTCTGGACTGGACTGGAGCTGGACTCCCAGGCAGTCCTGGGTAGAGATGGGCCTTGGGAGCAGGAAAGGCCAGGATATGAAGACAACTGGCAGCCACAGGACTAGAGCTCCGGCTTCTTTTTGAAAATGTTTCTCTGGCTGCCACACAGGAATGATACCTTTTCCAGGGTGGTGTCAACATGAAAGGGAATGTATTTGGCACTACAGCAATTCCAGCTGCTCTTCGGGCCCTCAGCCTCCAGGTTCACTCAGTGACCGTGAGTGGAAATAGATAATTAAGATTAGTCACGGCCGGATGGGGTGGCTCATACCTGTAATCCCAGCACTTTGGGAGGCCGAGGCAAGAGGATTGCTTGAGCTCAGAAATTCAAGACCAGCCTGGCAACATGGCAAAGTCCCCTCTCTACAAAAATTACAAAGATTAGCTGGGTATGATGGTATACTCCTAGCTACCTGGGAGGCTGAGGTGGGAGAATGGCTGGAGCCCAGGAGGTTGATGCTGCACTGAGCTGTGATTGCGCCACTGTACTCCAGCGTGGGTGAGGAAATACAAGATTAGTCATAACAGCACAAAAGGAAAGGAGCAGACAAGATAAGGATCCATCCACTCAAGATAAGGCCCCCACACAGGGCCAATTGCTGTGATTACCTTGGGCCCTCAGGACACAGATTTGAGGACCAACCCAGAGGTCTTGAAATGGAGAGAAAATCAAGCTTAGTCTTGATGGACACCATCACAAATGTCACCTTAAAGCATTTATCACAGTTACTAGTTTGCATTTTTGTGATTTTTTTTTGTTTTGTTTTTTAGAAATGCTTATTTCCTAGTAGAATATCATTCCACTTGTATCCTACAGTTAGTGACATCTGATTACTGGTTTCTAGATGTTCGAGACTAGTCTCCCGGGCAGGTCCCGGAGACAGCCTCTTCTCAACACTGCTGAGGAGTGTGAGACGTCCTCTGTAGACACGAGACCTAATTCCTGCTGCTCCAGGAACTACGACTGGAGGCTGTCAGGACAACTACAGTCCCTCAGGCTGAGCTCTCGGCTCAACATGTAGTCCTGATATCTAGGCCACAAGATTTGGTCCACAGTACTCTGCGAAGTACTGCGAAGTACTTGTGAAGAAGCTCTTGGGCAACAATGCAAATGAGACCACACCTGAATTTTGACCTGTTCCCTACCATTCTGCTGTCCTCTGAAGCAAAGTCAGGACTTCCCAAAAAAGCTTTCCCGCCGGGCGCGGTGGCTCAAGCCTGTAATCCCAGCACTTTGGGAGGCCGAGGCGGGTGGATCACAAGGTCGAGAGATCGAGACCATCCTGGTCAACATGGTGAAACCCTGTCTCTACTAAAAATACAAAAAATTAGCTGGGCATGGTGGCGCGTGCCTGTAATCCCAGCTACTCAGGAGGCTGAGGCAGGAGAATTGCCTGAACCCAGGAGGCGGAGGTTGCGGTGAGCCGAGATCGCGCCATTGCACTCCAGCCTGGGCAACAAGAGCGAAACTCCGTCTCAAAAAAAAAAAAAAAAAAAGCTTTCCCTTGTCTATTAAACTGTCACCAGTAAATGACTGTGACAAAGCACCAACGGAAGCACATGCCTTGGGAGCCCGAGTGGCTCCTGCACTGGCTGCTTAAGGCCGGCAGTGCCTGATGCTGTTCTCAATCCATCCCATGCAATGAACAGAAACCCCAGGACTGAAGTGGCTTAAACTCTTTGTCACACAATCCAGGGCAGTGTAAGGCAGGCAAGTCCTGGACTAGAAGGGTTGACAACTCGATGGGTCTCCTACAGACGTCATGTGTGGGGCCAACAATATCTATGAGAAAGGGCAACCATCCCTGGAAGCCCTGAGACCCTCATCTCAGGTGCTCTCAGCCAACGCTGGATCATGTCCATACCTATTCTGTCAATGCGGAGGCAGTGAGGACCCCTAAAGGGCTTAAACAGGGTGATTACTTTTTTAGCTTGTTACATAGAATCCAAAAAAACAGATTCAGTAAAGGCTCTGGGGTGGGCTGAAAAGGGCCCTCCAAAAGACCCACGTCCTATTCCCTGGAAGCTGTGAATGCATCCTCATTTGGCAAAGCCTTTGCAGATGTGACTGAAGTACAGGTCCTGAGATGTGCAGATGATCCTGGATTATCTGGGTGGTCTCTGAATGCAATTACATGTATCCTTACAGGAAGGAGACAGAGATAGAACAGAGAGATTTGAAAATGCTGGCCTTGAAGATTTTGGTGATGTGATCACAAGCCATCAGAAGCCAAAAGAGGCAGGGAATAAATCCCCCATGGAGCCTCTGAAGGGAGCTGGGCCCTGCTGACACTTTGATTTCAGTGCAGTGTTACTGATTTCAGACATCTGGCCTCCAGAATTGTGAGAGAATACATTTGTATTATTTTTAAGCCACCAAATTTGTGTAATTTGGTATAGTAGCCACAGAAAACCAGAACAGCTTCTTCTTAAAAAGGGCCTGGGTAATATACCAAAAAAATTAGCTAGGCATGGTGGTGTGCACCTGTAGTCTCTGCTACTTAGGAGGCTGACATGGGAGGATTGCTTGAGCATAGGAGGTTGCAGCTACAGTGAGCTATGATCATGCCACTGCACCCCAGGCTGGGCAACAGAATGAGACCCTGTCTCAAAAATAAAGAAAAAGGCCTTCCAAGGTCACCCAACTCAGCCCTTCATGGCTACAGTCTGCCTTTTTCAGCATTTCTCCTTCCTATATGGCTACTGCCAACTCAGACTCTGCTTTCTAATGATGCTCAGAAATCTGGTAGTTAACCAAAGTTAGACTGTGAGAACAGCAATTATAAATAAAACCCCATCTTCCAGGACAGAACATTAGGATCTAGCTGACCCTTCATCCTGACCTCCCAGCCCTCACCCATGCTAAGCACTTTCCAACAGCTCAGTGTGTCTCAAAATGTGGTCCAAGGACTGCCTGCATTGAATCACCCGAGGCACTTGTTAAAGATGTAAAGGACTCCATCCCAGACTTGCCAAATAAAATGTTTAGGGTTGAGGTAAAGAAATCTGCACTTTTTTTTTTTTTTTTTTTTTTTTTTTTTGAGAGAGAGTTTTGCTCAGACTGGGTGAGGTATAGAAATCTGCACTTTTTTTTTTTTTTTTTTTTTTTTTTTTTTTTTTTTTTTTTGAGACGGAGTTTAGCACAGGCTGGAGTGCAATGGCACGACCTCAGCTCATTGCAACCTCCACCTCCCAGGTTCAAGTGACTCTCCTGCCTCAGCCTCCCAAGTAGCTGGGATGACAGGCACCTGCCACCGCACTCAGCTAATTTTTTGTATTTTTCGTAGAGATGGGGTTTCACCATGTTGGCCAGTCTGGTCTCCAACTCCTGACCTCAGGTGATCCAGCTGCCTCAGCCCCCCAAAGTGCTGGGATTACAGGCATGAGCCACCGTGCCCGGCCTGAAATCTGCACTTTTGACAAGCATCCCAAGTGACTGTTAGCACACCGACTCTCAAGAACCTCCACTATAGAAGGAGTCAGAAGTGACCCAACAGTACTTCTCCCTGTGGCTCGATGGCAAAGCCTCTGACCCTGGGCCAAGTGCTAAACTTCTCTGGGGAAAGCTACTGCCATGGCCCCTGGTACTGGGTGCTTGTGATGAATGCCAGGCAGAGCCCACAGAGAAATCAAAAGAGTCTTGTCCCCTCATGCCTTTCATGCTGCAAACAGTTACAAAGGCATTCCAGGAGTTGGGGACCACAAATTCTTTTGAGAACATGCATCACAATTAGGCAATTCATGTTAACTTTTTAATTAAAAAGACCATCACTAAACAGTAATAGTTTACAAATGCATGTACCTTTTGATCCCACGATTCCACTTTTGGGAATTTATCCTAGAGATACATTTTATGCTTGTACATTTGTACAAGATTATTCACTGAAGAACTGATTGCCATTGCAAAAGACTGGAGAGAATCCAAATGCTCATCATTGTGGAGCTGGTGAAATAAATTATAACACATTTATACAATGAAAAAAATGAAGAAATGGCATATGAATTGATATGGAAATGTCTCCCAGATAGTTAAGGGAAAAAAGGTGAAGAACATGCATATAACATGCTAACTTTTGTGTATTAAAAGAGAATGTGAGACTCTACATTCCCGTTTACTTGTATATTCATAAAGAAATGCTGGATGTAGGGATGCGAACAGTGGCTACCTCTGGGTCAGGGTAAACAGGAACTGAGCAGGTGGGGAATACGGATTGGAGGGAGACTTTTCACTCTATATATGATTATAATGTTTGGGTTTGGAACCATGTGAATGTATTATTTATTCAAGAAGTAATTTTTCGTATTATTGTATTATCCCTGAATAAATAATACAATAAAATATAAAACATACATTCATTGCGGCCCTCTGCACGAGCAATCTGGTTGTTGTTCAGTTCCAGTTCCCCACACCCAGAAGTACTGGTGTCCTCTCTAGGCTTGGTACCTGTGTAGAACTCTTCAGACTGGGTGTTGCAGAGGCCAGCACCATTCCTGATGTCACCCCGGGTGAAATGTGATCCTCAGAGCAGAATGCAGATTTCCTTTTTTGTCTTTTTCCTTCTTCCATATGTTCTAAGAAAATGTAGATTTCCATTGTCTAAAATGACAGCGAGAGGATGGGTCTTTAGTTTCTCATGGAGGAGAAGCAGCCCCACGAAGGTTCCGGGATTGGGTCCGCTGTGCATGGGACAGCTCCCTGTACTGCATCTAGTAGTGAGGCATCAGCTGCTCCTGACTCATGAGGAAGGAGTGGTGGTAGCGATCCCGAGTGGCGAAGTCTGCGTTCTCCTGGGTGAGCTGAGTCATCTCCATGTCAACCTTAGCCAGGGATGGCGCCAAGATGATCTGCTCCCGAGGGGACCGCAAGCTCCTGCCGTGAGACACACGCAAAGGATGGTGAGAAGGACAGAACAGAGACTGAACACGAAGGTGAGTCTATCAGGCATAGAGAAATTATTTGCAGACACACATGTATTTAAATGTTTAAAACATAATTGTTGAAAGGTATATGTACAAGAATATATGAACCCAAAGCATGAGAAATACAAAGTATCAAATACAATAAAGAGAGAGAGTGTGTGATATTTACCCTAAGCAGAAAAGTATAAAGCTATACCTACCTGATAGGGAATAACTGATAAAGAGAGGTGCTGCCTTCCAAATGGTGTCATGTTGGGCTCTGTAGCTTCTCTTTGTTCTTGTCAAATGAAAAATAATGCAATGGAGAGGCTGGAAAATTGAGAAGAGTGGAAAGAGAAATCTTCTCGTAGATTTATTGAAAAGAAAGTTGAATAAGGATGAATGATTTCAAGAGCTAAGGCTCACACAGCAAGCAGCGAAGAGGGACGGCAAAGGCTTTTGACACCAAGGTGGCCTCAAGTGAAGAGCAAGTCCCATTTAGATCCCACTGTCACTGGAGTCTCTGCATACAGCTTGAGGTGGGATAAACTGGGAAAGAATAATGTTAGGGATTCGTGGGGAAAGTGCTAAGAGGAAGAAAGGAGTGAGGAAAGCTCAGGCTGGCTGACCAGGCAGCTGCAGAAGGCAGATCCAGTCATAGCTCTGTCCCTAATCAACTTGGTGGCCTCTGGAAGCCTTTTTACCTCCTTGAGTCTCTATTTTCTCATCTTCCCGGGTCTCTTCCAGTTCCTACAGGCTGTGTTAGCTCCTTAAGTCATACCTTAGGCACGAATTTCCTCTGAAAATTTTTACTCTAAAAGAATCATCTACTTTATGAGTAGCAAGATGCAATTATTTGAATATGGACTATACTTGAGAGTTGTGAAAAGGCAGAAATCTAATATTATAGATCTGTGGAACTTAAACAGAACATTTCAACAGACTCTGGCCAAATGTCCTGCTATAGAAGTTTAGATTACATGACTATGGCATTACAGCCACTTGTTGAGAACATGTATAAATTATAATTTAGGTCTCTGAGGGTTCTTGAGAACTTAATTAACTTCTATAAAGGCTGAATCTCCGAAAAGTTTAGGAGGTGACAAAAATGCCATACCAGTCAACATGTAAGTCTTTTTGCTAATGTTTTGATTTTTGTAGGTGAAACCATTACATTCTTCTGAGTCTGTAGAAATAATATACTTTACTCTCTAGTCTAGATTGGCTTACACATCCTCATTTGGACAGTGGCTAGTGCTTCAATAAAGAACACCTTCTCAATGACAGGTTCAACTTCAAATAGTTCATGGGAATTGTAGGCATAACACAGCAAGTAACCTAGCCAAATTCTTCTGCCAAAACACACTCTACATTCTTCTTCTTTTTTGGTTTTGAAGAGTATTTGGGTGTTATAGTTGGGGATTGGAAAGGGAACTCAAAATTACAAAGTAGAAACACAGCTACCAATCTCTATTTTTATTTTATTTTTTGAGACAAAGTCTCGCTCTGTCACCCAAGCTGGAGTACGGTGATTGATCTCAGCTCACTGCAACCTCTGCCTCCCAGGTTCAAGCAATTCTCAAACCTCAGCCTCCCAAGTAGCTGGGACTACAGGTGGGCACCACCACACGCAACTAATTTTGTATTTTTAGTAGAGATGGTGTTCTGCCATGTTGCTGAGGCTGGTCTTGAACTCTTGGCCTAAGTGATCAGCTTGCCTCAGTCTCCCTAACTGCTGGGATTACAGGTATGAACCAGTGCATCTGGCCAATCTCTATCATTCTTTTTTGTTTGTTTGTTTGTTTGTTTGTTTGTTTTGAGACAGGGCCTTATTCTACTGCTCAGGCTGGAGTGCAGTGGCACAATCTCAGCTCACTGCAATCTCCACCTCCTGGGTTCAAGTGATTCTCCTGTCTCAGCCTCCACAGTAGCTGGGACTATAGGCACCTGTCACCATGCTAGGCTAATTTTTGTATTTTTAATAGAAATGGGGTTTTTCTATGTTGGCCAGGATGGTCTCAAACTCCTGACCTTGGGTGATCCATCTGCCTCAGCTTCTCAAAGTGCTGGGATTACAGGCATGAGCCACTGTGCCTGGCCTTTCTTGGTTCTCTCAATCTCCCGAATAACCATCCCAAATATCACCCAGCAGCCATAGTGAGGCCAACAAGTATTGATGTTGACTTAGCTGAGGCCTCTGCCACCCACCTCATAGCCCACAGAGCCTGGTGTTTGTGTTATGAATGGTGTGGACTGATTCTACTCCAACAAAATTACTGTCCTTTTCTAAGAATAATCTCCCCCTAGTACATTTTTCTTTCTACATAGCACTGCTGTGACCCCCAAGCTGAAATCCCAGGAATTCAGAGTGCAACATAACAAGTGGTGACCTCCTATGGCATTTTTAGGCTTTAAAACCAGAAATGACTAAAAATATTCTTGTAAATCAGGCAAAGCAAAACAGTCTCACCCACACACCACTTGCAGCTCCAGAATCTGTAGGCAGCTTTTACACAGAATCTATTTCCATTTAAATTCTACTCTTTCTCAGGACTGGGTTGTAGGGGAGAAGAGATCAGTGTAGACATGTGATGACCTGGGTCACCCAATCTTGTGCGTCAGACAGGACAAGAAGCAGAGAGATCACTCACCCTCCCTGCAGCTCCACACAGGACATTGAGCCCAGCTGGCTCAAGCAATGACAGGGTGCTTCCCATGCACCCCAGCCTCCAGCCCTGGGCCCTATCCCTGTTGGTTTCTACAGCCCTTGCTGCTGCCTCTTGTCATTCCAAGCTCCAGCATGAAGGCTTTATTTCTTGTGCCATCTTAAATAGATTGTCGGTGTTTGTGAAGAGTTGTCTTAAAAAGGATTCTTGGAATGGAGAGTTAGTGTTTCATGGGTATGGTGATGGTAGCACAGCAATGTGAATGTCCTTAATGCCACTGAACTGCACACTGCACATAAACACGGTTAAACAGTACATCTCATGTTACATGTATTTTACCTTTTTTTTTTTTTTTTTTTTTTTTTTGAGACAGTCTTATTTTGTCAACTAGCTGGAGTGCACTGGCACGATCTCAGCTCACTGCAACCTCCATCTCCTGGATTCAAGCAATTCTTCTGCCTCAGCCTCCCTAGAAGCTGGGATTATAGGCATGCCACCATGCCCAGCTAATTTTGTATTTTTAGTAGAGATGGGGTTTCACCATGTTGGCCAGGCTGGTCTTTAACTCCTGACATCAGGTTATCTTCCTACTTCCCAAAATGCTGGAATTACAGGCATGAGTCACTGCACCCAGTCCTATTTTACCATAATTTTTTAAATGAGGTGAGGAAAAGCATTATGAAGTTACATCTGGGCTCAATGGGAAAGGATCCCCTGATCTGCTAGCAATGTTTGGACACGGAGAGTGGAAATATTAGCGAGTACAACCTAGACATCTAAAATTTCAAAAAAGAACCAACAAAATGCGACCAAATGAACATTCGGTTGGGTTCTGCCTGGATTTTCCTAGCCTGCAGCTCTAGCTACTCACTGATATTGAAAGGGGACAGAAGGGTGGGTATAATGCCCCAGAATCCCAAGCCTTAAAAGCTAAGAAGCATTGGTACTGCAGGAGTGCAGGAGGAGGAGTGAGATTAAGACACGTACGTAATATACCTTCTCTATGAGGCTTCTATTTCTCAGGAGGGTTTTTTTTCCTGTTTCCTGTATAACTGACCATGGAGGTTCCACAGAAATCCTTCAGGATCTCCAATTTCTTTCTACACTTGGCCTCTGCACTGTCCCCAACCCAGGAATGTCAACTACTTCTGACTCAGACGGAAAAATGTGCATCTTGGCGTGACATTTCCCTTGGGCTTTAATCTTGTATGTGATTATGCATTGATGCTAATGTGTCTTGGACTGTAAATTGACTGAGAGGAGAGTAGTAACTTACCACCCCAGCGACCAGATTCTAAATAAAGCCTCTGTTCTTGATGACTGAGGATAGGAAGGAAAGAGGACATGAGCCTAAGGGAAGCTTCTGATGAGCTGAATCTGGGGGCTGAGTGTGGTGGAGTATAGATGGGAGCAACATTTGAGTCTCCCAGAGGTTCCCATGCCACAATCCAGGCCCAAGCCCAGTCAGGAATGAGACACCCTGGGCACCTCCCAGGACTCTGGACACTCATCCATTCTGGTACAGACCTGCAGGAGGGGATCAAGAGAGACCTCATCCACCGGAAAAAGCTGAAGTTGGAGGCTGATCCTGCAAGGAAGACATATACATAACCATTTTTGAAGGTTCTACATATGCATCTAGAAGCTCAGTTTTAATAGGGCGAATGCATACCCCAGTACATACACATGCACAGGATTCACACTTATGTTTGCCTTTTTCAGTTTAACCAAATAATATGCTCTGTAATCCTCCATGACAGCAGCCTACTAAAGACTTTTACTCATGTGAGTCTTTCAAAAATTTATTTCTAAACTCCAAAATCACTCCCAAAAAACTGGACAAAGTGCTATAAAGAAAAATGCAGAGTTGCTAACTTTAGTCTTAGGAATTTAAAAGTTTTGATAATTTTTAAAGATTCATACTCATAAGTGTTGAATACACCCTATAAAAATTTTCTACTAGACCATACAGTCATTGAGAATAGAGAACATGTCTTCTTCATCCCTATAATCCTCACAGTACCTCACAGGATCTGGCACTTAGGAATTTTTTTAACAGATGTTAAGTGAATCAAATAGGTCCATATGTAGAAATGTTAGAGCTGAGGTTTGAAGTGACATTGTTGTTGGTTCTAGCCAAATAATCCTGACATCAAACACACTTATTTGAATAGGGTTTATCAATTTAAAAAAATCCATCCCTCTTTTGGTGTAGGTTTAAAAAAATTCACATGGTTAGTTACATATAACTTTAGAGAAACAAATCAAATGTGATTTTAGAAAATGCTTTTCTAGGCTGGGTGTGGTGGCTCATGTCTGTAATCCCAGTACTTTGGGAGGCCAATGCAGGCAGATCACAAAGTCAGGAGATCGAGAGCATCCTGGCCAACATGGTGAAACCCTATCTCTGCTAAAAATATAAAAATTGCCAGGCATGGTGGCACACACCTGTAGTCCCAGATACTTGGGAGGCTGAGGCAGGAGAAATGCTTGAACCCAGGAGGCGGAGGCTGCAGTGAGCTGAGATCACACCACTGCACTCCAGCCTGGGTGACAGAGTGAGACTCTGTCTCAAAAAAAGGAAAATGCTTTGTTAAATTATATAGACATATAATTAAAAATTGATTAATTAGATAATGTTCAATATATGATCAGGAAAACAGCATTATTTTAAGAGGCTTCTGTTAGAATCTCCACAAATATCAACAGTATGCAGCTGATAACCAGTTTCCTCAATGTCGTTTTGGTCCTTATTGCTAAAGAGAAGATAAATTTTAGATTTGCATTAATATCTGCAATTTCAAAGAGAAGATTTCTAATATATTTTGAGATTGTCAGAAGGAAGAACATAAACAAACATTTTATTAAGTGACCCTACTTAAGTGTGATCATTTAAATTCTCTCTCTTTTTTTTTTTTTTTTTTTTTAGACGGAGTTTCGCTCTTGTTACCCAGGCTGGAGTGCAATGGTGCGATCTCGGCTCACCGCAACCTCCGCCTCCTGGGTTCAGGCAATTCTCCTGCCTCAGCCTCCTGAGTAGCTGGGATTACAGGCACGTGCCACCATGCCCAGCCAATTTTTTGTATTTTTAGTAGAGACGGGGTTTCACCATGTTGACCAGGATGGTCTTGATCTCTTGACCTTGTGATCCACCTGCCTCAGCCTCCCAAAGTGCTGGGATTACAGGCTTGAGCCACCGCGTGCGGCCAATCATTTAAATTCTAAATAATTTAAATTTGATGGACATTGGACTGAAATTTGATTTCATGTTTTCTTGTAAATAGATTTCTAGAAAATATTTAAATATTTAAATTTAAATTTCTTAGGAAACTTTTTAAGAAACACAGAAGCAATCACTGAAGTAATCACTGTTAATTAAAATATATTCTATATTAGTATAATTAAAATACAAAATATATTCTATCCATGAAGTCAGCTAACATAAGGACCTCTTCTTAACATTACTGTTTTTTCTAAATTATTTTTTTAAATATACAAATGACTTAAAATGTTTGAAATGCATCATTCGGAAGAACTTTTTTTTTTTTTTAATTTGCCTAGATAGTTATGGGCTGCCTGATTTAGTTAGTAGTGGTAACAATTTGCTTTATTTTAAACTGGGCATCATAAAATTTTGCTGGAAAGGGTTCTCTTAACATATTTTTAAACAGCTTTATCATTGAGGAATAATTGATATGCAATAAACTGTATGTTGACTATATTTTCTTATTTTCTATATTCTGGATGCTCTCGAATTTTGGCCCTTAATCCTGGAGGGTCTAGCTAATTCCTAGATGCTGAATAGCAAACAATTCCCCTGTAAGTGGGCTTTTGATACACAAACCAACCAATCCAGGGCCCACCCTTAATTTAGTTCTTTATCAAATCTCACACATCAAGCCAGTATTCCCCCTGCCCTAAATCACACCAAGACCAGACAACTATAGATCATCCCTATAGCCCAGAGCCTGCTGAAATCACTTGAATTATTCAGTCCTAACCTCACTCAGTGTACCTACCCTGCCTGGTTCATTCCTTTCCACACACACACACAAAAAAAAACAAAAAAGGCTCTAGACCATGGTTTCCCCTCTTCCTCTTCTGCCCCATGACTAACCCTCGTCCATTCCCACGTGGCCCTGCATGGCATGCCAAGCCTCCTGTTTCTAATGACCTTCCTCCTTCCTGATAGTCGTTTCCATGTCTGTGTATGTTTTACCACACCCGATTAAAACAAATCCTGGGTACATAGGCAGAAAAAACTGCATGTAAAGAACATAACTTTATGACTGGTTTATTGGGACATAATCCCACCATTAAGTCAAGGAGTATCTGTATTTAAAGTATACTATTTGGTCTGTGTGTGTATACATACACACATCCAACCATATATACACTGTGAAATCATCACCCAAGTAAGATAATGAACATGTCTAGCACCTCCAAAAGTTTCCTCAAGCCACTTCATTAGATATCTCTCCCATGTACCCTTACTTCACTCCCACCCAAAAGTATCCACTGATCTGCTATCATTATAAATTAAACCCAGCCTTACCAGCATTTTTTGAAGATCAGAAGTCCTTAATTTTGATAAAGTCCAATTTATAATTTTTTTCATGCTTTTGTTGTATTTAAGAAATCTTTGCTCACAGTCACAAAGGTTTTCTCTTACATTTTCTTCTAGAAACTGTATAGGTTTAGGCTTCACATTTAGTTCTAATATCCATTTTGAGTTATATATTTATATGGTATGATATCTGGGTGGAAGTCTACTTTCTGCTTATGGCTTTGTGGTTGTTTCAGTGCCATTTGTTGAAAGACTGTTTTTTCCCTTCCACTGAATTACCTTTGAAACTTGTTCAAAAAGCAGTTGGCCATATGTGTGTGGGTCAGCTTCCAAATCCTCTGCTCTGTCCACGGATTCACTTGTCTAGCTTTTCCACACCACACTGTCTTGATGACTTTAGCTTTAAAATCAGTCTTGAAATCAGGAAGTGCAAGTCTTGCAACTTTATTCTTGTTTTACAAAATTAGTTGGGCTATTAGGGTCCTTTGCATTTCCATATAAATATTTTAGAATCTGATTGACAGCTTCTATAAAAAGGCAGCTGAGATTTTGACTGGCATTATATTAAAGCTATAAAAAAATTGGGGATAATTGGAAATTTAAGAATATTAAGTCTTCCAATTCATGAACATAGTATATCTCTTCATTTATTTCTTTAATTTACTCTTTAATTTTTTTCAGAAATGCTTTCTCATCTGTAAACTAGTGAATTACATTGATTAACTTCAAATGCTAAATGAACCTTGCATTCCTGTAATAAACCCACTTGACCATGGTATATTATTCTTTTTACGTATTATTGCAATTAATTTGTTAAAAATTTTTTAGAGTTTCTGCA